>NC_143498.1:952500-1645416 GCF_051622355.1 Phaseolus vulgaris
GCTCAAACCGAGATCAGTGAAGCTAATCCATCATCAAGAATTAGGTAATGCAACCCTAAGCGGTATCCACCCCGATAAACGGGCCCAACAAGGTAGGCCCACCAGAATAATATAAATAGCATGCATCCCAAGGAGTAAGGTATGTCATTTATTACGATTTGCCTACCTGAGAGCTGACCACCCGCTTTACTGACTTGAGCGTCGGAGTGCCTTCACAGGTACCCCCACCATCCGGTGTTCACCCGACGACCGAGCGCCGAGTGCCGAAGGATAAGCAGGAGGACGAGAAGAATCTCAGCTCACCACCCAGTCACCTGACCGACCGAGGGAAGGAGAAGAAGACTTCAATAGTTCTCTAGGTCCCATCTCCCTAGCAGGAACACTTTCCAAATATACTATTTTACCAATATACCTCCAGATAAATTAGAGATTATGATAGAAATCAGCTAACACTGATTCGGTCCATTATAGCAAATACTCATGACTAAACACTATAAATAAACATTCTTTAGAAGTATAATATACACTTTAATCAGTTTTCACTATATACTTTTAACACAGAGTACTTACTTGTCGGAGTACCTTCTTCAGGTCAACTTCGATCAACAATTTAAGAAGAAAATTTGAAGTGAGGAGCACCGAAATTATATAACTAATCTGAGATACTATCTAGACCCACTTTATCTATTTACCGTTTATCTATACAAATTTAATAATTAATAAATTCAGCAAAATTTTAGTATAATTTAAGAAAGTTTTGAAATATGAAAATAAATAAAAAGATTATAAATTTATTGAACTACGTTAACTTAAAGCATTGAAAATACGACATTGGAAAGAAAGTAAAAATAATAAAATATGTTTGTTTATTGAATTTGCTTGTGCACGTGTCCCGCAACGGATATTTTCCACTCACATGTTTTAAGGGCGCCACTTACTCACTAACTCTATGATTTTCAAAATTTCAAAACGACGCGTAATACGAGGAGAGATAAACGAGGCCACACCGAGAAAACTTTGTGCTCTATCACAACTCAAAACACGTGTGCGCACTATTGGGCTTCATGACTCAAAGCCCATTAAAAGACCCGGCCCGTATTTCCTGATCTGACATTATCTTCTAGGGTTTCTTTTTCTTCCTTCCATCGATGCTTTGTGTTCTGGGAATTCGAATCTTCAATTTGCCTCAGCGCGAAGGATCATGGTGGGATTCAGAAACAGATACATGGTGATGGAGGTTTTTGTCAACCCTAATAGAGACAAAGTGGGCAATGATTCTATTATAATTACACAGTTTAATGTCTCCAAAGCTGTGAAAGACAGCCTTTTGGAGAATTTTGGGGAGTGTGGTTTGGCTTCATCGTTGGGATCATTCCAAGGTAAGTGCTAATTTGTTTAATTTCATGCTTCTTTTTTTTTTAATTCTACACAATTTGATTTTGATCGTATTAACATTTGCTTTTTGTTTTTTGTGTACAGTTAAGTATGTGAATTCAATTACCAATGTGTGTATAATTCGGGTATCAAGAGAGGACTATCAGAAAGTATGGTCTGCCATTACAATGGTCACAAACATTGCAAACTGCCCCGTCATGTTTAATTTGCTGGATTTGTCTGGTAAACAAAAATAAAATCCTGCTTCGTTGGTTTTTTTTTGGTTAATTTCTTTGGAAATGTATTGGAATTGAACAAGGGAGAAAAGAAAAAAAGTGTGTGCTAGATATGATATCTCGTGGAAAAGGAAAATTGTGAAAAAATCGGAAATTTTGCATTGTGCTATTGCTTTTTTTTTTCTATTCAGTTTGATCCTCATGTCTACGTGTATCAGAAAAAAAATGTATAGAGAGGTTAGCCCCTTGGAAGGATTTCATTACCCTGGAGGGTCTGCTTTGTGATCATACCATAAACAAATTGGTCCAGATTTCGATTTAGAATCCTGTTATTTGCGGCACTACTGTTGTCAGAAAACCTTTGTTTATTATGCTGTCGCTCGTCTTTATCTTTCAACAACAAAAGAATGACTTCGTATTTTCATAACTTGTACATTTACGATGAAATTTATTATTTCAATAGAATGCTGAGCCTATCTTGCTATGGGGTTATGATTTACGATGAAATTTATTATTAAAACAAAGCTACTAACTGTGAAAACAAAAGACCTCAGGGTACCAATGTGAAAACAAAAGACATCAGGGTATCAATGTGAAAACAAAAAGCATGTGTATTATAACTATTGAATGAAAATTGAGGTTTTGGATATTAGGCTTCCTATTATGAGGGGAGTGGAGCTTTGGGAGGGAAATTGGTTTGCAATAATTTGATATATGCAATTGTTGGGGTGACATGGACTGTGTGCTGCAGTCATATGTATATATAGATTAGTGTTTAGGGATATGTGTGCTACAAAATCAAATTGTGTAGAATTAAAAAAAAAAAAGCATGAAATCAAACAAATTAGCACTTACCTTGGAATGATCCCAACGATGAAGCCAAACCACACTCCCCAAAATTCTCCAAAAGGCTGTCTTTCACAGCTTTGGAGACATTAAACTGTGTAATTATAATAGAATCATTGCCCACTTTATCTCTATTAGGGTTGACAAAAACCTCCATCACCATGTATCTGTTTCTGAATCCCACCATGATCCTTCGCGCTGAGGCAAATTGAAGATTCGAATTCCCAGAACAAAACGCATCGATGGAAGGAAGAAAAAGAAACCCTGGAAGATAATGTCAGATCAGGGAATACGGGCCGGGTCTTTTAATGGGCTTTGAGTCATGAAGCCCAATAGTGCGCACACGTGTTTTGAGTTGTGATAGAGCACACAGTTTTCTCGGTGTGGCCTCGTCTCGGCCTCTCGGCCAAGTCTTCTAAGGTCTTGGCCTCTCGGCCGTCTCGGCCAAGCCTTCCAAGGTCTCGGCCTCTCGGCCAAGTCTTCTAAAGTCTCGGCCATACCGGTACACTTGCCCCCCAGGCTCAAGGGCAGATGTGTTAGATATGTCCGATGAGTCTTTAATGATGGGTGTCGGTCGATTTCCCTTGATCGTGCGGTTATTCCATTTCTCGAGGTGTGACGTGACCCAGGGTGTGAACAAATAAGTTGGACTGGGGCGGTCGGCCTTTTAATTGTGATTTTAATCGAACAAGAACGGGCGATCGGCCATTTAATTGTGATGTTTAATCGAACAACTAAGGATAGGTGGCCAGCTTACTTGCGATGTTAATCGAGCAAGTGTAGTGGGCGGCCGACCATTACTTGCGATGATAGTCGAGCAAGCGGGAAGTCGGTTGGTCAATACTTGCGATGTTAATCGAGCAAATTTGGAGAGCGTCCAATACTTGCAATGTCATCGAGCAAGTTTGGTGGGAAGTCGGCCGGCACTTGCGATGTTAATCGAGCAAATTAGGTGAGAGATCGGCCGGAACTTGCGATGTTAATCGAGCAAGCGGGCAATCGTTCGGCCAATACTTGCGATGTTAATCGAGCAAGGGGGCGTTCGGCCAAACTTGCAATGTCATCGAGCAAGTTTGGTGGGTGGTCGGCCGGCACTTGCGATGTTAATCGAAAAAGCGGGCAGTCGTTCAGCCATTACTTGCGATGTTAATCGAGCAAGTTTGGTGGGTGGTCGGCCGGAACTTGCGATGTTAATCGAGCAAGGGGGCAGTCGGTCGGCCGAAAAGTCGGCCAAGCATTGAGACTTGGTGGCGCAAATTATGTCTCCTATAACTAGAAATAATCTATCTAGTATTATTTTACAAAGGCGCAAATTTACATATTTTCTCAGGACACTTCTCTCACGGAAGAAACTTGTAACTATAACATACACTAGTTACTATAACCAGTAAACTCAGAAATGCACTGAACTCACAGAGAGAACAAATACCCTATGATTAGAGAGATTAAAATTTAACCTAGAATTCTGAGGCAACTTGTGATTGAACGCAAACAAGTTGCAAATAACCTGAAAAATTTCAATGAGACACTAGTTGAAGGCCAAATATTCAGTGTTCCAAAACTTTGATCTTGTTGAGACAAGAATTCATGCCATCAGAATCGGCAGTAGAGAATCGATCACCAACCATGAGTTTGTAATGTTCAAACTTTGATTCCTCACACTTCAAGGCAGCATTTTTACAAGCCCTTATACTTCCTGAAGCACAAGTTAACATTTCATATCAGGATTTATAATAATTTTATGTTAAACATCAAATCTTTAAGCGAAAGAAAATGTTTAAATCATGAATACGGCCAATGGCTAGTTAGATGCAATCAAATTGATAAAAAATGCCAAAAAATTTTGGAGTTTCATTCATATTGCTGTAAACATAATGCTTTATACATCAACACAATGCATAAATGATTTAAATAAAATCCTTATCCCTCCTAACCCGCACTGGGAAGTAAGAAAAGCAATGCATAACTAATCTATATATACATATGACTGCAGCACACAGTCCATGTCACCCCAACAATTGCATATATCAAATTATTGCAAACCAATTTCCCTCCCAAACAATGTTGTCAAACTCGTAACTCGGATCCGGATCGGAGAGGGAACAAAAACTCGTAACTCGGAGATCGTAACTCGAGTCGGAAGAGTTACTATTCGAGTTTCTATGCATAAGATAATTCATGAAACGGTCCAAATACATAATTTTGAGTCAGCTATGATTTTTATTTAGGATAAGAAAATGTGTTGGAGATAAAAATAATTGTAATTTTTTAAATGGGCCTAAAAAACCTAATTTTGAGTAAGCTGTTAATTTTATTTAGGGTTCCAGAGCAGAAGCTGTGAATTTTATTTAGGATTCCAGCTGCACATAACAGAGTACATTCCATATTTAAATTTTGAATTAGGTTTTATTAGGTTAAAATTGAAATGGGCCTTAGGCCCAAAGTTATGACTCTTAAAATTTAGGTTTAGGCATGTGCTGCAGCATCTTTTCCTTCCTTATGCGCGGCGCCGTCGCAACTCCTCCTTCCTTATGCGCGGCGCCGTCGCCACAGCTCCTTCTTCATGCTTCGCCGACGTCACAACATACGTTTGCGGTGGTGCGCGAAGGCGGCGGCGAGCACGAGCGGCGCATTAGGGTTTTTTCTGGACCGCGTCATGGATCGCGGAAGCTCATAGATCGATCCAACACTTAGATCACTGGATCGCTCCGATCCAGAGAGGGTCTGATCCCACCTCCGATCCAACTCGTTTTTGCCTAAAAAGATCGTAAAAGCGCAAGATCGGCGAGTTAACTCGCGATCTTGACAACACTGATCATATCTAGCACACACTTTTTTTCTTTTCTCCCTTGTTCAATTCCAATATATTTCCAAAGAAATTAAACAAAAAAAAACCAACGAAGCAGGATTTTATTTTTGTTTACCAGACAAATCCAGCAAATTAAACATGACGGGGCAGTTTGCAATGTTTGTGACCATTGTAATGGCAGACCATACTTTCTGATAGTCCTCTCTTGATACGCGAATTATACACACATGGGTAATTGAATTCACATACTTAACTGTACACAAAAAACAAAAAGCAAATGTTAATACGATCAAAATCAAATTGTGTAGAATTAAAAAAAAAAAAGCATGAAATCAAACAAATTAGCACTTACCTTGGAATGATCCCAACGATGAAGCCAAACCACACTCCCCAAAATTCTCCAAAAGGCTGTCTTTCACAGCTTTGGAGACATTAAACTGTGTAATTATAATAGAATCATTGCCCACTTTGTCTCTATTAGGGTTGACAAAAACCTCCATCACCATGTATCTGTTTCTGAATCCCACCATGATCCTTCGCGCTGAGGCAAATTGAAGATTCGAATTCCCAGAACACAAAGCATCGATGGAAGGAAGAAAAAGAAACCCTGGAAGATAATGTCAGATCAGGAAATACGGGCCGGGTCTTTTAATGGGCTTTGAGTCATGAAGCCCAATAGTGCGCACACGTGTTTTGAGTTGTGATAGAGCACAAAGTTTTCTCGGTGTGGCCTCGTCTCGGCCTCTCGGCCAAGTCTTCTAAGGTCTTGGCCTCTCGGCCGTCTCGGCCAAGCCTTATCAGGTCTCGGCCTCTCGGCCAAGTCTTTTAAGGTCTCGGCATCTCGGTCGTCTCGCCCAACTCTTCTAAGGTCTCGGCCATACCGGTACACTTGCCCCCCAGGCTCAAGGGCAGATGTGTTAGATATGTCCGATGAGTCTTTAATGATGGGTGTCGGTCGGTTTCCCTTGATCATGCGGTTATTCCATTTCTCGAGGTGTGACGTGACCCAGGGTGTGATCAAATAAGTTGGACTCAGGCGGTCGGCCTTTTAATTGTGATTTTAATCGAACAAGTACGGGCGATCGGCCATTTAATTATGATCTTTAATCGAACAACTAAGGATAGGTGGCCAGCTTACTTGCGATGTTAATCGAGCAAATGTAGTGGGCGGCCGACCATTACTTGCGATGATAGTCGAGCAAGCGGGAAGTCGGTCGATCAATACTTGCGATGTTAATCGAGCAAATTTGGTGAGCATTCGGCCGGAACTTGCGATGTTAATCGAGCAAGCGGGCAATCGTTCGGCCAGTACTTGCGATGTTAATCGAGCAAGCGGGCGTTCGTCCAATACTTGCAATGTCATCGATCAAGTTTGGTGAGCAGTCGGCCCGCACTTGCGATGTTAATCGAGCAAATTAGGTGAGCGATCGGCCGGAACTTGCGATGTTAATCGAGCAAGCGGGCAATCGTTCGGCCAATACTTGCGATGTTAATCGAGCGAGGGGGCGTTCGGCCAAACTTGCAATGTCATCGAGCAAGTTTGGTGGGTGGTCGGCCGGCACTTGCGATGTTAATCGAAAAAGCGGGCAGTCGTTCAGCCATTACTTGCGATGTTAATCGAGCAAGTTTGGTGGGTGGTCGGCCGGAACTTGCGATGTTAATCGAGCAAGGGGGCAGTCGGTCGGCCGAAAAGTCGGCCAAGCATTGAGACTTGGTGGCGCAAATTATGTCTCCTATAACCAGAAATAATCTATCTAGTATTATTTTACAAAGGCGCAAATTTACATATTTTCCCAGGACACTTCTCTCACGGAAGAAACTTGTAACTATAACATACACTAGTTACTATAACCAGTAAACTCAGAAATGCACTGAACTCACAGAGAGAACAAATACCCTATGATTAGAGAGATTAAAATTTAACCTAGAAGAATTCTGAGGCAACTTGTGATTGAACGCAAACAAGTTGCAAATAACCTGAAAAATTTCAATGAGACACTAGTTGAAGGCCAAAATACTCAGTGTTCCAAAACTTTGATCTTGTTGAGACAAGAATTCATGCCATCTGCCCTTGAGCCTGGGGGGCAAGTTTACCGGTATGGCCGAGACCTTACAAGAGTTGGCCGAGACGACCGAGAGGCCGAGACCTTAGAAGACTTGGCCGAGAGGCCGAGACTTTGAACAGTACAAACTCATGGTTGGTGATCGATTCTCTACTGCCGATTCTGATGGCATGAATTCTTGTCTCAACAAGATCAAAGTTTTGGAACACTGAGTATTTTGGCCTTCAACTAGTGTCTCATTGAAATTTTTCAGGTTATTTGCAACTTGTTACTCATGATTGGTGGAAAATTAATGTTCTAATTTTTTTAATACTTTTAATGAAAAGTGATTTAAACCAAATATAATGTTTTTCACGTAGGAATAAAAAGATTTTCATTATTTAAATCTATAATTATAACTTTTGTTTTGTAATAATTGTCATTCAAAATGTATTAGTTGTCATTTGGTATTGTGAGAAAAATAACGACAAAAAACTAATCCATAAATTCCAGCTCTGTAAGAAAATTATCCAGTACTCGTAAAAGAGGAGTAGTTATAAACATTATAACCATGCTAATATATAAGTCCAGTCTTAGCAAGGTTATGCAGAGCGTGGAATGTATGGTATCTCGATTTAGTCTTTTACCAGCAAATTCTTCACGCCCCACATTATCAATGCATGTATATGGAGCTTAATGGTCTTCTCCTTCCAGTTGCTGATAGTTTGTACAAAATCAACACACTGAATTACAATGAAACGTTTTAAAATTACTTCCCAATTTCAGTATAAAAAAAGAAGAAAATGCCCTTAAATAAAATGGAATACATTCCTTTTGTAGAATATGTTTTCCGAACTCCTTATGTAGAATATGTTCAGTTTTTTTTAGAAACATTTTTTTGTATTGTGAGTTTTTTGGATTTTTATTTCCGAAACACAATAGTATCTGCTGGAAAAGTTTTTTATGCCCCGTTGTCAAACTTAAACAAGCCCTTGTTGAACAATTTAGATTTCATTACATGGCAATTGCTTCCTGAACCATATCACTGCACCCGATCCCAGCGGAAAAGACGAAACTGTCCTTAAAAAAAAATTTCGAAATATGTGTTCCGGATATTCTTTTCCAGAACGAAATTTTATATTACGGATTTTTTTATCCGGAATGGATTTTTTATTTTTGTTTCTGGATTTTCATTTCCGAAACACAATTATTTCTTTTGTGGATTTTTTTTTCCGGAATGTATTATTTTTCAATTCTGGATTTTTTTGTCCGAAATAAAATTTTAATTTTTGTTTTCGGATTTTTATTTCCGAAACTTAATAATTACTTCCGGATTTATTTTTCTGGAATATATTATTTTCAATTCCAGATTTTTATTTCCGGAATTAAGGGCATTTTTTAAAATTAAAAAAATATGTTGGGTGCAGGTTAAAAATGATTGGGTGCAGGGAGCATTTGCCTCATTACATTTGAGGTTGTAAGCCCATGCAAGGCATCCCTACTTCTTCTGGAAAAAATTGATCAAAATAGTGTAATTCATTTTGAAAATTACACAAATAAACAAATACAAAAAAATTATGAAAATGGATATTTTCGAGTTAAAGTTGTTAATGGTATAGATAACATTAATTAAATTCATTAATCTGTCATTTATTTTATTTTTTTAAA
Source organism: Phaseolus vulgaris (assembly GCF_051622355.1). Classification (NCBI taxonomy): domain Eukaryota; kingdom Viridiplantae; phylum Streptophyta; class Magnoliopsida; order Fabales; family Fabaceae; genus Phaseolus; species Phaseolus vulgaris. The sequence goes on from NC_143498.1 coordinate 961,476, forward strand.
AATTAAAGTTACCAACATATTAACAACTTTACTTTATATAAAATATGAGAAAAGTGTACACTGGTTTGACAACTCTAATATTTTATTTAAATTGTTGACAATTTCAGTTGAATTTTTTTTTAAAATTTAATTTTGTTTAAAATAAAAAAATTTAGAAATTATTTAAAATTACATGAATGGACAACAACGTTGTGAAAATTTGTATTTTATAGATAAATAATATTAAAAAAGTTAAAACTACATTTTGTTTTGACAAAAAAAAATTGTGTTGGGTTAAAAATAGGTTGTGCAATAAATACAAAATATTTAACACTTTTTAAATATTGTTAAAATTAAACATTTTTTGTTGTTTTAAAAAATTAAAATTATGTTCACGAAGTAGCATTTATGATTTATATAATTATAAATAAAAGGGGTAGCATTTAAAAAATATTTATAAAATAATAAATAAGTAAAATTTATACATGATTAGAAAATAGAAATGTAGGAAAAGTTGTCATCTATGAGAAGCTGTGCCACAGGGTGGTCTTCTTCGTTGTCCTCGTGGTCGTCCTTGTGGTTGTTGTTCGGATGGAACGGTAGGAAGGAGCGGAGGTGGAATGTCATCGTAAGTGTCTTCGACTTCATTGTCCTCACTTTGATTTATGGACACCTGTGAAGGCATTGTTGGTCGATAATATTGCATGGATGACATTGGATTGTAGGTAGATGGAGGGGTTATGGTAGAGGTTGCAAAGGAATTTGATGGACCAACAAAAAATTGTTGTTGAGATGAAAATATTAAGTAGTTGAAAGGTGGTTGATGGAATGACGATTGGAATGACATGTGAAATTGATCCCTATCTCCGAACAACTGGAATAGGTGAACACTTGTTGTTGAACATGTACCCGATTTTTGTTGACTATAAAACCTAAAAACACTACACTATCTACACAAAAAGTGATTTTATCTATATTGTTCCGGCCGGTTGACCTGGGTCGTCTTTATGCGTATCTTGTTCTAACGAGCTAGGGCACCTTCGTTCCGCTTCGTCTGTGAGTACCTGAAAAAGAAGAACAAAGGGGCGCCCTCGTGGCCGTTTGCACTCCGACGATCAAGTCAGCTGGCGAGAAACACCGAAGTAACTAGAAACTGTATGCTAATCTCAATGACTGAAACTGTGTGGCTAAAACTATGTTGCCCTAATTGCCTTGTGCTCACAGTGGGTGCGCCGTCAAGAACAACTAGGGTTTTTCCTCTATATGTCTATCTGAGAACTAGGTTAAAAATCGTGTAACTGTGAAAACGTACCTTACTAGGGCTCTTCGCGCCCTTCATATAGGTGAAAACTAGGGTTTACCTTTGCGCTGCTGCTATTATCTAGGGTTCCTTGGAGAATGTCCTTACGCCGCTATCCTTAGGATCTTAGCGTATCTGGCCCTTAGCGTATCTGGACCATGGACTTCCCTTATCTGGAGTGCAATGATTAACCTTGTGGCCGCTTGGGCTCTAACTTGAGCGTTGTATCTCTCACGCCATCATACTGTTTAGGTGCCCTAATTAATAACGTCTCATGCATGCAGCCTTCCTTGGAGATCTTTTATGGGCACGTGGGCATTGTTACGTGCCCCTTTGACTTGATCGTTTATTCTGTGCGGAGGGTCCCACAGCGCCGCCACCCAACTTAGGGTTATTCCATCGTGTGATGTCACGCGGGTTGACTCTTCGGGCGATGTCTTACTTGAGCGGCGTCTTGCTTAGGCGATGTCCTTCTCTTGGCGGTGACACATCTCGGCGATAACCGATTATTTATACTGCAGAACGCCGCTTCTACATACGGCGACTACGTTGACTTCTTGACCACCTACCTTTCTCTTGTCCATGTCATCACACCCGATGACCTGGTCGGTACATATATTAACAAACAAACTATTTTTCCTAAGCACTAAAAGAACCTCTTTTAGGCGACTAAGGTAAGACTTTAGACTTTGACTATATACTAATATATCATCAAAATAAACTACTACATATTTACCTATGCATTATTCATAAGCCTCATGAAAGTGCTAAGTGCATTAGTGAGTCCAAAAGGCATCACTAACCACTTATATAGTCCAAATTTGGTCTCAAAAGCAATTTTCCACTCATCACCTTCTATGATTCTTATTTGGTGATATCCGCTTTTAAGATCAATCTTGGAAAATATAGTGGACCTATGCAATTCATCAAGTTTAGGATTTGGATGCCTATATTTGATGGTGATGTTATTGATGGCTCTACAATCAAAACACATTCTCCACTTGCCATCTTTCTTAGGCACCAACAAAACAGGTACAACACAAGGACTTAGACTCTTTTGTGTTAGAATGTATGGCTTTAAATTAGAGGGGGTGAATGGTTTAAAGAGGGTTTTCGCAAACTTTTAAGTCTAGATCTTTTGAGAATGCTTAAGCTTTGGATTCAATCAAGAGTGGATTTATACAGTTAATCTACCCCAGATCCTATCTAAAGACAGCTCAGCAACAACAAGCATATACAACCAGCCTTCCATCAACCTTCAAAGGGTTTGGATTCTTCAAAGCTTGAACACACTTGATTCAACAATCTCCCCCTATTTGATGAAGACAAATCCCTGGTTGCTTGTGTTGGATTTGATTGAATCTGAAAAAGTTCCTGCAAGACAAAGTTTAAGCAAAGCACAGTATCTCTGATATAGGGTTAGAGTTAAAAACAGAAACAATATATCAACAGTAAAACTAGCAGAACTAAGGCTTACTTAAACATCCATAAACCACATAGAGTTTTGCAGAAATTAAAAGATAATGAAAGAAAACACAACATAAATCTCCCCCTATTTGTGAAGACAAATAGACAAAAAGAAGAGATAAAAAAATAATTATTCCAGATCATACAGAAATTTAAAACAAAAGCAATTAAACTGTTACAAGACCTAAAACAATCGGTTGTTTCGTGAATTCAACCAGTTGTTTTTCCTTTAATCTTCCTTGCCATACTGCAGTTCAAAGATTTGATTCTGAACAACTTCTATCTATTCATCCAAGGTCATGAACTGTGTATCCATGCTGTTGAATCTGTTGTCTATACTCTGGAAGTTGCTTACACATAAATCATGAAGATTTCTTTGATTCTCGGCAAATCCATCAAGCCTATTGACCATATATCTTTCAAAAGAAGACATGGATGACATTTCATCTCCTTGATTCCCTACACTGGTTCCAACACCTAGATTGGTTTCAGGTTGCTCTTCTTGATGAAAATCCATGTCAGCAGCTTGATATTCTTCATCAAAATCAGCAGCTGCAGCACTTGGTGAAGCACCATGATCACCATCTTTGCTCACCCATTTGCCACTTATTTTGGTGAATCCCATCTTGCTAAGAGAGCCACTGTTAATCTCTTGTGTTGACTTGACAAGCTCAGATGACTCATCTTCCAGATTCACTTCAAAATAAAGCAGAAATTTATAGATCAAAACAACATAGGGATAGTGATAATCACTTAACCTCATGGATTTTTGCATGTGCTCTTTGATGATGTGGATCAAGTTGATTATGATTTTCTTCATGATGTAGTAGATAGATCATGTTCAGGATTTTTAATAGAACACATGGTTATCCAAAAACTATTCAGCACCAAGTAGATGACACTAAGCTTCAAGTTTCAACTGAAATACATGAAACATAGAATCACAACGGAAGTTGAAATAAAGAAAAACTATCCCCTATTTTATGTAATTTCACTTTTTGCAGATCAAAAAGGTGCTAAAGCTCCAAATTTCAACTGAAATACAAACATGGAATAAAAAAAAATAAGCCCCAATAGTTTATATAATTTTATTTTACCCCACAAAGCTATGGACTCTTGCATACACAATATAAATCTTCTTTAACCCAATAAATTTTACATCGAGCTTAAAATGACAGAATCCTTCTAAAGAAATGTAACATAATCAAACAATATCCCAAGGGAAGTATGAAAAGTGCTAAGAGGATACTGGTGACAAACATTCGAGTCTCACAACTAGCAGCACAGGCACCACAAGTAGAAGGGAAAGTCATCACCTGTCAAAAAAAGGCAGCAACTTGACATTGAATAAACAAACACATAAGGCCAAAGCTCAGTACACAGAACTATATAGTTCAGCAATTGTACCTCTTCTGGTGCAGTATATCGAAACAAGGCTTCAGCAATTTCTGCACTGTTACTCTGTGCAATGGCACGATGGCCAGCTGTTGCCCCTACTGATCCATGTGGTTCTCTCCTCACTTGATCAGTAGTCACAGCTTCTCCGCCTCCCGGGGCATCAACATGAGTTCCTTCAGCCTGTGCAGAATCAACAAGGTATCCCAATGATGCTTGCTGCTCAGGAGTTCTCTCATAAAACTTGATCGTCAACGATGGATCAGATGATGGTGCAAACCTATTCAATGTGTTCTGCATTTACTTAAAATAGTACTAGCTAAAACATTGGACTAATATTACCAAGTACCAAATGAAGGTACAAGTTTGCCTCACCAACAAATACATGTTTGTCTTGACCAATTTAAAATAAGTTAAAAGGTACAATATGGTGTGATTCATAAAAGAATGTATCCAATCCAAAGTCAAGCACAAGCACAATGTGACTAAATTTTAGCCCATACAGAGATCAGCACTTTACATACTAAACCACACTCCACTCTTGAGCAACAAATCCAGGAGGTTGCTAATTCATATGCTATCACTGAATACCTTTTGTCATTTACTTGTATGTGAGGATACCTTAGCCTCTATTGTTATAATCTCTTCTCTAATAAAAATACTTTTACTCATTTAAAAAAAATACTTCTACAAGGTATAATCTCTTACGGGTTTTCAATAAAGCTGTTTCCGACAGGATCATCAAGAATAAATGTGATGCATGATTCTCCTGTTGCACAGGCTCGCAGTTTCACCAAGAACTGATCAATTGCTCCAGCTGTCTCCGGAGCCACTTTCTAGAGGGTAGAAAGCATAACATTAATTAAGTTATTTAAAGAAGAATGCATGCATCAAATAAAAATATAGCGCAGAAACAAATAGTACTTTGCGTTCCTCTTGAAGGGCTTGAAGTTCATCAGTTGCTCTCATAAGTATCCCTTCCACCTATAATTACACAACAAAAGATATTGTTGAATCATTTGATTACAAATTTTCAACTGTTCAATGTTCATGAATTTTCACAAAAGAAAGTTAAGAGTTCTCTGATGCCCACGATTTACATTCCTTGTTGTTAGTAGGATATTAAATGTACTAGTAGAAGCTTCATGTTAGTAGGATATTAATGTACTACTAGAAGTTGTTAGAAGTTGTAGAAGATTCTAGATATCTCTTTGTAATAATTACTCTAGGGTTAAAGTTTTCTATATATAAAGGTTGATGTCTTGTTTCAATTAATATAATTGAATAAAAATCTTCTTTCATTCATATTATTTCATTTAAGTTAGTATTAGAGCTCACAATGTTGGGGCCTATTTCTACGACCTTTCACTGTCACTGAAGTTTTTTGTGTTAATGTTTCATTATACTTACAAGGGAGACTAAGAAATTCTTACTATTTATCTTATCACGGCAACTCTACTAAGTAATGATGATCTTCCTTCATCCTCTTCAATTGACAATGGAATGCCTGCATTACATGCTGAAATTGAACGTTTAAAATCTCTCATGGAGTCTATCAGTAAGCCACCTTGTGGTACTTGCTTCGTAACCATGACTGGTAAGAACTCTAATTCCTCTTTTGATGTTTCTTAAAATTTATGCAAGGACTCTTGAGTTCTAGACTTTGGTGCGACAGACCATATGACACCTCACTCATCTCTTTTAATGTCATGTGTTTCTTTTCCTGGTAATTACATTACTCTTGCCAATGGGACTCGTATCCCAATAGTTGGACATGGTAATATTTATCTTATGTTTCTAACTATCCGACTCTTCTTCAATATTATCCAATGGGGCATATCCCCCGTCTTCCCCTTCAGAGAAACTCTAGTCAAAGTTAAGTAATTATTCAAACTCAAAATCAAAGCTATCATGCAATTCATTCCCAACCCCGATTTGAATCTTCCCTTTGCCCCTCCTTGTTGGGGATGGAGTTGCAGCTAGACCTTTCTTAGAAGCATGAGAAGATCCAATGACAATACCACAACCACTTGATGGTTGCTTTCTTTTACTGGTTACTTGTCTTGTGTAAATTATTAGTTCTCCAACATCTAAAGCTTCATAAGCAGTTGCCTAATTTAGAGTGGAATCATCATCAAAAACCAACTCATTTCCCCCCTCTTCATTATCATTATCATCATCATCATCTACTTGCCCCACTAACCACTCATCAATGTTATCGATATTGAATAACGGATCATATCGGAGACCCCATAAATCCTTTATAAAGTTATAACAGAAACCATAACGGGTTATGGTGGAAGGTGTTGTGGCGGAGATAAAAAAATGTATTGTGGATTGCAATAAGTATAATGTTTTAAATGGGTCAAAAATGGGCCCAAAAAAACTAATTTTAGGTAGGTTTTGAACTCTTAATTAGGTTTAACAGCTCATGTAGCCGCAACACATTCAAATTTTATTTGAATAATTAAGGTTTTATTAGTTAACCGTTGGAATGGGCCAAAGGCCCAAACTTAATTTAAGTAGGTTTTGAACTCTTAATTAGGTTAAATAACTGATGCAGCTGCAGCACATTCAAATTTTATTTTAATAATGAGGATTTTAGGGTTTTATTAGTTAAAAGTTGGAATGGGCCAAAGGCCCAAACTTATTAGGGTTTTTTCAAAATTAGGTTTAGGTGTTTTATCTTCTTCATGCGTCGAAGGTCCCTTCTTCATTTTTTGCTATCGTCGCAGCGTGCGCTGCTGCTGTTACTTTCGTCGTCGTTGTCACAGTGTTTTTCTCTGCCTTTTTCGATATTTCCGTTTTTCGTTAGCTTTCTGAGATGCCAAAAGCGACCTCCAAGGGAAAACCGCATCACCACCGCCTTGTTGTGGCGGTGGTCGGAAAATCCGCCACCGTCTTCCGCCATGGCGCCGCCATAACCGAAAAGTGATAACAATGACACTCATTGCACTCATCCATGCCATTGAATACAATAGGGTCTATTTTATCTCTAATATTGTATCTTTGAGCAAGTTGTTGGTTACGTAAACCAAATCATGCAACGTTTTGTACAGCCTATTCCTTTTTTTCAATGAATCTACAAGTATAATGTGAATTAATTTATTTCTACATTCTACAAAATAATAATGAAATGAGTCATGTTATGAGAAATAATTATTACTTCCTCAAATAAACTCCAATTGCGCTCACATTCCGATGAACTACATATCAAACTTAAAATCGTAATTGCTAGCTTTTATAAGTTGGGAGCTACGTGCCCATAATTCTTCCACCATTGAGCTATAAAAGTAAAAAAACTTAGAATGTAACCATTATATGATATAATTTACATCTTAACCCAATTTAGATAGCGTTTAATTGTCTCACCTGGGGTTGTGGTCTTCCTTGATTCTTTGGCAGAGAACACTTCAACTTTTATAAAGAGGCAAGTCAAATAAATTTTTTTGTGCACATCTTTACTTGGCACCAACCTCTTAATGCAAGCATACAATCCATTTGTATCTTCCAAATCATATTCCATTTTTGGGTTAGGACAATAGAACTTTGGATTCAAAAAGTGACCAATTGCATGCAAGGGGCAACGAAATTGGCATGTCCATCTATTATCAATGATTGTAAATACATCCTTGTATTTACTTTCGTGGTTATTGAATGACTTCATTATTGTTTCCTTGACTTTCTCCATTGCTTCATATTTATAACGCATAGTTGCTTTTCTCTCTCTATCAATCAAACAAAGTACATGAAGAAGAGGAGTCATGACTTTGGCAGTAAATATAACATGATTCCGAAATGAAGGCATAAGAACAATTTGTGTAGGTTCTTTACCCTTAGCTTCCTTAGACAGCTTGTTCTTGCTCCATTCATTTCAAGTGAAAATCTTTCTCAAATTTCCCTTCTTTTGATACAACTTTTGTAATGATAAATAAGAGGTAGAAAACCTTGTAATTGCATGTCTTACCAATTCCCTCTTATTTGTAAATTATCTCAATAAACTCAAGGAACTACAAAGGAATTTTTCCAATGTCTTCAAGCATCAAATCTATACAATAGGCAGCACAAGGAGTCCAATAAAGATTATGTCTTTTTTCTTCCAATAATTTACCAACCAAGACATAATTAATACCATTATCTATGATAACTTCAACCACATTTTCTTCTAAAAATCTCCTCCAAAAGGGCATCAAGCATCTCGGAGAGTTTTTCTCCTGTCTTCACAAATTTAGAATCATCAATCGACTTGGCAAACATTGTCCCTACAAGAGAGCTCACCAAAAAGTTAATCAAACATCGTTGCTTCCAATCAATCCATGCATCTGACATGATAGAACAACCATGCTTAGTCCAGTGCAATTTATGATCTTTCAACAATTCTTCAGTGTACTCAATTTCCTTATTGAGGAGTGGAACTCTAATCTCATGGTAGGTAGGAGCTGGCAAATTAGGTCCATAAGCACCTATAGCAGCAATCATATCTTGAAAACTCTTCAATCTTACAAGATTAAATGACAAGCTTGCTTGATACCAAAATTGAGCAATATATTTATGCCTTTAAGAAGATGATGAACATGAGAAACAAATCTTGAAAAGAAAAGATTGCTACTCAGTTTGAAATGAAGGATCTAGGAAATTAAAGTACTTCCTTGGGATAGAAGTAGCTTACTCAATGTTGTTAAAATCATGATCTAGATCGTAAGATTGTACGATCTTGCAATTTTTTAGAAGAAATCGTGTCGGATCGCACGGTGGATCACTACCTAAATGGATCGGAGCGATCTAACGAGTCGGTAGCCGGATCAAAGAATCAAGGAGTCACGGCTCAGCCTATTGAAAAAAAAACTCTGAAAATGATGTCCGAGAATAACCCTAATATCAAACTCGCACCTCCGTTACCGCGCCTCTCTGCCACTCACCCCTCCATCACGCGCTCCTCCGTTGTTCACCTCTCCGTTGTCGCACCTCTTCGTCGTTGCGCCTCTCCCTCTCCCCACTGCCTTTTATATAGGCATGTTTTGTTCCTTCTTTATTTTCCCTTTCTTCTACTCCCTTGCCTTGTTAAAGGCACCATTGTTTACTAATATAAACACAAACCTAATGTGGAAGCAAGGCACAACAGTTTACTAATATAAAGACCTAACGTAGACAGATTATTTGTATTAAATATTTATTAATTTATTAATTATTTTATGCATTAATCTTGCGAATTATACTATATATGTCTAATTATTTTATATATTCAATATTATTTTTCATATTCACATTATTTTTCATATACCACTAACCCTTTATGGGTCGAGTTACAAAATTTTATCTCTTTTCCGATCCTCTTTCTATCCTCGAGTTTAACAACATTGAGCTTACTCGAAGAAAGGGATCTTTGTCTCCCAAAGAAAGTATGCTCTTAATCTTCTAAAATAAACAAGTAAGATTGATTGCAAGACCACTAGAGTTCCTATAGAACAAAGCCGTAAATTATAAATGATGAAGGCAGAACTACTGTGAATAAAGGTCAATATTAAAGACTTGTGGGGAAGCTCATTTACTTAGGTCACACTAGACCTGACATAGCCTATGTTGTAAGTGTAGTTAGTCAGTTTATGCCTAATCCAAGTGAGAGACATTTACAAGTTGTGAATAGAATCCCTCAATATTTGAAGACAATCCAGGAAGGGGATTATTGTTCAAAAGGAATGGAAAATTAAGAATGGAAGTGTATACTAATGTAAATTTTGAAGGGTGTCACAAATAGGAAATCCACCTTAGGATATTGCATGTTTTTTGCTAGAAATTTGGTGAGTAGAAGTAAGAAACAAAATGTTGTTGCAAGGTCTACTGTAGAGGCTAAATTCTGAGTTATGGCACAAGGGGAATGTGAATTATTATGGTTGAGAATTATTCTAAAAGATCTTAAAGTGGCATGTGAAGAGTATATGATTCTTTATTGTGATAATAAGTCAGCTATTAGCATTGCTCACAATCCAATTCAGCATGATAGGACCAAACATATAGAGATAGATCGACACTTTCTTAAAGAGAAACTAGATAGTGGCCTTATCATTACATCTTATGTGCCATCTTGTTAGCATACTTGTTTACAAAAGGTCTTCCCACTTAACAATTTCATGATCTCACATGCAAACTGGGAATGATAGATATCCATTCGCCAGCTTAAGGGGGAGTGTTGTTAGTAGGATATAAATGTACTACTAGAAGTTGTTAGAAGCTATAGAAGATTCTAGAGATCTCTTTGTAATAATTACTTTAGGGTTATAGTTCTCTATATATAGAAGTTGATGTACTGTTTCAATTAATTTAATTGAATAAAAATCTTCCTGGCTACTAAATAAAGGGTGCATATAGAAATTGCCAAACCTATGATATGATCAAGAGTCGAACCAAAAGCTTAAAAAATCTACACTAAATCAAACAAAAAAAAAGACAAAAAGGATAGCAATCTCTTCTTTTTAATTCAACAATTGTTTCGACCAAACAGAAAGGACACTGACATGTTTACTCACTAGATGATTATACACATGCGGAGTAAATTTAGCCATCTTAAATAGAAATACAATGTTGAGACTCGAGATTTTCACTGACAAATGAAATAATGGGTAACCCCCTGCCCTACCCAGAAAAAAAAATTGAACAAGCAAACTTGTCATTGCCAGGAATGGGAAACAACAAAGTAAATTGAAATATGTATTAGAAGTACCGTTGACAAACTACCACGTTGAGCCTCTGGTGGAATCTCAAAATCCAGTTCAGGTATCTGCACAATCATATACATATAAGGTTGCCTTTTGAATAAATTTATTACAAAGCAGACTATAAATTTTGAATAATAGAACCAGATTAGTCATTAAAATTTATAAGCAACATCTTAAATTACTTCTTTCATAAAAATATCTATCTTTCTAACTATCTATGTAAACAAATAGACATACAGATAAATAGGTATGTAGGTATGTAGGTATGTAGGTAGATAATATCAGCTCAACTAAGACTATGTGGCTTAGCCCTAGACTTCAAAGAGACAAGAACCAAGGTGTTAATGAACTAAAGAATTTTGAAGATTACAATCTAAATAGGAAATAGGGTACACAGGTTTATATAAATATGAAGAAAATAAACAAAACAAATTTGAGTACCTTAATGGTAGCAGATTCTGATTTAACCACTTGACGATTTAGCATCTACATTCATTAAACTTGTTAGACACTTGTATAAACAAATCATCATAACGGCAAACCACAAAGACAAGTTTACAAATCAAAATAAGATAATCCCAAATAATCATACATTCACCATAACAAGTATTAGAGATAATATTTTATTTCTTAATTATTTGATGTAGTTTAAACTTATTTAGTAGAAATGTATTATTGACAACCCGAGATGCTTTACTTTTGTAGTTGACTGTATTGTTTTATTGCCAAGTTTTTGTTTTAACAATTGTTTTATTATGGAGTTCAAATGTATAATTACTATGTTATTTATTGTTAATATTTTTTATGGTAAGTAAACTCTTACAAGTTTGAGTCAAGTTTACAAAAGCCTTCACAAGTTTCTATGAACTCTCAAGTTTTACAATCTTGATTGCATGCATTTTGCTTCAAATAGTTTTATATCATTACATGATAGATGTCCTTTACAATGCTAAACTCAATATTCTACCTAGGATAAGGAGATTAAAAACTCGTAAATTGGGGATCTTAACTTGGATGGTAAGATCCTATGGTTTTACATAAAATGCAAAACTATACATATATAGTGCATATGCATAAGAATATCATAAACAAAGAAAATAACCTCCAAAATCACTACATTAAAACAAAATTAGATTTAAATTTATAACTATAGTAAGTCAGGTATCCAAATAGTATAATCAGAAATGTGAGAAAGAAATTCTTAATTCTATTTGTTTATTAGTAACGCTCTCGCTGGGAACCTTGGTCCCAGTTTAACTGCGTGTAACACGAGACCCCGATGACAATGCACCCGATGACTGATCGGTGCTCTATTGCTTCTCGCGTTTCTCCACTTGATCTGTCGGTGGTCACTTGGTACTGACCACCGATCACCTTCGTGGTTCCTACGCCACCTGATCTATCTGTCACCTTGACCACGTGTCACCCTGCGATTGGTCCACGCGGTCGTCTTCTGCTAACGTTATCGAACACCGATGACCGATCGGATCACAAGCCCCCTAGTCTCGAGCTGAGAACTCGTTCTCAGTGAAGAGACTAAGTGATTGTGCCCTTGGTCCACGTGGCATGTGGGGCCAGCTCACGTGCCACCTAGCGTGCCATCTCACGTGCCGCTTCTTCTTTCCTCACGTGCGGCTTCCTTTAACGTTTCAACTCCCTCTCTTGATCTCGCGACACGTGGACGCATCAAACGGCCAGCGCTTAGTGTCGCTAACGCTTCCTTCTTTTCAAATAGGCGCGGGTTTTACTGTTCCTTCATCTTCTCCACTTAGCTCTCAGACTTCTTTCGAACCTTCTCTCCGCGCTTCCACCTTTCTTCAGATTCCTACCTTCAAGACTCTCGCGATCACTCAAAGGTATGGTTTTTCTTCTTTCCCAGTCTATTTAGGTTATTTCCATCGATTGCATTCATCTCCTTCATCGTTATGCATTCATCTTCTCTGCTTTCCTCTACTCAACCCGCACTAGGGTTTCCCTGCTCCTTGCTTCGCTTTCTGCTATTCCTCCTTCCTCTCTTTTACCTGGGCATTTCTTTCTCATTCCCCTTCTTTGTTTTCACCGATCCATACATCATTTCCTCTTCTTCTACTCATTCTGACTTTTCGTTTTTCCTCCATTGCAGCTGTCTCACGATGGCTCGTTTGAAGCAAACTGCTCGCGTCATTGCTTCCTCTTCTGGTGCACAGCCTCCCGCGAGTGCACCAGCTTCGCCACCTCCTAGCGCAACCTCCTACCACGACAATGCCAGGGTCTACCAATGGGCTCCCCTGGCATTGCTTGCTGAGACGTCCACCCTACTGCCTCAAGGACACCTCACATCCCTGCTGAGCAATGACCCTGACGAGCCTTCCTGCGCCATCGATAGGGAGAACGATTTCAACATCCGAATACGCATCCCTCCCCGAGGGATGCCTATCTGCGTGGATGATAGGGCCACCAATGGGGTGCCCTTCACCTTCGTCTACTCCGCGATTTTCAAAAGACTGAAGTTGCGGCTGCCCTTCACTTTCTTCGAGAAGGAGTTGATGACAGAGCTCAACATCGCTCCCTGCCAGTTTCACCCGAACGCCTGGGCTTTCGTCCGAGCTTTCCAAATTCTTTGCAACTACTTCGGGCTTCCCGCCTCTGTGGACGTGTTTCTCTATTTCTTCGAAGCGAAGAACCCTGGGGACAGGTCCTGGGTGAGCTTGAACGGGGTTGTTGGACGGGTGCTCTTGGGCCTGTACCAGCAATCCTTCAAAGATTGGAAAGGCAGGTTCTACATGATCTCTGCCACCCCACAAAGCCCAACGCTGCTCGAGGGGTACCCTCTCTACTGGGTTCCTGGGGTTGAGTTCAAAAAACCCCGGGGTCTTGAGGCTATGGCCCCTTATGAGCGCGAGCTGTGCGGGCTGCTGTCGGGAGCCAAATACAGCTCAGCCCTCCTCATCAAACATGAGTTTGATGTGCTATCCCTGAAGAAACATATAGGTAGGCTCTTCTTCTTTCACCTCTCAGATGTTTGCACATTCTCATTCATGTTTGTACATATCCTGACTTATTTGCATAACTATGTCATCTGACCCTTCCTTCTCTCTTTGATGCAGATATGATTTCAGGGAAAGACAAGAGGAAGGCCCTGCTGGAGCTCGCTAGAGTCCAAGATACCAAAGGGACGGGCTCCCCTTCTTCCCCCACTGATCCAATTGCCGCTCAGCCTCTCTCGGTTGCGCCAGCTGAAGGCGCGGGGCCAGAGAGGAAAAGAAAAAGGCTGGTGAAGGCCTTTGCTTCATCTGCTGCTGCTACTGCCGCCGCTGTTCTTGCTCCTTCAACCGAAGAGGAGAGTTCTGGCTCTCCTCTTATACCCCGCAGGAGGAAACTGCCAGCGATTGAAGGGACCTCGTCTCTCCAGCCCGGGGAGATTGAGGTGGTGGAGGTGGAGGAAAGTTCAGCCCCTCTTCCTTCTGCTCAACCAGCTCCAGCGCCCACAAACCTTCCTTCTCCGCGCCAAATGCCATCATCTCCCCCAGTAGGCCAACCTCTTGGTCGACCTGCTCTACCTGCTGGGGGCGTCTCTGCTCTACCTGAGGGGCCACCACCACCGCTGCCAACTCCGGTTGCTACCACTGAACATGGTGGGGCCAGCTCGCGACCAAGCGCCTCGGGGGCTAGTCACGAGAACCTCAGCAAGGTTATTGCCTTGGTTCGACAGCTCATCAGCAACCGGGAGCTTGTTGATTGGAGCGGAGACGAGGTGGATATGCACCTTGCCAAGCAAATGATACTCTCCTTAGAGTTCTCCACTCAGCACCGCAAACAACTTGCCCTAGAGAAACGGGTACAGGAACTTGAGCATGACAAGGGGTCGCTATAGAGTGACTTCGAGGCTGCACAAGGATCTGTTGCCCTGATGAGGGGTATGGTGGAGAAGTCTAGGAGAGAGTACCTAGCGCAAGTCCAGGAGACCATCAAGACTGAGATCTTGATGGGCCAAGCCGTTACCACGCTGGACTGTGAAATGGCCGAGTTGAAAAGCAAGGTTCTCCGCCTGGAAGACGAGACTTCCTCCCTTCAGCAAACGAACTCAGAACTGGCGGGGAAGCTCGAGGCTAGTGAGGAGAAGGCCGCATCCAAGGAGAAAGAGCTTGAGGAGGCAAGGTGCCAGCTAGAAGAAGCTTCCTCTTCCATCGCTTCCCTCACCACTGCAAAAGAAACTGCAGAAGCTGAGAGGGCCTCCTTAATGAGTGTGGGTGCTGAGGCTCTTACTGACGGGTTCGAGCTTGCACTCGAGCAGGTCCAATGTGTTCTCCCGGACCTGGACCTCTCGCAGTTCAGCATTCACCACGAAGTGGAAGATGGGAAACTTATTCCTCCTCCTTCTTGAGCTCTTTCCATTTTTTGTAACCTTCGTTTTGTAACTTTAAATTTCTGCACCATTGACTATTGTACCTGAAGCTTCTTTTAAGTGTCTTTGTTAATATACATTGGTTTCAGCTGCACAACTTTCTCTTTGTGTTTTCTTGACTTCTATCTTTCTATTTGCACACGATTATCTGTTAACCAGCTTAGGCTTAGCGCGACCTTGAGCCTTGTCTTTTCCTTTTCGCATGGCTAAGTGTTGGCCAGTTTAGGCCTAGCGCGATCTCAAGCCTCTGATCTTGGCTTCTAACTCAATCACGACTAACAACTCGCTTAACTTGATCTCTAACAGTCCTTGTGCATGGCTTCGTACTGGGTATTCTGTTTGCTAACTTGATATGTGAGAACTTGTTTGGGAAAGCTTCCGCAAACAGGGCACTTACACACTAACACCTCTGCTGGCGACTCATCGGTCTTCGACGGTCGCGCTCTAACCCTCGGCGCTCTCAGCGTTTCTTGAGTCACGACCGATGACCGATCGTTAGACATTCCATCGCTTTGTACACATGAAGTACCTGGTTGTCTGACACGAACGCTCGTGGTACCTTCAAGGTTGGGCGCCTGTGATCGGTCATCGTTCTACGGTCTTTTCTTAGCTTCTCTGTGGCTCCAGCGCTAAGTGCATAGAGGACTTCGTCATCAATCTTTCGAGGTGATGCCTTGTTTTGGGGAAAGAAAAGTGTTTCTCGCTGACCCCTCTTACCTTCCCCAGGGTCATCAACCTTTGCGGATTGGTCGATCTTTCCCTACCTCACACCTGGGGTGAGAAGGGTTTCAAACTAAGAGCTTACTGGGCCAATATGGGTGTATGCCAAGTGGGCAAGGACTGCTGTCAAAATCTTTCCTTTCCCTCACTTGGTCTTACTAACCCCCTCGGGGTTTCAAACTTCTAACTGCTTGCGCTCACACCTGGGGTGAGGAAGACTCAGATTAGTGCCAGCACTTGCGCCTAGGGCAAGTAGGGCCTAATCAATCACCTGCACTTGCACCTGGGGCAAGGAGGATTCTGACGTCAATACTTGAGCACACTTGATACGCTGGAAATTTTCTTTTTAATTGGGTGGCCTCATCAAAAACCCTCCTTAGGGAAAAGAGTGCCCCCTTGTCTGTTCAACTGTTTCCACTACATACAAAGCATGTACCTCTT
Organism: Phaseolus vulgaris; assembly: GCF_051622355.1. Taxonomy (NCBI): domain Eukaryota; kingdom Viridiplantae; phylum Streptophyta; class Magnoliopsida; order Fabales; family Fabaceae; genus Phaseolus; species Phaseolus vulgaris. Next base: position 977,875 of record NC_143498.1, read on the forward strand.
AGCGCGAGAACGCCATTATTGTACAACTTTTAACTGAAATAGAATTTTAAATGGGTAGCGTTCCACGTTCGGGGGATTGCTCCTCCCTCCAAAGTCTCTAGGCGATAGGCTCCGTTTTCCAACGTCTCCACCACTCTGTACGGGCCTGTCCACTTTGGGGACAACTTGTTCTGCATGTCAATCTGATGTGCCTTTCTCATCACCAGATCACCTTCCTGGAAGCGCCTGAGCCTCACTTTAGAGTTGTGCCTTCGTTCTACTCTTCTTTTGACGGCTTCAGCGCTGATTCTGGCTTCTTCTCGCACTTCTTCCAGTAGGTCGAGATTCACCCTTCGTTCTTCATTGGATTCTTCAGCAATGAAATTCAAAAACCTGGGGGAGTTCTCCTGTATTTCCACAGGGATCATGGCATCTGTCCCGTAAACGAGGCTGAAGGGCGTCTCGTGGGTGCTGGACTGTGGGGTGGTATGGTAAGACCATACGATTCTGGGAACCTCCTCAGCCCAGCTCCCTTTAGCCTTGTCTAACCTTCGCTTCAGCCCCCTGAGCAGTACTCGGTTGGCTGACTCTACCTGCCCATTTGTCTGCGGGTGTTCTACTGAGGCGAAAACTTGCTGTATTTTTAACTCCTCGCACCTCTTCCTTAGCTGATGACTCGTGAACTGGGTGCCATTGTCGGAGACTAACCTCTTGGGTACTCCGAAGCGACAGACGATGTTTTTCCAGACGAAGTGTTGGACTTTCTGTGCGGTGATGTGAGCAATTGGTTCTGCCTCCACCCACTTGGTGAAGTACTCGATGGCCACTATGAGGAACTTCATCTGCCTTATCGCCAAGGGAAAGGGTCCCAGGATGTCAATCCCCCATGTGTGGAATGGCCACGGGCTACGGATGGATCTCAACTCCTCGGGGGGCGCCTTATGCCAGTCCGCGTGAAGTTGGCACTGTCTGCAACGCTGAGCAAACCTTACGCAGTCTTCCTTCAGCCTTGGGCAGTAGTAACCTGCACGGAGTATCCTACTTGCCAAAGCGCGACCCGGGCCTATCTAACTCGGGGGGCGCCTGCCAGTCCGCAAGCTTCAAACTGTGGTAACCTGTATATGCGGACTACTAACGAGCTTCAAACACCACGGCCCCACGGTGGGCGCCAAATGATACTGCCGGCAACTCGAGCGTGATGGAATGGCCTCGCTGCGCTCCTGATCCGTCTGTGCAGCTGTGTTCTCTACGCGAGCACCTTCAGAACCTCCTCTGCAAGCTCCGAACGTGACCTGCAAAACACACAGACGGCGCCTCTAGCGGCCGTTTGTGCTCCGACGCTCAAGTTAGTCCACAGAACCACCAAAAGAAAGCAACTGGAGAGCGTGATAACTCTCTTGAGAAAAGATGCTCTCTGTCTCTATGCGTAACCTCCTCTCTTTCAGACTCTGTGTCCCTCGGAAAAACCAAAAGTCCCTTTTTTGTCTCACCCTCACTCCCTTTTATCTTTCTCTTTGGTGACGTGATCAACAGGGCTCTGCTGCGCCTTTGGCGTGTGTCAGAACCCTGTTGTGCTTTCCTATCACCACCTACCCTCAGAGTTAGTGAGACTTGGGTGTCTGTGCCCGCCTGCGGGAGTCTGCGCTGGCTGTGCTAGGCTGCGCGAGACTGTTCCCTTTAGCGTGCAGAATACACTTTCGTCTGGGCCGCGCCATTCTCAAATGATGATACGTGGAGGCATGCTACTCACATCTAACCACACACGCGTCACCATTTGCAGGGCTCTGGTGCTTCTCTTTGCGGATCTAAGTTATTCCCTTGCGGAATGACTCAGACCCTTCTTCTATCTGGATAACTCGCGCGCTCGCAGGAGAGTGCCAGGTGTGGCTGGTCTAGGCACACTCACCAAACACTGCTCCCCGCGTAAGCGGCTTTCCTTTCGTGGCGTCATGCATGTAATGGGTTGAGGGAGTAACCGATCACTGATCGGTGTACTGGCTCCCTCAGGCCATCCTCGTGCACGATTCCCTGAGGTATACTCATGCGGGGTTCATGCGTAACGCTCTCGCTGGGAACCTTGGTCCCAGTTTAACTGCGTGTAACACGAGACCCCGATGACAATGCACCCGATGACTGATCGGTGCTCTATTGCTTCTCGCGTTTCTCCACTTGATCTGTCGGTGGTCACTTGGTACTGACCACCGATCACCTTCGTGGTTCCTACGCCACCTGATCTATCTGTCACCTTGACCACGTGTCACCCTGCAATTGGTCCACGCGGTCGTCTTCTGCTAACGTTATCGAACACCGATGACCGATCGGATCATTGCTCCTTTATCCTAACTATTCGATTAGTACTCTAACAAAAAATAAATTATTATTTCTTCAAAAAAAAAGTTGAACTAAACGCAGGCAACTTCTACTTCCATGCACAAGACCACCCAAAGTCAGATATACCCTTCAACTAGATCTCATTAATACCGATAAAGAATAACCATCAACGCCTGCTCACCTCCAAAATGCTTGTGCAGCGCATCAACCCTGGTGCTAAGTGCTAACTATTCTACATGTGCAGTGCACCGACCTAATACAAAGACAATAAGTGCTACCACTTCAACATGTGCAGTGCATTGGCCATATACAATAAACAAACAAAAAAATTTGATTGTGCCCTGTACAAACCTAATGTAAAAGTGCAGTGCATCAACCTGATGAATAGACAAAAACAAAATTTTTGCTTGTGCCAACTGCAAACCAATTCTGCAGATGGAGTCTGTCGACCTGATACAATAGACAAAACAAAAAAGTTTTGCCTGCACTAATACGAACCAATACTACATGTGTAGTGCATCAAACCGATGCAATAGACAAAACCAAAACGTTTTGTTTGTGCCGACTGTAAACCTATTCTACATGTGCAATGCATTGATCCAACACAATAGAGAAAGCAAAATGTTTAGGTAGTGAGTGCTAACGTATTCTAGGAGTGCAGTGCATCATCTAATTGTAACAGACAACAGTTTTGTTAGTGCCAAGTGCTAGCCTATTCCACTTGTGCAGTGTACCGACCCTGATACAATAGACAAAACAAAAAGATTTCCTTGTGACTTGGTTGCTTGGGCAAAGTGCTAACTATTCGTTTTGTCCAATCCTTCAATATGAACAAAACGTATCCTTAGTTCCCAACTCATACACGCAAACAATTTAATTAAGAGCTTAATTAAGTTCCCATTACATGAAACTTAACATCATAAATTTGATTATTATAATAAACTAGAAAATGGCTTATATTGATAAATTTCTCCTAAAAACTTATGCAAAACAAATAGTACTATTACAAGTCACATTCACAAACTTGAGCGAAATAAAAACTATATGACCTGAGTTCAAGGAGTTGTGAGTTCAAGGAGTTGTGAGTTCAAGGAGTTGTGAGTTCAAGGAGTTGTGAGTTCAAAGAGTTGTGAGTTCAAAGCGGTGTTCACTACCACCCCCACAATCCCCAAACCCCAACTAAACGCATTGATGGATAAAGTAAACACACCACCGGCTCATAAATTAAACGCATCGAAGCAGGAGGAGGCAAAAACAAGGTGCGTTGTTTAGAACATGACAAAGTTCACCAACTAATTCAGAGAGAAGGGAAAAGGGCAAAAAAATGGTGTATTGAATACAAATTAAACGCAGTGAAGCGGGGAAAGAAAAAAAAAACAAGGTGCATTGTTTAAACTTCGCCAACGTTCACCGATTAAATACGAGGGAAGAGAAAAAAAAAGTAAAAGAAATCGAGCATTGTTCATAGACTATTAAAAGCAATGACGCAGAGAAGAAGAAAAAACACATGAGCATGGCATAAACATCTAACGTTCACCCGATAAATTACGAGGGACGGAAAAGAAGGAGTAAAAGTAATCGAGTATTGAATACAAGTTGAACGCATTGATGCAGCGGAAGAAGAAAACAAAGCGCTAACTTCGCAACGTCCACCGAAAGAAGAATAAAATAGTAAAAGAATGGAGAATTGAATCCCTGAATTAACCACGCCAAAGGTGCGCGAAAAAGTAGAAAGTGAATTCATTGAAAAGCCAAAGGAAAAGGAAAAGGTGGCGGAGAATGGGGAGAAGCTTACGTTTTCACCACATCGCATGCAAAGACTTTCGAGGCTGTAGAGAGGAGCATCACCGTCATCGGCTGAAACGGCCTCCACTACCGATCCTACATCCATGATTTGGTCGCTTTTCGCATTCCCTTCCATTACTCAATTCAACAAGTTTTACTGTGAGAACCTTCAATTTCAACCAGAGTGACTACAGTTCCTGAACCGATGCAAAAGAAGTAGAATGCTGATTTCTATTAGCCTGTTTTGTGTTGGGGAAGACGCTGGAAGAAACTAGGGTACACGTCATCGGGTAAAGTTATTCTGGTCGGGTCATTGTATGGGTCCATTGCCCAAGTACTTGTTGGATTCAAAAAATCGAATTTACGCGGTTGACATTTAAACTGTTGGATGAGTTTTATTCAATCTAATGTGTTTAAAATAAATTGCATTTTACCTTGCAGGTTACTACGATGAATGTTTAATTTTATTTAATAAAAAAAAAACAAGTTATGTTTTAGCATTAGTTTTAATTGTTTTAGGTGAAAAAATATTTAATTTTGTTAATAGTATTTAATAAAAAAAAATTATTAAGAAGGTAAATAAGTTAGATTGGACAAATTCATCGACAACTTAAAAAAAAATCTATCACAACGTTTCTGTATTTTTATTTATCCAACCTAATCCAGTCTTTGTAACAACCCATCCGGTCTTTCTAACAACGTAACTTTTTTAAAAACAAAACAGAAACCCCAGCACATGCTGACGGCCCTGCGTCCGGGGCCCTTTGCCGACAACCTGTGCATGCAGCCGGCCGACAGCCTGGACGAGCTGAGAAAGAGAGCTGCTAAGTACATGCAGTCGATGAATTTGTCCAATCTAACTTATTTACCTTCTTAATAATTTTTTTTTATTAAATACTTTTAACAAAATTAAATATTTTTTCACCTAAAACAATTAAAACTGTTCTTACAAGGACCTAGAAACAAACTTTCTTCGCCCTCCACACGTTGACCTCTCGGCCTTCGCTTCCGGACTCCCTTCTCGGTATGATCTTTCGGTTCCCCTTACCCTTCACGTCTTATTAGATTGCCTGATGGAGACTTCCCTGTCCACTTCTAGCTCACTCGTTAATCTTTCGGTTTTTAGTCTCGGTTTCCTCTCACGGACGGGTGTGCGTACCTGAAAGGTGCTCCGATGCCAAAGTTAGATTCAGTTTTACAAGATACCAGAGTGAATTCCACTTACCTCACCTCTCAGGATGACCCTGTATTTATACTACTCTTTTATTGGGCCCAGTAGTTATTTGGACGTTTTCTCTTTGTATCAGGCCTTTACTACATACACCCGCATATTTGGGCCCAACTGGGCCCAGCTTCATGGGCTTTTGCTTAATAATATATTCCATTCTATTTTATTTCCTCCCTCATTTAGTTTACTTTCGGGTTGAGCTATCAGCTTAGTTTTCGCATTGCTTTCGGTCCAATCTCTCGGCCCGGTATACATTGCTTTCGGTCGGCCCTGTACACATTGCATTCTTTCGGTCGGCCACATTACTTTCGGTCGGCCCAGTACACTAAGCCCCCCAGGCATAAGGAGGTGTAGACGACGAAATGTCTTTTAGAAGATAAAATGCTACCTCTTGTATTTTTGGGGGGAAAATCAATTTTGAAAGAAAAAGAGAAAAACTTGAATGGTGTATTAATTACGAAAAGACTGTTTCGTTTTACGCGCTTCTTGCTGATGGGACCGCTTGACAGGACAAGCTAGAAGTTTCAACCATCGGATGTAAGTAAATCTGATGGTCACTATGCCATGACTCTTCAGTTTTCACCATTCTTCTACCACTATAAATCTTCACTTCTATTCACCTTATGTCACAGTTTCTCCCTGCATTATATATTAAAGCTGAAGCAAATATTCGCGGAAGGTATAATGTCTTCATCAAGTTCTGTTTCCGTTTCTTTTGAGTTTACGGAATTTTCGAGCACGAGTAATGAATCTACTGGGAGAGTGATTGAGACCAATAAGAATGCCGATCCTGCTTTGTCACCTGAAACGGTTTCGTGTCTGAATTCGTCAAGCAAGGATGGCGTAGATGTTGAGGCCGAGGAAAGAGAAGAAATGGCCGAACAAAAATTAAGCCTTCGACTCGGGTACGAATGGGTTAATCCAAAAGTTCGGGAATATTTCTCTCGGTACCAATTTAGCTCAACCCTTCGTAACTTCCTTTCTAAAATTTATGTGTATTCTCCTGATGCCACTGAGGAAATCATTTCTTTTCGGCGAACTTGTGCCATTGATAATGTTTGCCATGGCCGTGAAGGCGACGAACACGAATTTTTTTATTTTTATGAATGTCTCTTTACTGATCTCCATATTCGGTTTCCGTTAAGTGAATTTCAGATGGGTGTCCTGCGTTTTCTTAATATTGCTCCTACCCAACTTCATCCCAACGGTTGGGCTTATATGCAAGCTTTCAGTATTTTGTGTAAATACCTTTCTTTAATTCCGAGTCCGAAAACCTTTTTATATTACTATAGCTCTCGGCCCGGTAAGAAGCCTAGTTGGTTGTCCCTGATCAGTAAGAGAAAAGTGTGTTTTCTGTCTCCATTTACTTCTTCGTATAAAAATTTCAAAGGAGGTTTCTTTAAAATTTTAATTGAGGAAACCGGGAGAAAGTACTTCTTTGATGGTGATATTCCAAAATTCCCTTTTTACTGGACCCGTGCCCCTGTGCGATTCAACTCTAGTTCTTACCATTCGATGACTACCGAAGAGAAACATGGTATTGTGGTTCTAGGTCACTTCTCCCATAAGATTCCAACTCGTGCTCTGCTTCGGCTATATGTTTCTCGTAAACCCCAAGAGGATTTCACGGGTATGTGATTCTTTCGGATTTTCTCTTTGAGTAACAATAGAATTTTAACTTTGCTGAATCTGTTGGTGATGTCCAGGTTTAATGGCGGCCATGAAACCGAAGGATCGTGCTTATTTTTCTAAGCTGTTTAATCAGGCTGGAAGTTCAACTCCTCGTCTTGAGAATGAAGCTCCAGGAACAGAAAATGAAGTTGTTGAGCCTATCCCTCACTTAGAGGGTGAAGTAGCCGCGGACGCCGGAATAGGACCTTCTAAGAAGAGTAGGAAACGGGACAAGAGTAATAGAAGGTCACACTCCTCTAAGAAACATCGTCATGGTTCCGGGAGCTCTTCTCAATCGCTTTTTGAAAGAATATTCACATCGTCCACACGTTTTTCAGACTTTGTTGACTGCAATCTTGATTCCTCTGCTCGGGATATGTTCAAAGTGGTTTCTGTTCCTTCTCTAGCTGATTCGATGTTTGAATTGATTAGTGAAGCGATAAAGGAGAAAACAAAGAGCCATGTTACTTCTGCTGAATTTGAGAAATTGAAAAGGGAAGCAGCCGAATCAAATGAGAAAATCACATTACTAAATTCTCAAATTGATAAACTTTCTTCGGTTAATAACCGACAAGAAGCTGAGAAAGAAAAGTTGAAGAATGAAAATGTCAAGCTCTCGGCCCAAACTTTGGCGCTTAACACGGAGAATCAAGAATTGAAGGGAGACATTGCTAAACTCACGGCTGCGAAGAAAATCGATGCTGAAGGCATTTCTCAATTGGAAGCAGAAGTGAACAAGTTAAAGTTGAGAATGTTCTCCTCTTTCGCTCATCTTGTTTCTCGGCCCCACGGTGGGCGCCAAAATGTTCTTACAAGGACCTAGAAACAAACTTTCTTCGCCCTCCACACGTTGACCTCTCGGCCTTCGCTTCCGGACTCCCTTCTCGGTATGATCTTTCGGTTCCCCTTACCCTTCACGTCTTATTAGATTGCCTGATGGAGACTTCCCTGTCCACTTCTAGCTCACTCGTTAATCTTTCGGTTTTTAGTCTCGGTTTCCTCTCACGGACGGGTGTGCGTACCTGAAAGGTGCTCCGATGCCAAAGTTAGATTCAGTTTTACAAGATACCAGAGTGAATTCCACTTACCTCACCTCTCAGGATGACCCTGTATTTATACTACTCTTTTATTGGGCCCAGTAGTTATTTGGACGTTTTCTCTTTGTATCAGGCCTTTACTACATACACCCGCATATTTGGGCCCAACTGGGCCCAGCTTCATGGGCTTTTGCTTAATAATATATTCCATTCTATTTTATTTCTTCCCTTATTTAGTTTACTTTCGGGTTGAGCTATCAGCTTAGTTTTCGCATTGCTTTCGGTCCAATCTCTCGGCCCGGTATACATTGCTTTCGGTCGGCCCGGCCCGGTATACATTGCTTTCGGTCGGCCCAGTACACATTGCATTCTTTCGATCGGCCACATTGCTTTCGGTCGGCCCAGTACAAAAACTAATGCTAAAACATAACTTGTTTTTTTTTTATTAAATAAAATTAAACATTCATCGTAGTAACCTGCAAGGTAAAATGCAATTTATTTTAAACACATTAGATTGAATAAAACTCATCCAACAGTTTAAATGTCAACCGCGTAAATTCGATTTTTTGAATCCAACAAGTACTTGGGCAATGGACCCATACAATGACCCGACCAGAATAACTTTACCCGATGACGTGTACCCTAGTTTCTTCCAGCGTCTTCCCCAACACAAAACAGGCTAATAGAAATCAGCATTCTACTTCTTTTGCATCGGTTCAGGAACTGTAGTCACTCTGGTTGAAATTGAAGGTTCTCACAGTAAAACTTGTTGAATTGAGTAATGGAAGGGAATGCGAAAAGCGACCAAATCGTGGATGTAGGATCGGTAGTGGAGGCCGTTTCAGCCGATGACGGTGATGCTCCTCTCTACAGCCTCGAAAGTCTTTGCATGCGATGTGGTGAAAACGTAAGCTTCTCCCCATTCTCCGCCACCTTTTCCTTTGGCTTTTCAATGAATTCACTTTCTACTTTTTCGCGCACCTTTGGCGTGGTTAATTTAGGGATTCAATTCTCCATTCTTTTACTATTTTTTTCTTCTTTCGGTGGACGTTGCGAAGTTAGCGCTTTGTTTTCTTCTTCCGCTGCATCAATGCGTTCAAGTTGTATTCAATACTCGATTACTTTTACTCCTTTTTTTCCGTCCCTCGTAATTTATCGGGTGAACGTTAGATGTTTATGCCATGCTCATGTGTTTTTTCTTCTTCTCTGCGTCATTGCTTTTAATAGTCTATGAACAATGCTCGATTTCTTTTACTTTTTTTTTCTCTTCCCTCGTATTTAATCGGTGAACGTTGGCGAAGTTTAAACAATGCACCTTGTTTTTTTTTTCTTTCCCCGCTTCACTGCGTTTAATTTGTATTCAATACACCATTTTTTTGCCCTTTTCCCTTCTCTCTGAATTAGTTGGTGAACTTTGTCATGTTCTAAACAACGCACCTTGTTTTTGCCTCCTCCTGCTTCGATGCGTTTAATTTATGAGCCGGTGGTGTGTTTACTTTATCCATCAATGCGTTTAGTTGGGGTTTGGGGATTGTGGGGGTGGTAGTGAACACCGCTTTGAACTCACAACTCTTTGAACTCACAACTCTTTGAACTCACAACTCCTTGAACTCACAACTCCTTGAACTCACAACTCCTTGAACTCAGGTCATATAGTTTTTATTTCGCTCAAGTTTGTGAATGTGACTTGTAATAGTACTATTTGTTTTGCATAAGTTTTTAGGAGAAATTTATCAATATAAGCCATTTTCTAGTTTATTATAATAATCAAATTTATGATGTTAAGTTTCATGTAATGGGAACTTAATTAAGCTCTTAATTAAATTGTTTGCGTGTATGAGTTGGGAACTAAGGATACGTTTTGTTCATATTGAAGGATTGGACAAAACGAATAGTTAGCACTTTGCCCAAGCAACCAAGTCACAAGGAAATCTTTTTGTTTTGTCTATTGTATCAGGGTCGGTACACTGCACAAGTGGAATAGGCTAGCACTTGGCACTAACAAAACTGTTGTCTGTTACAATTAGATGATGCACTGCACTCCTAGAATACGTTAGCACTCACTACCTAAACATTTTGCTTTCTCTATTCTGTTGGATCAATGCACTGCACATGTAGAATAGGTTTACATTCGGCACAAACAAAACTTTTTGGTTTTGTCTATTGCATCGGTTTGATGCACTACACATGTAGTATTGGTTCGTATTAGTGCAGGCAAAACTTTTTTGTTTTGTCTATTGTATCGGGTCGACAAACTCCATCTGCAGAATTGGTTTGCAGTTGGCACAAGCAAAAATTTTGTTTTTGTCTATTCATCAGGTTGATGCACTGCACTTTTACATTAGGTTTGTACAGGGCACAATCAAATTTTTTTGTTTGTTTATTGTATATGGCCAATGCACTGCACATGTTGAATTGGTAGCACTTATTGTCTTTGTATTAGGTTGGTGCACTGCACATGTAGAATAGTTAGCACTTAGCACCAGGGTTGATGCGCTGCACAAGCATTTTGGAGGTGAGCAGGCGTTGATGGTTATTCTTTATCGGTATTAATGAGATCTAGTTGAAGGGTATATCTGACTTTGGGTGGTCTTGTGCATGGAAGTAGAAGTTGCCTGCGTTTAGTTCAACTTTTTTTTTTGAAGAAATAATAATTTATTTTTTTGTTAGAGTACTAATCGAATAGTTAGGATAAAGGAGCAATAATGTCATGGTACTAATTTATTTACAAGCAACATTATTACCCGAGTAATTGAGTAATGAATATTTACATTTTTTGTGTGTTTCGTCTTTTGTGTTGTTCTATCCAGGGCCATGTTAAAAATCAAGGAAACAATTTTTTATCGCTCAACAAATGAGTCAAATTCACCCTAAGTCTTAATATTGTATCTTCATCCAAAATATTTAAATTTTATCATCTGACTTGAATTTCTGTCATGTTTGTCAGGGGATTACAAGATTTTTATTGACTTTAATTCCCCACTTCAGAAAGGTATGTCTTGTCTATTGCTCCATTTGCTCTTGTGATTGGCAAGTGGTTACTGTTAGTAGGTATTGGGATATATCATATATGTAGTTAAATTTCATCTTTATTTCTGTCTTTCCTTATGTTTAGGCCTCATTCACTTTTCTCCCTGATGTTATTTGTTACATATTTCAATTAAATGAATTAGCATTATTGATTCACAAATTACATAATGGATCGTAATACATATTATTTTTATCTGCTGTTTCTTTTGTTTTGTCTGTCCATTAGTTTTCTGAAATATAACTCATTGTCACATTTACCTTTCCTGCAGATTTTGTTATCAGCTTTTGAATGTCCACATTGTGGTGAGAGGTAAACGGCCCTTTAGTCTATGCCCTCTCCGTGTGCGTTGAACATAATTAGTTCCTTTGATCTTCCTCTTAATTTTTCTTTCTTTTATAATTATTGATTTTATCTGTTAGGAACAATGAAGTACAGTTTGCTGGTGAAATTCAACCACGTGGTTGTTGTTACACTTTGAAGATTCCATCAGGCGAGCAAAAGGTTGGTTTGTTCAAATTTCAATTCCCCATCCCCAAATGATTATTTTATATAACATAAGAAAACATATATGGCGCCTAGGTACTCCAATGCCTCTATTAGCTATCTTCTTCCCATTCAGTTAACATCCATGCTGAGGTTCTTGACACTAGTGACTGACTGTTAGGCAGGAAAATAAAGACAGCACTTGGAGGGTGTATCATATAAGGAAATTTAAAAATAAAGGTTAAGCGGGTTAGTTAGTTGTGGTGAGGGGGTCTTTAAATAAAGACCAACCTGCTGTGGGGGAGGGGATATCTGAATTGTTGTAAGAAGTTGACAGGATTAAACCTGTGTGAAAGGAGCTATTCTCCTTTGTAACCCTTTTGGGTGTTCTGTTCTGCATTGTAATAAAACAGAGTTTTCTTTCTTCTTGCTGTGTTTGGGAGGGAATTCTGGTTTTTCTGTCTAGGAACCTAACAGTTGGTCCGACCTGCCGGATCTGAAAAAACAGAGAGTGAGGAAGAAAAGATGGAACAGAGGATGGCAGCAGTAGAGAAATTTACCAGCGAACAATTGAAATGGAATTCTGAAATAAAAGCAGAAATTCTGGGGTTGAAAGAAGGCATGCTGGAGTTAAAAGAAATCAAAGAAATGTTGCGGGATCTCAAGAAAGGAGATAGAAGGTCGGAAGGGGGAGAGAGTTCGGTGAATGGTGAGGAAAGAGTGGAGGAACCATCAAGGCAGGATAGCCAATGGGAAAAGATGAAGGAAGGAGAGATGAAGTCGTGGGGTAGGAGAGTGGAGTTACCGGGGTTTGAGGGCGAGGACCCAATGGGTTGGCTGGCCAGAGCTGAAAAATTCTTTGAGGTGCAGAATGTGATAGCAGGGGAAAGATTAAAACTGGCCTTCATCAGTATGGAGGGAAGCGCCAGTCCTTGGTTCAGTTTTTGGAGAAAGAACTCCAAGAATCCTTCTTGGGAAGAGTTTTCCATGGCGCTGAATAGGAGGTTTGGGGGAAAGGAGAGAAGTTCTGTTTTTGAGAAGCTGGCGAAGATCAAACAGAATGGAAGAATTGATGAATACATTCAAGATTTTGAGATGTTAGTGTCACAAGCACCACAGACAGGGGAGGAACAGCTGCTGGGGTATTTTTTTGCTGGATTACAGTCCAAGATTCGTAATCAAATCAGACCGCATGACCCCAAAGAATTGATGAAAGCCATGGAGATTGCGCTGGATGTTGAGGAGTCCTTCAGGGAAGAAAAAATTAGCAGTTTTGGGCATAGGAATAATGCGTCTTTTCTGCATTATCAAGGAAGCACCGGGATAACATGCCACACAAATTTGCATAAGGGGAATAGTGGGCCAGTCTCGTCTAGTTTGACTAGCACAGCAAGGAATGAGTCTTCTTCTTCCAATAGAGAGTTTCGGCCAGGAGAAGGATCCAGAAACAGGGGGTCCAGGACCCTTCCCTATCCCGAATATGTGAGAAGAAGGGAAGAGGGAAGATGTTTCCATTGTGGAGGGGCGTACGGTCCCGGACATCGCTGCCCTGAAAAGAATTTGAGGGTTATCATTTTTGCAGAAGATGAGGGAGACCCTACAGAGGTGAATCATTCTGGGTGGGGACAGATTGAGGAAGATTTGGAAAAAAGAACATCAAGGAGCAGTGACCTGATTTCAACCTTGAGGACAAGGTTGTTTTGTCAGAAATGAGTAATGTTAGGCAGGAAAATAAAGACAGCACTTGGAGGGTGTATCATAGAAGGAAATTTGAAAATAAGGGTTAAGCGGGTTAGTTAGTTGTTGGGTTAGTTAGTTGTGGTGAGGGGGTCTTTAAATAAAGACCAACCTGCTGTGGGGGAGGGGATATCTGAATTGTTGTAAGAAGTTGACAGGATTAAACCTGTGTGAAAGGAGGATTAAACCTGTGTGAAAGGAGCTATTCTCCTTTGTAACCCTTTTGGGTGTTCTGTTCTGCATTGTAATAAAACAGAGTTTTCTTTCTTCTTGCTGTGTTTGGGAGGGAATTCTGGTTTTTCTGTCTAGGAACCTAACAATGACCTAGTTTGAAGGATGGTTTTTCATACTTTTGCATCCATGTTTAGCTAGAAGACCATTGTTGTTGAAGTCAATATTTACCATGTAGGATCATACTATGCTATGAGTTGAACACACCCTGGAAAATCCCTTTCTTCTTATTTATGAAGCCCTTCCCAATCCATTCGTGATCTTCTCCATCTTGGACTGTTCAACCTTTTCTTTGTCATTCCATTGTTGCCTTAGAGTATTGCCACCTATAACTTTTATTATTGCACCTTCCTTTGGCTGTAGCAACATTTTCAGTTTAGTAATCCTTACCATAGAAGTTAATTTTGTGGGATTGAGCTTGACCCTATGCTCAAACTCTATGATGGTAACAAAGGCAATCCTAAATCAATTGTTGGGTCACCTACATTGACCAATTCCAGACTTATAGTCCTTGGCATAGGGGGTGTTGGTTCAAATGCATATAATTAAGGACAATCCTTGCCCACCATAATTTGCAGCCACGTGCACCTTCATTATGGTAGGTGAGTGGGTAAGTATAAATCCCGCATAAAACTTGGAAAATTGTGTGGTTAGGTTAAATCCTAAACCTAAATACTAAGATAGTTCAACAACATAATTTTCTAGTCAACTAATAAACAAATAGAATTAAGAATTTCTTTCTCACATTTCTGATTATACTATTTGGATACCTGACTTACTATAGTTATAACTTTTAAATCTAATTTTGTTTTAATGTAGTGATTTTGGAGGTTATTTTCTTTGTTTATGATATTCTTATGCATATGCACTATATATGTATAGTTTTGCATTTTATGTAAAACCATAGGATCTTACCATCCAAGTTAAGATCCCCAATTTACGAGTTTTTAATCTCCTTATCCTAGGTAGAATATTGAGTTTAGCATTGTAAAGGACATCTATCATGTAATGATATAAAACTATTTGAAGCAAAATGCATGCAATCAAGATTGTAAAACTTGAGAGTTCATAGAAACTTGTGAAGGCTTTTGTAAACTTGACTCAAACTTGTAAGAGTTTACTTACCATAAAAAATATTAACAATAAATAACATAGTAATTATACATTTGAACTCCATAATAAAACAATTGTTAAAACAAAAACTTGGCAATAAAACAATACAGTCAACTACAAAACTAAAGCATCTCGGGTTGTCAATAATACATTTCTACTAAATAAGTTTAAACTACATCAAATAATTAAGAAATAAAATATTATCTCTAATACTTGTTATGGTGAATGTATGATTATTTGGGATTATCTTATTTTGATTTGTAAACTTGTCTTTGTGGTTTGCCGTTATGATGATTTGTTTATACAAGTGTCTAACAAGTTTAATGAATGTAGATGCTAAATCGTCAAGTGGTTAAATCAGAATCTGCTACCATTAAGGTACTCAAATTTGTTTTGTTTATTTTCTTCATATTTATATAAACCTGTGTACCCTATTTCCTATTTAGATTGTAATCTTCAAAATTCTTTAGTTCATTAACACCTTGGTTCTTGTCTCTTTGAAGTCTAGGGCTAAGCCACATAGTCTTAGTTGAGCTGATATTATCTACCTACATACCTACATACCTACATACCTATTTATCTGTATGTCTATTTGTTTACATAGATAGTTAGAAAGATAGATATTTTTATGAAAGAAGTAATTTAAGATGTTGCTTATAAATTTTAATGACTAATCTGGTTCTATTATTCAAAATTTATAGTCTGCTTTGTAATAAATTTATTCAAAAGGCAACCTTATATGTATATGATTGTGCAGATACCTGAACTGGATTTTGAGATTCCACCAGAGGCTCAACGTGGTAGTTTGTCAACGGTACTTCTAATACATATTTCAATTTACTTTGTTGTTTCCCATTCCTGGCAATGACAAGTTTGCTTGTTCAATTTTTTTTTCTGGGTAGGGCAGGGGGTTACCCATTATTTCATTTGTCAGTGAAAATCTCGAGTCTCAACATTGTATTTCTATTTAAGATGGCTAAATTTACTCCGCATGTGTATAATCATCTAGTGAGTAAACATGTCAGTGTCCTTTCTGTTTGGTCGAAACAATTGTTGAATTAAAAAGAAGAGATTGCTATCCTTTTTGTCTTTTTTTTTTGTTTGATTTAGTGTAGATTTTTTAAGCTTTTGGTTCGACTCTTGATCATATCATAGGTTTGGCAATTTCTATATGCACCCTTTATTTAGTAGCCAGGAAGATTTTTATTCAATTAAATTAATTGAAACAGTACATCAACTTCTATATATAGAGAACTATAACCCTAAAGTAATTATTACAAAGAGATCTCTAGAATCTTCTATAGCTTCTAACAACTTCTAGTAGTACATTTATATCCTACTAACAACACTCCCCCTTAAGCTGGCGAATGGATATCTATCATTCCCAGTTTGCATGTGAGATCATGAAATTGTTAAGTGGGAAGACCTTTTGTAAACAAGTATGCTAACAAGATGGCACATAAGATGTAATGATAAGGCCACTATCTAGTTTCTCTTTAAGAAAGTGTCGATCTATCTCTATATGTTTGGTCCTATCATGCTGAATTGGATTGTGAGCAATGCTAATAGCTGACTTATTATCACAATAAAGAATCATATACTCTTCACATGCCACTTTAAGATCTTTTAGAATAATTCTCAACCATAATAATTCACATTCCCCTTGTGCCATAACTCAGAATTTAGCCTCTACAGTAGACCTTGCAACAACATTTTGTTTCTTACTTCTACTCACCAAATTTCTAGCAAAAAACATGCAATATCCTAAGGTGGATTTCCTATTTGTGACACCCTTCAAAATTTACATTAGTATACACTTCCATTCTTAATTTTCCATTCCTTTTGAACAATAATCCCCTTCCTGGATTGTCTTCAAATATTGAGGGATTCTATTCACAACTTGTAAATGTCTCTCACTTGGATTAGGCATAAACTGACTAACTACACTTACAACATAGGCTATGTCAGGTCTAGTGTGACCTAAGTAAATGAGCTTCCCCACAAGTCTTTAATATTGACCTTTATTCACAGTAGTTCTGCCTTCATCATTTATAATTTACGGCTTTGTTCTATAGGAACTCTAGTGGTCTTGCAATCAATCTTACTTGTTTATTTTAGAAGATTAAGAGCATACTTTCTTTGGGAGACAAAGATCCCTTTCTTCGAGTAAGCTCAATGTTGTTAAACTCGAGGATAGAAAGAGGATCGGAAAAGAGATAAAATTTTGTAACTCGACCCATAAAGGGTTAGTGGTATATGAAAAATAATGTGAATATGAAAAATAATATTGAATATATAAAATAATTAGACATATATAGTATAATTCGCAAGATTAATGCATAAAATAATTAATAAATTAATAAATATTTAATACAAATAATCTGTCTACGTTAGGTCTTTATATTAGTAAACTGTTGTGCCTTGCTTCCACATTAGGTTTGTGTTTATATTAGTAAACAATGGTGCCTTTAACAAGGCAAGGGAGTAGAAGAAAGGGAAAATAAAGAAGGAACAAAACATGCCTATATAAAAGGCAGTGGGGAGAGGGAGAGGCGCAACGACGAAGAGGTGCGACAACGGAGAGGTGAACAACGGAGGAGCGCGTGATGGAGGGGTGAGTGGCAGAGAGGCGCGGTAACGGAGGTGCGAGTTTGATATTAGGGTTATTCTCGGACATCATTTTCAGAGTTTTTTTTTCAATAGGCTGAGCCGTGACTCCTTGATTCTTTGATCCGGCTACCGACTCGTTAGATCGCTCCGATCCATTTAGGTAGTGATCCACCGTGCGATCCGACACGATTTCTTCTAAAAAATTGCAAGATCGTACAATCTTACGATCTAGATCATGATTTTAACAACATTGAGTAAGCTACTTCTATCCCAAGGAAGTACTTTAATTTCCTAGATCCTTCATTTCAAACTGAGTAGCAATCTTTTCTTTTCAAGATTTGTTTCTCATGTTCATCATCTTCTTAAAGGCATAAATATATTGCTCAATTTTGGTATCAAGCAAGCTTGTCATTTAATCTTGTAAGATTGAAGAGTTTTCAAGATATGATTGCTGCTATAGGTGCTTATGGACCTAATTTGCCAGCTCCTACCTACCATGAGATTAGAGTTCCACTCCTCAATAAGGAAATTGAGTACACTGAAGAATTGTTGAAAGATCATAAATTGCACTGGACTAAGCATGGTTGTTCTATCATGTCAGATGCATGGATTGATTGGAAGCAACGATGTTTGATTAACTTTTTGGTGAGCTCTCTTGTAGGGACAATGTTTGCCAAGTCGATTGATGATTCTAAATTTGTGAAGACAGGAGAAAAACTCTCCGAGATGCTTGATGCCCTTTTGGAGGAGATTTTTAGAAGAAAATGTGGTTGAAGTTATCATAGATAATGGTATTAATTATGTCTTGGTTGGTAAATTATTGGAAGAAAAAAGACATAATCTTTATTGGACTCCTTGTGCTGCCTATTGTATAGATTTGATGCTTGAAGACATTGGAAAAATTCCTTTGTAGTTCCTTGAGTTTATTGAGATAATTTACAAATAAGAGGGAATTGGTAAGACATGCAATTACAAGGTTTTCTACCTCTTATTTATCATTACAAAAGTTGTATCAAAAGAAGGGAAATTTGAGAAAGATTTTCACTTGAAATGAATGGAGCAAGAACAAGCTGTCTAAGGAAGCTAAGGGTAAAGAACCTACACAAATTGTTCTTATGCCTTCATTTCGGAATCATGTTATATTTACTGCCAAAGTCATGACTCCTCTTCTTCATGTACTTTGTTTGATTGATAGAGAGAGAAAAGCAACTATGCGTTATAAATATGAAGCAATGGAGAAAGTCAAGGAAACAATAATGAAGTCATTCAATAACCACGAAAGTAAATACAAGGATGTATTTACAATCATTGATAATAGATGGACATGCCAATTTCGTTGCCCCTTGCATGCAATTGGTCACTTTTTGAATCCAAAGTTCTATTGTCCTAACCCAAAAATGGAATATGATTTGGAAGATACAAATGGATTGTATGCTTGCATTAAGAGGTTGGTGCCAAGTAAAGATGTGCACAAAAAAATTTATTTGACTTGCCTCTTTATAAAAGTTGAAGTGTTCTCTGCCAAAGAATCAAGGAAGACCACAACCCCAGGTGAGACAATTAAACGCTATCTAAATTGGGTTAAGATGTAAATTATATCATATAATGGTTACATTCTAAGTTTTTTTACTTTTATAGCTCAATGGTGGAAGAATTATGGGCACGTAGCTCCCAACTTATAAAAGCTAGCAATTACGATTTTAAGTTTGATATGTAGTTCATCGGAATGTGAGCGCAATTGGAGTTTATTTGAGGAAGTAATAATTATTTCTCATAACATGACTCATTTCATTATTATTTTGTAGAATGTAGAAATAAATTAATTCACATTATACTTGTAGATTCATTGAAAAAAAGGAATAGGCTGTACAAAACGTTGCATGATTTGGTTTACGTAACCAACAACTTGCTCAAAGATACAATATTAGAGATAAAATAGACCCTATTGTATTCAATGGCATGGATGAGTGCAATGAGTGTCATTGTTATCACTTTTCGGTTATGGCGGCGCCATGGCGGAAGACGGTGGCGGATTTTCCGACCACCGCCACAACAAGGCGGTGGTGATGCGGTTTTCCCTTGGAGGTCGCTTTTGGCATCTCAGAAAGCTAACGAAAAACGGAAATATCGTAAAAGGCAGAGAAAAACACTGTGACAACGACCACGAAAGTAACAGCGGCAGCGCACGCTGCGACGATAGCAAAAAATGAAGAAGGGACCTTCGACGCATGAAGAAGATAAAACACCTAAACCTAATTTTGAAAAAACCCTAATAAGTTTGGGCCTTTGGCCCATTCCAACTTTTAACTAATAAAACCCTAAAATCCTCATTATTAAAATAAAATTTGAATGTGCTGCAGCTGCATCAGTTATTTAACCTAATTAAGAGTTCAAAACCTACTTAAATTAAGTTTGGGCCTTTGGCCCATTCCAACGGTTAACTAATAAAACCTTAATTATTCAAATAAAATTTGAATGTGTTGCGGCTACATGAGTTGTTAAACCTAATTAAGAGTTCAAAACCTACCTAAAATTAGTTTTTTTTGGGCCCATTTTTGACCCATTTAAAACATTATACTTATTGCAATCCACAATACATTTTTTTATCTCCGCCACAACACCTTCCGCCATAACCCGTTATGGTTTCTGTTATAACTTTATAAAGGATTTATGGGGTCTCCGATATGATCCGTTATTCAATATCGATAACATTGATGAGTGGTTAGTGGGGCAAGTAGATGATGATGATGATAATGATAATGAAGAGGGGGGAAATGAGTTGGTTTTTGATGATGATTCCACTCTAAATTAGGCAACTGCTTATGAAGCTTTAGATGTTGGAGAACTAATAATTTACACAAGACAAGTAACCAGTAAAAGAAAGCAACCATCAAGTGGTTGTGGTATTGTCATTGGATCTTCTCATGCTTCTAAGAAAGGTCTAGCTGCAACTCCATCCCCAACAAGGAGGGGCAAAGGGAAGATTCAAATCGGGGTTGGGAATGAATTGCATGATAGCTTTGATTTTGAGTTTGAATAATTACTTAACTTTGACTAGAGTTTCTCTGAAGGGGAAGACGGGGGATATGCCCCATTGGATAATATTGAAGAAGAGTCGGATAGTTAGAAACATAAGATAAATATTACCATGTCCAACTATTGGGATACGAGTCCCATTGGCAAGAGTAATGTAATTACCAGGAAAAGAAACACATGACATTAAAAGAGATGAGTGAGGTGTCATATGGTCTGTCGCACCAAAGTCTAGAACTCAAGAGTCCTTGCATAAATTTTAAGAAACATCAAAAGAGGAATTAGAGTTCTTACCAGTCATGGTTACGAAGCAAGTACCACAAGGTGGCTTACTGATAGACTCCATGAGAGATTTTAAACGTTCAATTTCAGCATGTAATGCAGGCATTCCATTGTCAATTGAAGAGGATGAAGGAAGATCATCATTACTTAGTAGAGTTGCCGTGATAAGATAAATAGTAAGAATTTCTTAGTCTCCCTTGTAAGTATAATGAAACATTAACACAAAAAACTTCAGTGACAGTGAAAGGTCGTAGAAATAGGCCCCAACATTGTGAGCTCTAATACTAACTTAAATGAAATAATATGAATGAAAGAAGATTTTTATTCAATTATATTAATTGAAACAAGACATCAACCTTTATATATAGAAAACTTTAACCCTAGAGTAATTATTACAAAGAGATATCTAGAATCTTCTACAACTTCTAACAACTTCTAGTAGTACATTAATATCCTACTAACATGAAGCTTCTACTAGTACATTTAATATCCTACTAACAACAAGGAATGTAAATCGTGGGCATCAGAGAACTCTTAACTTTCTTTTGTGAAAATTCATGAACATTGAACAGTTGAAAATTTGTAATCAAATGATTCAACAATATCTTTTGTTGTGTAATTATAGGTGGAAGGGATACTTATGAGAGCAACTGATGAACTTCAAGCCCTTCAAGAGGAACGCAAAGTACTATTTGTTTCTGCGCTATATTTTTATTTGATGCATGCATTCTTCTTTAAATAACTTAATTAATGTTATGCTTTCTACCCTCTAGAAAGTGGCTCCGGAGACAGCTGGAGCAATTGATCAGTTCTTGGTGAAACTGCGAGCCTGTGCAACAGGAGAATCATGCATCACATTTATTCTTGATGATCCTGTCGGAAACAGCTTTATTGAAAACCCGTAAGAGATTATACCTTGTAGAAGTATTTTTTTTAAATGAGTAAAAGTATTTTTATTAGAGAAGAGATTATAACAATAGAGGCTAAGGTATCCTCACACACAAGTAAATGACAAAAGGTATTCAGTGATAGCATATGAATTAGCAACCTCCTGGATTTGTTGCTCAAGAGTGGAGTGTGGTTTAGTATGTAAAGTGTTGATCTCTGTATGGGCTAAAATTTAGTCACATTGTGCTTGTGCTTGACTTTGGATTGGATACATTCTTTTATGAATCACACCATATTGTACCTTTTAACTTATTTTAAATTGGTCAAGACAAACATGTATTTGTTGGTGAGGCAAACTTGTACCTTCATTTGGTACTTGGTAATATTAGTCCAATGTTTTAGCTAGTACTATTTTAAGTAAATGCAGAACACATTGAATAGGTTTGCACCATCATCTGATCCATCGTTGACGATCAAGTTTTATGAGAGAACTCCTGAGCAGCAAGCATCATTGGGATACCTTGTTGATTCTGCACAGGCTGAAGGAACTCATGTTGATGCCCCGGGAGGCGGAGAAGCTGTGACTACTGATCAAGTGAGGAGAGAACCACATGGATCAGTAGGGGCAACAGCTGGCCATCGTGCCATTGCACAGAGTAACAGTGCAGAAATTGCTGAAGCCTTGTTTCGATATACTGCACCAGAAGAGGTACAATTGCTGAACTATATAGTTCTGTGTACTGAGCTTTGGCCTTATGTGTTTGTTTATTCAATGTCAAGTTGCTGCCTTTTTTTGACAGGTGATGACTTTCCCTTCTACTTGTGGTGCCTGTGCTGCTAGTTGTGAGACTCGAATGTTTGTCACCAGTATCCTCTTAGCACTTTTCATACTTCCCTTGGGATATTGTTTGATTATGTTACATTTCTTTAGAAGGATTCTGTCATTTTAAGCTCGATGTAAAATTTATTAGGTTAAAGAAGATTTATATTGTGTATGCAAGAGTACATAGCTTTGTGGGGTAAAATAAAATTATATAAACTATTGGGGCTTATTTTTTTTTATTCCATGTTTGTATTTCAGTTGAAATTTGGAGCTTTAGCACCTTTTTGATCTGCAAAAAGTGAAATTACATAAAATAGGGGATAGTTTTTCTTTATTTCAACTTCCGTTGTGATTCTATGTTTCATGTATTTCAGTTGAAACTTGAAGCTTAGTGTCATCTACTTGGTGCTGAATAGTTTTTGGATAACCATGTGTTCTATTAAAAATCCTGAACATGATCTACTTTCAAATTTCAGAAACTTGACTATGGATTTATGCTAGCTACACAACATTAATTTCAAATGAAACATCTGTCTACAGTGTTGCATGTATTCTGATTGCTGATAGGGTAAAAACTAGATAATATTTATTTGCTTGCTTGATAACGGTCATACTCTTCAAAATATGCCATGTGCCAATTTTATATTCTATATTATTGCTTAGCAATTTCCGGCATTTCTTCCACAAGCTGTTGATCTTAACAATGGACAGATATTCCTTACTTCCAAGAAGTAATTATTATGGCATCCACATGTGATGCTTGTGGCTACCGCAACTCTGAGGTATGCTGATTTCTTGAGTGTAGCTCTGTCTTTTTAGGGCTGGAATAAACATTAATTTTCCATCTTGCAGTTGAAACCTGGTGGACGAATTCCTGAAAAAGGAAAAATAATTACTCTTTCTGTGAAAAATGTCAATGACCTGAGCCGTGATGTAATAAAGGTCTGTAATTCTTTGTGATCTTAACTAATTTCAACCCATCAGTTTCTTAATTTGTATATGTTTAGTGATGAATCATGGATCTTGTAGTTTATCCTTGCATTTAGAGAGCATATATTTTTTCTTGTTTCTAGTATGTAATTACTACAAATTGGGATCAGTAAAAGAAATCTCATTAGAAAAGAAGGTAGTTTGGACTTTGGTTATTGAGCTACTCAAATGTAGGGAAAAATGTAAGCTTCCAAACCTGTTTTGCAGAAAGTGTAAAGTAACTAAGGATAAAAACTAATCATGAGTACTCTTTCAGTGCCACTTTAAAGTTTTGCAATTTATTTTGACATCTCCCTTGCATGAAGCTATAGCATTTTAAGGAATCAAATTCGCATTTTGGGGTTTTTAGAAGCCTGAAATGATTTTTTCATCAAGAGATAACCTAGAAACGTTAACACCAACATGTACTGTTTTCAATGATATATCAAAAGTTGTAATGATACACACACAGTCTTGCTAAGTTAACCTGTGAAATATGTCCTGATGGTACCCATATAGGCCTGACCATTTAAACATTATTTTATGCAATCTGAGATCTATACATTTTATATCTATTGACTGAGTAGTTTGGTTTGATTAGTCTGATACTGCAAGTGTAAAAGTTCCGGAAGTTGACTTGGAGCTGGCAAGCGGAACCCTTGGAGGAATAGTTACAACTGTTGAAGGTTTAATTACAAGAATTAGTGAAAGTAAGTATCCTTCTATCAGTCACACAAACTATATAGGCAGCATCCTAATGAGACAGGAGGAAGGAAAGGACATCGTAGTACCCATACACTTTGTTCAGCTTCAATTGTAACAAAATGATGAAAACATTTTTTTTTTCAATAGATCTTTCAATTTTCAACCACTTGAGCATCATTATTTATTTCTTTCATTCCAAATAATCTATCTCAAATATGTTTTAAAAGTCTTCTAAATGCCAAATTTGTATCTGTTTTGGATGGGTGGAGTTTAAACTGTTCTCTTTTGTCATGTTTATGATGTTCCTGATCCCGTGGTGTGATTTAATTTTTAATATAATCTATTTATTTTTGCTAGAATGTATCAATGTAGAATATAATTTTATGTGATTTGTATGTACAGGCCTTGAGAGGGTCCATGGCTTTACTTTTGGAGACAGTCTTGATGAAAATAGTAGAAGCAAGTGGATAGACTTTAAAGCAAGGCTAAACAAGGTAATACGTGACTATTTTATGAGAGTTGGTTTAAATTTCTCCATATATGTTTACTATATAATTCTATTTATCAGGTTATTATTGCAATTTTTTATATTTATTCTTTACACAATGTTTTGTGGCTGACTGGGAAAAGAGGGAAGAGGAGCAATACATAACTTCAGGCATTGTATATTCTTTTGTATTTCTAAAATAATCTTGTCTTTATTTCTTGTTCTCTTTTAGGAGGATATGTTGTCCCGTTTTGTACCTCTTTCGACACCTCACTTTGAAAAATTTAGTAAAAAAGAAATGGACGACAAAGAGAATAGGGTTCACGGAATTTTAACCAAATGCATTGTAACAAGAAGGGTCACTTTGAGCAACAAAGACCTGTGGTCATATTCCATGCTACTTTTGGGCTACATTATGCCTCTTTAATACCAGCAACTAATAGACTGCATCGGTCTTTGTGTCTTTGAATTTGAAGGCTTTGATTTGACTTAACCTATTTAAACTTATTGGTTCAAGGTCTTGGATCCCACTTTTTTTATCTGCATTCTTTCATTGTATGCAGCTTCTTAGCTTGGAAGAACCTTGGACTCTAATTCTTGATGATGCATTAGCCAATTCTTTTGTAGCACCTGCAACTGATGATCTGAAAGAGGACAATCAATTAGCTTGTAAGATTTCCAACTCAGACATCAAGCTATACTTTGAGCAGATAAAGTTCACATTTTCTGAGTTGAAATTCTGAATTCCATTTCCATGATGCCAATTCTTTTTCTATACATATGGAAAGTTGAAACATCAATTTTTTGTTCCTTAAAATATCTTATTCGATTCAACTATCGGAGTTGCTGGGGATCCCGAGTCCAGTATAGACCATCATGTAAATAAACAAACAAACAGAAGTAGGTTTATTTCAGACATTTCCCCTTGTTGGGACTCGTGTTTCAACCTTTTGCTTTACAGTGTGCCCTGAGTAGCCTGCATAATTGGATTTGTGATGAATCGGTCTAATGTGCTGTATGTGTAAATATGATTCTGATTGTTTAATGCTGTGTTTAAATATGGTGCATAGTTTTTCATGTAAATATATTCATGTTTTGTGGTTTTCTGTTTTGCAATTGGTATTTCTCCAGTTGAGGACTACGAGAGGTCATGGGAACAAAATGAAGAATTAGGTCTGAATGATATGGACACCTCTTCTGCCGAAGTTGGTGATGCACCAACCAATACTTCTAAAACTGAGTGAAGATCATGTAATTTCCTCTCCTCACATCCCAACCAAAACAAATGGAAGTATTTTTGTGATAGTTTGATATCATCGAGAGAATGGAAAAGTCTGTTGTCTTGAGCCTCATTTCATTGGCTTATTGATATATTTTAATGTAAGCCCATTAACTTGTATCATCCGTTAGAATAGTTGTCTGAAAAATGTAACTTCGTGAGTTAGTAAGTTAATTGCTTTTTATTTTTATTTTTCTGGTTTTGTGGCCATCTGATTTTATTTCTTAGAGCAATTTTTTTCTTCTTTCCCCTTTTTAGCACAGCGGCGATAATTATCAAAGGTTGTTATCAGTGAATGTGAATATTAGTATCAACAAAGTATTTCGATTAAGGATTGGTAGGATATTGAAAATATTCATGGTTAGTAATAAGAAAAGGAAGATAAGGAAAAACAGTAAATTAATTATCAACGAGTATTCTCAAAGGTGATTGTTCTTACAAAAAAGGGACCAAGAACACTCGAACCGAAACGATAAGATGGCCTCCTTCTTGATCTTCTGATTTCGGGCTATACTCTCGGTTTGCTATTGGGCTGGACTGCTTGTGTTCCTCTCGGCTGCTTCTTTCGGCTATTCCTTTCGGTTGATGTTCCTCACGAGTGGGGGGATGTACCTGCAAGTTGCTCCGATGCCAAAGTCAGAGACAATGTAATGGTTTTTTCAGATAAAACTAAGCTTACCTTTTTCTTGTGTTGACTTCCTATTTATAGGGTTTCGTTGATGGGCCTTCTACAGTACTTTTGGACTTTCTTCCCACACCTTTTTATTATTTTTACACCCCCTTGTGCAAGTTCCTTATATTATCCTTTTAGGTTTCGGTCCAGACCTTTCGGTTTTTGTTTAACACTTTGTTCATTGAACATGTAGTTCTCGGCATATAGTTCTCGGCATGTAGTTTTTGTTTAACACTTTGTTCATTGAACATGTAGTTCTCGGCATATAGTTCTCGGTTTTAGGCTACTAGTACACTGGCCCCCGAGACAAAAATAATTTATTTATATTGAAAGTATTTGTTGTCTTGATAAAATATAATTGTTGAGTTTTGATTTGATGTGGTATTTAATGCCTTGGTTTTCGTAATGCACTTTTCTGAAAGTATGTGATTTGACACGAGATGCCTATCTGAACCGTTAGATCAAATATTTTTGAATAATTTTGTTGATCAGAACGTTTCAAATTCTAGGGTTCTCGTGGGTTATAAATAGGTTCCCCTTTGAACCTTTTTATGATTGTGAAACCTTTCGCTTTTTTAAGCCAGAAGCTCATTTTCCATCATCAGTTGATTTTGGCAAAGGTAATGTCTCTTTCAAGCCTTTCTGCTAGTGATGATTGTTCGAGCGCGGGTGGGGAATCAACTGGGCGAGTGGTTCGGGCAGAGGATCATCCAGACTCAAAGTCTTCATCTGCTACCCCTTCTTGCATGAATGACTCTAATGCAGCCCCTACTGTTGATGTTTCTCAAGAAACTGATTTGATGTCGGCTCGGAAAAACCTTCGTCCAGGTTATCAGTGGGTTAACCCTAGAGTTCGGGAATATTTTTCGAAGTATCGTTCTGCTATGGAACTGCGTAATTTTCTTTCTCATTCTCAGATATATTATTCTGATATTGAGAACGATATTATTTCTTTTCGGCGTGTTGGAGATGCTGATAACGTTTGCCATGGCCGAGAAGATGATAGCTATGAGTTTTTCTATTTTTATGCTTGCTTTTTTAGAGACCTTCACATTCGATTGCCTTTGAATAACTTTCAAATAGGCGTACTTAATTTTCTTAATGTTGCCCCTACTCAGCTTCACCCTAACGGGTGGGCTGCCATGCAAGCTTTTAGTATTTTGTGTAAATTACTGTCGCTTTCTCCTAGTCCTGCTTCGTTCTTGTATTATTATTGTTCTCGGCCTGGTAAACGATCAGGGTGGCTTTCTCTTATTAGCAAATCCAACGTTTGCTTCCTTAAACCTTTTACGTCATCATATAAGGAATTTAAGGGAGGTTTTTTCAAAATTCTGGTAGAGCCGATAGGGAAAGAATATTTTTTCAATGGAGAGTCTCCAAAATTTCCTCTTTACTGGACAAGGGATCCCGTTAAGTTCAATTCAATATCTTTTCACTCAATGGGGGCGGCCGACTGGTATGTTATTGAAGTTTTCAGTCACCTCTCGCACCAAATTCCCACTCGCGCCTTGCTAAAATTGTATACTTCGTCCCATCCACAAGAAGATCTTATTGGTAGGTGGTTGTTCTTCATTTTCTTGTTTTATAGGATGTGTTTTTTAACTTTGCTAAGTTTTTTATTGATTTCCAGCTTTGATGGGAAGCACAAATCCAAAAGCTCGGTCTTATTTTTCGAAGCTTCTGAACAAAGTAGGTGATGTGACCCCTCGGCGTGAAAATGTGGTAAACCCTGTTGTTGAAATGGAAGAAGCGGGGCGTATTGCGCCTATTGAAGTGGTTGAAGTTGCACACAATGTGGAGGTTGTCGGGCCTTCGAAAAAATCAAAGAAACGAGATAGAAGCAACAAGAGATCGCACTCTTCTTCTCGGCGTCATCGTCGCGTTGAGAATGTGTCGTCTGAACCGCTGCCCGAAACCATTTTTTGTGCGTCAACTAAGTATGCAAAGTTTATCCAAACTTCTTTTGACGAATCATCTTATAATATGTTGAAAAGTATGGATGCTGCCTCATTAGCTGATTCCGTTATTGAATTGTCAAGTAGAAGTTTGTTGCTTGGAAAAATGTTGAAGGAGAAAAATGTAAATAGTGTGGCTTTATCTGAATTTGAAAAGTTGAAGACTGACCTTGCTGAATATAAGGAGAAAGCAAGCTCTTTGTTCGAGCAACTAGAAGAGATGAAGAAACAGAAAGGTGAACAAGAAGTTGCAAAGGAAGAGTTTAAAAAAGAAAACGTTGAGTTGAAGAATGAAAACTTGAAGTCTAATGAAGAAAACGCTCAACTACGTAAAGAGAATCAACTGCTGAATGAGAAGGTGTTAGCGTTATCGTCTACAAACGAAGCCGACAAGAAAGCCATCAAAGAAATGGATGAAGAGATAAGCCAGCTGAGGACCAACGTTTTTGAAGCCGAAAGCGCTACATTTGAACAACATCAACTTGGTTTTGAGAAAGCACTTCAGCAAGCAAAATATTTTTACAATATTCCACTTGACGAAGGCAACTTTGATGTTAAAAAGGATTTTTACAAGGGTGAATTGGTGCCGGCTAACGAAATCCCAGACACTGATGCTGAAGATGTGAATATTGAGAGCTAGATGGGCGTGGGTTTATCTGTCGAAAGTAGATTTATTTTGAACTATGAATCCATGTATGGATACTTTTTGATATGGTAATCCATGCCGAAAGTAGATTCGTTTTGCTAAATGTAATGTCTTTTTTGAGAACTTTAATACATATAGTTGGTTGGATTATCAATTGTCACGATTTTGTATTATTGATCGTATGCTACGTAATTGTCACGATTTTGTAAAATATCATGAATGGTGGATGCATAACGAAAATTCGGGTGAAATCATTCGAGACCGAGAGTTTGATGAATATATTTCTTTTCGGGTGGGCTTTCACTTAGAGTGAAATCATCCAAGACCGAAAGTTTGAGGAATATATGTCTTTTCGGGTGGGCTTTCACTTAGAGTGAAATCATCCAAGACCAAAAATTTGATGAATATATTTCTTTTCGGGTGGGCTTTCACTTAGAGTGAAATCATCCAAGACCGAAAATTTGATGAATATATTTCTTTTTGGGTCGTCTTTCACTTAGAGTGAAATCATCCAAGACCGAAAATTTGATGAATATATTTCTTTTCGGGTGGGCTTTCACTTAGAGTGAAATCATCCAAGACCGAAAGTTTGATGAATATGTGTCTGTTCGGGTGGGCTTGTGAAATCATCCAAGACCGAAAGTTATGTAAAGAAACAACACATTAATAATGGATAATGCTTCTCCTTGGATGGATAGATATATATACAGTCTTATTTGTACATCTGCAAATTCAACTAAAATAAAACTTTAAATGACTTGTATTCCATGTGCTTGGTACTATTTTTTCTTCTAAAGTTTCCAATCTGTATGCTCCATTGTGCAAATTTTCGAGTATTCTGAATGGACCTTCCCAGTTAGACGCCAATTTTCCATGTCGCGGATCTTTTCGGGCATTAGTGCGCATTCTCCATACTAAATCCCCCTCCTTAAAATTCCTGAATTTTACTTTCGCATTGAACCTTTTCATTGCTCTTCTTTTTACTGCTGCCTCTTTTATTTTCGCCCGCTCTCTAAGTTCTTCAATGAGATCTAGGTCGGTTCTTAAACATTCATTGTTTATGTTCCAGTCTTCTATTTGGCTTCGTAATGTTGGCTCGGTTACTTCTATAGGCAGCATTGCATCCGTTCCATAGGTGAGGTTGAAGGGTGTTTCGCCAGTTGAGGTTTGTGGCGTGCACCGATATGCCCATAATATTTCTGGTAATTTTTCTGCCCACAAACCCTTGGCGTCTCCTAACCTTTTTTTCAATTGTCCTAGGATAACTTTGTTAGCGGCCTCTGCCTGTCCATTTTTCTGTGGGTGTTCAACGGAGGTGCGGGTTGACTTGATTCCCAAATCTGCATAAAATTCCATAAGTTTTTTATCAATGAATTGCCGGCCATTATCGGTTATTATGGTGTGTGGGATTCCGAATCGACAGATTATATTTTTCCAAATGAATGTTTGGACTTGTTGAGCTGTTATCGTAGTCAGTGCTTCCGCTTCTATCCACTTGGTAAAATAATCTATAGCGACTATCATGAATTTGGTTTGTCCGCGGCCAAGTGGAAATGGGCCGAGGATATCAATACCCCATTTTGCAAACGGCCATGGAGAAAAAATTCCTTGTAACTCCTGTGCCGGTATATGATTTAAACTTCCAAACTCTTGACATTTTCTGCATGTTTTAACATAAATCTCACAGTCTTCTCGGAGTGTTGGCCAATAATATCCGGCTCTGCATACTTTGGTTGCCATTGTTCGAGCTCCACAATGTAACCCACATACTCCTTCGTGAAGCTCTTTTACCACATATTGGGCCTGCTCCTTGGAGAGACATTTTAACAGAGGTGTTGAATGGCCACGCTTGTAAAGCTGATCTCCAATTAATACAAAACTAGCTAATCTTTTGGATATTTTCGTATCTAATTGAATACCTTGTTCCTGATTCTTTATGGCTTCGGTGTATGTCTTTATCCACTCGTCCTTAGCGATGGTAATATTGGAACATTTCTCTACGCCGACCGATGGGTGACTAAGAGTTTGTTGTATGACGGAGTTGTGTTGGAGTGGCCGCTGTTGACTTGCTAGTTTGGATAAGGAGTCGGCTTTCATGTTTAGCTCTCTCGGAATATAATTTATTTCAGCTTGATTGAAGCATTGCATGATATTTAATACCTTATGATAATATTGCATCAGTAAGGGGTCTTTTACCTGATAGTCTCCTCGTACTTGTCCCACGGAAAGCTGGGAATCACTTTTACAAATGATATTTTCAACTTCCATGTCCCTTGCCAGTAGTAGTCCGGCAATAAGAGCTTCGTATTCGGCTTGGTTGTTAGATGTCCTGAACTCGAACCGCAATGCCATCTCAACTTGGAAGTTGTCTGGTCCTTCAAGGACTATTCCTGCCCCGCTTCCTTTTTTGCTTGACGCGCCGTCTACATACAACATCCATCGCTCCTGCTGCACTGTTGTCGGCATATGGATGATGAAATCCACAAGGGATTGGGCTTTGATTGGTCCTCTTGGTTCATACCGAATCCCATATTCTGAAAGTTCCATGGACCATGTGACCATTCTGCCGGCCAGCTCCGGTTTTCTTAAGATTTTTGATATTGGATAATCCGTCCTCACAATTATCTGATGATTCTGAAAGTATGGCCGAAGACGTCGTGCGGCGTATACCAGAGTTAAGGAAATTTTTTCCACCTTGGGATATCGGGTTTCAGCACTCTGGAGGGATCTACTTACAAAGTATATTGGTTTTTGATCTGGAGTTTCTTGGATTAACGCCGCTCCTATGGCTTGATTGGAAGTTGCGAGGTAGACTATGATGGGTTGGGTACAATCAGGCTTGACCAGGATTGGTGGTTGTGCCACCATGCTTTTGATTTGAGAGAAAGCTTGCTCGCAGTGGTCATTCCACTCGAAGGTTTCAGATTTCTTTAACAAATTTACTATTGGTTTGGTTTTTTCGGCTAGGACTGGTAAGAACCTTGACAATGAGTTTAGTTTCCCCACTAATCTTTGGACCTCTTTTAAATTTTTTGGTCTTCCCATTTGCATAATTGCTTCACATTTGTCAGGATTGGCTTCAATGCCTCTGTTGGTTAGCATAAAACCCAGAAATTTTCCACCTTTGACGCCAAACACGCATTTTTCTGGATTGAGGCGTAGATTGTACTCTCTTATGCGTGAAAACACCTCTTCAAGATTTTCTAAATGTTTCTCCACTTCGCTTGATTTCACAACCATATCGTCCACATATATTTCAATGATTCTTCCGATTTGATTTGTGAACACCTTATCCATCAGTCTTTGATACGTTGCCCCGGCATTTTTCAAACCGAAAGGCATGACTTTGTAACAATAATTCGTTGTATCTGTGGTGAAAGCTGTTTTTGACACGTCCGGGCCATACATTTGTATTTGGTTATACCCTGAGTATGCATCGAGAAAACTCATCATCTCCTGTCCCGACGCTCCATCCACCAATCGGTCTATGTTGGGTAATGGATATGTATCTTTCGGACAAGCCTTATTAAGGTCCGTATAGTCTGTACACATTCTCCACCTTCCGGTCGGTTTTTTTACGAGTACCACATTGGACAACCATGTTGTGTATTGAGCTTCCCGGATGAAACCAGCCTGCATTAGCTTCTCGGTCTCTGCTATTGCTGCTTGTCGTCTTTCCTCCCCCAACTTTCTTCGTTTCTGAGATACCGGTTTCGCTTCTCGGCAAATTTATGACAAATTATCCTCGGATCAATTCCAGGTATATCAGATGGCGTCCAGGCAAATAAGTCTTTGTTAGTACGTAACAATGTGATGAGTTTGTGTAACAAGTCTTCGGGTAGGCTGCCACTTATATAAGTGCATTGCTTCTCGTCCTGTCCGAGTATTACAGCCGTAGTCTCTTCTTTTGGTTCTAGTCTTTCATCATTGATTCTCGGATCTAGATCTGCCATCGCCACCATTCTTTCGGTATCTGTGTGTTCTTTCAGGTTCATCTTCAAACCTATTGCATAACATTCTCGAGCATCCCTTTGGTTAACATAAACAGTCGCGATCTCCCCCTTTTCGGTTGGGAATTTCATTGCTAAATGCGGGGTTGAGACTATTGCTCCCAACTCATTCAAAGAAGATCGTCCTAACAACACATTATAGGACGTGGAAGCATCTACCACCAAATATCTGATCTTGATCTTTTTGGTCTTAGTTCCTCTTCCAAAGGTAGTCATCAGGTCAATATATCCTTTCGTACTAACTCTTTCGTCTGAAAACCCGATGATTTGTTCTCGGAAAGGTACAATGTCTTCTTCTTTTAGATGTAATCTTTTGAAAGTATCCCAAAACAGAATATCCACTGAGCTCCCTTGATCGACCAAGGTTTTCATGATGGCGTATTCGGCTATTTCGACTGTTATTACCATGGGATCGTCATGGTCAGGATCAATGTCTTGAAAATCCTCGTCTGTAAAAAGCATTGGTGGCAAAGTTCTTTTTTTGAAGATGTGATTGATGGTCCTGATGCTTCTCCAATGTTGTTTTCTTGCTGATGACGACTCCTTTCCAGAGAAACCACCAGAAATAGTATTTATAAACCCCCTGACGGGTCTTCCCAAACTTCGTTCCCTGCTTCTTCTCATTGGTTGTGTGTTTTGGTAAACTCTGTTGTTTCGTTCTTCTGATCTCCCACTTCTTCTGCCATCTTTTTTATCTATTCTTTTTTCTCTTTCGACTCTCTCTACCCTTCTTTCTCCTGCTTCTATCCCTTGCACCCTTCTCCCCGGGCTCATCCTCAGTCTTACGTTTCCTCCTTGAACAAAGCGTTTTAATTGCCCTGCTTGAACCAACTCCTCTATTCTGTCTTTTAATCTGATACATTCCTCTGTATGATGGCCATGATTTTTATGATACTCACAATGTTTGGTACGGTCGGCATTTTCCGGTGTTCGTGCTTTCCTAGGTGGTGGTATAATTTCTGTGGACATGGCTTCTTGTAAGACCCTTGCTCTGTTCGTATTCAAGGGTGTGTATTGCTGGAATCTCCGGCTTCTGAATTCTTCCCTGGCTCTTCTAACCATAGGTCTACTTTCTTTCTCTGTTTGTTTTCTTTCACTTCCATCAATCCTCACGTGATTCCGAAACTCTCTCAGTTCTTCCATTTGCATGAACTTTGACGCTCGTTGTCTCAATTCGTCTAAGCTAGTCGCAGGTTTCTTGCACAAGCTGTCAGCAAACGGCCCCGGTTTTAATGTTGTTATCATATGGTGCATGGTGACTTCGGGGCTGAGATTTCGGATTCCTAGGGCAACTCTCCCGAAACGTTCCATGAACATCCTTAAGGACTCTCCGTTCTCCTGTCTTATGTTTACCAAAGCAATTGATGTTAAATGGTGAGGACGACTAGTTGCAAACTGAGCGCCAAACTTCTCTATCAGCGTATCAAAACAATCTATACTCAAAGGTGGGAGGCGTGTGAACCAGCTCAGCGCTGCCCCCTTCAGAGTCGTAGGAAACACTCTGCACATGATAGCATCATTCCATGTGTACAAGCTAATTTGAGTGGTATATATTGCGATGTGCTCATCGGGATCGATGCTCCCATCATATTTGTCAATGGTCAAATTCCTCCAATTGCGGGCAACGGGGTATCAACTATAACATCATAAAACGGATGTTTTCTAGAAGATGTTCCTGCCGAGACCCCAGAGTTCTCAAGCCATTTTTTTTTGGTTTGGGAACTTTCGTTGCGGTAAAGCCTTTCGTTCACTGGTGTTCCTAGTTGAACGGTTCCGAAGGATGTATTCAAAACCGTGTCTTCATGTATTTTTCTCCTCATGCGTGCATTTTCGGCTCTCAAGATACTTAACTCTTCTTCGTTACTCTTCTTTAGGGCCTCAAATTCTTTTTCTAGTTGAACCAACATTGTCATTGGTATGTTAGCATTATCTTCACGATCTCCACTCTGTTCCCCCTCTTGGCTCATCTTGCCTTCTACTTTTCCTTCTGACTAGTTCTCGGGCCCCACGGTGGGCGCCAAAATGTTCTTACAAAAAAGGGACCAAGAACACTCGAACCGAAACGATAAGATGGCCTCCTTCTTGATCTTCTGATTTCGGGCTATACTCTCGGTTTGCTATTGGGCTGGACTGCTTGTGTTCCTCTCGGCTGCTTCTTTCGGCTATTCCTTTCGGTTGATGTTCCTCACGAGTGGGGGGATGTACCTGCAAGTTGCTCCGATGCCAAAGTCAGAGACAATGTAATGGTTTTTTCAGATAAAACTAAGCTTACCTTTTTCTTGTGTTGACTTCCTATTTATAGGGTTTCGTTGATGGGCCTTCTACAGTACTTTTGGACTTTCTTCCCACACCTTTTTATTATTTTTACACCCCCTTGTGCAAGTTCCTTATATTATCCTTTTAGGTTTCGGTCCAGACCTTTCGGTTTTTGTTTAACACTTTGTTCATTGAACATGTAGTTCTCGGCATATAGTTCTCGGCATGTAGTTTTTGTTTAACACTTTGTTCATTGAACATGTAGTTCTCGGCATATAGTTCTCGGTTTTAGGCTACTAGTACAGTGATGAAAGAGACTTGGTTTATTAATTTTAAAGAACCTGGCACAAATATTTTATTGAGAACATGGAACAAATGACTCACCTATTATTTGTTTGCAACCTTCACGAGCATAAAATATTTTGAATATTTAGATGATAATTTATTTTTAATGAAACGGGTACCTTATCTTCATAAAAAAGATCAAAATATTTTATGATAAAATGTTATTTAGACAGAAATAGTTGAAAGATTAAAATTTTAAAAATTATAGAAGTAATTTTTTTACTTAAAATTATATTACTTTAAATTATACCTAAAAAGCTCTCATGGTTTATTTAATTAATTTTTAAGTTTGTATAAGTTAATCTTAAATTAAGAAGTTGATTTCATTTTTGTATCTATATTTTTCTTTCTTAAATTTTGTATGAAAATAAATTTATTATTTTGTTATAAAAATTATGGATTCAAATTTTATCTATAACTTTCGTTTGCTCTTAAGTAGTAGAGGAAAATTACCATAAAAGATAAATAATAATTTCCCTAAGGTATTTAATTTATTTATTTTTTCCTGCAAAAGTTTTTTTTCTCTCTTTTCACTCATACCTATCTACTCATGATTGGTGGAAAATTAATGTTCTAATTTTTTTAATACTTTTAATGAAAAGTGATTTAAACCAAATATAATGTTTTTCACGTAGGAATAAAAAGATTTCCATTATTTAAATCTATAATTATAACTTTTGTTTTGTAATAATTGTCATTCAAAATGTATTAGTTGTCATTTGGTATTGTGAGAAAAATAACGACAAAAAACTAATCCATAAATTCCAGCTCTGTAAGAAAATTATCCAGTACTCGTAAAAGAGGAGTAGTTATAAACATTATAACCATGCTAATATATAAGTCCAGTCTTAGCAAGGTTATGCAGAGCGTGGAATGTATGGTATCTCGATTTAGTCTTTTACCAGCAAATTCTTCACGCCCCACATTATCAATGCATGTATATGGAGCTTAATGGTCTTCTCCTTCCAGTTGCTGATAGTTTGTACAAAATCAACACACTGAATTACAATGAAACGTTTTAAAATTACTTCCCAATTTCAGTATAAAAAAAGAAGAAAATGCCCTTAAATAAAATGGAATACATTCCTTTTGTAGAATA
Organism: Phaseolus vulgaris; assembly: GCF_051622355.1. NCBI lineage: Eukaryota > Viridiplantae > Streptophyta > Magnoliopsida > Fabales > Fabaceae > Phaseolus > Phaseolus vulgaris. The sequence continues at coordinate 1,014,561 of NC_143498.1, forward strand.
TGTTTTCCGAACTCCTTCTGCAGAATATGTTCAGTTTTTTTTAGAAACATTTTTTTGTATTGTGAATTTTTTGGATTTTTATTTCCGAAACACAATAGTATCTGCTGGAAAAGTTTTTTATGACCTCGTCCGCTTGGGTGGATCCGCCCGGCCTGGAGGGTCTCGGCCATTCCTGACGAAACGGCGGAGATGCCCAGCCTGGATAAGTTCCTCGATCTTTTCCTTAAGGGCCTGACACTCGTCGGTTGAGTGTCCGGTGTTTTGGTGGTACCGACATTGCTTCCTCCGGTCGGCGTTATTTGTGCTGGCCACCTTCCTTGGGGGAGGGATTAGCTCAGCGTTGAGGGCTTCGTCCAGAATCCTCCCCCGCTCGGTCGTCAGAGGTGTATACCTTGAGAACCGGATCGGTCGTTCCTTTGACCTGGCCGCCCCTGACGATCCTTCTCTTCCTTGTTTTTCTCCCCACCGGCCTCGGCACGGGCCTGGTTACGAAATTCTCTTAGCTCTTCCAGCTGCATGTACTTAGCAGCTCTCTTTCTCAGCTCGTCCAGGCTGTCGGCCGGCTGCATGCACAGGTTGTCGGCAAAGGGCCCCGGACGCAGTGCCGTCAGCATGTGCTGGGGTTTCTGTTTTGTTTTTAAAAAAGTTACGTTGTTAGAAAGACCGGATGGGTTGTTACAAAGACTGGATTAGGTTGGATAAATAAAAATACAGAAACGTTGTGATAGATTTTTTTTTAAGTTGTCGATGAATTTGTCCAATCTAACTTATTTACCTTCTTAATAATTTTTTCTTATTAAATACTATTAACAAAATTAAATATTTTTTCACCTAAAACAATTAAAACTAATGCTAAAAAATAACTTGTTTTTTTTTTATTAAATAACATTAAACATTCATCGTAGTAACCTGCAAGGTAAAATGCAATTTATTTTAAACACATTAGATTGAATAAAACTCATCCAACAGTTTAAATGTCAACCGCGTAAATTCGATTTTTTGAATCCAACAAGTACTTGGGCAATGGACCCATACAATGACCCGACCAGAATAACTTTACCCGATGACGTGTACATTATTTTAACGTAATCAGAATTATTTATGCCTCGTTCGGCATCAGAGTTATCTTATTACTTTAACGTAATCAGAATTATTTATGCCTCGTTCGGCATCAGAATTATCTTATTACTTTAATGTTATCAGAATTATTTATGCCTCGTTCGGCATCAAAATTATCTTATTACTTTAATGTAATCAGAATTATTTATGTCTCGTTCGGCATCAGAATTATCTTATTACTTTAATGTAATCAGAATTATTTATGCCTCGTTCGGCATCAGAATTATCTTATTACTTTAATGTAATCAGAATTATTTATGTCTCGTTCGGCATCAGAGTTATCTTATTACTTTTATGTAATCAGAATTATTTATGTCTCGTTCGGCATCAGAATTATCTTATTACTTTAATGTAATTAGAATTATTTATGCCTCGTTCGGCATCAGAATTATCTTATTACTTTAATGTAATCAGAATTATTTATGTCTCATTCGGCATCAGAGTTATCTTATTACTTTTATGTAATCAGAATTATTTATGCCTCGTTCGGCATCATATTTATCTTATTACTTTTATGTAATCAGAATTATTTATGCCTCGTTGGGCATCAGAATTATCTTGTTACTTTAATGTAATCAGAATTATTTATGCCTCGTTCGGCATCAGAATTATCTTTCGGTATCAGAATTATCTTATTACTTTAATGTAATCAGAATTATTTATGCCTCGTTCGGCATCAGAATTACCTTTTTACTAATGTAATCAGAATTATTTATGTCTCGTTCGGCATCAGAATTATCTTATTACTTTAATGTAATCAGAATTATTTATGCCTCGTCCGGCATCAGAATTATCTTAGTACTTTAACGTAATCGAAATTATTTATGCCTCGTTCGGCATCATAATTATTCTGAATTATTTATGCCTCGTTCGGCGTCAAAATTATCTTATTACTTTAATGTAATCAGAATTATTTATGCCTCGTTCGGCATCAGAATTATCTTATTACTTTAATGTAATCAGAATTATCTATGCCTCGTTCGGCACCTGAATTATCTTATTACTTTAACGTAATCAGAATTATTTATTCCTCGTTCGGCATCAGAATTATCTTATTACTATAATGTAATCAGAATTATTTATGCCTCGTTCGGCATCAGAATTATCTTATTACTTTAATGTAATCAGAATTATTTATGCCTCGTTCAACATCAGAATTATCTTATTACTTTAATGTAATCAGAATTATTTATGCCTCGTTCGGCATCAGAGTTATCTTATTTAATGTAATCAGAATTATTTATGCCTCGTTCGGCATCAGAATTATCTTATTACTTTAATGTAATCCGAATTATTTATGCCTCGTTCGGCATCAAAATTATCTTATTACTAATGTAATCAGAATTATTTATGTCTCGTTCGGCATCAAAATTATTTATGCCTCGTCCGGCATAAATTCGATTTTTTGAATCCAACAAGTACTTGGGCAATGGACCCATACAATGACCCGACCAGAATAACTTTACCCGATGACGTGTACCCTAGTTTCTTCCAGCGTCTTCCCCAACACAAAACAGGCTACTAGAAATCAGCATTCTACTTCTTTTGCATCGGTTCAGGAACTGTAGTCACTCTGGTTGAAATTGAAGGTTCTCACAGTAAAACTTGTTGAATTGAGTAATGGAAGGGAATGCGAAAAGCGACCAAATCGTGGATGTAGGATCGGTAGTGGAGGCCGTTTCAGCCGATGACGGTGATGCTCCTCTCTACAGCCTCGAAAGTCTTTGCATGCGATGTGGTGAAAACGTAAGCTTCTCCCCATTCTCCGCCACCTTTTCCTTTTCCTTTGGCTTTTCAATGAATTCACTTTCTACTTTTTCGCGCACCTTTGGCGTGGTTAATTCAGGGATTCAATTCTCCATTCTTTTACTATTTTATTTACAAGCAACATTATTATCGCTCAACAAATGAGTCAAATTCACCCTAAGTCTTAATATTGTATCTTCATCCAAAATATTTAAATTTTATCATCTGACTTGAATTTCTGTCATGTTTGTCAGGGGATTACAAGATTTTTATTGACTTTAATTCCCCACTTCAGAAAGGTATGTCTTGTCTATTGCTCCATTTGCTCTTGTGATTGGCAAGTGGTTACTGTTAGTAGGTATTGGGATATATCATATATGTAGTTAAATTTCATCTTTATTTCTGTCTTTCCTTATGTTTAGGCCTCATTCACTTTTCTCCCTGATGTTATTTGTTACATATTTCAATTAAATGAATTAGCATTATTGATTCACAAATTACATAATGGATCGTAATACATATTATTTTTATCTGCTGTTTCTTTTGTTTTGTCTGTCCATTAGTTTTCTGAAATATAACTCATTGTCACATTTACCTTTCCTGCAGATTTTGTTATCAGCTTTTGAATGTCCACATTGTGGTGAGAGGTAAACGGCCCTTTAGTCTATGCCCTCTCCGTGTGCGTTGAACATAATTAGTTCCTTTGATCTTCCTCTTAATTTTTCTTTCTTTTATAATTATTGATTTTATCTGTTAGGAACAATGAAGTACAGTTTGCTGGTGAAATTCAACCACGTGGTTGTTGTTACACTTTGAAGATTCCATCAGGCGAGCAAAAGGTTGGTTTGTTCAAATTTCAATTCCCCATCCCCAAATGATTATTTTATATAACATAAGAAAACATATATGGCGCCTAGGTACTCCAATGCCTCTATTAGCTATCTTCTTCCCATTCAGTTAACATCCATGCTGAGGTTCTTGACACTAGTGACTGACTGTTAGGCAGGAAAATAAAGACAGCACTTGGAGGGTGTATCATAGAAGGAAATTTAAAAATAAGGGTTAAGCGGGTTAGTTAGTTGTTGGGTTAGTTAGTTGTGGTGAGGGGGTCTTTAAATAAAGACCAACCTGCTGTGGGGGAGGGGATATCTGAATTGTTGTAAGAAGTTGACAGGATTAAACCTGTGTGAAAGGAGGATTAAACCTGTGTGAAAGGAGCTATTCTCCTTTGTAACCCTTTTGGGTGTTCTGTTCTGCATTGTAATAAAACAGAGTTTTCTTTCTTCTTGCTGTGTTTGGGAGGGAATTCTGGTTTTTCTGTCTAGGAACCTAACAATGACCTAGTTTGAAGGATGGTTTTTCATACTTTTGCATCCATGTTTAGCTAGAAGACCATTGTTGTTGAAGTCAATATTTACCATGTAGGATCATACTATGCTATGAGTTGAACACACCCTGGAAAATCCCTTTCTTCTTATTTATGAAGCCCTTCCCAATCCATTCGTGATCTTCTCCATCTTGGACTGTTCAACCTTTTCTTTGTCATTCCATTGTTGCCTTAGAGTATTGCCACCTATAACTTTTATTATTGCACCTTCCTTTGGCTGTAGCAACATTTTCAGTTTAGTAATCCTTACCATAGAAGTTAATTTTGTGGGATTGAGCTTGACCCTATGCTCAAACTCTATGATGGTAACAAAGGCAATCCTAAATCAATTGTTGGGTCACCTACATTGACCAATTCCAGACTTATAGTCCTTGGCATAGGGGGTGTTGGTTCAAATGCATATTAATTAAGGACAATCCTTGCCCACCATAATTTGCAGCCACGTGCACCTTCATTATGGTAGGTGAGTGGGTAAGTATAAATCCCGCATAAAACTTGGAAAATTGTGTGGTTAGGTTAAATCCTAAACCTAAATACTAAGATAGTTCAACAACATAATTTTCTAGTCAACTAATAAACAAATAGAATTAAGAATTTCTTTCTCACATTTCTGATTATACTATTTGGATACCTGACTTACTATAGTTATAACTTTTAAATCTAATTTTGTTTTAATGTAGTGATTTTGGAGGTTATTTTCTTTGTTTATGATATTCTTATGCATATGCACTATATATGTATAGTTTTGCATTTTATGTAAAACCATAGGATCTTACCATCCAAGTTAAGATCCCCAATTTACGAGTTTTTAATCTCCTTATCCTAGGTAGAATATTGAGTTTAGCATTGTAAAGGACATCTATCATGTAATGATATAAAACTATTTGAAGCAAAATGCATGCAATCAAGATTGTAAAACTTGAGAGTTCATAGAAACTTGTGAAGGCTTTTGTAAACTTGACTCAAACTTGTAAGAGTTTACTTACCATAAAAAATATTAACAATAAATAACATAGTAATTATACATTTGAACTCCATAATAAAACAATTGTTAAAACAAAAACTTGGCAATAAAACAATACAGTCAACTACAAAAGTAAAGCATCTCGGGTTGTCAATAATACATTTCTACTAAATAAGTTTAAACTACATCAAATAATTAAGAAATAAAATATTATCTCTAATACTTGTTATGGTGAATGTATGATTATTTGGGATTATCTTATTTTGATTTGTAAACTTGTCTTTGTGGTTTGCCGTTATGATGATTTGTTTATACAAGTGTCTAACAAGTTTAATGAATGTAGATGCTAAATCGTCAAGTGGTTAAATCAGAATCTGCTACCATTAAGGTACTCAAATTTGTTTTGTTTATTTTCTTCATATTTATATAAACTTGTGTACCCTATTTCCTATTTAGATTGTAATCTTCAAAATTCTTTAGTTCATTAACACCTTGGTTCTTGTCTCTTTGAAGTCTAGGGCTAAGCCACATAGTCTTAGTTGAGCTGATATTATCTACCTACATACCTACATACCTATTTATCTGTATGTCTATTTGTTTACATAGATAGTTAGAAAGATAGATATTTTTATGAAAGAAGTAATTTAAGATGTTGCTTATAAATTTTAATGACTAATCTGCTTCTATTATTAAAAATTTATAGTCTGCTTTGTAATAAATTTATTCAAAAGGCAACCTTATATGTATATGATTGTGCAGATACCTGAACTGGATTTTGAGATTCCACCAGAGGCTCAACGTGGTAGTTTGTCAACGGTACTTCTAATACATATTTCAATTTACTTTGTTGTTTCCCATTCCTGGCAATGACAAGTTTGCTTGTTCAATTTTTTTTTCTGGGTAGGGCAGGGGGTTACCCATTATTTCATTTGTCAGTGAAAATCTCGAGTCTCAACATTGTATTTCTATTTAAGATGGCTAAATTTACTCCGCATGTGTATAATCATCTACTAATAAAACCTTAATTATTCAAATAAAATTTGAATGTGTTGCGGCTACATGAGCTGTTAAACCTAATTAAGAGTTCAAAACCTACCTAAAATTAGTTTTTTTTGGGCCCATTTTTGACCCATTTAAAACATTATACTTATTGCAATCCACAATACATTTTTTTTATCTCCGCCACAACACCTTCCGCCATAACCCGTTATGGTTTCTGTTATAACTTTATAAAGGATTTATGGGGTCTCCGATATGATCCGTTATTCAATATCGATAACATTGATGAGTGGTTAGTGGGGCAAGTAGATGATGATGATGATAATGATAATGAAGAGGGGGGAAATGAGTTGGTTTTTGATGATGATTCCACTCTAAATTAGGCAACTGCTTATGAAGCTTTAGATGTTGGAGAACTAATAATTTACACAAGACAAGTAACCAGTAAAAGAAAGCAACCATCAAGTGGTTGTGGTATTGTCATTGGATCTTCTCATGCTTCTAAGAAAGGTCTAGCTGCAACTCCATCCCCAACAAGGAGGGGCAAAGGGAAGATTCAAATCGGGGTTGGGAATGAATTGCATGATAGCTTTGATTTTGAGTTTGAATAATTACTTAACTTTGACTAGAGTTTCTCTGAAGGGGAAGACGGGGGATATGCCCCATTGGATAATATTGAAGAAGAGTCGGATAGTTAGAAACATAAGATAAATATTACCATGTCCAACTATTGGGATACGAGTCCCATTGGCAAGAGTAATGTAATTACCAGGAAAAGAAACACATGACATTAAAAGAGATGAGTGAGGTGTCATATGGTCTGTCGCACCAAAGTCTAGAACTCAAGAGTCCTTGCATAAATTTTAAGAAACATCAAAAGAGGAATTAGAGTTCTTACCAGTCATGGTTACGAAGCAAGTACCACAAGGTGGCTTACTGATAGACTCCATGAGAGATTTTAAACGTTCAATTTCAGCATGTAATGCAGGCATTCCATTGTCAATTGAAGAGGATGAAGGAAGATCATCATTATTTAGTAGAGTTGCCGTGATAAGATAAATAGTAAGAATTTCTTAGTCTCCCTTGTAAGTATAATGAAACATTAACACAAAAAACTTCAGTGACAGTGAAAGGTCGTAGAAATAGGCCCAACATTGTGAGCTCTAATACTAACTTAAATGAAATAATATGAATGAAAGAAGATTTTTATTCAATTATATTAATTGAAACAAGACATCAACCTTTATATATAGAAAACTTTAACCCTAGAGTAATTATTACAAAGAGATATCTAGAATCTTCTACAACTTCTAACAACTTCTAGTAGTACATTAATATCCTACTAACATGAAGCTTCTACTAGTACATTTAATATCCTACTAACAACAAGGAATGTAAATCGTGGGCATCAGAGAACTCTTAACTTTCTTTTGTGAAAATTCATGAACATTGAACAGTTGAAAATTTGTAATCAAATGATTCAACAATATCTTTTGTTGTGTAATTATAGGTGGAAGGGATACTTATGAGAGCAACTGATGAACTTCAAGCCCTTCAAGAGGAACGCAAAGTACTATTTGTTTCTGCGCTATATTTTTATTTGATGCATGCATTCTTCTTTAAATAACTTAATTAATGTTATGCTTTCTACCCTCTAGAAAGTGGCTCCGGAGACAGCTGGAGCAATTGATCAGTTCTTGGTGAAACTGCGAGCCTGTGCAACAGGAGAATCATGCATCACATTTATTCTTGATGATCCTGTCGGAAACAGCTTTATTGAAAACCCGTAAGAGATTATACCTTGTAGAAGTATTTTTTTTAAATGAGTAAAAGTATTTTTATTAGAGAAGAGATTATAACAATAGAGGCTAAGGTATCCTCACATACAAGTAAATGACAAAAGGTATTCAGTGATAGCATATGAATTAGCAACCTCCTGGATTTGTTGCTCAAGAGTGGAGTGTGGTTTAGTATGTAAAGTGCTGATCTCTGTATGGGCTAAAATTTAGTCACATTGTGCTTGTGCTTGACTTTGGATTGGATACATTCTTTTATGAATCACACCATATTGTACCTTTTAACTTATTTTAAATTGGTCAAGACAAACATGTATTTGTTGGTGAGGCAAACTTGTACCTTCATTTGGTACTTGGTAATATTAGTCCAATGTTTTAGCTAGTACTATTTTAAGTAAATGCAGAACACATTGAATAGGTTTGCACCATCATCTGATCCATCGTTGACGATCAAGTTTTATGAGAGAACTCCTGAGCAGCAAGCATCATTGGGATACCTTGTTGATTCTGCACAGGCTGAAGGAACTCATGTTGATGCCCCGGGAGGCGGAGAAGCTGTGACTACTGATCAAGTGAGGAGAGAACCACATGGATCAGTAGGGGCAACAGCTGGCCATCGTGCCATTGCACAGAGTAACAGTGCAGAAATTGCTGAAGCCTTGTTTCGATATACTGCACCAGAAGAGGTACAATTGCTGAACTATATAGTTCTGTGTACTGAGCTTTGGCCTTATGTGTTTGTTTATTCAATGTCAAGTTGCTGCCTTTTTTTGACAGGTGATGACTTTCCCTTCTACTTGTGGTGCCTGTGCTGCTAGTTGTGAGACTCGAATGTTTGTCACCAGTATCCTCTTAGCACTTTTCATACTTCCCTTGGGATATTGTTTGATTATGTTACATTTCTTTAGAAGGATTCTGTCATTTTAAGCTCGATGTAAAATTTATTGGGTTAAAGAAGATTTATATTGTGTATGCAAGAGTACATAGCTTTGTGGGGTAAAATAAAATTATATAAACTATTGGGGCTTATTTTTTTTTATTCCATGTTTGTATTTCAGTTGAAATTTGGAGCTTTAGCACCTTTTTGATCTGCAAAAAGTGAAATTACATAAAATAGGGGATAGTTTTTCTTTATTTCAACTTCCGTTGTGATTCTATGTTTCATGTATTTCAGTTGAAACTTGAAGCTTAGTGTCATCTACTTGGTGCTGAATAGTTTTTGGATAACCATGTGTTCTATTAAAAATCCTGAACATGATCTACTTTCAAATTTCAGAAACTTGACTATGGATTTATGCTAGCTACACAACATTAATTTCAAATGAAACATCTGTCTACAGTGTTGCATGTATTCTGATTGCTGATAGGGTAAAAACTAGATAATATTTATTTGCTTGCTTGATAACGGTCATACTCTTCAAAATATGCCATGTGCCAATTTTATATTCTATATTATTGCTTAGCAATTTCCGGCATTTCTTCCACAAGCTGTTGATCTTAACAATGGACAGATATTCCTTACTTCCAAGAAGTAATTGTTATGGCATCCACATGTGATGCTTGTGGCTACCGCAACTCTGAGGTATGCTGATTTCTTGAGTGTAGCTCTGTCTTTTTAGGGCTGGAATAAACATTAATTTTCCATCTTGCAGTTGAAACCTGGTGGACGAATTCCTGAAAAAGGAAAAATAATTACTCTTTCTGTGAAAAATGTCAATGACCTGAGCCGTGATGTAATAAAGGTCTGTAATTCTTTGTGATCTTAACTAATTTCAACCCATCAGTTTCTTAATTTGTATATGTTTAGTGATGAATCATGGATCTTGTAGTTTATCCTTGCATTTAGAGAGCATATATTTTTTCTTGTTTCTAGTATGTAATTACTACAAATTGGGATCAGTAAAAGAAATCTCATTAGAAAAGAAGGTAGTTTGGACTTTGGTTATTGAGCTACTCAAATGTAGGGAAAAATGTAAGCTTCCAAACCTGTTTTGCAGAAAGTGTAAAGTAACTAAGGATAAAAACTAATCATGAGTACTCTTTCAGTGCCACTTTAAAGTTTTGCAATTTATTTTGACATCTCCCTTGCATGAAGCTATAGCATTTTAAGGAATCAAATTCGCATTTTGGGGTTTTTAGAAGCCTGAAATGATTTTTTCATCAAGAGATAACCTAGAAACGTTAACACCAACATGTACTGTTTTCAATGATATATCAAAAGTTGTAATGATACACACACAGTCTTGCTAAGTTAACCTGTGAAATATGTCCTGATGGTACCCATATAGGCCTGACCATTTAAACATTATTTTATGCAATCTGAGATCTATACATTTTATATCTATTGACTGAGTAGTTTGGTTTGATTAGTCTGATACTGCAAGTGTAAAAGTTCCGGAAGTTGACTTGGAGCTGGCAAGCGGAACCCTTGGAGGAATAGTTACAACTGTTGAAGGTTTAATTACAAGAATTAGTGAAAGTAAGTATCCTTCTATCAGTCACACAAACTATATAGGCAGCATCCTAATGAGACAGGAGGAAGGAAAGGACATCGTAGTACCCATACACTTTGTTCAGCTTCAATTGTAACAAAATGATGAAAACATTTTTCTTTTCAATAGATCTTTCAATTTTCAACCACTTGAGCATCATTATTTATTTCTTTCATTCCAAATAATCTATCTCAAATATGTTTTAAAAGTCTTCTAAATGCCAAATTTGTATCTGTTTTGGATGGGTGGAGTTTAAACTGTTCTCTTTTGTCATGTTTATGATGTTCCTGATCCCGTGGTGTGATTTAATTTTTAATATAATCTATTTATTTTTGCTAGAATGTATCAATGTAGAATATAATTTTATGTGATTTGTATGTACAGGCCTTGAGAGGGTCCATGGCTTTACTTTTGGAGACAGTCTTGATGAAAATAGTAGAAGCAAGTGGATAGACTTTAAAGCAAGGCTAAACAAGGTAATACGTGACTATTTTATGAGAGTTGGTTTAAATTTCTCCATATATGTTTATTATATAATTCTATTTATCAGGTTATTATTGCAATTTTTTATATTTATTCTTTACACAATGTTTTGTGGCTGACTGGGAAAAGAGGGAAGAGGAGCAATACATAACTTCAGGCATTGTATATTCTTTTGTATTTCTAAAATAATCTTGTCTTTATTTCTTGTTCTCTTTTAGGAGGATATGTTGTCCCGTTTTGTACCTCTTTCGACACCTCACTTTGAAAAATTTAGTAAAAAAGAAATGGACGACAAAGAGAATAGGGTTCACGGAATTTTAACCAAATGCATTGTAACAAGAAGGGTCACTTTGAGCAACAAAGACCTGTGGTCATATTCCATGCTACTTTTGGGCTACATTATGCCTCTTTAATACCAGCAACTAATAGACTGCATCGGTCTTTGTGTCTTTGAATTTGAAGGCTTTGATTTGACTTAACCTATTTAAACTTATTGGTTCAAGGTCTTGGATCCCACTTTTTTTATCTGCATTCTTTCATTGTATGCAGCTTCTTAGCTTGGAAGAACCTTGGACTCTAATTCTTGATGATGCATTAGCCAATTCTTTTGTAGCACCTGCAACTGATGATCTGAAAGAGGACAATCAATTAGCTTGTAAGATTTCCAACTCAGACATCAAGCTATACTTTGAGCAGATAAAGTTCACATTTTCTGAGTTGAAATTCTGAATTCCATTTCCATGATGCCAATTCTTTTTCTATACATATGGAAAGTTGAAACATCAATTTTTTGTTCCTTAAAATATCTTATTCGATTCAACTATCGGAGTTGCTGGGGATCCCGAGTCCAGTATAGACCATCATGTAAATAAACAAACAAACAGAAGTAGGTTTATTTCAGACATTTCCCCTTGTTGGGACTCGTGTTTCAACCTTTTGCTTTACAGTGTGCCCTGAGTAGCCTGCATAATTGGATTTGTGATGAATCGGTCTAATGTGCTGTATGTGTAAATATGATTCTGATTGTTTAATGCTGTGTTTAAATATGGTGCATAGTTTTTCATGTAAATATATTCATGTTTTGTGGTTTTCTGTTTTGCAATTGGTATTTCTCCAGTTGAGGACTACGAGAGGTCATGGGAACAAAATGAAGAATTAGGTCTGAATGATATGGACACCTCTTCTGCCGAAGTTGGTGATGCACCAACCAATACTTCTAAAACTGAGTGAAGATCATGTAATTTCCTCTCCTCACATCCCAACCAAAACAAATGGAAGTATTTTTGTGATAGTTTGATATCATCGAGAGAATGGAAAAGTCTGTTGTCTTGAGCCTCATTTCATTGGCTTATTGATATATTTTAATGTAAGCCCATTAACTTGTATCATCCGTTAGAATAGTTGTCTGAAAAATGTAACTTCGTGAGTTAGTAAGTTAATTGCTTTTTATTTTTATTTTTCTGGTTTTGTGGCCATCTGATTTTATTTCTTAGAGCAATAATTATCAAAGGTTGTTATCAGTGAATGTGAATATTAGTATCAACAAAGTATTTCGATTAAGGATTGGTAGGATATTGAAAATATTCATGGTTAGTAATAAGAAAAGGAAGATAAGGAAAAACAGTAAATTAATTATCAACGAGTATTCTCAAAGGTGATGAAAGAGACTTGGTTTATTAATTTTAAAGAACCTGGCACAAATATTTTATTGAGAACATGGAACAAATGACTCACCTATTATTTGTTTGCAACCTTCACGAGCATAAAATATTTTGAATTTTTAGATGACTCACCGGACACATCTGCCCTTGAGCCTGGGGGGCAAGTGTACCGGTATGGCCGAGACCTTACACGAGTTGGCCGAGACGACCGAGGGGCGGAGACCTCAGAAGACTTGGCCGAGAGGCCGAGACTTTGAACAGTACAAACTCATGGTTGGTGATCGATTCTCTACTGCCGATTCCGATGGCATGAATTCTTGTCTCAACGAGATCAAAGTTTTGGGTATTTTGGCCTTCAACTAGTGTCTCATTGAAACTTTTCAGGTTATTTGCAACTTGTTTGCGTTCAATCACAAGTTGCCTCAGAATTCTTCTAGGTTAAATTTTAATCCGTCTAATCATAGGGTATTTGTTCTCTCTGTGAGTTCAGTGCATTTCTGAGTTTACTGGTTATAGTAACTAGTGTATGTTACAGTTACAAGTTTCTTCCGTGAGAGAAGTGTCCTGGGAAAATATGTAAATTTGCGCCTTTGTAAAATAATACTAGATAGATTATTTCTGGTTATAGGAGACATAATTTGCGCCACCAAGTCTCAATGCTTGGCCGACTTCTCGGCCGACCGATTGCCCGCTTGCTCGATTAACATCGCCCGTTCTTGTTCGATTAAAATCACAATTAAAAGGCCGACCGCCCCAATCCAACTTATTTGATCTCCCCCAGGGGCACGTCACACCTCGAGAAATGGAATAACCGCACGATCAAGTGAAACCGACCTGAAAAGGTCAAACGGATGAGTATTCGCCCACGAAAAGAATCAAACAGCTTCGCACACAAACGAACCTTCCTTTCAGCCCTGGCAGTGATCAATAAAAAATTTATTGCCAATCTTGTGGGACGAATCTGGGCCTCAAACCTCAGCCAAAACTCAATAGACACAGTGACGAGTGTCTGGTAAAAATTTCAGACCAAAATACCCAAGGAGTAAGGCGCAGTAAGTCCCAGACCGAGAGTGAACAAAACCGGTTTTCCGAAAACAAAACGTCCTGGCTTTTCTTCCTCGTATCTTCTTTTTGTGGTTCGTTTATGGACGTTCCTCCTTGCCTGGGTGGAAACAACATACCAAACAAAGTGCTTGTGTGAATTTTTTTCAGCGCAGTACGGACCTAGAATGAAATTGCAAAATTAGGCCGGAATTTCACAAGTTTCGGTAGAGCATAGCCTTGGTTTTTACAAAATTTCTGAAAAATTCTTCCGGAATGGTTTTTTCCTGAAATTCCTCCCAAGAATCTCCACTGAATTTGGGACAAAATGGGACAAATTTCAGGTCAAACGGATGAGTATTCACCCAAGAAAAAAATCAAACAGTTTCACACACAGACGAACCTTCCTTTCAGCTCTGGCAGTGACGAATAAAAAATTTATTGCCAATCTTGTGCTACGAATCTGGGGCTCAAACCTCAGACAAAACTCAATAGACACAGTGAGGAGTGTCTGGTAAAAATTTCAGACCAAAATACCCAAGGAGTAAGGCGCAGTAAGTCCCAGACCGAGAGTGAACAAAACCGGTTTTCCGAAAACAAAACGTCCTGGCTTTTCTTCCCCGTATCTTCTTTTTGTGGTTCGTTTATGGACGTTCCTCCTTGCCTGGGTGGAAACAACATACCAAAGTGCTTGTGTGAATTTTTTTCAACGCAGTACGGACCTAGAATGAAATTGCAGAAATTAGGCCGGAATTTCACAAGTTTCGGTAGAGGATAGCCTTGGTTTTTACAAAATTTCTGAAAAATTCTTCCGGAATGGTTTTTTCCTGAAATTCCACCCAAGAATCTCCACTGAATTTGGGACAAAACGGGACAAATTTCAGGTCAAACGGATGAGTATTCACCCACGAAAAAATCAAACAGTTTCACACACAGACGAACCTTCCTTTCAGCCCTGGCAGTGACGAATAAAAAATTTATTGCCAATCTTGTGGGACGAATCTGGGGCTCAAACCTCAGCCAAAACTCAATAGACACAGTGACGAGTGTCTGGTAAAAATTTCAGACCAAAATACCCAAGGAGTAAGGCGCAGTAAGTCCCAGACCGAGAGTGAACAAAACCGGTTTTCCGAAAACAAAACGTCCTGGCTTTTCTTCCCCGTATCTTCATTTAGTGGTTCGTTTATGGACGTTCCTCCTTGCCTGGGTGCAAACAACATACGAAAGTGCTTTTGTGAATTTTTTTCAGCGCAGTACGGACCCAGAATGAAATTGCAGAAATTAGGCCGGAATTTCACAAGCCTTGGTTTTTACAAAATTTCTGAAAAATTCTTCCGGAATGGTTTTTTCCTGAAATTCCACCCAAGAATCTCCACTGAATTTGGGACAAAACGGGACAAATTTCAGGTCAAACGGATGAGTATTCACCCACGAAAAAAATCAAACAGTTTCACACACAGACGAACCTTCCTTTCAGCCCTGGCAGTGACGAATAAAAAATTTATTGCCAATCTTGTGGGACGAATCTGGGGCTCAAACCTTAGCCAACACTCAATAGACACAGTGACGAGTGTCTGGTAAAAATTTCAGACCAAAATACCCAAGGAGTAAGGCGCAGTAAGTCTCAGACAGAGAGTGAACAACACCGGTTTTCCGAATACAAAACGTCCTGGCTTTTCTTCCCCGTATCTTCATTTAGTGGTTCGTTTATGGACGTTCCTCCTTGCCTGGGTGCAAACAACATACGAAAGTGCTTTTGTCAATTTTTTTCAGCGCAGTACGGACCCAGAATGAAATTGCAGAAATTAGGCCGGAATTTCACAAGTTTCGGTAGGGGATAGCCTTGGTTTTTACAAAATTTCTGAAAAATTCTTCCGGAATGGTTTTTTCCTGAAATTCCACCCAAGAATCTCCACTGAATTTGGGACAAAACGGGACAAATTTCAGGTCAAACGGATGAGTATTCACCCAAGAAAAAAATCAAACAGTTTCACACACAGACGAACCTTCCTTTCAGCCCTGGCAGTGACGAATAAAAAATTTATTGCCAATCTTGTGGGACGAATCTGGGGCTCAAACCTCAGCCAAAACTCAATAGACACAGTGACGAGTGTTTGGTAAAAATTTCAGACCAAAATACCCAAGGAGTAAGGCGCAGTAAGTCCCAGACCGAGAGTGAACAAAACCGGTTTTCCGAAAACAAAACGTCCTGGCTTTTCTTCCCCGTATCTTCATTTAGTGGTTCGTTTATGGACGTTCCTCCTTGCCTGGTTGCAAACAACATACGAAAGTGCTTTTGTGAATTTTTTTCAGCGCAGTACGGACCCAGAATGAAATTGCAGAAATTAGGCCGGAATTTCACAAGTTTCGGTAGAGGATAGCCTTGGTTTGCACAAAATTTCCGACAAATTCTCACGAAAGAGTTTTTTCTTGAAATCCCACGTAAGAATCTCCATTGAATTTGGGACAAAACGCGACAAATTTCAGGTCAAACGGATGAGTATTCGCCCGCAAAAAAAATCAAACAGCTTCGCACGCAAACGAACCTTCCTTTCAGCCCTGGCAGTGATCAATAAAAAATTTATTGCTAATCTTGTGGGACGAATCTGGGCCTCAAACCTCAGCCAAAACTCAATAGACACAGTGACGAACGTCTGGTAAAAATTTCAGACCAAAACACCCAGGGAGTAAGGCGTAGTAAGTCCCAGACCGAGAGTGAACAAAACTGGTTTTCCGAAAACAAAACGTCCTGGATTTTCTTCACCGTATCTCCTTTTTGTGATTCTTTTATGGACGTGCCTCCTTACCTGGGTGCAAACAGCATAGGGAAGTACTTGTGTGAACCTTTTCAGCGCAATACGGACCCAGAATAAAAATTGCCGAAAGTAGGGCGAAATTTCACAAGTTTCAGTAGAGGATAGCCTTGGTTTTCACAAAATTTTCGACAAATTCTCCCGAAATAGTTTTTTCCTGAAATCCCACGTAAGAATCTCCACTGAATTTGGGACAAAACGCGACAAATTCAGGTCAAACGGATGAGTATTCACCCACGAAAAAAATCAAACAGCTTCGCACACAAACGAACCTTCCTTTCAGCCCTGGCAGTGATCAATAAAAAATTTATTGCCAATCTTGTGGGACGAATCTGGGCCTCAAACCTCAGCCAAAACTCAATAGACACAGTGAGGAACGTCTGGTAAAAATTTCAGACCAAAACACCCAGGGAGTAAGGCGTAGTAAGTCCCGGACCGAGAGTGAACAAAACTGGTTTTCCGAAAACAAAACGTCCTGGATTTTCTTACCCGTATCTCCTTTTTGTGATTCTTTTATGGACGTGCCTCCTTACCTGGGTGCAAACAGCATAGGGAAGTACTTGTGTGAACCTTTTCAGCGCAATACGGACCCATAATTAAAATTGCCGAAAGTAGGGCGAAATTTCACAAGTTTCGGTAGAGGATAGCCTTGGTTTGGACAAAATTTCCGAAAAATTCTCCCGAAATAGTTTTTTCCTGAAATCCCACGTAAGAATCTCCACTGAATTTGGGACAAAACGCGACAAATTTCAGGTCAAACGGATGAGTATTCACCCACGAAAAAAATCAAACAGCTTCGCACGCAAACGAACCTTCCTTTCAGCCCTTGCAGTGATCAATAAAAAATTTATTGCCAATCTTGTGGGACGAATCTGGGCCTCAAACCTAAGCCAAAACTCAATAGACACAGTAACGAACGTCTGGTAAAAATTTCTGACCAAAACACCCAGGGAGTAAGGCGTAGTAAGTCCCAGTCCGAGAGTGAACAAAACTGGTTTTCCGAAAACAAAACGTCCTGGACTTTCTTCCCCGTATCTCCTTTTTGTGATTCTTTTATGGATGTGCCTCCTTACCTGGGTGCAAACAACATAGGGAAGTACTTGTGTGAACCTTTTTAGCGCAATACGGACCCAGAATAAAAATTGCCGAAAGTAGGGCGAAATTTCACAAGTTCCGGTAGAGGATAGCCTTGGTTTGCACAAAATTTCCGAAAAATTCTCCCAAAATAGTTTTTTCCTGAAATCCCACGTAAGAATCTCCACTGAATTTGGGACAAAACGCGACAAATTTCAGGTCAAACGGATGAGTATTCACCCACGAAAAAAATCAAACAGCTTCGCACGCAAACGAACCTTCCTTTCAGCCCTGGCAGTGATCAATAAAAAATTTATTGCCAATCTTGTGGGACGAATCTGGGACTCAAACCTCAGCCAAAACTCAATAGACACAGTGACGAACGTCTGGTAAAAATATCAGGCCAAAACACCCAGGGAGTAAGGCGTAGTAAGCCCCAGACCGAGAGTGAACAAAACTGGTTTTCCGAAAACAAAACGTCCTGGATTTTCTTCCCCGTATCTCCTTTTTGTGATTCTTTTATGGACGTGCCTCCTTACCTGGGTGCAAACAGCATAGGGAAGTACTTGTGTGAACCTTTTCAGCGCAATACGGACCCAGAATAAAAATTGCCGAAAGTAGGGCGAAATTTCACAAGTTTCGGTAGAGGATAGCCCTGGTTTGCACAAAATTTCCAAAAAATTCTCCCGAAATAGTTTTTTCTGAAATCCCACGTGAGAATCTCCACTGAATTTGGGACAAAACGCGACAAATTTCAGGTCAAACGGATGAGTATTCGCCCACGAAAAAAATCAAACAGCTTCGCACACAAACGAACCTTCCTTTCAGCCCTGGCAGTGATCAATAAAAAATTTATTGCCAATCTTGTGGGACGAATCTGGGCCTCAAACCTCAGCCAAAACTCAATAGACACAGTGACGAACGTCTGGTAAAAATTTCTGACCAAAACACCCGGGGAGTAAGGCGTAATAAGTCCCAGTCCGAGAGTGAACAAAACTGGTTTTCCGAAAACAAAAAGTCCTGGACTTTCTTCCCCGGATCTCCTTTTTGTGATTCTTTTATGGACGTGCCTCCTTACCTGGGTGCAAACAACATAGGGAAGTACTTGTGTGAACCTTTTTAGCGCAATACGGACCCAGAATAAAAATTGCCGAAAGTAGGGCGAAATTTCACAAGTTCCGGTAGAGGATAGCCTTGGTTTGCACAAAATTTCCGAAAAATTCTCCCGAAATAGTTTTTTCCTGAAATCCCACGTAAGAATCTCCACTGAATTTGGGACAAAACGCGACAAATTTCAGGTCAAACGGATGAGTATTCACCCACGAAAAAAATCAAACAGCTTCGCACACAAACGAACCTTCCTTTCAGCCCTGGCAGTGATCAATAAAAAATTTATTGCCAATCTTGTGGGACGAATCTGGGCCTCAAACCTCAGCCAAAACTCAATAGACACAGTGACGAACGTCTGGTAAAAATTGCAGACCAAAACACCCAGGGAGTAAGGCGTAGTAAGTCCCAGACCGAGAGTGAACAAAACTGGTTTTCCGAAAACAAAACGTCCTGGATTTTCTTCCCCGTATCTCCTTTTTGTGATTCTTTTATGGACGTGCCTCCTTACTTGGGTGCAAACAGCATAGGGAAGTACTTGTGTGAACCTTTTCAGCGCAATACGCACCCAAAATAAAAATTGCCGAAAGTAGGGCGAAATTTCACAAGTTTCGGTAGAGGATAGCCTTGGTTTGCACAAAATTTTCGACAAATTCTCCCGAAATAGTTTTTTCCTGAAATCCCACGTAAGAATCTCCACTGAATTTGGGACAAAACGCGACAAATTTCAGGTCAAACGGATGAGTATTCGACCACGAAAAAAATCAAACAGCTTCGCACACAAACGAACCTTCCTTTCAGCCCTGGCAGTGATCAATAAAAAATTTATTGCCAATCTTGTGGGACGAATCTGGGCCTCAAACCTAAGCCAAAACTCAATAGACACAGTCACGAACGTCTGGTAAAAATTTCTGACCAAAACACCCAGGGAGTAAGGCGTAATAAGTCCCAATCCGAGAGTGAACAAAACTGGTTTTCCGAAAACAAAACGTCCTGGACTTTCTTCCCCGTATCTCCTTTTTGTGATTCTTTTATGGATGTGCCTCCTTACCTGGGTGCAAACAACATAGGGAAGTACTTGTGTGAACCTTTTTAGCGCAATACGGACCCAGAATAAAAATTGCCGAAAGTAGGGCGGAATTATCAAGTTTCGGTAGAGGATAGCCTTGGTTTTTACAAAATTTCTGAAAAATTCTTCCGGAATGGTTTTTTCCTGAAATTCCACCCAAGAATCTCCACTGAATTTGGGACAAAACGGGACAAATTTCAGGTCAAACGGATGAGTATTCACCCACGAAAAAAATCAAACAGTTTCACACACAGACGAACCTTCCTTTCAGTCCTGGCAGTGACAAATAAAAAATTTATTGCCAATCTTGTGGGACGAATCTGGGGCTCAAACCTCAGCCAAAACTCAATAGACACAGTGACGAGTGTCTGGTAAAAATTTCAGACCAATATACCCAAGGAGTAAGGCGCAGTAAGTCCCAGACCGAGAGTGAACAAAACCGGTTTTCCGAAAACAAAACGTCCTGACTTTTCTTCCCCGTATCTTCATTTAGGGGTTCGTTTATGGACGTTCCTCCTTGCCTGGGTGCAAACAACATACGAAAGTGCTTTTGTGAATTTTTTTCAGTGCAGTACGGACCCAGAATGAAATTGCAGAAATTAGGCCGGAATTTCACAAGTTTCGGTAGGGGATAGCCTTGGTTTTTACAAAATTTCTAAAAAATTCTTCCGGAATGGTTTTTTCCTGAAATTCCACCCAAGAATCTCCACTGAATTTGGGACAAAACGGGACAAATTTCAGGTCAAACGGATGAGTATTCACCCACGAAAAAAATCAAACAGTTTCACACACAGACTAACCTTCCTTTCAGCCCTGGCAGTGACAAATAAAAAATTTATTGCCAATCTTGTGGGACGAATCTGGGGCTCAAACCTCAGCCAAAACTCAATAGACACAGTGACGAGTGTATGGTATAAATTTCAGACCAAAATACCCAAGGAGTAAGGCGCAGTAAGTCCCAGACCGAGAGTGAACAAAACCGGTTTTCCGAAAACAAAACGCTTTTCTTCCCCGTATCTTCTTTTTGTTGTTCGTTTATGGACGTTCCTCTTTGCCTGGGTGGAAACAACATACCAAAGTGCTTGTGTGAATTTTTTTCAGCGCAGTACGGACCTAGAATGAAATTGCAGAAATTAGGCCGGAATTTCACAAGTTTCGGTAGAGGATAGTCTTGGTTTTTACAAAATTTCTGAAAAATTCTTCCGGAATGGTTTTTTGCTGAAATTCCACCCAAGAATCTCCACTGAATTTGGGACAAAATGGGACAAATTTTAGGTCAAACGGATGAGTATTCACTCACGAAAAAAATCAAACAGTTTCACCCACAGACGAACCTTCCTTTCAGCCCTGGCAGTGACGAATAAAAAATTTATTGCCAATCTTGTGGGACGAATCTGGGGCTCATACCTCAGCCAAAACTCAATAGACACAGTGACGAGTGTCTGGTAAAAATTTCAGACCAATATACCCAAGGAGTAAGGCGCAGTAAGTCCCAGACCGAGAGTGACCAAAACCGGTTTTCCGAAAACAAAACGTCCTGGCTTTTCTTCCCCGTATCTTCATTTAGTGGTTCGTTTATGGACGTTCCTCCTTGCCTGGGTGCAAACAACATACGAAAGTGCTTGTGTGAATTTTTTTCAGCGCAGTACGGACCCAGAATGAAATTGCAGAAATTCGGCCGGAATTATCAAGTTTCGGTAGAGGATAGCCTTGGTTTTTACAAAATTTCTGAAAAATTCTTCCGGAATGGTTTTTTCCTGAAATTCCACCCAAGAATCTCCACTGAATTTGGGACAAAACGGGACAAATTTCAGGTCAAACGGATGAGTATTCACCCACGAAAAAAATCAAACAGTTTCACACACAGACGAACCTTCCTTTCAGCCCTGGCAGTGACGAATAAAAAATTTATTGCCAATCTTGTGGGACGAATCTGGGGCTCAAACCTCAGCCAACACTCAATAGACACAGTGACGAGTGTCTGGTAAAAATTTCAGACCAAAATACCCAAGGAGTAAGGCGCAGTAAGTCTCAGACAGAGAGTGAACAACAACGGTTTTCCGAATACAAAACGTCCTGGCTTTTCTTCCCCGTATCTTCATTTAGTGGTTCGTTTATGGACGTTCCTCCTTGCCTGGGTGCAAACAACATACGAAAGTGCTTGTGTGAATTTTTTTCAGCGCAGTACGGACCCAGAATGAAATTGCAGAAATTCGGCCGGAATTATCAAGTTTCGGTAGAGGATAGCCTTGGTTTTTACAAAATTTCTGAAAAATTCTTCCGGAATGGTTTTTTCCTGAAATTCCACCCAAGAATCTCCACTGAATTTGGGACAAAACGGGACAAATTTCAGGTCAAACGGATGAGTATTCACCCACGAAAAAAATCAAACAGTTTCACACACAGACGAACCTTCCTTTCAGCCCTGGCAGTGACGAATAAAAAATTTATTGCCAATCTTGTAGGACGAATCTGGGGTTCAACCCTCAGCCAAAACTCAATAGACACAGTGACGAGTGTCTGGTAAAAATTTCAGACCAAACTACCCAAGGAGTAAGGCGCAGTAAGTCCCAGACCGAGAGTGAACAAAACCAGTTTTCCGAAAACAAAACGTCCTGGCTTTTCTTCCCCGTATCTTCATTTAGTGGTTCGTTTATGGACGTTCCTCCTTGCCTGGGTGCAAACAACATACGAAAGTGCTTGTGTGAATTTTTTTCAGCGCAGTACGGACCCAGAATGAAATTGCAGAAATTAGGCCGGAATTTCACAAGTTTCGGTAGAGGATAGCCTTGGTTTTTACAAAATTTATGAAAAATTCTTCTGGAATGGTTTTTTCCTGAAATTCCACCCAAGAATCTCCACTGAATTTGGGAAAAAACGGGACAAATTTCAGGTCAAACGGATGAGTCTTCACCCACGAAAAAAATCAAACAGTTTCACACACAGACGAACCTTCCTTTCAGCCCTGGCAGTGACGAATAAAAAATTTATTGCCAATCTTGTGGGACGAATCTGGGGCTCAAACCTCAGCCAAAACTCAATAGACACAGTGACGAGTGTCTGGTAAACATTTCAGACCAAACTACCCAAGGAGTAAGGCGCAGTAAGTCCCAGACCGAGAGTGAACAAAACCGGTTTTCTGAAAACAAAACGTCCTGGCTTTTCTTCCCCGTATCTTCATTTAGTGGTTCGTTTATGGACGTTCCTCCTTGCCTGGGTGCAAACAACATACGAAAGTGCTTGTGTGAATTTTTTTCAGCGCAGTACGGACCCAGAATGAAATTGCAGAAATTAGGCCGGAATTTCACAAGTTTCGGTAGAGGATAGCCTTGGTTTTTACAAAATTTCTGAAAAATTCTTCCGGAATGGTTTTTTCCTGAAATTCCACCCAAGAATCTCCACTGAATTTGGGACAAAACGGGACAAATTTCAGGGCAAACGGATGAGTATTCACCCACGAAAAAATCCAAACAGTTTCACACACTGACGAACCTTCCTTTCAGCCCTGGCAGTGACGAATAAAAAATTTATTGCCAATCTTGTGGGACGAATCTGGGGTTCAACCCTCAGCCAAAACTCAATAGACACAGTGAGGAGTGTCTGGTAAAAATTTCAGACCAAAATACCCAAGGAGTAAGGCGCAGTAAGTCCCAGACCGAGAGTGAACAAAACCGGTTTTCCGAAAACAAAACTTCCTGGCTTTTCTTCCCCGTATCTTCATTTAGTGGTTCGTTTATGGACGTTCCTCCTTGCCTGGGTGCAAACAACATACCAAAGTGCTTGTGTGAATTTTTTTCAGCGCAGTACGGACCCAGAATGAAATTGCAGAAATTAGGCCGGAATTTCACAAGTTTCGGTAGAGGATAGACTTGGTTTTTACAAAATTTCTGAAAAATTCTTCCGGAATGGTTTTTTCCTGAAATTCCACCCAAGAATCTCCTCTGAATTTGGGACAAAACGGTACAAATTTCAGGTCAAACGGATGAGTCTTCACCCACGAAAAAAATCAAACAGTTTCACACACAGACGAACCTTCCTTTCAGCCCTGGCAGTGACGAATAAAAAATTTATTGCCAATCTTGTGGGACGAATCTGGGGCTCAAACCTCAGCCAAAACTCAATAGACACAGTGACGAGTGTCTGGTAAAAATTTCAGACCAAACTACCCAAGGAGTAAGGCGCAGTAAGTCCCAGACCGAGAGTGAACAAAACCGGTTTTCTGAAAACAAAACGTCCTGGCTTTTCTTCCCCGTATCTTCATTTAGTGGTTCGTTTATGGACGTTCCTCCTTGCCTGGGTGCAAACAACATACGAAAGTGCTTGTGTGAATTTTTTTCAGCGCAGTACGGACCCAGAATGAAATTGCAGAAATTAGGCCGGAATTTCACAAGTTTCGGTAGAGGATAGCCTTGGTTTTTACAAAATTTCTGAAAAATTCTTCCGGAATGGTTTTTTCCTGAAATTCCACCCAAGAATCTCCTCTGAATTTGGGACAAAACGGGACAAATTTCAGGTCAAACGGATGAGTATTCACCCACGAAAAAATCCAAACAGTTTCACACACAGACGAACCTTCCTTTTAGCCCTGGCAGTGACGAATAAAAAATTTATTGCCAATCTTGTGGGACGAATCTGGGGCTCAAACCTCAGCCAAAACTCAATAGACACAGTGACGAGTGTCTGGTAAAAATTTCAGACCAAAATACCCAAGGAGTAAGGCGCAGTAAGTCCCAGACCGAGAGTGAAGAAAACTGGTTTTCCGAAAACAAAACTTCCTGGCTTTTCTTCCCCGTATCTTCTTTTTGTGGTTCGTTTATGGACGTTCCTCCTTGCCTGGTTGCAAACAACATACGAAAGTGCTTGTGTGAATTTTTTTCAGCGCAGTACGAACCCAGAATGAAATTGCAGAAATTAGGCCGGAATTTCACAAGTTTCGGTAGAGGATAGCCTTGGTTTTTACAAAATTTCTGAAAAATTCTTCCGGAATGGTTTTTTCCTGAAATTCAACCCAAGAATCTCCACTGAATTTGGGAAAAAACGAGACAAATTTCAGGTCAAACGGATGAGTGTTCACCCACGAAAAAAATCAAACAGTTTAACACACAGACGAACCTTCCTTTCAGCCCTGGCAGTGACGAATAAAAAATTTATTTCCAATCTTGTGGGACGATTCTGGGGCTCAAACCTCAGCCAAAACTCAATAGACACAGTGACGAGTGTCTGGTAAAAATTTCAGACCAAAATACCCAAGGAGTAAGGCGCAGTAAGTCCCAGACCGAGACTGAACAAAACCAGTTTTCCGAAAACAAAACGTCCTGGCTTTTCTTCCCCGTATCTTCTTTTTGTGGTTCGTTTATGGACGTTCCTCCTTGCCTGGGTGCAAACAACATACGAAAGTGCTTGTGTGAATTTTTTTCAGCGCAGTACGGACCCAGAATGAAATTGCAGAAATTAGGCTGGAATTTCACAAGTTTCGGTAGAGGATAGCCTTGGTTTTTACAAAATTTATGAAAAATTCTTCCGGAATGGTTTTTTCATGAAATTCCACCCAAGAATCTCCACTGAATTTGGGACAAAACGGGACAAATTTCAGGTCAAACGGATGAGTCTTCACCCACGAAAAAAATCAAACAGTTTCACACACAGACGAACCTTCCTTTCAGCCCTGGCAGTGACGAATAAAAAATTTATTGCCAATCTTGTGGGACGAATCTGGGGCTCAAACCTCAGCCAAAACTCAATAGACACAGTGACGAGTGTCTGGTAAAAATTTCAGACCAAACTACCCAAGGAGTAAGGCGCAGTAAGTCCCAGACCGAGAGTGAACAAAACCGGTTTTCTGAAAACAAAACGTCCTGGCTTTTCTTCCCCGTATCTTCATTTAGTGGTTCGTTTATGGACGTTCCTCCTTGCCTGGGTGCAAACAACATACGAAAGTGCTTGTGTGAATTTTTTTCAGCGCAGTACGGACCCAGAATGAAATTGCAGAAATTAGGCCGGAATTTCACAAGTTTCGGTAGAGGATAGCCTTGGTTTTTACAAAATTTATGAAAAATTCTTCCGGAATGGTTTTTTCCTGAAATTCCACCCAAGAATCTCCACTGAATTTGGGACAAAACGGGACAAATTTCAGGTCAAACGGATGAGTCTTCACCCACGAAAAAAATCAAACAGTTTCACACACAGACGAACCTTCCTTTCAGCCCTGGCAGTGACGAATAAAAAATTTATTGCCAATCTTGTGGGACGAATCTGGGGCTCAAACCTCAGCCAAAACTCAATAGACACAGTGACGAGTGTCTGGTAAAAATTTCAGACCAAACTACCCAAGGAGTAAGGCGCAGTAAGTCCCAGACCGAGAGTGAACAAAACCGGTTTTCTGAAAACAAAACGTCCTGGCTTTTCTTCCCCGTATCTTCATTTAGTGGTTCGTTTATGGACGTTCCTCCTTGCCTGGGTGCAAACAACATACGAAAGTGCTTGTGTGAATTTTTTTCAGCGCAGTACGGACCCAGAATGAAATTGCAGAAATTAGGCCGGAATTTCACAAGTTTCGGTAGAGGATAGCCTTGGTTTTTACAAAATTTCTGAAAAATTCTTCCGGAATGGTTTTTTCCTGAAATTCCACCCAAGAATCTCCTCTGAATTTGGGACAAAACGGGACAAATTTCAGGGCAAACGGATGAGTATTCACCCACGAAAAAATCCAAACAGTTTCACACACAGACGAACCTTCCTTTCAGCCCTGGCAGTGACGAATAAAAAATTTATTGCCAATCTTGTGGGACGAATCTGGGGTTCAACCCTCAGCCAAAACTCAATAGACACAGTGAGGAGTGTCTGGTAAAAATTTCAGACCAAAATACCCAAGGAGTAAGGCGCAGTAAGTCCCAGACCGAGAGTGAACAAAACCGGTTTTCCGAAAACAAAACTTCCTGGCTTTTCTTCCCCGTATCTTCATTTAGTGGTTCGTTTATGGACGTTCCTCCTTGCCTGGGTGCAAACAACATACGAAAGTGCTTGTGTGAATTTTTTTCAGCGCAGTACGGACCCATAATGAAATTGCAGAAATTAGGCCGGAATTTCACAAGTTTCGGTAGAGGATAGACTTGGTTTTTACAAAATTTCTGAAAAATTCTTCCGGAATGGTTTTTTCCTGAAATTCCACCCAAGAATCTCCTCTGAATTTGGGACAAAACGGTACAAATTTCAGGTCAAACGGATGAGTCTTCACCCACGAAAAAAATCAAACAGTTTCACACACAGACGAACC
Organism: Phaseolus vulgaris; assembly: GCF_051622355.1. Classification (NCBI taxonomy): domain Eukaryota; kingdom Viridiplantae; phylum Streptophyta; class Magnoliopsida; order Fabales; family Fabaceae; genus Phaseolus; species Phaseolus vulgaris. Next base: position 1,041,585 of record NC_143498.1, read on the forward strand.
TTCCTTTCAGCCCTGGCAGTGATGAATAAAAAATTTATTGCCAATCTTGTGGGACGAATCTGGGGCTCAAACCTCAGCCAAAACTCAATAGACACAGTGACGAGTGTCTGGTAAAAATTTCAGACCAAACTACCCAAGGAGTAAGGCGCAGTAAGTCCCAGACCGAGAGTGAACAAAACCGGTTTTCTGAAAACAAAACGTCCTGGCTTTTCTTCCCCGTATCTTCATTTAGTGGTTCGTTTATGGACGTTCCTCCTTGCCTGGGTGCAAACAACATACGAAAGTGCTTGTGTGAATTTTTTTCAGCGCAGTACGGACCCAGAATGAAATTGCAGAAATTAGGCCGGAATTTCACAAGTTTCGGTAGAGGATAGCCTTGGTTTTTACAAAATTTATGAAAAATTCTTCCGGAATGGTTTTTTCCTGAAATTCCACCCAAGAATCTCCACTGAATTTGGGACAAAACGGGACAAATTTCAGGTCAAACGGATGAGTCTTCACCCACGAAAAAAATCAAACAGTTTCACACACAGACGAACCTTCCTTTCAGCCCTGGCAGTGACGAATAAAAAATTTATTGCCAATCTTGTGGGACGAATCTGGGGCTCAAACCTCAGCCAAAACTCAATAGACACAGTGACGAGTGTCTGGTAAAAATTTCAGACCAAACTACCCAAGGAGTAAGGCGCAGTAAGTCCCAGACCGAGAGTGAACAAAACCGGTTTTCTGAAAACAAAACGTCCTGGCTTTTCTTCCCCGTATCTTCATTTAGTGGTTCGTTTATGGACGTTCCTCCTTGCCTGGGTGCAAACAACATACGAAAGTGCTTGTGTGAATTTTTTTCAGCGCAGTACGGACCCAGAATGAAATTGCAGAAATTAGGCCGGAATTTCACAAGTTTCGGTAGAGGATAGCCTTGGTTTTTACAAAATTTCTGAAAAATTCTTCCGGAATGGTTTTTTCCTGAAATTCCACCCAAGAATCTCCTCTGAATTTGGGACAAAACGGGACAAATTTCAGGGCAAACGGATGAGTATTCACCCACGAAAAAATCCAAACAGTTTCACACACAGACGAACCTTCCTTTCAGCCCTGGCAGTGACGAATAAAAAATTTATTGCCAATCTTGTGGGACGAATCTGGGGTTCAACCCTCAGCCAAAACTCAATAGACACAGTGAGGAGTGTCTGGTAAAAATTTCAGACCAAAATACCCAAGGAGTAAGGCGCAGTAAGTCCCAGACCGAGAGTGAACAAAACCGGTTTTCCGAAAACAAAACTTCCTGGCTTTTCTTCCCCGTATCTTCATTTAGTGGTTCGTTTATGGACGTTCCTCCTTGCCTGGGTGCAAACAACATACGAAAGTGCTTGTGTGAATTTTTTTCAGCGCAGTACGGACCCATAATGAAATTGCAGAAATTAGGCCGGAATTTCACAAGTTTCGGTAGAGGATAGACTTGGTTTTTACAAAATTTCTGAAAAATTCTTCCGGAATGGTTTTTTCCTGAAATTCCACCCAAGAATCTCCTCTGAATTTGGGACAAAACGGTACAAATTTCAGGTCAAACGGATGAGTCTTCACCCACGAAAAAAATCAAACAGTTTCACACACAGACGAACCTTCCTTTCAGCCCTGGCAGTGATGAATAAAAAATTTATTGCCAATCTTGTGGGACGAATCTGGGGCTCAAACCTCAGCCAAAACTCAATAGACACAGTGACGAGTGTCTGGTAAAAATTTCAGACCAAACTACCCAAGGAGTAAGGCGCAGTAAGTCCCAGACCGAGAGTGAACAAAACCGGTTTTCTGAAAACAAAACGTCCTGGCTTTTCTTCCCCGTATCTTCATTTAGTGGTTCGTTTATGGACGTTCCTCCTTGCCTGGGTGCAAACAACATACGAAAGTGCTTGTGTGAATTTTTTTCAGCGCAGTACGGACCCAGAATGAAATTGCAGAAATTAGGCCGGAATTTCACAAGTTTCGGTAGAGGATAGCCTTGGTTTTTACAAAATTTCTGAAAAATTCTTCCGGAATGGTTTTTTCCTGAAATTCCACCCAAGAATCTCCTCTGAATTTGGGACAAAACGGGACAAATTTCAGGTCAAACGGATGAGTATTCACCCACGAAAAAATCCAAACAGTTTGACACACAGACGAACCTTTCTTTTAGCCCTGGCAGTGACGAATAAAAAATTTATTGCAAATCTTGTGGGACGAATCTGGGGCTCAAACCTCAGCCAAAACTCAGTAGACACAGTGACGAGTGTCTGGTAAAAATTTCAGACCAAAATACCCAAAGAGTAAGGCGCAGTAAGTCCCAGACCGAGAGTAAACAAAACCGGTTTTCCGAAAACAAAACTTCCTGGCTTTTCTTCCCCGTATCTTCATTTAGTGGTTCGTTTATGGACGTTCCTCCTTGCCTGGGTGCAAACAACATACCAAAGTGCTTGTGTGAATTTTTTTCAGCGCAGTACGGACCCAGAAGGAAATTGCAGAAATTAGGCCGGAATTTCACAAGTTTCGGTAGAGGATAGCCTTGGTTTTTACAAAATTTCTGAAAAATTCTTCCGGAATGGTTTTTTCCTGAAATCCCACCCAAGAATCTCCACTGAATTTGGGACAAAACGGGACAAATTTCAGGTCAAACGGATGAGTATTCACCCACGAAAAAAATCAAACAGTTTCACACACAGACGAACCTTCCTTTCAGCCCTGGCAGTGACGAATAAAAAATTTATTGCCAATCTTGTGGGACGAATCTGGGGCTCAACCCTCAGCCAAAACTCAATAGACACAGTGAGGAGTGTCTGGTAAAAATTTCAGACGAAAATACCCAAGGAGTAAGGCGCAGTAAGTCCCAGAACGAGACTGAACAAAACCGGTTTTCCGAAAACAAAACGTCCTGGCTTGTCTTCCCCGTATCTTCTTTTTGTGGTTCGTTTATGGACGTTCCTCCTTGCCTGGGTGCAAACAACATACCAAAGTGATTGTGTGAATTTTTTTCAGCGCAGTACGGACCCAGAATGAAATTGCAGAAATTAGGCCGGAATTTCACAAGTTTCGGTAGAGGATAGCCTTGGTTTATACAAAATTTCTGAAAAATTCTTCCGGAATGGTTTTTTCCTGAAATCCCACCCAAGAATCTCCACTGAATTTGGGACAAAACGGGACAAATTTCAGGTCAAACGGATGAGTATTCACCCACGAAAAAAATCAAACAGTTTCACACAGAGACGAACCTTCCTTCCAGCCCTGGCAGTGACGAATAAAAAATTTATTGCCAATCTTGTGGGACGAATCTGGGGCTCAACCCTCAGCCAAAACTCAATAGACACAGTGAGGAGTGTCTGGTAAAAATTTCAGACGAAAATACCCAAGGAGTAAGGCGCAGTAAGTCCCAGACCGAGAGTGAACAAAACCGGTTTTCCGAAAACAAAACTTCCTGGCTTTTCTTCCCCGTATCTTCATTTAGTGGTTCGTTTATGGACGTTCCTCCTTGCCTGGGTGCAAACAACATACCAAAGTGCTTGTGTGAATTTTTTTCAGCGCAGTACGGACCCAGAATGAAATTGCAGAAATTAGGTCGAAATTTCACAAGTTTCGGTAGAGGATAGCCTTGGTTTTTACAAAATTTCTGAAAAATTCTTCCGGAATGGTTTTTTCCTGAAATTCCACCCAAGAATCTCCTCTGAATTTGGGACAAAACGGGACAAATTTCAGGTCAAACGGATGAGTATTCACCCACGAAAAAATCCAAACAGTTTGACACACAGACGAACCTTCCTTTTAGCCCTGGCAGTGACGAATAAAAAATTTATTGCAAATCTTGTGGGACGAATCTGGGGCTCAAACCTCAACCAAAACTCAGTAGACACAGTGACGAGTGTCTGGTAAAAATTTCAGACCAAAATACCCAAGGAGTAAGGCGCAGTAAGTCCCAGACCGAGAGTGAACAAAACCGGTTTTCCGAAAACAAAACGTCCTGGCTTTTCTTCCCCGTATCTTCATTTAGTGGTTCGTTTATGGACGTTCCTCGTTGCCTGGGTGCAAACAACATACGAAAGTGCTTGTGTGAATTTTTTTCAGCGCAGTACGGACCCAGAATGAAATTGCAGAAATTAGGCCGGAATTTCACAAGTTTCGGTAGAGGATAGCCTTGGTTTTTACAAAATTTCTGAAAAATTCTTCCGGAATGGTTTTTTCCTGAAATTCCACCCAAGAATCTCCTCTGAATTTGGCACAAAACGGGACAAATTTCAGGTCAAACGGATGAGTATTCACCCACGAAAAAAATCAAATAGTTTCACACACAGACGAACCTTCCTTTCAGCCCTGGCAGTGACGAATAAAAAATTTATTGCCAATCTTGTGGGACGAATCTGGGGCTCAAACCTCAGCCAAAACTCAATAGACACAGTGACGAGTGGCTGGTAAAAATTTCAGACCAAAAGACCCAAGGAGTAAGGCGCAGTAAGTCCCAGACCGAGAGTGAACAAAACCGGTTTTCCGAAAACAAAACGTCCTGGCTTTTCTTCCCCGTATCTTCATTTAGTGGTTCGTTTATGGACGTTCCTCCTTGCCTGGGTGCAAACAACATACGAAAGTGCTTGTGTGAATTTTTTTCAGCGCAGTACGGACCCAGAATGAAATTGCAGAAATTAGGCCGGAATTTCACAAGTTTCGGTAGAGGATAGCCTTGGTTTTTACAAAATTTCTGAAAAATTCTTCCGGAATGGTTTTTTCCTGAAATTCCACCCAAGAATCTCCACTGAATTTGGGACAAAACGGGACAAATTTCAGGTCAAACGGATGAGTATTCACCCACGAAAAAATCCAAACAGTTTCACACACAGACGAACCTTCCTTTCAGCCCTGGCAGTGACGAATAAAAAATTTATTGCCAATCTTGTGGGACGAATCTGGGGCTCAAACCTCAGCCAAAACTCAGTAGACACAGTGACGAGTGTCTGGTAAAAATTTCAGACCAAAATACCCAAGGAGTAAGGCGCAGTAAGTCCCAGACCGAGAGTGAACAAAACCGGTTTTCCGAAAACAAAACTTCCTGGCTTTTCTTCCCCGTATCTTCATTTAGTGGTTCGTTTATGGACGTTCCTCCTTGCCTGGGTGCAAACAATATACCAAAGTGCTTGTGTGAATTTTTTTCAGCGCAGTACGGACCCAGAATGAAATTGCAGAAATTAGGCCGGAATTTCACAAGTTTCCGTAGATGATAGCCTTGGTTTCTACAAAATTTCTGAAAAATTCTTCCGGAATGGTTTTTTCCTGAAATCCCACCCAAGAATCTCCACTGAATTTTGGACAAAACGGGACAAATTTAAGGTCAAACAGTTTCACACACAGACGAACCTTCCTTTCAGCCCTGGCAGTGACGAATAAAAAATTTATTGCCAATCTTGTGGGACGAATCTGGGGCTCAAACCTCAGCCAAAACTCAATAGACACAGTGAGGAGTGTCTGGTAAAAATTTCAGACCAAAATACCCAAGGAGTAAGGCGCAGTAAGTCCCAGACCGAGAGTGAACAAAACCGGTTTTCCGAAAACAAAACGTCCTGGCTTTTCTTCCCCGTATCTTCATTTAGTGGTTCGTTTATGAACGTTCCTCCTTGCCTGGGTGCAAACAACATACGAAAGTGCTTGTGTGAATTTTTTTCAGCGCAGTACGGACCCAGAATGAAATTGCAGAAATTAGGCCGGAATTTCACAAGTTTCGGTAGAGGATAGCCTTGGTTTTTACAAAATTTCTGAAAAATTCTTCCGGAATGGTTTTTTCCTGAAATTCCACCCAAGAATCTCCACTGAATTTGGGAAAAAACGGGACAAATTTCAGGTCAAACGGATGAGTATTCACCCACGAAAAAATCCAAACAGTTTGACACACAGACGAACCTTCCTTTTAGCCCTGGCAGTGACGAATAAAAAATTTATTGCAAATCTTGTGGGACGAATCTGGGGCTCAAACCTCAACCAAAACTCAGTAGACACAGTGACGAGTGTCTGGTAAAAATTTCAGACCAAAATACCCAAGGAGTAAGGCGCAGTAAGTCCCAGACCGAGAGTGAACAAAACCGGTTTTCCGAAAACAAAACGTCCTGGCTTTTCTTCCCCGTATCTTCATTTAGTGGTTCGTTTATGGACGTTCCTCCTTGCCTGGGTGCAAACAACATACCAAAATGCTTGTGTGAATTTTTGTTAGCGCAGTACGGACCCAGAATGAAATTGCAGAAATTAGGCCGGAATTTCACAAGTTTCGGTAGAGGATAGCCTTGGTTTTTACAAAATTTCTGAAAAATTCTTCCGGAATGGTTTTTTCCTTAAATTCCACCCAAGAATCTCCACTGAATTTGGGAAAAAACGGGACAAATTTCAGGTCAAACGGATGAGTATTCACCCACGAAAAAAATCAAACAGTTTCACACACAGCCGAACCTTCCTTTCAGCCCTGGCAGTGACGAATACAAAATTTATTGCCAATCTTGTGGGACGAATCTGGGGCTCAAACCTCAGCCAAAACTCAATAGACACAGTGACGAGTGTCTGGTAAAAATTTCAGACCAAAATACCCAAGGAGTAAGGCGCAGTAAGTCCCAGACCGAGACTGAAATAAACCGGTTTTCCGAAAACAAAACGTCCTGGCTTTTCTTCCCCGTATCTTTATTTAGTGGTTCGTTTATGGACGTTCCTCCTTGCCTGGGTGCAAACAACATACGAAAGTGCTTGTGTGAATTTTTTTCAGCGCAGTACGGACCCAGAACGAAATTGCAGAAATTAGGCCGGAATTTCACAAGTTTCGGTAGAGGATAGCCTTGGTTTTTACAAAATTTCTGAAAAATTCTTCCGGAATGGTTTTTTCCTGAAATTCCACCCAAGAATCTCCACTGAATTTGGGACAAAACGGGACAAATTTCAGGTCAAACGGCCCACGAAAAAAATCAAACAGTTTCACACACAGACGAACCTTACTTTCAGCCCTGACAGTGACGAATAAAAAATTTATTGCCAATCTTGTGGGACGAATCTGGGGTCAAACCTCAGCCAAAACTCAATAGACACAGTGACGAGTGTCTGGTAAAAATTTCAGACCAAAATACCCAAGGAGTAAGGCGCAGTAAGTCCCAGACCGAGAGTGAACAAAACCGGTTTTCCGAAAACAAAACTTCCTGGCTTTTCTTCCCCGTATCTTCATTTAGTGGTTCGTTTATGGACGTTCCTCCTTGCCTGGGTGCAAACAACATACGAAAGTGCTTTTGTGAATTTTTTTTCAGCGCAGTATGGACCCAGAACGAAATTGCAGAAATTAGGCCGGAATTTCACAAGTTTCGGTAGGAAATAGCCTTGGTTTTTACAAAATTTCTGAAAATTTTTTCTGGAATGGTTTTTTCCTGAAATTCCACCCAAGAATCTCCACTGAATTTGGGACAAAACGGGACAAATTTCAGGTCAAACGGATGAGTATTCACCCACGAAAAAAATCAAACAGTTTCACACACAGACGAACTTTCCTTTCAGCCCTGGCAATAACGAATAAAAAATTTATTGCCAATCTTGTGGGACGAATCTGGGGCTCAACCCTCAGCCAAAACTCAATAGACACAGTGACTAGTGTCTGGTAAAAATTTCAGACCAAAATACCCAAGGAGTAAGGCGCAGTAAGTCCCAGACCGAGACTGAACAAAACCGGTTTTCCGAAAACAAAACGTCCTGGCTTTTCTTCCCCTTATCTTCATTTAGTGGTTCGTTTATGGACGTTCCTCCTTGCCTGGGTGCAAACAACATACGAAAGTGCTTGTGTGAATTTTTTTCAGCGCAGTACGGACCCAGAATGAAATTGCAGAAATTAGGCCGGAATTTCACAAGTTTCGGTAGAGGATAATAGCCTTGGTTTTTACAAAATTTCTGAAAAATTTTTCCGGAATGGTTTTTTCCTGAAATTCCACCCAAGAATCTCCACTGAATTTGGGACAAAACGGGACAAATTTCAGGTCAAACGGATGAGTATTCACCCACGAAAAAAATCAAACAGTTTCACACACAGACGAACCTTCCTTTCAGCCCTGGCAATGACGAATAAAAAATTTATTGCCAATCTTGTGGGACGAATCTGGGGTCAAATCTCAGCCAAAACTCAATAGACACAGTGAGGAGTGTCTGGTAAAAATTTCAGACCAAAATACCCAAGGAGTAAGGCGCAGTAAGTCCCAGACCGAGAGTGAACAAAACCGATTTTCCGAAAACAAAACTTCCTGGCTTTTCTTCCCCGTATCTTCTTTTTGTGGTTCGTTTATGGACGTTCCTCCTTGCCTAGGTGCAAACAACATACGAAAGTGCTTGTGTGAATTTTTTTCAGCGCAGTACGGACCCAGAATGAAATTGCAGAAATTAGGCCGGAATTTCACAAGTTTCGGTAGAGGATAGCCTTGGTTTTTACAAAATTTCTGAAAAATTCTTCCGGAATGGTTTTTTCCTGAAATTCCACCCAAGAATCTCCACTGAATTTGGGACAAAACGGGACAAATTTCAGGTCAAACGGCCCACGAAAAAAATCAAACAGTTTCACACACAGACGAACCTTACTTTCAGCCCTGACAGTGACGAATAAAAAATTTATTGCCAATCTTGTGGGACGAATCTGGGGCTCAAACCTCAGCCAAAACTCAATAGACACAGTGACGAGTGTCTGGTAAAAATTTCAGACCAAAATACCCAAGGAGTAAGGCGCAGTAAGTCCCATACCGAGACTGAACAAAACTGGTTTTCCGAAAACAAAACGTCCTGGCTTTTCTTCCCCGTATCTTCTTTTTGTGGTTCGTTTATGGACGTTCCTCCTTGCCTGCGTGCAAACAACATACGAAAGTGCTTGTGTGAATTTTTTCAGCGCAGTACGGACCCATAATGAAATTGCAGAAATTAAGCCGGAATTTCACAAGTTTCGGTAGAGGATAGCCTTGGTTTTTACAAAATTTCTGAAAAATTCTTCCGGAATGGTTTTTTCCTGAAATTCTACCCAAGAATCTCCACTGAATTTGGGACAAAACGGGACAAATTTCAAGTCAAACGGATGAGTATTCACCCACGAAAAAAATCAAACAGTTTCACACACAGACGAACCTTCCTTTCAGCCCTGGCAGTGACGAATAAAAAATTTATTGCCAATCTTGTGGGACGAATCTGGGGCTCAAACCTCAACCAAAACTCAATAGACACAGTGAGGAGTGTCTGGTAAAAATTTCAGACCAAAATACCCAAGGAGTAAGGCGCAGTAAGTCCCAGACTGAGAGTGAACAAAACCGGTTTTCCGAAAACAAAACGTCCTGGCTTTTCTTCCCCGTATCTTCATTTAGTGGTTCGTTTATGGACGTTCCTCCTTGCCTGGGTGCAAACAACATACCAAAGTGCTTGTGTGAGTTTTTTTCAACGCAGTACGGACCCAGAATGAAATTGCAGAAATTAGGCCGGAATTTCACAAGTTTCGGTAGAGGATAGCCTTGGTTTTTACAAAATTTTTGAAAAATTCTTCCGGAATGGTTTTTTCCTGAAATTCCACCCAAGAATCTCCACTGAATTTGGGACAAAACGGGACAAATTTCAGGTCAAACGGATGAGTATTCACCCACGAAAAAAATCAAACAGTTTCACACACAGACGAAACTTCCTTTCAGCCCTGGCAGTGACGAATAAAAAATTTATTGCCAATCTTGTGGGACGAATCTGGGGCTCAAACCTCAGCCAAAACTCAATAGACACAGTGAGGAGTTTCTGGTAAAAATTTCAGACCAAAATACCCAAGGAGTAAGGCGCAGTAAGTCCCAGACTGAGAGTGAACAAAACCGGTTTTCCGAAAACAAAACGTCCTGGCTTTTCTTCCCCGTATCTTCATTTATTGGTTCGTTTATGGACGTTCCACCTTGCCTGGGTGCAAACAACATACGAAAGTGCTTGTGTGAATTTTTTTCAGCGCAGTACGGACCCAGAATGAAATTGCAGAAATTAGGCCGGAATTTCACAAGTTTCGGTAGAGGATAATAGCCTTGGTTTTTACAAAATTTCTAAAAAATTCTTCCGGAATGGTTTTTTCCTGAAATTCCACCCAAGAATCTCCACTGAATTTGGGACAAAACGGGACAAATTTCAGGTCAAACGGATGAGTATTCACCCACGAAAAAAATCAAACAGTTTCACACACAGACGAACCTTCCTTTCAGCCCTGGCAGTGACGAATAAAAAATTTATTGCCAATCTTGTGGGACGAATCTGGGGTCAAACCTCAGCCAAAACTCAATAGACACAGTGAGGAGTGTCTGGTAAAAATTTCAGACCAAAATACCCAAGGAGTAAGGCGCAGTAAGTCCCAGACCGAGTGTGAGCAAAACCGGTTTTCCGAAAACAAAACTTCCTGGCTTTTCTTCCCCGTATCTTCTTTTTGTGGTTCGTTTATGGACGTTCCTCCTTGCCTGGGTGCAAACAACATACCAAAGTGCTTGTGTGAATTTTATTCAGCGCAGTACGAACCCAGAATGAAATTGCAGAAATTAGGCCGGAATTTCACAAGTTTCGGTAGAGGATAGCCTTGGTTTTTACAAAATTTCTGAAAAATTCTTCCGGAATGGTTTTTTCCTGAAATTCCACCCAAGAATCTCCACTGAATTTGGGACAAAACGGGACAAATTTCAGGTCAAACGGATGAGTATTCACCCACGAAAAAAATCAAACAGTTTCACACACAGACGAACCTTCCTTTCAGCCCTGGCAGTGACGAATAAAAAATTTATTGCCAATCTTGTGGGACGAATCTGGGGCTCAAACCTCAGCCAAAACTCAATAGACACAGTGAGGAGTGTCTGGTAAAAATTTCAGACCAAAATACCCAAGGAGTAAGGCGCAGTAAGTCCCAGACCGAGAGTGAACAAAACCGGTTTTCCGAAAACAAAACGTCCTGGCTTTTCTTCCCCGTATCTTCATTTAGTGGTTCGTTTATGGACGTTCCTCCTTGCCTTGGTGCAAACAACATACGAAAGTGCTTGTGTGAATTTTTTTCAGCGCAGTACGGACCCAGAATGAAATTGCAGAAATTAGGCCGGAATTTCACAAGTTTCGGTAGAGGATAATAGCCTTGGTTTTTACAAAATTTCTGAAAAATTCTTCCGGAATGGTTTTTTCCTGAAATTCCACCCAAGAATCTCCACTGAATTTGGGACAAAACGGGACAAATTTCAGGTCAAACGGATGAGTATTCACCCACGAAAAAAATCAAACAGTTTCACACACAGACGAACCTTCCTTTCAGCCCTGGCAGTGACGAATAAAAAATTTATTGCCAATCTTGTGGGACGAATCTGGGGCTCAAACCTCAGCCAAAACTCAATAGACACAGTGAGGAGTGTCTGGTAAAAATTTCAGACCAAAATACCCAAGGAGTAAGGCGCAGTAAGTCCCAGACCGAGAGTGAACAAAACCGGTTTTCCGAAAACAAAACAACCTGGCTTTTCTTCCCCGTATCTTCATTTAGTGGTTCGTTTATGGATGTTCCTCCTTGCCTGGGTGCAAACAACATACGAAAGTGCTTGTGTGAATTTTTTTCAGCGCAGTACGGACCCAGAATGAAATTGCAGAAATTAGGCCGGAATTTCACAAGTTTCGGTAGAGGGCCTTGGTTTTTACAAAATTTCTGAAAAATTCTTCCGGAATGGTTTTTTCCTGAAATTCCACCCAAGAATCTCCACTGAATTTGGGACAAAACGGGACAAATTTCAGGTCAAACGAATGAGTATTCACCCACGAAAAAAATCAAACAGTTTCACACACAGACGAACCTTCCTTTCAGCCCTGGCAGTGACGAATAAAAAATTTATTGCCAATCTTGTGGGACGAATCTGGGACTCAAACCTCAGCCAAAACTCAATAGACACAGTGAGGAGTGTCTGGTAAAAATTTCAGACCAAAATACCCAAGGAGTAAGGCGCAGTAAGTCCCAGACCGAGAGTGAACAAAACCGGTTTCCCGAAAACAAAACGTCCTGGCTTTTCTTCCCCGTATCTTTATTTAGTGGTTCGTTTATGGACGTTCCTCCTTGCCTGGGTGGAAACAACATACCAAAGTGCTTGTGTGAATTTTTTTCAGTGCAGTACGGACCCAGAATGAAATTGCAGAAATTAGGCCGGAATTTCACAAGTTTCGGTAGATATCGCCTTGGTTTTTACAAAATTTCTGAAAAATTCTTCCGGAATGGTTTTTTCCTGAAATTCCACCCAAGAATCTCCACTGAATTTGGGACAAATTTCAGGTCAAACGGATGAGTATTCACCCACGAAAAAAATCAAACAGTTTCACACACAGACGAACCTTCCTTTCAGCCCTGGCAGTGACGAATAAAAAATTTATTGCCAATCTTGTGGGACGAATCTGGGGCTCAAACCTCAGCCAAAACTCAATAGACACAGTGAGGAGTGTCTGGTAAAAATTTCAGACCAAAATACCCAAGGAGTAAGGCGCAGTAAGTCCCAGACCGAGAGTGAACAAAACCGGTTTTCCGAAAACAAAACGTCCTGGCTTTTCTTCCACGTATCTTCATTTAGTGGTTCGTTTATGGACGTTCCTCCTTGCCTGGGTGCAAACAACATACGAAAGTGCTTGTGTGAATTTTTTTCAGCGCAGTACGGACGGACCCAGAATGAAATTGCAGAAATTAGGCCGGAATTTCACAAGTTTCGGTAGAGGATAGCCTTGGTTTTTACAAAATTTCTGAAAAATTCTTCCGGAATGGTTTTTTCCTGAAATTCCACCCAAGAATCTCCACTGAATTTGGGACAAAACGGGACAAATTTCAGGTCAAACAGATAAGTATTCACCCATGAAAAAAATCAAACAGTTTCACACACAGACGAACCTTCCTTTCAGCCCTGGCAGTGACGAATAAAAAATTTATTGCCAATCTTGTGGGACGAATCTGGGGCTCAAACCTCAGCCAAAACTCAATAGACACAGTGAGGAGTGTCTGGTAAAAATTTCAGACCAAAATACCCAAGGAGTAAGGCGCAGTAAGTCCCAGACCGAGAGTGAACAAAACCGGTTTTCCGAAAACAAAACGTCCTGGCTTTTCTTCCACGTATCTTCATTTAGTGGTTCGTTTATGGACGTTCCTCCTTGCCTGGGTGCAAACAACATACGAAAGTGCTTGTGTGAATTTTTTTCAGCGCAGTACGGACCCAGAATGAAATTGCAGAAATTAGGCCGGAATTTCACAAGTTTCGGTAGAGGATAGCCTTGGTTTTTACAAAATTTCTGAAAAATTCTTCCGGAATGGTTTTTTCCTGAAATTCCACCCAAGAATCTCCACTGAATTTGGGACAAAACGGGACAAATTTCAGGTCAAACGGATGAGTATTCACCCACGAAAAAAATCAAACAGTTTCACACACAGACGAACCTTCCTTTCAGCCCTGGCAGTGACGAATAAAAAATTTATTGCCAATCTTGTGGGACGAATCTGGGGCTCAAACCTCAGCCAAAACTCAATAGACACAGTGAGGAGTGTCTGGTAAAAATTTCAGACCAAAATACCCAAGGAGTAAGGCGCAGTAAGTCCCAGACCGAGAGTGAAAAAAACCGGTTTTCCGAAAACAAAACGTCCTGGCTTTTCTTCCACGTATCTTCATTTAGTGGTTCGTTTATGGACGTTCCTCCTTGCCTGGGTGCAAACAACATACGAAAGTGCTTGTGTGAATTTTTTTCAGCGCAGTACGGACCCAGAATGAAATTGCAGAAATTAGGCCGGAATTTCACAAGTTTCGGTAGAGGATAGCCTTGGTTTTTACAAAATTTCTGAAAAATTCTTCCGGAATGGTTTTTTCCTGAAATTCCACCCAAGAATCTCCACTGAATTTGGGACAAAACGGGACAAATTTCAGGTCAAACGAATGAGTATTCACCCACGAAAAAAATCAAACAGTTTCACACACAGACGAACCTTCCTTTCAGCCCTGGCAGTGACGAATAAAAAATTTATTGCCAATCTTGTGGGACGAATCTGGGGCTCAAACCTCAGCCAAAACTCAATAGACACAGTGAGGAGTGTCTGGTAAAAATTTCAGACCAAAATACCCAAGGAGTAAGGCGCAGTAAGTCCCAGACCGAGAGTGAAAAAAACCGGTTTTCCGAAAACAAAACGTCCTGGCTTTTCTTCCACGTATCTTCATTTAGTGGTTCGTTTATGGACGTTCCTCCTTGCCTGGGTGCAAACAACATACGAAAGTGCTTGTGTGAATTTTTTTCAGCGCAGTACGGACCCAGAATGAAATTGCAGAAATTAGGCCGGAATTTCACAAGTTTCGGTAGAGGATAGCCTTGGTTTTTACAAAATTTCTGAAAAATTCTTCCGGAATGGTTTTTTCCTGAAATTCCACCCAAGAATCTCCACTGAATTTGGGACAAAACGGGACAAATTTCAGGTCAAACGAATGAGTATTCACCCACGAAAAAAATCAAACAGTTTCACACACAGACGAACCTTCCTTTCAGCCCTGGCAGTGACGAATAAAAAATTTATTGCCAATCTTGTGGGACGAATCTGGGACTCAAACCTCAGCCAAAACTCAATAGACACAGTGAGGAGTGTCTGGTAAAAATTTCAGACCAAAATACCCAAGGAGTAAGGCGCAGTAAGTCCCAGACCGAGAGTGAACAAAACCGGTTTCCCGAAAACAAAACGTCCTGGCTTTTCTTCCCCGTATCTTTATTTAGTGGTTCGTTTATGGACGTTCCTCCTTGCCTGGGTGCAAACAACATACCAAAGTGCTTGTGTGAATTTTTTTCAGTGCAGTACGGACCCAGAATGAAATTGCAGAAATTAGGCCGGAATTTCACAAGTTTCGGTAGATATCGCCTTGGTTTTTACAAAATTTCTGAAAAATTCTTCCGGAATGGTTTTTTCCTGAAATTCCACCCAAGAATCTCCACTGAATTTGGGACAAATTTCAGGTCAAACGGATGAGTATTCACCCACGAAAAAAATCAAACAGTTTCACACACAGACGAACCTTCCTTTCAGCCCTGGCAGTGACGAATAAAAAATTTATTGCCAATCTTGTGGGACGAATCTGGGGCTCAAACCTCAGCCAAAACTCAATAGACACAGTGAGGAGTGTCTGGTAAAAATTTCAGACCAAAATACCCAAGGAGTAAGGCGCAGTAAGTCCCAGACCGAGAGTGAACAAAACCGGTTTTCCGAAAACAAAACGTCCTGGCTTTTCTTCCACGTATCTTCATTTAGTGGTTCGTTTATGGACGTTCCTCCTTGCCTGGGTGCAAACAACATACGAAAGTGCTTGTGTGAATTTTTTTCAGCGCAGTACGGACGGACCCAGAATGAAATTGCAGAAATTAGGCCGGAATTTCACAAGTTTCGGTAGAGGATAGCCTTGGTTTTTACAAAATTTCTGAAAAATTCTTCCGGAATGGTTTTTTCCTGAAATTCCACCCAAGAATCTCCACTGAATTTGGGACAAAACGGGACAAATTTCAGGTCAAACAGATGAGTATTCACCCAAGAAAAAAATCAAACAGTTTCACACACAGACGAACCTTCCTTTCAGCCCTGGCAGTGACGAATAAAAAATTTATTGCCAATCTTGTGGGACGAATCTGGGGCTCAAACCTCAGCCAAAACTCAATAGACACAGTGAGGAGTGTCTGGTAAAAATTTCAGACCAAAATACCCAAGGAGTAAGGCGCAGTAAGTCCCAGACCGAGAGTGAACAAAACCGGTTTTCCGAAAACAAAACGTCCTGGCTTTTCTTCCACGTATCTTCATTTAGTGGTTCGTTTATGGACGTTCCTCCTTGCCTGGGTGCAAACAACATACGAAAGTGCTTGTGTGAATTTTTTTCAGCGCAGTACGGACGGACCCAGAATGAAATTGCAGAAATTAGGCCGGAATTTCACAAGTTTCGGTAGAGGATAGCCTTGGTTTTTACAAAATTTCTGAAAAATTCTTCCGGAATGGTTTTTTCCTGAAATTCCACCCAAGAATCTCCACTGAATTTGGGACAAAACGGGACAAATTTCAGGTCAAACAGATGAGTATTCACCCAAGAAAAAAATCAAACAGTTTCACACACAGACGAACCTTCCTTTCAGCCCTGGCAGTGACGAATAAAAAATTTATTGCCAATCTTGTGGGACGAATCTGGGGCTCAAACCTCAGCCAAAACTCAATAGACACAGTGAGGAGTGTCTGGTAAAAATTTCAGACCAAAATACCCAAGGAGTAAGGCGCAGTAAGTCCCAGACCGAGAGTGAACAAAACCGGTTTTCCGAAAACAAAACGTCCTGGCTTTTCTTCCACGTATCTTCATTTAGTGGTTCGTTTATGGACGTTCCTCCTTGCCTGGGTGCAAACAACATACGAAAGTGCTTGTGTGAATTTTTTTCAGCGCAGTACGGACCCAGAATGAAATTGCAGAAATTAGGCCGGAATTTCACAAGTTTCGGTAGAGGATAGCCTTGGTTTTTACAAAATTTGTGAAAAATTCTTCCGGAATGGTTTTTTCCTGAAATTCCACCCAAGAATCTCCAATGAATTTGGGACAAAACGGGACAAATTTCAGGTCAAACGGATGAGTATTCACCCACGAAAAAAATCAAACAGTTTCACACACAGACGAACCTTCCTTTCAGCCCTGGCAGTGACGAATAAAAAATTTATTGCCAATCTTGTGGGACGAATCTGGGGCTCAAACCTCAGCCAAAACTCAATAGACACAGTGAGGAGTGTCTGGTAAAAATTTCAGACCAAAATACCCAAGGAGTAAGGCGCAGTAAGTCCCAGACCGAGAGTGAACAAAACCGGTTTTCCGAAAACAAAACGTCCTGGCTTTTCTTCCCCGTATCTTCATTTAGTGGTTCGTTTATGGACGTTCCTCCTTGCCTGGGTGCAAACAACATACGAAAGTGCTTGTGTGAATTTTTTTCAGCGCAGTACGGACCCAGAATGAAATTGCAGAAATTAGGCCGGAATTTCACAAGTTTCGGTAGAGGATAGCCTTGGTTTTTACAAAATTTCTGAAAAATTCTTCCGGAATGGTTTTTTCCTGAAATTCCACCCAAGAATCTCCACTGAATTTGGGACAAATTTCAGGTCAAACGGATGAGTATTCACCCACGAAAAAAATCAAACAGTTTCACACACAGACGAACCTTCCTTTCAGCCCTGGCAGTGACGAATAAAAAATTTATTGCCAATCTTGTGGGACGAATCTGGGGCTCAAACCTCAGCCAAAACTCAATAGACACAGTGAGGAGTGTCTGGTAAAAATTTCAGACCAAAATACCCAAGGAGTAAGGCGCAGTAAGTCCCAGACCGAGAGTGAACAAAACCGGTTTTCCGAAAACAAAACGTCCTGGCTTTTCTTCCCCGTATCTTCATTTAGTGGTTCGTTTATGGACGTTCCTCCTTGCCTGGGTGCAAACAACATACGAAAGTGCTTGTGTGAATTTTTTTCAGCGCAGTACGGACCCAGAATGAAATTGCAGAAATTAGGCCGGAATTTCACAAGTTTCGGTAGAGGATAGCCTTGGTTTTTACAAAATTTCTGAAAAATTCTTCCGGAATGGTTTTTTCCTGAAATTCCACCCAAGAATCTCCACTGAATTTGGGACAAAACGGGACAAATTTCAGGTCAAACGGATGAGTATTCACCCACGAAAAAAATCAAACAGTTTCACACACAGACGAACCTTCCTTTCAGCCCTGGCAGTGACGAATAAAAAATTTATTGCCAATCTTGTGGGACGAATCTGGGGCTCAAACCTCAGCCAAAACTCAATAGACACAGTGAGGAGTGTCTGGTAAAAATTTCAGACCAAAATACCCAAGGAGTAAGGCGCAGTAAGTCCCAGACCGAGAGTGAACAAAACCGGTTTTCCGAAAACAAAACTTCCTGGCTTTTCTTCCCCGTATCTTCTTTTTGTGGTTCGTTTATGGACGTTCCTCCTTTCCTGGGTGCAAACAACATACGAAAGTGCTTGTGTGAATTTTTTTCAGGGCAGTACGGACCCATAATGAAATTGCAGAAATTAGGCCGGAATTTCACAAGTTTCGGTAGAGGATAGCCTTGGTTTTTACAAAATTTCTGAAAAATTCTTCCAGAATGGCTTTTTCCTGAAATTCCACCCAAGAATCTCCACTGAATTTGGGACAAAACGGGACAAATTTCAGGTCAAACGGATGAGTATTCACCCACGAAAAAAATCAAACAGTTTCACACACAGAAGAACCTTCCTTTCAGCCCTGGCAGTGACGAATAAAAAATTTATTGCCAATCTTGTGGCACGAATCTGGGGCTCAAACCTCAGCCAAAACTCAATAGACACAGTGAGGAGTGTCTGGTAAAAATTTCAGACCATAATACCCAAGGAGTAAGGCGCAGTAAGTCCCAGACCGAGAGTGAACAAAACCGGTTTTCCGAAAACAAAACTTCCTGGCTTTTCTTCCCCGTATCTTCTTTTTGTGGTTCGTTTATGGACGTTCCTCCTTGCCTGGGTGCAAACAACATACGAAAGTGCTTGTGTGAATTTTTTTCAGGGCAGTACGGACCCAGAATGAAATTGCAGAAATTAGGCCGGAATTTCACAAGTTTCGGTAGAGGATAGCCTTGGTTTTTACAAAATTTCTGAAAAATTCTTCCGGAATGGTTTTTTCCTGAAATTCCACCCAAGAATCTCCACTGAATTTGGGACAAAACGGGACAAATTTCAGGTCAAACGGATGAGTATTCACCCACGAAAAAAATCAAACAGTTTCACACACAGACGAACCTTCCTTTCAGCCCTGGCAGTGACGAATAAAAAATTTATTGCCAATCTTGTGGGACGAATCTGGGGCTCAAACCTCAGCCAAAACTCAATAGACACAGTGAGGAGTGTCTGGTAAAAATTTCAGACCAAAATACCCAAGGAGTAAGGCGCAGTAAGTCCCAGACCGAGAGAGAACAAAACCGGTTTTCCGAAAACAAAACGTCCTGGCTTTTCTTCCCCGTATCTTCATTTAGTGGTTCGTTTATGGACGTTCCTCCTTGCCTGGGTGCAAACAACATACGAAAGTGCTTGTGTGAATTTTTTTCAGCGCAGTACGGACCCAGAATGAAATTGCAGAAATTAGGCCGGAATTTCACAAGTTTCGGTAGAGGATAGCCTTGCTTTTTACAAAATTACTGAAAAATTCTTCCGGAATGGTTTTTTCCTGAAATTCCACCCAAGAATCTCCACTGAATTTGGGACAAAACGGGACAAATTTCAGGTCAAACGGATGAGTATTCACCCACGAAAAAAATCAAACAGTTTCACACACAGACGAACCTTCCTTTCAGCCCTGGCAGTGACGAATAAAAAATTTATTGCCAATCTTGTGGGACGAATCTGGGGCTCAAACCTCAGCCAAAACTCAATAGACACAGTGAGGAGTGTCTGGTAAAAATTTCAGACCAAAATACCCAAGGAGTAAGGCGCAGTAAGTCCCAGACCGAGAGTGAACAAAACCGGTTTTCCGAAAACAAAACGTCCTGGCTTTTCTTCCCCGTATCTTCATTTAGTGGTTCGTTTATGGACGTTCCTCCTTGCCTGGGTGCAAACAACATACCAAAGTGCTTGTGTGAATTTTTTTCAGCGCAGTACGGACCCAGAATGAAATTGCAGAAATTAGGCCGGAATTTCACAAGTTTCGGTAGATATCGCCTTGGTTTTTACAAAATTTCTGAAAAATTCTTCCGGAATGGTTTTTTGCTGAAATTCCACCCAAGAATCTCCACTGAATTTGGGACAAAACGGGACAAATTTCAGGTCAAACGGATGAGTATTCACCCACGAAAAAAATCAAACAGTTTCACACACAGACGAACCTTCCTTTCAGCCCTGGCAGTGACGAATAAAAAATTTATTGCCAATCTTGTGGGACGAATCTGGGGCTCAAACCTCAGCCAAAACTCAATAGACACAGTGAGGAGTGTCTGGTAAAAATTTCAGACCAAAATACCCAAGGAGTAAGGCGCAGTAAGTCCCAGACCGAGAGTGAACAAAACCGGTTTTCCGAAAACAAAACTTCCTGGCTTTTCTTCCCCGTATCTTCTTTTTGTGGTTCGTTTATGGACGTTCCTCCTTGCCTGGGTGCAAACAACATACGAAAGTGCTTGTGTGAATTTTTTTCAGGGCAGTACGGACCCAGAATGAAATTGCAGAAATTAGGCCGGAATTTCACAAGTTTCGGTAGAGGATAGCCTTGGTTTTTACAAAATTTCTGAAAAATTCTTCCGGAATGGTTTTTTCCTGAAATTCCACCCAAGAATCTCCACTGAATTTGGGACAAAACGGGACAAATTTCAGGGCAAACGGATGAGTATTCACCCACGAAAAAAATCAAACAGTTTCACACACAGACGAACCTTCCTTTCAGCCCTGGCAGTGACGAATAAAAAATTTATTGCCAATCTTGTGGGACGAATCTGGGGCTCAAACCTCAGCCAAAACTCAATAGACACAGTGAGGAGTGTCTGGTAAAAATTTCAGACCAAAATACCCAAGGAGTAAGGCGCAGTAAGTCCCAGACCGAGAGAGAACAAAACCGGTTTTCCGAAAACAAAACGTCCTGGCTTTTCTTCCCCGTATCTTCATTTAGTGGTTCGTTTATGGACGTTCCTCCTTGCCTGGGTGCAAACAACATACGAAAGTGCTTGTGTGAATTTCTTTCAGCGCAGTACGGACCCAGAATGAAATTGCAGAAATTAGGCCGGAATTTCACAAGTTTCGGTAGAGGATAGCCTTGGTTTTTACAAAATTTCTGAAAAATTCTTCCGGAATGGTTTTTTCCTGAAATTCCACCCAAGAATCTCCACTGAATTTGGGACAAAACGGGACAAATTTCAGGTCAAACGGATGAGTATTCACCCACGAAAAAAATCAAACAGTTTCACACACAGACGAACCTTCCTTTCAGCCCTGGCAGTGACGAATAAAAAATTTATTGCCAATCTTGTGGGACGAATCTGGGGCTCAAACCTCAGCCAAAACTCAATAGACACAGTGAGGAGTGTCTGGTAAAAATTTCAGACCAAAATACCCAAGGAGTAAGGCGCAGTAAGTCCCAGACCGAGAGTGAACAAAACCGGTTTTCCGAAAACAAAACGTCCTGGCTTTTCTTCCCCGTATCTTCATTTAGTGGTTCGTTTATGGACGTTCCTCCTTGCCTGGGTGCAAACAACATACCAAAGTGCTTGTGTGAATTTTTTTCAGCGCAGTACGGACCCAGAATGAAATTGCAGAAATTAGGCCGGAATTTCACAAGTTTCGGTAGATATCGCCTTGGTTTTTACAAAATTTCTGAAAAATTCTTCCGGAATGGTTTTTTGCTGAAATTCCACCCAAGAATCTCCACTGAATTTGGGACAAAACGGGACAAATTTCAGGTCAAACGGATGAGTATTCACCCACGAAAAAAATCAAACAGTTTCACACACAGACGAACCTTCCTTTCAGCCCTGGCAGTGACGAATAAAAAATTTATTGCCAATCTTGTGGGACGAATCTGGGGCTCAAACCTCAGCCAAAACTCAATAGACACAGTGAGGAGTGTCTGGTAAAAATTTCAGACCAAAATACCCAAGGAGTAAGGCGCAGTAAGTCCCAGACCGAGAGTGAACAAAACCGGTTTTCCGAAAACAAAACTTCCTGGCTTTTCTTCCCCGTATCTTCTTTTTGTGGTTCGTTTATGGACGTTCCTCCTTGCCTGGGTGCAAACAACATACGAAAGTGCTTGTGTGAATTTTTTTCAGGGCAGTACGGACCCAGAATGAAATTGCAGAAATTAGGCCGGAATTTCACAAGTTTCGGTAGAGGATAGCCTTGGTTTTTACAAAATTTCTGAAAAATTCTTCCGGAATGGTTTTTTCCTGAAATTCCACCCAAGAATCTCCACTGAATTTGGGACAAAACGGGACAAATTTCAGGTCAAACGGATGAGTATTCACCCACGAAAAAAATCAAACAGTTTCACACACAGACGAACCTTCCTTTCAGCCCTGGCAGTGACGAATAAAAAATTTATTGCCAATCTTGTGGGACGAATCTGGGGCTCAAACCTCAGCCAAAACTCAATAGACACAGTGAGGAGTGTCTGGTAAAAATTTCAGACCAAAATACCCAAGGAGTAAGGCGCAGTAAGTCCCAGACCGAGAGTGAACAAAACCGGTTTTCCGAAAACAAAACGTCCTGGCTTTTCTTCCCCGTATCTTCATTTAGTGGTTCGTTTATGGACGTTCCTCCTTGCCTGGGTGCAAACAACATACCAAAGTGCTTGTGTGAATTTTTTTCAGCGCAGTACGGACCCAGAATGAAATTGCAGAAATTAGGCCGGAATTTCACAAGTTTCGGTAGATATCGCCTTGGTTTTTACAAAATTTCTGAAAAATTCTTCCGGAATGGTTTTTTGCTGAAATTCCACCCAAGAATCTCCACTGAATTTGGGACAAAACGGGACAAATTTCAGGTCAAACGGATGAGTATTCACCCACGAAAAAAATCAAACAGTTTCACACACAGACGAACCTTCCTTTCAGCCCTGGCAGTGACGAATAAAAAATTTATTGCCAATCTTGTGGGACGAATCTGGGGCTCAAACCTCAGCCAAAACTCAATAGACACAGTGAGGAGTGTCTGGTAAAAATTTCAGACCAAAATACCCAAGGAGTAAGGCGCAGTAAGTCCCAGACCGAGAGTGAACAAAACCGGTTTTCCGAAAACAAAACTTCCTGGCTTTTCTTCCCCGTATCTTCTTTTTGTGGTTCGTTTATGGACGTTCCTCCTTGCCTGGGTGCAAACAACATACGAAAGTGCTTGTGTGAATTTTTTTCAGGGCAGTACGGACCCAGAATGAAATTGCAGAAATTAGGCCGGAATTTCACAAGTTTCGGTAGAGGATAGCCTTGGTTTTTACAAAATTTCTGAAAAATTCTTCCGGAATGGTTTTTTCCTGAAATTCCACCCAAGAATCTCCACTGAATTTGGGACAAAACGGGACAAATTTCAGGTCAAACGGATGAGTATTCACCCACGAAAAAAATCAAACAGTTTCACACACAGACGAACCTTCCTTTCAGCCCTGGCAGTGACGAATAAAAAATTTATTGCCAATCTTGTGGGACGAATCTGGGGCTCAAACCTCAGCCAAAACTCAATAGACACAGTGAGGAGTGTCTGGTAAAAATTTCAGACCAAAATACCCAAGGAGTAAGGCGCAGTAAGTCCCAGACCGAGAGTGAACAAAACCGGTTTTCCGAAAACAAAACTTCCTGGCTTTTCTTCCCCGTATCTTCTTTTTGTGGTTCGTTTATGGACGTTCCTCCTTGCCTGGGTGCAAACAACATACGAAAGTGCTTGTGTGAATTTTTTTCAGGGCAGTACGGACCCAGAATGAAATTGCAGAAATTAGGCCGGAATTTCACAAGTTTCGGTAGAGGATAGCCTTGGTTTTTACAAAATTTCTGAAAAATTCTTCCGGAATGGTTTTTTCCTGAAATTCCACCCAAGAATCTCCACTGAATTTGGGACAAAACGGGACAAATTTCAGGTCAAACGGATGAGTATTCACCCACGAAAAAAATCAAACAGTTTCACACACAGACGAACCTTCCTTTCAGCCCTGGCAGTGACGAATAAAAAATTTATTGCCAATCTTGTGGGACGAATCTGGGGCTCA
The DNA here is from genome assembly GCF_051622355.1 of Phaseolus vulgaris. Taxonomy (NCBI): domain Eukaryota; kingdom Viridiplantae; phylum Streptophyta; class Magnoliopsida; order Fabales; family Fabaceae; genus Phaseolus; species Phaseolus vulgaris. Next base: position 1,065,340 of record NC_143498.1, read on the forward strand.
AACCTCAGCCAAAACTCAATAGACACAGTGAGGAGTGTCTGGTAAAAATTTCAGACCAAAATACCCAAGGAGTAAGGCGCAGTAAGTCCCAGACCGAGAGTGAACAAAACCGGTTTTCCGAAAACAAAACTTCCTGGCTTTTCTTCCCCGTATCTTCTTTTTGTGGTTCGTTTATGGACGTTCCTCCTTGCCTGGGTGCAAACAACATACGAAAGTGCTTGTGTGAATTTCTTTCAGCGCAGTACGGACCCAGAATGAAATTGCAGAATTTCTGAAAAATTCTTCCGGAATGGTTTTTTCCTGAAATTTCACCCAAGAATCTCCACTGAATTTGGGACAAAACGGGACAAATTTCAGGTCAAACGGATGAGTCTTCACCCACGAAAAAAATCAAACAGTTTCACACACAGACGAACCTTCCTTTCAGCCCTGGCAGTGACGAATAAAAAATTTATTGCCAATGTTGTGGGACGAATCTGGGGCTCAAACCTCAGCCAAAACTCAATAGACACAGTGAGGAGTGTCTGGTAAAAATTTCAGACCAAAATACCCAAGGAGTAAGGCGCAGTAAGTCCCAGACCGAGAGTGAACAAAACCGGTTTTCCGAAAACAAAACGTCCTGGCTTTTCTTCCCCGTATCTTCATTTAGTGGTTCGTTTATGGACGTTCCTCCTTGCCTGGGTGCAAGCAACATACGAAAGTGCTTGTGTGAATTTTTTTCAGCGCAGTACGGACCCAGAATGAAATTGCAGAAATTAGGCCGGAATTTCACAAGTTTCGGTAGAGGATAGCCTTGGTTTTTACAAAATTTCTGAAAAATTCTTCAGGAATGGTTTTTTCCTGAAATTCCACCCAAGAATGATGGAGATCAAGCCCAAGAGAACATGGAGGCCACTCATCAAGCTCAAGAAGAGGTGGAGGCACAAATGGAGGACGCCCGTGGAGGTCAAAGTCCACCTCAAAGGATTACAAGAAGCATGTTCAAAGCTTTGGGAGCTAGAGGACATTTATTTTCTCTTTTTGTAGTTTCTTTAGTTGAAGGTGCTTAGAGGGAAACCTTAGAAACCTCTTTTGTTATAGCATCTTTTAGGCTTTAGTTAGGAGCTTTAGGGGGGTGTATTAGTAGATAGGTGTAGGAGTAGAATAGGGGGTGCCAAAGTGAAGGAAAGGATCACACCTTCCTTGCTTTGCAAATAGGCGCCGGTTCTAGTTTGATTTGGAGGGAATTTTGAATTGTTTTAGCTTTCATTTTTCAGCACCTTAGGCTATAAATAGAGGTGCCTTCCTTGTAAATTTCAGATTTGAATTTATCTAAAGAAACTATACTCAAAATTGGAGTGAGCATTTGGAGAGCTTTTGAGCCTTCTACTCTAGTCTTATCTTGAAGGACCATGGTTTCCTCAAGTGGCGGCTTGCACACTCCTCTAGGAGCATCCATACTTCTAGTGGCGTGATCATCCAACCATTCTTCCATCTTCATGAGCATTCTCTTCTCCTTCCTTTCTTCTTCTTCCATTGTTCATGTTGCCTTGTGTTTTGAGTTGTTGTTAGTTTCGGTTCTTCCAATTTCCAGCACCTATATTCTGTTTTTGTTTCTTAATTCTGTTCGGTACAATTGTTTGTGGTTTATTTCTGTTCGGTCTTCTCTTTTTTAGTTTCCTTTGTTGATTCAATTTGACAATATTTGGTTCATCCAAATGAGTTTGGGATTTGCTACTTGTTATTGGTGAGTTCTTGACTTAGAACCATGATCCAACTCTAAGAAAGTGCCTCTATATTTTCCAGCTCAAGGTGATTCCTAAAAATGTCAAGAATCTTGTTCTATGTGGCTATTGGAATCACATCAAAGAATCTCCACTGAATTTGGGACAAAACGGGACAAATTTCAGGTCAAACGGATGAGTATTCACCCACGAAAAAAATCAAACAGTTTCACACACAGACGAACCTTCCTTTCAGCCCTGGCAGTGACGAATAAAAAATTTATTGCCAATCTTGTGGGACGAATCTGGGGCCCAAACCTCAGCCAAAACTCAATAGACACAGTGACGAGTGTCTGGTAAAAATTTCAGACCAAAATACCCAAGGAGTAAGGCGCAGTAAGTCCCAGACCGAGAGTGAACAAAACCGGTTTTCCGAAAACAAAACGTCCTGGCTTTTCTTCCCCGTATCTTCATTTAGTGGTTCGTTTATGGACGTTCCTCCTTGCCTGGGTGCAAACAACATACGAAAGTGCTTGTGTGAATTTTTTTCAGCGCAGTACGGACCCAGAATGAAATTGCAGAAATTAGGCCGGAATTTCACAAGTTTCGGTAGAGGAGATAGCCTTGGTTTTTACAAAATTTCTGAAAAATTCTTCCGGAATGGTTTTTTCCTGAAATTCCACCCAAGAATCTCCACTGAATTTGGGACAAAATGGGACAAATTTCAGGTCAAACGGATGAGTATTCACCCACGAAATAAATCAAACAGTTTCACACACAGACGAACCTTCCTTTCAGCCCTGGCAGTGACGAATAAAAAATTTATTGCCAATGTTGTAGGACGAATCTGGGGCTCAAACCTCAGCCAAAACTCAATAGACACAGTGACGAGTGTCTGGTAAAAATTTCAGACCAAAATACCCAAGGAGTAAGGCGCAGTAAGTCCCAGACCGAGAGTGAACAAAACCGGTTTTCCGAAAACAAAACTTCCTGGCTTTTCTTCCCCGTATCTTCTTTTTGTCGTTCGTTTATGGACGTTCCTCCTTGCCTGGGTGCAAACAACAAACGAAAGTGCGTGTGTGAATTTCTTTCAGCACAGTACGGACCCAGAATGAAATTGCAGAAATTAGGCCGGAATTTCACAAGTTTCGGTAGAGGATAGCCTTGGTTTTTACAAAATTTCTGAAAAATTCTTCCGGAATGGTTTTTTCCTGATATTCCACCGAAGAATCTCCACTGAATTTGGGACAAAACGGGACAAATTTCAGGTCAAACGGATGATTATTCACCCACGAAAAAAATCAAACAGTTTCACACACAGACGAACCTTCCTTTCAGCCCTGGCAGTGACGAATAAAAAATTTATTGCCAATCTTGTGGGACGAATCTTGGGCCCAAACCTCAGCCAAAACTCAATAGACACAGTGACGAGTGTCTGGTAAAAATTTCAGACCAAAATACCCAAGGAGTAAGGCGCAGTAAGTCCCAGACCGAGAGTGAACAAAACCGGTTTTCCGAAAACAAAACGTCCTAGCTTTTCTTCCCCGTATCTTCATTTAGTGGTTCGTTTATGGACGTTCCTCCTTGCCTGGGTACAAACAACATACGAAAGTGCTTGTGTGAATTTTTTTCAGCGCAGTACGGACCCAAAATGAAATTGCGGAAATTAGGCCGGAATTTCACAAGTTTCGGTAGAGGAGATAGCCTTGGTTTTTACAAAATTTCTGAAAAATTCTTCTGGAATGATTTTTTCCTGAAATTCCACCCAAGAATCTCCACTGAATTTGGGACAAAACGGGAGAAATTTCAGGTCAAACGGATGAGTATTCACCCACGAAATAAATCAAACAGTTTCACACACAGACGAACCTTCCTTTCAACCCTGACAGTGACGAATAAAAAATTTATTGCCAATCTTGTGGGACGAATCTAGGGCTCAAACCTCAGCCAAAACTCAATAGACACAGTGAGGAGTGTCTGGTTAAAATTTCAGACCAAAATACCCAAGGAGTAAGGCGCAGTAAGTCCCAGACCGAGAGTGAACAAAACCGGTTTTCCGAAAACAAAACTTCCTGGCTTTTCTTCCCCGTATCTTCATTTAGTGGTTCGTTTATGGACGTTCCTCCTTGCCTGGGTGCAAACAACATACGAAAGTGCTTGTGTGAATTTTTTTCAGCGCAGTACGGACCCAGAATGAAATTGCAGAAATTAGGCTGGAATTTCACAAGTTTCGGTAGAGGATAGCCTTGGTTTTTACAAAATTTCTGAAAAATTCTTCCGGAATGGTTTTTTCCTGAAATTCCACCCAAGAATCTCCACTGAATTTGGGACAAAACGGGACAAATTTCAGGTCAAACGGATGAGTATTCACCCACGAAAAAAATCAAACAGTTTCACACACAGACGAACCTTCCTTTCAGCCCTGGCAGTGACGAATAAAAAATTTATTGCCAATCTTGTGGGACGAATCTGGGGCTCAAACCTCAGCCAAAACTCAATAGACACAGTGACGAGTGTCTGGTAAAAATTTCAGACCAAAATACCCAAGGAGTAAGGCGCAGTAAGTCCCAGACCGAGAGTGAACAAAACCGGTTTTCCGAAAACAAAACGTCCTGGCTTTTCTTCCCCGTATCTTCATTTAGTGGTTCGTTTATGGACGTTCCTCCTTGCCTGGGTGCAAACAACATACGAAAGTGCTTGTGTGAATTTTTTTCGCGCAGTACGGACCCAGAATGAAATTGCAGAAATTAGGCCGGAATTTCACAAGTTTCGGTAGAGGAGATAGCCTTGGTTTTTACAAAATTTCTGAAAAATTCTTCCGGAATGGTTTTTTCCTGAAATTCCACCCAAGAATCTCCACTGAATTTGGGACAAAACGGGACAAATTTCAGGTCAAACGGATGAGTATTCACCCACGAAAAAAATCAAACAGTTTCACACACAGACGAACCTTCCTTTCAGCCCTGGCAGTGACGAATAAAAAATTTATTGCCAGTCTTGTGGGACGAATCTGGGGCTCAAACCTCAGCCAAAACTCAATAGACACAGTGACGAGTGTCTGGTAAAAATTTCAGACCAAAATACCCAAGGAGTAAGGCGCAGTAAGTCCCAGACCGAGAGTGAACAAAACCGGTTTTCCGAAAACAAAACGTCCTGGCTTTTCTTCCCCGTATCTTCATTTAGTGGTTCGTTTATGGACGTTCCTCCTTGCCTGGGTACAAACAACATACGAAAGTGCTTGTGTGAATTTTTTTCAACGCAGTACGGACCCATTATGAAATTGCAGAGATTAGGCCGGAATTTCACAAGTTTCGGTAGAGGAGATAGCCTTGGTTTTTACAAAATTTCTGAAAAATTCTTCCGGAATGGTTTTTTCCTGAAATTCCACCCAAGAATCTCCACTGAATTTGGGACAAAACGGGACAAATTTCAGGTCAAACGGATGAGTATTCACCCACGAAAAAAATCAAACAGTTTCACACACAGACGAACCTTCCTTTCAGCCCTTGCAGTGACGAATAAAAAATTTATTGCCAATCTTGTGGGACGAATCTGGGGCTCAAACCTCAGCCAAAACTCAATAGACACAGTGAGGAGTGTCTGGTAAAAATTTCAGACCAAAATACCCAAGGAGTAAGGCGCAGTAAGTCCCAGACCGAGAGTGAACATAACCGGTTTTCCGAAAACAAAACGTCCTAGCTTTTCTTCCCCGTATCTTCATTTAGTGGTTCGTTTATGGACGTTCCTCCTTGCCTGGGTGCAAACAACATACGAAAGTGCTTGTGTGAATTTTTTTCAGCGCAGTACGGACCCAGAATGAAATTGCAGAAATTAGGCCGGAATTTCACAAGTTTCGGTAGAGGATAGCCTTGGTTTTTACAAAATTTCTGAAAAATTCTTCCAGAATGGTTTTTTCCTGAAATTCCACCCAAGAATCTCCACTGAATTTGGGACAAATATGGGCAAATTTCAGGTCAAACGGATGAGTATTCACCCACGAAAAAAATCAAACAGTTTCACACACAGACGAACCTTCCTTTCAGCCCTGGCAGTGACGAATAAAAAATTTATTGCCAATCTTGTGGGACGAATCTGGGGCTCAACCCTCAGCCAAAACTCAATAGACACAGTGAAGAGTGTCTGGTAAAAATTTCAGACCAAAATACCCAAGGAGTAAGGCGCAGTAAGTCCCAGACCGAGAGTGAACAAAACCAGTTTTCCGAAAACAAAACGTCCTGGCTTTTCTTCCCCGTATCTTCATTTAGTGGTTCGCTTATGGACGTTCTTCCTTGCCTGGGTGCAAACAACATACGAAAGTGCTTGTGTGAATTTTTTTCAGCGCAGTACGGACCCAGAATGAAATTGCAGAAATTAGGCCGGAATTTCACAAGTTTCGGTAGTGGATAGCCTTGGTTTTTACAAAATTTCTGAAAAATTCTTCCGAAATGGTTTTTTCCTGAAATTCCACCCAAGAATCTCCACTGAATTTGGGACAAAACGGGACAAGTTTCAGGTCAAACGGATGAGTATTCACCCACGAAAAAAATCAAACAGTTTCACACACAGACGAACCTTCCTTTCAGCCCTGGCAGTGACGAATAAAAAATTTATTGCCAATCTTGTGGGACGAATCTGGGGCTCAAACCTCAGCCAAAACTCAATAGACACAGTGAAGAGTGTCTGGTAAAAATTTCGGACCAAAATACCCAAGGAGTAAGGCGCAGTAAGTCCCAGACCGAGAGTGAAGCAAACCGGTTTTCCGAAAACAAAACGTCCTGGCTTTTCTTCCCCGTATCTTCATTTAGTGGTTCGCTTATGGACGTTCTTCCTTGCCTGGGTGCAAACAACATACGAAAGTGCTTGTGTGAATTTTTTTCAGCGCAGTACGGACCCAGAATGAAATTGCAGAAATTAGGCTGGAATTTCACAAGTTTCAGTAGAGGATAGCCTTGGTTTTTACAAAATTTCTGAAAAATTCTTCCAGAATGGTTTTTTCCTGAAATTCCACCCAAGAATCTCCACTGAATTTGGGACAAAATGGGACAAATTTCAGGTCAAACAGATGAGTATTCACCCACGAAAAAAATCAAACAGTTTCACACACAGACGAACCTTCCTTTCAGCCCTGGCAGTGACGAATAAAAAATTTATTGCCAATCTTGTGGGACGAATCTGGGGCTCAACCCTCAGCCAAAACTCAATAGACACAGTGAAGAGTGTCTGGTAAAAATTTCAGACCAAAATACCCAAGGAGTAAGGCGCAGTAAGTCCCAGACCGAGAGTGAAGCAAACCGGTTTTCCGAAAACAAAACGTCCTGGCTTTTATTCCCCGTATCTTCATTTAGTGGTTCGTTTATGGACGTTCCTCCTTGCCTGGGTGCAAACAACATACGAAAGTGCTTGTGTGAATTTTTTTCAGCGCAGTACGGACCCAGAATGAAATTGCAGAAATTAGGCTGGAATTTCACAAGTTTCGGTAGAGGATAGCCTTGGTTTTTACAAAATTTCTGAAAAATTCTTCCAGAATGGTTTTTTCCTGAAATTCCACCCAAGAATCTCCACTGAATTTGGGACAAAACTGGGCAAATTTCAGGTCAAACGGATGAGTATTCACCCACGAAAAAAATCAAACAGTTTCACACACAGACGAACCTTCCTTTCAGCCCTGGCAGTGACGAATAAAAAATTTATTGCCAATCTTGTGGGACGAATCTGGGGCTCAACCCTCAGCCAAAACTCAATAGACACAGTGAAGAGTGTCTGGTCAAAATTTCAGACCAAAATACCCAAGGAGTAAGGCGCAGTAAGTCCCAGACCGAGAGTGAACAAAACCAATTTTCCGAAAACAAAACGTCCTGGCTTTTCTTCCCCGTATCTTCATTTAGTGGTTCGCTTATGGACGTTCTTCCTTGCCTGGGTGCAAACAACATACGAAAGTGCTTGTGTGAATTTTTTTCAGCGCAGTACGGACACATAATGAAATTGCAGAAATTAGGCCGGAATTTCACAAGTTTCGGTAATGGATAGCCTTGGTTTTTACAAAATTTCTGAAAAATTCTTCCGAAATGGTTTTTTCCTGAAATTCCACCCAAGAATCTCCACTGAATTTGGGACAAAACGGGACAAGTTTCAGGTCAAATGGATGAGTATTCACCCACGAAAAAAATCAAATAGTTTCACACACAGACGAACCTTCCTTTCAGCCCTGGCAATGACGAATAAAAAATTTATTGCCAATCTTGTGGGACGAATCTGGGGCTCAAACCTCAGCCAAAACTCAACAGACACAGTGAAGAGTGTCTGGTAAAAATTTCGGACCAAAATACCCAAGGAGTAAGGCGCAGTAAGTCCCAGACCGAGAGTGAACCAAACCGGTTTTCCGAAAACAAAACGTCCTGGCTTTTATTCCCCGTATCTTCATTTAGTGGTTCGTTTATGGACGTTCCTCCTTGCCTGGGTGCAAACAACATACGAAAGTGCTTGTGTGAATTTTTTACAGCGTAGTACGGACCCAGAATGAAATTGCAGAAATTAGGCAGGAATTTCACAAGTATCGGTAGAGGATAGCCTTGGTTTTTACAAAATTTTTGAAAAATTCTTCCAGAATGGTTTTTTCCTGAAATTCCACCCAAGAATCGCCACTGAATTTGGGACAAAACGGGACAAATTTCAGGTCAAACGGATGAGTATTCACCCACGAAAAAAATCAAACAGTTTCACACACAGACGAACCTTCCTTTCAGCCCTGGCAGTGACGAATAAAAAATTTATTGCCAATCTTGTGGGACGAATCTGGGCTCAACCCTCAGCCAAAACTCAATAGACACAGTGAAGAGTGTCTGGTAAAAATTTCGGACCAAAATACCCAAGGAGTAAGGCGCAGTAAGTCCCAGACCGAGAGTGAACAAAACCGGTTTTTCGAAAACAAAACGTCCTGGCTTTTCTTCCCCGTATCTTCATTTAGTGGTTCGTTTATGGACGTTCCTCCTTGCCTGGGTGCAAACAACATACGAAAGTGCTTGTGTGAATTTTATTCAGCGCAGTACGGACCCAGAATGAAATTGTAGAAATTAGGCCGGAATTTCACAAGTTTCGGTAGAGGATAACCTTGGTTTTTTCAAAATTTCGGACACAGTGAACAGTGTCTGGTAAAAATTTCGGACCAAAATACCCAAGGAGTAAGGCGCAGTAAGTCCCAGACCGAGAGTGAACAAAACCGGTTTTCCGAAAACAAAACGTCCTGGCTTTTCTTCCCCGTATCTTCATTTAGTGGTTCGTTTATGGACGTTCCTCCTTGCCTGGGTGCAAACAACATACGAAAGTGCTTGTGTGAATTTTATTCAGCGCAGTACGGACGCAGAATGAAATTGTAGAAATTAGGCCGGAATTTCACAAGTTTCGGTAGAGGATAACCTTGGTTTTTTCAAAATTTCTGAAAAATTCTTCCGGAATGGTTTTTTCCTGAAATTCCACCCAAGAATCTCCACTGAATTTGGGACAAAACGGGACAAATTTCAGGTCAAACGGATGAGTATTCACCCACGAAAAAAATCAAACAGTTTCACACACAGACGAACCTTCCTTTCAGCCCTGGCAGTGACGAATAAAAAATTTATTCCCAATCTTGTCGGACGAATCTGGGGCTCAAACCTCAGCCAAAACTCAATAGACACAGTGAAAAGTGTCTGGTAAAAATTTCGGACCAAAATACCCAAGGAGTAAGGCGCAGTAAGTCCCAGACCGAGAGTGAACCAAACCGGTTTTCCGAAAACAAAACGTCCTGGCTTTTATTCCCCGTATCTTCATTTAGTGGTTCGTTTATGGACGTTCCTCCTTGCCTGGGTGCAAACAACATACGAAAGTGCTTGTGTGAATTTTTTTCAGCGCAGTACGGACCCAGAATGAAATTGCAGAAATTAGGCTGGAATTTCACAAGTATCGGTAGAGGATAACCTTGGTTTTTACAAAATTTCTGAAAAATTCTTCCAGAATGGTTTTTTCCTGAAATTCCACCCAAGAATCGCCACTGAATTTGGGACAAAACGGGACAAATTTCAGGTCAAACGGATGAGTATTCACCCACGAAAAAAATCAAACAGTTTCACACACAGACGAACCTTCCTTTCAGCCCTGGCAGTGACGAATAAAAAATTTATTGCCAATCTTGTGGGACGAATCTGGGGCTCAACCCTCAGCCAAAACTCAATAGACACAGTGAAGAGTGTCTGGTAAAAATTTCGGACCAAAATACCCAAGGAGTAAGGCGCAGTAAGTCCCAGACCGAGAGTGAACAAATCCGGTTTTCCGAAAACAAAACGTCCTGGCTTTTCTTCCCCGTATCTTCATTTAGTGGTTCGCTTATGGACGTTCTTCCTTGCCTGGGTGCAAACAACATACGAAAGTGCTTGTGTGAATTTTTTTCAGCGCAGTACGGACCCAGAATGAAATTGCAGAAATTAGGCCGGAATTTCACAAGTTTCGGTAGTGGATAGCCTTGGTTTTTACAAAATTTCTGAAAAATTCTTCCGAAATGGTTTTTTCCTGAAATTCCACCCAAGAATCTCCACTGAATTTGGGACAAAACGGAACAAATTTCATGTCAAACGGATGAGTATTCACCCACGAAAAAAATCAAACAGTTTCACACACAGACGAACCTTCCTTTCAGCCCTGGCAGTGACGAATAAAAAATTTATTGTCAGTCTTCTGGGACGAATCTGGGGCTCAACCCTCAGCCAAAACTCAATAGACACAGTGACGAGTGTCTGGTAAAATTTCAGACCAAAATACCCAAGGAGTAAGGCGCAGTAAGTCCCAGACCGAGAGTGAACAAAACCGGTTTTCCGAAAACAAAACGTCCTGGCTTTTCTTCCCCGTATCTTCATTTAGTGGTTCGTTTATGGACGTTCCTCCTTGCCTGGGTGCAAACAACATACGAAAGTGCTTGTGTGAATTTTTTTCAGCGCAGTACGGACCCATAATGAAATTGGAGAAATTAGGCCGGAATTTCACAAGTTTCGGTAGAGGATAGCCTTGGTTTTTACAAAATTTCTGAAAAATTCTTCCGAAATGGTTTTTTCCTGAAATTCCACCCAAGAATCTCCACTGAATTTGGGACAAAACGGGACAAATTTCAGGTCAAACGGATGAGTATTCACCCACGAAAAAAATCAAACAGTTTCACACACAGACGAACCTTCCTTTCAGCCCTGGCAGTGACGAATAAAAAATTTATTGCCAATCTTGTGGGACGAATCTGGGGCTCAAACCTCAGCCAAAACTCAGCAGACACAGTGACGAATGTCTGGTAAAAATTTCAGACCAAAATACCCAAGGAGTAAGGCGCAGTAAGTCCCAGACCGAGAGTGAACAAAACCGGTGTTCCGAAAACAAAACGTCCTGGCTTTTCTTCCCCGTATCTTCTTTTTGTGATTCGTTTATGGAAGTTCCTCCTTGCCTGAGTGCAAACATCATACGAAAGTTCTTGTGCTAATTTTTTTCAGCGCAGTACGGACCCAGAATGAAATTGCAGAAATTAGGCCGGTATTTCACAAGTTTCGGTAGAGGATAGCCTTGGTTTTTAAAAAATTTCTGAAATATTTTTCCGGAATGGTTTTTTCCTGAAATTCCACCCAAGAATCTCCACTGAATTTGGGACAAAACGGGACAAATTTCAGGTCAAACGGATGAGTATTCACCCACGAAAAGAACCAAACAGTTTCACACACACACGAACCTTCCTTTCAGCCCTGGCAGCGACGAATAAAAAATTTATTGCCAATCCTGTGGGACGAATCTGGGGCTCAAACCTCAGCCAAAACTCAGCAGACACAGTGACGAATGTCTGGTAAAAATTTCAGACCAAAATACCCAAGGAGTAAGGCGCAGTAAGTCCCAGACCGAGAGTGAACAAAACCGGTGTTCCGAAAACAAAACGTCCTGGCTTTTCTTCCCCGTATCTTCTTTTTGTGATTGGTTTATGGACGTTCCTCCTTGCCTGGGTGCAAACAACATACGAAAGTGGTTGTGTGAATTTTTTTCAGCGCAGTACGGAGCCAGAATGAAATTGCAGAAATTAGGCCGGAATTTCATAAGTTTCGGTAGAGGATAGCCTTGGTTTTCACAAAATTTCTGAAAAATTCTTCCGGAATGGTTTTTTCCTGAAATTCCACCCAAGAATCTCCACTGAATTTGAGACAAAACGGGACAAATTTCAGGTCAAACGGATGAGTATTCACCCACGAAAAGAACCAAACAGTTTCACACACAAACGAACCTTCCTTTCAGCCCTGGCAGTGACGAATAAAAAATTTATTGCCAATCCTGTGGGACGAATCTGGGGCTCAAACCTCAGGCAAAACTCAGCAGACACAGTGACGAATGTCTGGCAAAAATTTCAGACCAAAATACCCAAGGAGTAAGGCGCAGTAAGTCCCAGACCGAGAGTGAACAAAACCGGTTTTCCGAAAACAAAACGTCCTGGCTTTTCTTCCCCGTATCTTCTTTTTCTGATTCGTTTATGGACGTTCCTCCTTGCCTGGGTGCAAACAACATACGAAAGTTCTTGTGCTAATTTTTTTCAGCGCAGTACGGACCCAGAATGAAATTGCAGAAATTAGGCCGGAATTTCACAAGTTTCGGTAGAGGATAGCCTTGGTTTTTAAAAAATTTCTGAAATATTCTTCCAGAATGGTTTTTTCCTGAAATTCCACCCAAGTATCACCACTGAATTTGGGACAAAACGGGACAAATTTCAGGTCAAACGAATGAGTATTCACCCACGAAAAGAATCAAACAGTTTCACACAGAAACGAACATTCCTTTCAGCCCTGGCAGTGACGAATAAAAAATTTATTGCCAATCCTGTGGGACGAATCTGGGGCTCAAACTTCAGCCAAAACTCAGCAGACACAGTGACGAATGTCTGGTAAAAATTTCAGACCAAAATACCCAAGGAGTAAGGCGTAGTAAGTCCCAGACCGAGAGTGAACAAAACCGGTGTTCCGAAAACAAAACGTCCTGGCTTTTCTTCCCCGTATCTTCTTTTTGTGATTGGTTTATGGACGTTCCTCCTTGCCTGGGTGCAAACAACATACGAAAGTGGTTGTGTGAATTTTTTTCAGCGCAGTACGGACCCAGAATGAAATTGCAGAATTTAGGCCGGAATTTCACAAGTTTCGGTAGAGGATAGCCTTCGTTTTTACAAAATTTCTTAAAAATCCTTCCGGAATGGTTTTTTCCTGACATTCCACACAAGAATCTCCACTGAATTTGGGACAAAACAGGACAAATTTCAGGTCAAACGGATGAGTATTCACCCACGAAAAGAACCAAACAGTTTCACACACAAACGAACCTTCCTTTCAGCCCTGGCAGTGACGAATAAAAAATTTATTGGCAATCCTCTGGGACGAATCTGGGGCTCAAACCTCAGCCAAAACTCAGCAGACACAGTGACGAATGTCTGGTAAAAATTTCAGACCAAAATACCCAAGGAGTAAGGCGCAGTAAGTCCCAGACCGAGAGTGAACAAAACCGGTTTTCCGAAAACAAAACGTCCTGGCTTTTCTTCCCCGTATCTTCTTTTTCTGATTCGTTTATGGACGTTCCTCCTTGCCTGGGTGCAAACAACATACGAAAGTTCTTGTGCTAATTTTTTTCAGCGCAGTACGGACCCAGAATGAAATTGCAGAAATTAGGCCGGAATTTCACAAGTTTCGGTAGAGGATAGCCTTGGTTTTTAAAAAATTTCTGAAATATTCTTCCAGAATGGTTTTTTCCTGAAATTCCACCCAAGTATCACCACTGAATTTGGGACAAAACGGGACAAATTTCAGGTCAAACGAATGAGTATTCACCCACGAAAAGAATCAAACAGTTTCACACAGAAACGAACATTCCTTTCAGCCCTGGCAGTGACGAATAAAAAATTTATGGCCAATCCTGTGGGACGAATCTGGTGCTCAAACCTCAGCCAAAACTCAGCAGACACAGTGACGAATGTCTGGTAAAAATTTCAGACCAAAATACCCAAGGAGTAAGGCGCAGTAAGTCCCAGACCAAGAGTGAACAAAACCGGTTTTCCAAAAACAAAACGTCCTGGCTTTTCTTCCCCGTATCTTCTTTTTGTGATTCGTTTATGGACGTTCCTCCTTGCCTGGGTGCAAAGAACATACGAAAGTTCCTGTGCTAATTTTTTTCAGCACAGTACGGACCCAGAATGAAATTGCAGAAATTAGGCCGGAATTTCACAAGTTTCGGTAGACGACAGCCTTGATTTTTATAAAATTTCTGAAAAATTCTTCCGGAATGGTTTTTTCCTGAAATTCCACCCAAGAATCTCCACTGAATTTGGGACAAAACGGGACAAATTTCAGGTCAAACGGATGAGTATTCACCCACGAAAAGAACTAAACAGTTTCACACACAAACGAACCTTCCTTTCAGCCCTGGCAGTGACGAATAAAAAATTTATTGCCAATCCTGTGGCACGAATCTGGGGCTCAAACCTCAACCAAAACTCAGCAGACACAGTGACGAATGTCTGGTAAAAATTTCAGACCAAAATACCCAAGGAGTAAGGCGCAGTAAGTCCCAGACCGAGAGTGAACAAAACCGGTTTTCCGAAAACAAAACGTCCTGGCTTTTCTTCCCCGTATCTTCTTTTTGTGATTCGTTTATGGACGTTCCTCCTTGCCTGGGTGCAAACAACATACGAAAGTTCCTGTGCTAATTTTTTTCAGCACAGTACGGACCCAGAATGAAATTGCAGAAATTAGGCCGGAATTTCACAAGTTTCGGTAGAGGATAGCCTTGGATTTCAAAAAATTTCTGAAAAATTCTTCCGAAATGGTTTTTTCCTGAAATTCCACCCAAGAATCTCCACTGAATTGGGGACAAAACGGGACAAATTTCAGGTCAAACGGATGAGTATTCACCCACGAAAAGAACCAAACAGTTTCATACACAAACGAACCTTCGTTTCAGCCCTGGCAACGACGAATAAAAAATTTATTGCCAATCCTGTGGGAGGAATCTGGGGCTCAAACCTCAGCCAAAACTCAGCAGACACAGTGACGAATGTCTGGTAAAAATTTCAGACCAAAATACCCAAGGAGTAAGGCGCAGTAAGTCCCAGACCGAGAGTGAACAAAACCGGTTTTCCAAAAACAAAAACTTCCTGGCTTTTCTTCCCCGTATCTTCTTTTTGTGATTCGTTTATGGACGTTCCTCCTTGCCTGGGTGCAAACAACATACGAAAGTTCCTGTGCTAATTTTTTTCAGCACAGTACGGACCCAGAATGAAATTGCATAAATTAGGCCGGAATTTCACAAGTTTCGGTAGAGGATAGCCTTGGTTTTTACAAAATTTCTGAAAAATTCTTCTGGAATGGTTTTTTCCTGAAATTCCACCCAAGAATCTCAACTGAATTTGGGACAAAACGGGACAAACTTCAGGTCAAACGGATGAGTATTCCCCCACGAAAAGAACCAAACAGTTTCACACACAAACGAACCTTCCTTTCAGCCCTGGCAGTGACGAATAAAAAATTTATGGCCAATCCTGTGGGACGAATCTGGGGCTCAAACCTCAGCCAAAACTCAGCAGACACAGTGACGAATGTCTGGTAAAAATTTCAGACCAAAATACCCAAGGAGTAAGGCGCAGTAAGTCCCAGACCGAGAGTGAACAAAACCGGTTTTCCGAAAACAAAACGTCCTGGCTTTTCTTCCCCGTATCTTCTTTTTCTGATTCGTTTATGGACGTTCCTCCTTGCCTGAGTGCAAACATCATACGAAAGTTCCTGTGCTAATTTTTTTCAGCACAGTACGGACCCAGAACGAAATTGCAGAAATTAGGCCGGAATTTCACAAGTTTCGGTAGAGGATAGCCTTGGTTTTTAAAAAATTTCTGAAAAATTCTTCCGGAATGGTTTTTTCCTGAAATTCCACCCAAGAATCTCCACTGAATTGGGGACAAAACGGGACAAATTTCAGGTCAAACGGATGAGTATTCACCCACGAAAAGAACCAAACAGTTTCAGACACAAACGAACCTTCGTTTCAGCCCTGGCAGTGACGAATAAAAAATTTATTGCCAATCCTGTGGGACGAGTCTGGGGCTCAAACCTCAGCCAAAACTCAGCAGACACAGTGACGAATGTCTGGTAAAAATTTCAGACCAAATTACCCAAGGAGTAAGGCGCAGTAAGTCCCAGACCGAGAGTGAACAAAACCGGTTTTCCGAAAACAAAACGTCCTTGCTTTTCTTCCCCGTATCTTCTTTTTGTGATTCGTTTATGGACGTTCCTCCTTGCCTGGGTGCAAACAACATACGAAAGTGGTTGTGTGAATTTTTTTCAGCGCAGTACGGAGCCAGAATGAAATTGCAGAAATTAGGCCGGAATTTCATAAGTTTCGGTAGAGGATAGCCTTGGTTTTTACAAAATTTCTGAAAAATTCTTCCGGAATGGTTTTTTTCTGAAATTCCACCCAAGAATCTCCACTGAATTTGAGACAAAACGGGACAAATTTCAGGTCAAACGGATGAGTATTCACCCACGAAAAGAACCAAATAGTTTCACACACAAACGAACCTTCCTTTCAGCCCTGGCAGTGACGAATAAAAAATTTATTGCCAATCCTGTGGGACGAATCTGGGGCTCAAACCTCAGCCAAAACTCAGCAGACACAGTGACGAATGTCTGGCAAAAATTTCATACCAAAATACCCAAGGAGTAAGGCGCAGTAAGTCCCAGACCGAGAGTGAACAAAACTGGTTTTCCGAAAACAAAACGTCCTGGCTTTTCTTCCCCGTATCTTCTTTTTCTGATTCGTTTATGGACGTTCCTCCTTGCCTGGGTGCAAACAACATACGAAAGTTCTTGTGCTAATTTTTTTCAGCGCAGTACGGACCCAGAATGAAATTGCAGAAATTAGGCCGGAATTTCACAAGTTTCGGTAGAGGATAGCCTTGGTTTTTAAAAAATTTCTGAAATATTCTTCCGGAATGGTTTTTTCCTGAAATTCCACCCAAGAATCTCCACTGAATTTGGGACAAACGGGACAAATTTCAGGTCAAACGGATGAGTATTCACCCACGAAAAGAATCAAACAGTTTCAAACACAAACGAACCTTCCTTTCAGCCCTGGCAGTGACGAATAAAAAATTTATTGCCAATCCTGTGGGACGAATCTGGGGCTCAAACCTCAGCCAAAACTCAGCAGACACAGTGAGGAATGTCTGGTAAAAATTTCAGACCAAAATACCCAAGGAGTAAGGCGCAGTAAGTCCCAGACCGAGAGTGAACAAAACCGGTGTTCCGAAAACAAAACGTCCTGGCTTTTCTTCCCCGTATCTTCTTTTTGTGATTCGTTTATGGACGTTCCTCCTTGCCTGAGTGCAAACATCATACGAAAGTTCTTGTGCTAATTTTTTTCAGCGCAGTACGGACCCAGAATGAAATTGCAGAAATTAGGCCGGTATTTCATAAGTTTCGGTAGAGGATAGCCTTGGTTTTTAAAAAATTTCTGAAATATTTTTCCGGAATGGTTTTTTCCTGAAATTCCACCAAAGAATCTCCACTGAATTTGGGACAAAACGGGACAAATTTCAGGTCAAACGGATGAGTATTCACCCACGAAAAGAACCAAACAGTTTCACACACAAACGAACATTCCTTTCAGCCCTGGCAGCGACGAATAAAAAATTTATTGCCAATCCTGTGGGAAGAATCTGGGGTTCAAACCTCAGCAGACACAGTGACGAATGTCTGGTAAAAATTTCAGACCAAAATACCAAAGGAGTAAGGCGCAGTAAGTCCCAGACCGATACTGAACAAAATCGGTTTTCCGAAAACAAAACGTCCTGGCTTTTCTTCCCCGTATCTTCTTTTTGTGATTCGTTTATGGACGTTCCTCCTTGCCTAGGTGCAAACAACATACGAAAGTGGTTGTGTGAATTTTTTTCAGCGCAGTACGGAGCCAGAATGAAATTGCAGAAATTAGGCCGGAATTTCATAAGTTTCGGTAGAGGATAGCCTTGGTTTTTACAAAATTTCTGAAAAATTCTTCCGGAATGGTTTTTTTCTGAAATTCCACCCAAGAATCTCCACTGAATTTGAGACAAAACGGGACAAATTTCAGGTCAAACGGATGAGTATTCACCCACGAAAAGAACCAAACAGTTTCACACACAAACGAACCTTCCTTTCAGCCCTGGCAGTGACGAATAAAAAATTTATTGGCAATCCTGTGGGACGAATCTGGGGCTCAAACCTCAGGCAAAACTCAGCAGACACAGTGACGAATGTCTGGCAAAAATTTCAGACCAAAATACCCAAGGATTAAGGCGCAGTAAGTCCCAGACCGAGAGTGAACAAAACCGGTTTTCCGAAAACAAAACGTCCTGGCTTTTCTTCCCCGTATCTTCTTTTTCTGATTCGTTTATGGACGTTCCTCCTTGCCTGGGTGCAAACAACATACGAAAGTTCTTGTGCTAATTTTTTTCAGCGCAGTACGGAGCCAGAATGAAATTGCAGAAATTAGGCCGGAATTTCACAAGTTTCGGTAGAGGATAGCCTTGGTTTTTAAAAAATTTCTGAAATATTCTTCCGGAATGGTTTTTTCCTGAAATTCCACCCAAGTATCTCCACTGAATTTGGGACAAAACGGGACAAATTTCAGGTCAAACGGATGAGTATTCCCCCACGAAAAGAATCAAACAGTTTCACACACAAACGAACATTCCTTTCAGCCCTGGCAGTGACGAATAAAAAATTTATTGCCAATCCTGTGGGACGAATCTGGGGCTCAAACCTCAGCCAAAACTCAGCAGACACAGTGAGGAATGTCTGGTAAAAATTTCAGACCAAAATACCCAAGGAGTAAGGCGCAGTAAGTCCCAGACCGAGAGTGAACAAAACCGGTGTTCCGAAAACAAAACGTCCTGGCTTTTCTTCCCCGTATCTTCTTTTTGTGATTGGTTTATGGACGTTCCTCCTTGCCTGGGTGCAAACAACATACGAAAGTGGTTGTGTGAATTTTTTTCAGCGCAGTACGGAGCCAGAATGAAATTGCAGAAATTAGGCCGGAATTTCATAAGTTTCGGTAGAGGATAGCCTTGGTTTTTACAAAATTTCTGAAAAATTCTTCCTGAATGGTTTTTTCCTGAAATTCCACCCAAGAATCTCCACTGAATTTGAGACAAAACGGGACAAATTTCAGGTCAAACGGATGAGTATTCACCCACGAAAAGAACCAAACAGTTTCACACACAAACGAACCTTCCTTTCAGCCCTGGCAATGACGAATAAAAAATTTATTGCCAATCCTGTGGGACGAATCTGGGGCTCAAACCTCAGGCAAAACTCAGCAGACACAGTGACGAATGTCTGGCAAAAATTTCAGACCAAAATACCCAAGGAGTAAGGCGCAGTAAGTCACAGACCGAGAGTGAACAAAACCGGTTTTCCGAAAACAAAACGTCCTGGCTTTTCTTCCCCGTATCTTCTTTTTCTGATTCGTTTATGGACGTTCCTCCTTGCCTGGGTGCAAACAACATACAAAAGTTCTTGTGCTAATTTTTTTCAGCGCAGTACGGACCCAGAATGATATTGCAGAAATTAGGCCGGAATTTCACAAGTTTCGGTAGAGGATAGCCTTGGTTTTTAAAAAATTTCTGAAATATTCTTCCGGAATGGTTTTTTCCTAAAATTCCACCCAAGAATCTCCACTGAATTTGGGACAAAACGGGACAAATTTCAGGTCAAACGGATGAGTATTCACCCACGAAAAGAATCAAACTGTTTCACACACAAACGAACCTTCCTTTCAGCCCTGGCAGTGACGAATAAAAAATTTATTGCCAGTCCTGTGGGACGAATCTGGGGCTCAAACCTCAGCCAAAACTCAGCAGACACAGTGACGAATGTCTGGTAAAAATTTCAGACCAAAATACCCAAGGAGTAAGGCGCAGTAAGTCCCAGACCGAGAGTGAACAAAACCGGTGTTCCGAAAACAAAACGTCCTGGCTTTTCTTCCCCGTATCTTCTTTTTGTGATTGGTTTATGGACGTTCCTCCTTGCCTGAGTGCAAACAACATACGAAAGTGGTTGTGTGAATTTTTTTCAGCGCAGTACGGAGCCAGAATGAAATTGCAGAAATTAGGCCGGAATTTCATAAGTTTCGGTAGAGGATAGCCTTGGTTTTTACAAAATTTCTGAAAAATTCTTCCTGAATGGTTTTTTCATGAAATTCCACCCAAGAATCTCCACTGAATTTGAGACAAAACGGGACAAATTTCAGGTCAAACGGATGAGTATTCACCCACGAAAAGAACCAAACAGTTTCACACACAAACGAACCTTCCTTTCAGCCCTGGCAGCGACGAATAAAAAATTTATTGCCAATCCTGTGGGACGAATCTGGGGCTCAAACCTCAGCAGACACAGTGACGAATGTCTGGTAAAAATTTCAGACCAAAATACCCAAGGAGTAAGGCGCAGTAAGTCCCAGACCGAGAGTGAACAAAACCGGTGTTCCGAAAACAAAACGTCCTGGCTTTTCTTCCCCGTATCTTCTTTTTCTGATTCGTTTATGGACGTTCCTCCTTGCCTGGGTGCAAACAACATACAAAAGTTCTTGTGCTAATTTTTTTCAGCGCAGTACGGACCCAGAATGATATTGCAGAAATTAGGCCGGAATTTCACAAGTTTCGGTAGAGGATAGCCTTGGTTTTTAAAAAATTTCTGAAATATTCTTCCGGAATGGTTTTTTCCTAAAATTCCACCCAAGAATCTCCACTGAATTTGGGACAAAACGGGACAAATTTCAGGTCAAACGGATGAGTATTCACCCACGAAAAGAATCAAACAGTTTCACACACAAACGAACCTTCCTTTCAGCCCTGGCAGTGACGAATAAAAAATTTATTGCCAGTCCTGTGGGACGAATCTGGGGCTCAAACCTCAGCCAAAACTCAGCAGACACAGTGACGAATGTCTGGCAAAAATTTCAGACCAAAATACCCAAGGAGTAAGGCGCAGTAAGTCACAGACCGAGAGTGAACAAAACCGGTTTTCCGAAAACAAAACGTCCTGGCTTTTCTTCCCCGTATCTTCTTTTTCTGATTCGTTTATGGACGTTCCTCCTTGCCTGGGTGCAAACAACATACGAAAGTTCTTGTGCTAATTTTTTTCAGCGCAGTACGGACCCAGAATGATATTGCAGAAATTAGGCCGGAATTTCACAAGTTTCGGTAGAGGATAGCCTTGGTTTTTAAAAAATTTCTGAAATATTCTTCCGGAATGGTTTTTTCCTAAAATTCCCCCCAAGAATCTCCACTGAATTTGGGACAAAACGGGACAAATTTTAGGTCAAACGGATGAGTATTCACCCACGAAAAGAATCAAACGGTTTCACACACAAACGAACCTTCCTTTCAGCCCTGGCAGTGACGAATAAAAAATTTATTGCCAATCCTGTGGGACGAATCTGGGGCTCAAACCTCAGCCAAAACTCAGCAGACACAGTGACGAATGTCTGGTAAAACTTTCAGACCAAAATACCCAAGGAGTAAGGCGCAGTAAGTCCCAGACCGAGAGTGAACAAAACCGGTGTTCCGAAAACAAAACGTCCTGGCTTTTCTTCCCCGTATCTTCTTTTTGTGATTCGTTTATGGACGTTCCTACTTGCCTGAGTGAAAACATCATACGAAAGTTCTTGTGCTAATTTTTTTCAGCGCAGTACGGACCCAGAATGAAATTGCAGAAATTAGGCCGGTATTTCACAAGTTTCGGTAGAGGATAGCCTTGGTTTTTAAAAAATTTCTGAAATATTTTTCCGGAATGGTTTTTTCCTGAAATTCCACCCAAGAATCTCCACTGAATTTGGGACAAAACGGGACAAATTTCAGGTCAAACGGATGAGTATTCACCCACGAAAAGAACCAAACAGTTTCACACACAAACGAACCTTCCTTTCAGCACTGGCAGCGACGAATAAAAAATTTATTCCCAATTCTGTGGGACGAATCTGGGGCTCAAACCTCAGCCAAAACTCAGCAGACACAGTGACGAATGTCTGGTAAAAATTTCAGACCAAAATACCCAAGGAGTAAGGCGCAGTAAGTCCCAGACCGAGAGTGAACAAAACCGGTGTTCCGAAAACAAAACGTCCTGGCTTTTCTTCCCCGTATCTTCTTTTTGTGATTGGTTTATGGACGTTCCTCCTTGCCTGGGTGCAAACAACATACGAAAGTGGTTGTGTGAATTTTTTTCAGCGCAGTACGGAGCCAGAATGAAATTGCAGAAATTAGGCCGGAATTTCATAAGTTTCGGTAGAGGATAGCCTTGGTTTTTACAAAATTTCTGAAAAATTCTTCCGGAATGGTTTTTTCCTGAAATTCAACCCAAGAATCTCCACTGAATTTGAGACAAAAAGGGACAAATTTCAGGTCAAACGGATGAGTATTCACCCACGAAAAGAACCAAACAGTTTCACACACAAACGAACCTTCCTTTCAGCCCTGGCAGTGACGAATAAAAAATTTATTGGCAATCCTGTGGGACGAATCTGGGGCTCAAACCTCAGGCAAAACTCAGCAGACACAGTGACGAATGTCTGGCAAAAATTTCAGACCAAAATACCCAAGGAGTAAGGCGCAGTAAGTCCCAGACCGAGAGTGAACAAAACCGGTTTTCCGAAAACAAAACGTCCTGGCTTTTCTTCCCCGTATCTTCTTTTTCCGATTCGTTTACGGACGTTCCTCCTAGCCTGGGTGCAAACAACATACGAAAGTTCTTGTGCTAATTTTTTTCAGCGCAGTACGGACCCAGAATGAAATTGCAGAAATTAGGCCGGTATTTCACAAGTTTCGGTAGAGGATAGCCTTGGTTTTTAAAAAATTTCTGAAATATTCTTCCGGAATGGTTTTTTCCTGAAATTCCACCCAAGAATCTCCACTGAATTTGGGACAAAACGGGACAAATTTCAGGTCAAACGGATGAGTATTCACCCACGAAAAGAACCAAACAGTTTCACACACAAACGAACCTTCCTTTCAGCCCTGGCAGCGACGAATAAAAAATTTATTGCCAATCCTGTGGGACGAATCTGGGGCTCAAACCTCAGCAGACACAGTGACGAATGTCTGGTAAAAATTTCAGACCAAAATACCCAAGGAGTAAGGCGCAGTAAGTCCCAGACCGATAGTGAACAAAACCGGTTTTCCGAAAACAAAACGTCCTGGCTTTTCTTCCCCGTATCTTCTTTTTGTGATTCGTTTATGGACGTTCCTCCTTGCCTGGGTTTAAAAAACATACGAAAATTCTTGTGCTAATTTTTTTCAGCGCAGTAAGTACCAGAATGAAATTGCAGAAATTAGGCCGGAATTTCACAAGTTTCGGTAGAGGATAGCCTTGGTTTTTACAAAAGGAATGGTTTTTTCCTGAAATTCCACCCAAGAATCTCCACTGAATTTCGAACAAAACGGGACAAATTTCAGGTCAAACGGATGAGTATTCACCCACGAAAAGAACCAAACAGTTTCACACACAAACGAACCTTCCTTTCAGCTCTGGCAGACACAGTGACGAATGTGTGGTAAAACTTTGAGACCAATATACCCAAGGAGAAAGGCGCAGTTAGTCCCAGACCGAGAGTGAACAAAACCGGTTTTCCGAAAACAAAACGTCCTGGCTTTTCTTCCCCGTATCTTCTTTTTGTGATTCGTTTATGGACGTTCTTCCTTGCCTGGGTGCAAACAACATAAGAAAGTGCTTGTGCGATTTTTTTTCAGCGCAGTACGGACCCAGAATTAAATTGCAGAAATTAGGCCGGAATTTCACAAGTTTTGGTAGAGGATAGCCTTGGTTTTTACAAAATTTCTGAAAAATTCTTCCGGAATGGTTTTTTCCTGAAATTCCACCCAAGAATCTCCACTGAATTTGGGACAAAACGGGACAAATTTTAGGTCAAACGGATGAGTATTCACCCACGAAAAGAACCAAACAGTTTCACACACAAACGAACCTTCCTTTCAGCCCTGGCAGTGACGAATAAAAAATTTATTGCCAGTCCTGTGTGACGAATCTGGGGCTCAAACCTCAGCCAAAACTCAGCAGACACAGTGACGAATGTCTGGCAAAAATTTCAGACCAAAATACCCAAGGAGTAAGGCGCAGTAAGTCCCAGACCGAGAGTGAACAAAACCGGTTTTCCGAAAACAAAACGTCCTGGCTTTTCTTCCCCGTATCTTCTTTTTCTGATTCGTTTATGGACGTTCCTCCTTGCCTGGGTGCAAACAACATACGAAAGTTCTTGTGCTAATTTTTTTCAGCGCAGTACGGACCCAGAATTAAATTGCAGAAATTAGGCCGGAATTTCACAAGTTTCGGTAGAGGATAGCCTTGGTTTTTAAAAAATTTCTGAAATATTCTTCCGGAATGGTTTTTTCCTGAAATTCCACCCAAGAATCTCCACTGAATTTGGTACAAAACGGGACAAATTTCAGGTCAAACGGATGAGTATTCACCCACGAAAAGAATCAAACAGTTTCACACACAAACGAACCTTCCTTTCAACCCTGGCAGTGACGAATAAAAAATTTATTGCCAGTCCTGTGGGACGAATCTGGGGCTCAAACCTCAGCCAAAACTCAGCAGACATAGTGACGAATGTCTGGTAAAACTTTCAGACCAAAATACCCAAGGAGTAAGGCGCAGTAAGTCCCAGACCGAGAGTGAACAAAACCGGTGTTCCGAAAACAAAACGTCCTGGCTTTTCTTCCCCGTATCTTCTTTTTGTGATTCGTTTATGGACGTTCCTACTTGCCTGAGTGAAAACATCATACGAAAGTTCTTGTGCTAATTTTTTTCAGCGCAGTACGGACCCAGAATGAAATTGCAGAAATTAGGCCGGTATTTCACAAGTTTCGGTAGAGGATAGCCTTGGTTTTTAAAAAATTTCTGAAATATTTTTCCGGAATGGTTTTTTCCTGAAATTCCACCCAAGAATCTCCACTGAATTTGGGACAAAACGGGACAAATTTCAGGTCAAACGGATGAGTATTCACCCACGAAAAGAACCAAACAGTTTCACACACAAACGAACCTTCCTTTCAGCACTGGCAGCGACGAATAAAAAATTTATTCCCAATTCTGTGGGACGAATCTGGGGCTCAAACCTCAGCCAAAACTCAGCAGACACAGTGACGAATGTCTGGTAAAAATTTCAGACCAAAATACCCAAGGAGTAAGGCGCAGTAAGTCCCAGACCGAGAGTGAACAAAACCGGTGTTCCGAAAACAAAACGTCCTGGCTTTTCTTCCCCGTATCTTCTTTTTGTGATTGGTTTATGGACGTTCCTCCTTGCCTGGGTGCAAACAACATACGAAAGTGGTTGTGTGAATTTTTTTCAGCGCAGTACGGAGCCAGAATGAAATTGCAGAAATTAGGCCGGAATTTCATAAGTTTCGGTAGAGGATAGCCTTGGTTTTTACAAAATTTCTGAAAAATTCTTCCGGAATGGTTTTTTCCTGAAATTCAACCCAAGAATCTCCACTGAATTTGAGACAAAAAGGGACAAATTTCAGGTCAAACGGATGAGTATTCACCCACGAAAAGAACCAAACAGTTTCACACACAAACGAACCTTCCTTTCAGCCCTGGCAGTGACGAATAAAAAATTTATTGGCAATCCTGTGGGACGAATCTGGGGCTCAAACCTCAGGCAAAACTCAGCAGACACAGTGACGAATGTCTGGCAAAAATTTCAGACCAAAATACCCAAGGAGTAAGGCGCAGTAAGTCCCAGACCGAGAGTGAACAAAACCGGTTTTCCGAAAACAAAACGTCCTGGCTTTTCTTCCCCGTATCTTCTTTTTCCGATTCGTTTACGGACGTTCCTCCTAGCCTGGGTGCAAACAACATACGAAAGTTCTTGTGCTAATTTTTTTCAGCGCAGTACGGACCCAGAATGAAATTGCAGAAATTAGGCCGGTATTTCACAAGTTTCGGTAGAGGATAGCCTTGGTTTTTAAAAAATTTCTGAAATATTCTTCCGGAATGGTTTTTTCCTGAAATTCCACCCAAGAATCTCCACTGAATTTGGGACAAAACGGGACAAATTTCAGGTCAAACGGATGAGTATTCACCCACGAAAAGAACCAAACAGTTTCACACACAAACGAACCTTCCTTTCAGCCCTGGCAGCGACGAATAAAAAATTTATTGCCAATCCTGTGGGACGAATCTGGGGCTCAAACCTCAGCAGACACAGTGACGAATGTCTGGTAAAAATTTCAGACCAAAATACCCAAGGAGTAAGGCGCAGTAAGTCCCAGACCGATAGTGAACAAAACCGGTTTTCCGAAAACAAAACGTCCTGGCTTTTCTTCCCCGTATCTTCTTTTTGTGATTCGTTTATGGACGTTCCTCCTTGCCTGGGTTTAAAAAACATACGAAAATTCTTGTGCTAATTTTTTTCAGCGCAGTAAGTACCAGAATGAAATTGCAGAAATTAGGCCGGAATTTCACAAGTTTCGGTAGAGGATAGCCTTGGTTTTTACAAAAGGAATGGTTTTTTCCTGAAATTCCACCCAAGAATCTCCACTGAATTTCGAACAAAACGGGACAAATTTCAGGTCAAACGGATGAGTATTCACCCACGAAAAGAACCAAACAGTTTCACACACAAACGAACCTTCCTTTCAGCTCTGGCAGACACAGTGACGAATGTGTGGTAAAACTTTGAGACCAATATACCCAAGGAGAAAGGCGCAGTTAGTCCCAGACCGAGAGTGAACAAAACCGGTTTTCCGAAAACAAAACGTCCTGGCTTTTCTTCCCCGTATCTTCTTTTTGTGATTCGTTTATGGACGTTCTTCCTTGCCTGGGTGCAAACAACATAAGAAAGTGCTTGTGCGATTTTTTTTCAGCGCAGTACGGACCCAGAATTAAATTGCAGAAATTAGGCCGGAATTTCACAAGTTTTGGTAGAGGATAGCCTTGGTTTTTACAAAATTTCTGAAAAATTCTTCCGGAATGGTTTTTTCCTGAAATTCCACCCAAGAATCTCCACTGAATTTGGGACAAAACGGGACAAATTTTAGGTCAAACGGATGAGTATTCACCCACGAAAAGAACCAAACAGTTTCACACACAAACGAACCTTCCTTTCAGCCCTGGCAGTGACGAATAAAAAATTTATTGCCAGTCCTGTGTGACGAATCTGGGGCTCAAACCTCAGCCAAAACTCAGCAGACACAGTGACGAATGTCTGGCAAAAATTTCAGACCAAAATACCCAAGGAGTAAGGCGCAGTAAGTCCCAGACCGAGAGTGAACAAAACCGGTTTTCCGAAAACAAAACGTCCTGGCTTTTCTTCCCCGTATCTTCTTTTTCTGATTCGTTTATGGACGTTCCTCCTTGCCTGGGTGCAAACAACATACGAAAGTTCTTGTGCTAATTTTTTTCAGCGCAGTACGGACCCAGAATTAAATTGCAGAAATTAGGCCGGAATTTCACAAGTTTCGGTAGAGGATAGCCTTGGTTTTTAAAAAATTTCTGAAATATTCTTCCGGAATGGTTTTTTCCTGAAATTCCACCCAAGAATCTCCACTGAATTTGGTACAAAACGGGACAAATTTCAGGTCAAACGGATGAGTATTCACCCACGAAAAGAATCAAACAGTTTCACACACAAACGAACCTTCCTTTCAACCCTGGCAGTGACGAATAAAAAATTTATTGCCAGTCCTGTGGGACGAATCTGGGGCTCAAACCTCAGCCAAAACTCAGCAGACATAGTGACGAATGTCTGGTAAAAATTTCATACCAAATTACCCAAGGAGTAAGGCGCAGTAAGTCCCAGACCGAGAGTGAAAAAAATCGGTTTTCAGAAAACAAAACGTCCTGGCTTTTCTTCCCCGTATCTTCTTTTTATGATTGACGTTCCTCCTTGCCTGGGTGCAAAAACCATACGAAAATGCTTGTGCGAATTTTTTTCAGCGCAGTACGGACCCAGAATGAAATTGCAGAAATTAGGCTGGAATTTCACAAGTTTCGGTGAAGGATAGCCTTGGTTTTTACAAAATTTCTGAAAAATTCTTCCGAAATGGTTTTTTCCTAAAATTCCACTCAAGAATCTCCACTGAATTTGGGACAAAATGGGACAAATTTCAGGTCAAACGGATGAGTATTCACCCACGAAAAGAACCAAACAGTTTCACACACAAACAAACCTTCCTTTCAGCTCTGGCAGACACAGTGACGAATGTGTGGTAAAACTTTGAGACCAATATACCCAAGGAGTAAGGCGCAGTAAGTCCCAGACCGAGAGTGAACAAAACCGGTTTTCCGAAAACAAAACGTCCTGGCTGTTCTTCCCCGTATCTTCTTTTTGTGATTCGTTTAAGGACGTTCTTCCTTTCCTGGGTGCAAACAACATAAGAAAGTGCTTGTGCGATTTTTTTTCAGCGCAGTACGGACCCATAATGAAATTGCAGAAATTAGGCCGGAATTTCATAAGTTTCGGTAGAGGATAGCCTTGGTTTTTACAAAATTTCTGAAAAATTCTTCCGGAATGGTTTTTTCCTGAAATTCCACCCAAGAATCTCCACTGAATTTGAGACAAAACGGGACAAATTTCAGGTCAAACGGATGAGTATTCACCCACGAAAAGAACCAAACAGTTTCACACACAAACGAACCTTCCTTTCAGCCCTGGCAGTGACGAATAAAAAATTTATTGCCAGTCCTGTGGGACGAATCTGGGGCTCAAACCTCAGCCAAAACTCAGCAGACATAGTGACGAATGTCTGGTAAAAATTTCAGACCAAATTACCCAAGGAGTAAGGCGCAGTAAGTCCCAGACCGAGAGTGAACAAAACCGGTTTTCCGAAAACAAAACGTCCTGGCTTTTCTTCCCCGTATCTTCTTTTTATGATTGACGTTCCTCCTTGCCTGGGTGCAAAAAACATACGAAAATGCTTGTGCGAATTTTTTTCAGCGCAGTACGGACCCAGAATGAAATTGCAGAAATTAGGCCGGAATTTCACAAGTTTCGGTGAAGGATAGCCTTGGTTTTTACAAAATTTCTGAAAAATTCTTCCGAAATGGTTTTTTCCTAAAATTCCACCCAAGAATCTCCACTGAATTTGGGCCAAAATGAGACAAATTTCAGGTCAAACGGATGAGTATTCACCCACGAAAAGAACCAAACAGTTTCACACACAAACGAACCTTCCTTTCACCCCTGACAGTGACGAATAAAAAATTTATTGTCAATCCTGTGGGACGAATCTGGGGCTCAAACCTCAGCCAAAACTCAACAGACACAGTGACGAATGTTTGGTAAAAATTTCAGACTAAAATACCCAATGAGTAAGGCGCAGTAAGTCCCAGACCGAGAGTGAACAAAACCGGTTTTCCGAAAAAAAACGTCCTGGCTTTTCTTCCCCCTATCTTCTTTTTGTGATTCGTTTATGGACGTTCCTCCTTGCCTGGGTGCAAACAACATACGAAAGTGCTTGTGGGAATTTTTCAGCGCAGTACGGACCCACAATGAAATTGCAGAAATTAGGCCGGAATTTCACAAGTTTCGGTAGAGGAAAGCCTTGGTTTTTAAAAAATTTCTGAAAAATTCTTCCGGAATGGTTTTTTCCTGAAATTCCACCCAAGAATCTCCACTGAATTTGGGACAAAACGGGACAAATTTCAGGTCAAACGGATGA
The DNA here is from genome assembly GCF_051622355.1 of Phaseolus vulgaris. NCBI lineage: Eukaryota > Viridiplantae > Streptophyta > Magnoliopsida > Fabales > Fabaceae > Phaseolus > Phaseolus vulgaris. The sequence goes on from NC_143498.1 coordinate 1,094,776, forward strand.
GTATTCACCCACGAAAAGAACCAAACAGTTTCACACACAAACGAACCTTCCTTTCAGCCCTGGCAGTGACGAATAATAAATTTATTGCCAATCCTGTGGGACGAATCTGGGGCTCAAACCTCAGCCAAAACTCAACAGACACAGTGACGAATGTCTGGTAAAAATTTCAGACCAAAATACCCAAGGAGTAAGGCGCACCAAGTCCCAGACCGAGAGTGAACAAAACCGGTTTTCCGAAAACAAAACGACCTGGCTTTTCTTCCCCGTATCTTCTTTTTGTGATTCGTTTATGGACGTTCCTCCTTGCCTGGGTGCAAACAGCATACGAAAGTGCTTGTACGAATTTTTTTCAGCGCAGTACGGAGCCATAATGAAATTGCAGAAATTAGGCCGGAATTTCATAAGTTTCGGTAGAGGATAGCCTTGGTTTTTACAAAATTTCTGAAAAATTCTTCCGGAATGGTTTTTTCCTGAAATTCCACCCAAGAATCTCCACTGAATTTGAGACAAAACGGGACAAATTTCAGGTCAAACGGATGAGTATTCACCCACGAAAAGAACCAAACAGTTTCACACACAAACGAACCTTCCTTTCAGCCCTGGCAGTGACGAATAAAAAATTTATTGGCAATCCTGTGGGACGAATCTGGGGCTCAAACCTCAGGCAAAACTCAGCAGACACAGTGACGAATGTCTGGCAAAAATTTCAGACCAAAATACCAAGGAGTAAGGCGCAGTAAGTCCCAGACCGAGAGTGAACAAAACCGGTTTTCCGAAAACAAAACGTCCTGGCTTTTCTTCCCCGTATCTTCTTTTTGTGATTGGTTTATGGACGTTCCTCCTTGCCTGGGTGCAAACAACATACGAAAGTGGTTGTGTGAATTTTTTTCAGCGCAGTACGGAGCCAGAATGAAATTGCAGAAATTAGGCCGGAATTTCATAAGTTTCGGTAGAGGATAGCCTTGGTTTTTACAAAATTTCTGAAAAATTCTTCCGGAATGGTTTTTTCCTGAAATTCCACCCAAGAATCTCCACTGAATTTGAGACAAAAAGGGACAAATTTCAGGTCAAACGGATGAGTATTCACCCACGAAAAGAACCAAACAGTTTCAGACACAAACGAACCTTCGTTTCAGCCCTGGCAGTGACGAATAAAAAATTTATTGCCAATCCTGTGGGACGAGTCTAGGGCTCAAACCTCAGCCAAAACTCAGCAGACACAGTGACGAATGTCTGGTAAAAATTTCAGACCAAAATACCCAAGGAGTAAGGCGCAGTAAGTCCCAGACCGAGAGTGAACAAAACCGGTTTTCCGAAAACAAAACGTCCTGGCTTTTCTTCCCCGTATCTTCTTTTTATGATTGACGTTCCTCCTTGCCTGGGTGCAAAAAACATACGAAAATGCTTGTGCGAATTTTTTTCAGCGCAGTACGGACCCAGAATGAAATTGCAGAAATTAGGCCGGAATTTCACAAGTTTCGGTGAAGGATAGCCTTGGTTTTTACAAAATTTCTGAAAAATTCTTCCGAAATGGTTTTTTCCTAAAATTCCACCCAAGAATCTCCACTGAATTTGGGCCAAAATGGGACAAATTTCAGGTCAAACGGATGAGTATTCACCCACGAAAAGAACCAAAAATTTTCACACACAAACAAACCTTCCTTTCAGCCTTGGCAGTGACGAATAAAAAATTTATTGCCAATCCAGTGGGACGAATCTGGGGCTCAAACCTCAGCCAAAACTCAGCAGACACAGTGACGAATGTTTGGTAAGAATTTCAGACCAAAATACCCAAGGAGTAAGGCGCAGTGAGTCCCAGACCGAGAGTGAACAAAACCGGTTTTCCGAAAACAAAACGTCCTGGCTTTTCTTCCCCGTATCTTCTTTTTGTGATTGACATTCCTCCTTGCCTGGGTGCAAACAACATACGAAAGTGCTTGTGCGAATTTTTTTCAGCACAGTACGGACCCAGAATGAAATTGCAGAAATTAGACCGGAATTTCACAAGTTTCGGTAGAGATAGCCTTGGTTTTTACAAAATTTCTGAAAAATTCATTCGGAATGGTTTTTTCCTGAAATTCCACCCAAGAACCTCCACTGAATTTGGGATAAAACGGGACAAATTTCAGGTCAAACGGATAAGTATTCACCCACGAAAAGAACCAAACAGTTTGACACACAAACGAACCTTCCTTTCAGCCCCCTGGCAGTGACGAATAAAAAATTTATTGCCAATCCTGTGGGACGAATCTGGGGCTCAAACCTCAGCCAAAACTCAACAGACACAATGACGAATGTCTGGTAAAAATTTCAGACCAAAATACCCAAGGAGTAAGGCGCAGTAAGTCCCAGACCGAGAGTGAACAAAACCGGTTTTCCGAAAACAAAACGTCCTGCCTTTTCTTCCCCGTATCTTCTTTTTGTGATTCGTTTATGGACGTTCCTCCTTGCCTGGGTGCAAACAACATACGAAAGTGCTTGTGCGAATTTTTTTCAGCGCAGTACGGACCCAGAATGAAATTGCAGAAATTAGGCCGGAATTTCACAAGTTTCGGTAGAGGATAGCATTGGTTTTTAAAAAATTTCTGAAAAATTCTTCCGGAATGGTTTTTTCCTGAAATTCCACGCAAGAATCTCCACTGAATTTGGGACAAAACGGGACAAAGATCAGGTCAAACGGATGAGTATTCACCCACGAAAAGAACCAAACAGTTTCACACACAAACGAACCTTCCTTTCAGCCCTGGCAGTGACGAATAAAAAAATTATTGCCAATCCTGTGAGACGAATATGGGGCTCAAACCTCAGCCAAAACTCAACAGACACAGTGACGAATGTCTGGTAAAAATTTCAGACCAAAATACCCAAGGAGTAAGGCGCAGTAAGTCCCAGACCGACAGTGAACAAAACCGGTTTTCCGAAAACAAAACGTCCTGGCTTTTCTTCCCCGTATCTTCTTTTTATGATTGACGTTCCTCCTTGCCTGGGTGCAAAAAACATACAAAAATGCTTGTGCGAATTATTTTCAGCGTAGTACGGACCCAGAATGAAATTACAGAAATTAGGCCGGAATTTCACAAGTTTCGGTAGAGAATAGCCTTGGTTTTTACAAAATTTCTGAAAAATTCTTCCGGAATGGTTTTTTCCTGAAATTCCACCCAAGAATCTCCACTGAATTTGGGACAAAACGGGAGAAATTTCAGGTCAAACAGATGAGTATTCACCCATGAAAAGAACCAAACAGTTTCACACACAAACGAACCTTCCTTTCACCCCTGGCAGTGACGAATAAAAAATTTATTGTCAATCCTGTGGGACGAATCTGGGGCTCAAACCTCAGCCAAAACTCAACAGACACAGTGACGAATGTCTGGTAAAAATTTCAGACCAAAATACCCAAGGAGTAAGGCGCAGCAAGTCCCAGACCGAGAGTCAACAAAACCGGTTTTCCGAAAACAAAACGACCTGGCTTTTCTTCCCCGTATCTTCTTTTTGTGATTCGTTTATGGACGTTCCTCCTTGCCTGGGTGCAAACAGCATACGAAAGTGCTTGTACGAATTTTTTTCAGCGCAGTACGGACCCAGAATTAAATTGCAGAAATTAGGCCGAAATTTCACAAGTTTCGGTAGAGGATAGCCTTGGTTTTTACAAAATTTCTGAAAAATTCTTCCGGGATGGTTTTTTCCTGAAATTCCACACAAGAATCTGCACTGAATTTGGGACAAAACGGGACAAATTTTAGGTAAAACGGATGAGTATTCACCCACGAAAAGAACCAAACAGTTTCACACACAAACGAACCTTCCTTTCAGCCCTGACAGTGACGAATAAAAAATTTATTGCCAATCCTGGGGTACGAATCTGGGACTCAAACCTCAGCCAACACTCAGCAGACACAGTGACGAATGTCTGGTAAAAATTTCAGACTAAAATACCCAAGGAGTAAGGCGCAGTAAGTCCCAGACCGAGAGTGAACAAAACCGATTTTCCGAAAACAAAACGTCCTGGCTTTTCTTCCCCCTATCTTGTTTTTGTGATTCGTTTATGGACGTTCCTCCTTGCCTGGGTGCAAACAACATACGAAAGTGCTTGTGGGAATTTTTCAGCGCAGTACGGACCCACAATGAAATTGCAGAAATTAGGCCGGAATTTCACAAGTTTCGGTAGAGGATAGCCTTGGTTTTAACAAAATTTCTGAAAAATTCTTCTGGAATGGTTTTTTCCTGAAATTCCACCCAAGAATCTCCACTGAATTTGGACAAAACGGGACAAATTTCAGGTCAAACGGATGAGTATTCACGCACGAAAAGAACCAAAAATTTTCACACACAAACAAACCTTCCTTTCAGCCTTGGCAGTGACGAATAAAAAATTTATTGCCAATCCAGTGGGACGAATCTGGGGCTCAAACCTCAGCCAAAACTCAACAGACACAGTGACGAATGTCTGGTAAAAATTTCAGATCAAAATACCCAAGGAGTAAGGCGCAGTAAGTCCCAGACCGAGAGTGAACAAAACCGGTTTTCCGAAAACAAAATGTCCTGACTTTTCTTCCCCGTATCTTCTTTTTATGATTGACGTTCCTCCTTGCCTGGGTGCAAAAAACATACGAAAATGCTTGTGCGAATTTTTTTCAGCGTAGTACGGACCCAGAATGAAATTACAGAAATTAGGCCGGAATTTCACAAGTTTCGGTAGAGGATGATAGCCTTGGTTTTTAAAAAATTTCTGAAAAATTCTTCCGGAATGGTTTTTTCCTGAAATTCCACCCAAGAATCTCCACTGAATTTGGGACAAAACGGGAGAAATTTCAGGTCAAACAGATGAGTATTCACCCATGAAAAGAACCAAACAGTTTCACACTCAAACGAACCTTCCTTTCAGCTCTGGCAGTGACGAATAAAAAATTTACTGCCAATCCTGTGGGACGAATCTGGGGCTCAAACCTCAGCCAAAACTCAACAGACACAGTGACGAATGTCTGGTAAAAATTTCAGACCAAAATACCCAAAAAGTAAGGCGCAGTAAGTCCCAGACCGAGAGTGAACAAAACCGGTTTTTCGAAAACAAAACGTCCTGGCTTTTCTTCCCCGTATCTTCTTTTTGTGATTCGTTTATGGACGTTCCTCCTTGCCTGGGTGCAAACAACATACCAAAGTTCTAGTGCTAAATTTTTTCAGCGCAGTACGGACCCAGTATGAAATTCCAGAAATTAGGCCGGAATTTCACAAGTTTCGGTAGAGGATAGCCTTGGTTTTTACAAAATTTCTGAAAAATTCTTCCGGAATGGTTTTTTCCTGAAATTCCACCCAAGAATATCACCTGAATTTGGGACAAACCGGGACAAATTTCAGGTCAAACAGATGAGTATTCACCCACGAAAAGAATCAAACAGTTTCACACACAAACGAACCTTCATTTCAGCCCTGGCAGTGACGAATAAAAAATTTATTGCCAATCCTGCGAGACGAATCTGGGGCTCAAACCTCAGCCAAAACTCAGCAGACACAGTGACGAATGTCTGGTAAAAATTTCAGACCAAAATACCCAAGGAGTAAGGCGCAGCAAGTCCCAGACCGAGAGTCAACAAAACCGGTTTTCCGAAAACAAAACGACCTGGCTTTTCTTCCCCGTATCTTCTTTTTGTGATTCGTTTATGGACGTTCCTCCTTGCCTGGGTGCAAACAGCATACGAAAGTGCTTGTACGAATTTTTTTCAGCGCAGTACGGACCCAGAATTAAATTGCAGAAATTAGGCCGAAATTTCACAAGTTTCGGTAGAGGATAGCCTTGGTTTTTACAAAATTTCTGAAAAATTCTTCCGGGATGGTTTTTTCCTGAAATTCCACCCAAGAATCTCCACTGAATTTGGGACAAAACGGGACAAATTTTAGGTAAAACGGATGAGTATTCACCCACGAAAAGAACCAAACAGTTTCACACACAAATGAACCTTCCTTTCAGCCCTGACAGTGACGAATAAAAAATTTATTGCCAATCCTGTGGGACGAATCTGGGGCTCAAACCTCAGCCAAAACTCAACAGACACAGTGACGAATGTTTGGTAAAAATTTCAGACTAAAATACCCAAGGAGTAAGGCGCAGTAAGTCCCAGACCGAGAGTGAACAAAACCGGTTTTCCGAAAACAAAACGTCCTGGCTTTTCTTCCCCCTATCTTGTTTTTGTGATTCGTTTATGGACGTTCCTCCTTGCCTGGGTGCAAAAAACATACGAAAGTGCTTGTGGGAATTTTTCAGCGCAGTACGGACCCACAATGAAATTGCAGAAATTAGGACGGAATTTCACAAGTTTCGGTAGAGGATACCCTTGGTTTTTACAAAATTTCTGAAAAATTCTTCTGGAATGGTTTTTTCCTGAAATTCCACCCAAGAATCTCCACTGAATTTGGACAAAACGGGACAAATTTCAGGTCAAACGGATGAGTATTCACCCACGAAAAGAACCAAAAATTTTCACACACAAACAAACCTTCCTTTCAGCCTTGGCAGTGACGAATAAAAAATTTATTGCCAATCCAGTGGGACGAATCTGGGGCTCAAACCTCAGCCAAAACTCAACAGACACAGTGATGAATGTCTGGTAAAAATTTCAGACCAAAATACCCAAGGAGTAAGGCGCAGTAAGTCCCAGACCGAGAGTGAACAAAACCGGTTTTCCGAAAACAAAATGTCCTGGCTTTTCTTCCCCGTATCTTCTTTTTATGATTGACGTTCCTCCTTGCCTGGGTGCAAAAAACATACGAAAATGCTTGTGTGAATTTTTTTCAGCGCAGTACGGACCCATAATGAAATTGCAGAAATTAGGCCGGAATTTCACAAGTTTCGGTAGTGGATAGCCTTGGTTTTTAAAAAATTTCTGAAAAATTCTTCCGGAATGGTTTTTTCCTGAAATTCCACCCAAGAATCTCCACTGAATTTGGGACAAAACGGGAGAAATTTCAGGTCAAACAGATGAGTATTCACCCAAGAAAAGAACCAAACAGTTTCACACTCAAACGAACCTTCCTTTCAACTCTGGCAGTGACAAATAAAAAATTTACTGCCAATCCTGTGGGACGAATCTGGGGCTCAAACCTCAGCCAAAACTCAACAGACACAGTGACGAATGTCTGGTAAAAATTTCAGACCAAAATACCCAAAAAGTAAGGCGCAGTAAGTCCCAGACCGAGAGTGAACAAAACCGGTTTTCCGAAAACAAAACGTCCTGGCTTTTCTTCCCCGTATCTTCTTTTTGTGATTCGTTTATGGACATTCCTCCTTGCCTGGGTGCAAACAACATACCAAAGTTCTAGTGCTAAATTTTTTCAGCGCAGTACGGACCCAGTATGAAATTCCAGAAATTAGGCCGGAATTTCACAAGTTTCGGTAGAGGATAGCCTTGGTTTTTACAAAATTTCTGAAAAATTCTTCCGGAATGGTTTTTTCCTGAAATTCCACCCAAGAATATCACCTGAATTTGGGACAAACTGGGACAAATTTCAGGTCAAACAGATGAGTATTCACCCACGAAAAGAATCAAACAGTTTCACACACAAACGAACCTTCCTTTCAGCCCTGGCAGTGACGAATAAAAAATTTATTGCCAATCCTGCGGGACGAATCTGGGGCTCAACCCTCAGCCAAAACTCAGCAGACACAGTGACGAATGTCTGGTAAGAATTTCAGACCAAAATACCCAAGGAAGAAGGCGCAATAAGTCCCAGACCGAGAGTGAACAAAACCGGTTTTCCGAAAGCAAAACGTCCTGGCTTTTCTTCCTCGTATCTTCTTTTTGTGATTCGTTTATGGACGTACCTCCTTGCCTGGGTGCAAACAGCATGCGAAAGTGCTTGTGCGAATTTTTTTCAGCGCAGTACGGACCCAGAATGAAATTGCAGAAATTAGGCCGGAATTTCACAAGTTTCGGTAGAGGATAGCCTTGGTTTTAACAAAATTTCTGAAAAATTCTTCTGGAATGGTTTTTTTCTGAAATTCCACCCAAGAATATCCTCTGAATTTGGGACAAAACGGGACAAATTTCAGGTCAAACGGATGAGTATAAACCCACGAAAAGAATCAAACAGTTTCACACACAAACGAACCTTCCTTTCACCCGTGGCAGTGACGAATAAAAAATTTATTGCCAATCCTGCGGGACGAATCTGGGGCTCAAACCTCAGCCAAAACTCAGCAGACACAGTGACGACTGTCTGGTAAAAATTTCAGACCAAAATACCCAAGAAGTAAGGCGCAGTAAGTCCCAGACCGAGAGTGAACAAAACCGGTTTTCCGAAAACAAAACGTCTTGGCTTTTCTTCCCCGTATCTTCTTTTTGTGATTCGTTTATGGACGTTCCTCCTTGCCTGGGTGCAAACAGCATACGAAAGTGCTTGTGCGAATTCTTTTCAGCGCAGTACGGACCCATAATGAAATTGCAGAAATTATGCCGGAATTTCACAAGTTTCGGTAGAGGATAGCCTTGGTTTTTACAAAATTTCTGAAAAATTCTTCCGGAATGGTTTTTTCCTGAAATTCCACCCAAGAATGTCCACTGAATTTGGGACAAAACGGGACAAATTTCAGGTCAAACGGATGAGTATTCACCCACGAAAAGAATCAAACAGTTTCACACACAAACGAACCTTGCTTTCACCCCTGGCAGTGACGAATAAAAAATTTATTGCCAATCCTGCGGGACGAATCTGGGGCTCAAACCTCAGCTAAAACTCAGCAGGCACAGTGACGACTGTCTGGTAAAAATTTCAGACCAAAATACCCAAGGAGTAAGGCGCAGTAAGTCCCAGACCGAGAGTGAACAAAACCGGTTTTCCGAAAACGAAACGTCCTGGCTTTTCTTCCCCGTATCCTCTTTTTGTGATTCGTTTATGGACGTTCCTCCTTGCCTGGGTGCAAACAACATACGAAAGTGCTTGTGCGAATTTTTTTCAGCGCAGTACGGACCCAGAATGAAATTGCAGAAATTAGGCCGGAATTTCACAAGATCGGTAGAGGATAGCCTTGGTTTTTACAAAATTTATGAAAAATTCTTCCGGAATGGTTTTTTCCTGAAATTCCACCCAAGAATATCCACTGAATTTTGGACAAACCGGGACAAATTTCAGGTCAAACAGATGAGTATTCACCCACGAAAAGAATCAAACAGTTTCACACACAAACGAACCTTCCTTTCAGCCCTGGCAGTGACGAATAAAAAAGTTTTGCCAATCCTGCGGGACGAATCTGGGGCTCAAACCTCAGCCAAAACTCAGAAGACACAGTGACGAATGTCTGGTAAAAATTTCAGACCAAAATACCCAAGAAGTAAGGCGAAGTAAGTCCCAGACCGAGAGTGAAAAAAATTGGTTTTCCGAAAACAAAACGTCCTGGCTTTTCTTCCCCGTAACTTCTTTTTGTGATTCGTTTATGGACGTTCCTCCTTGCCTGGGTGCAAACAGCATGCGAAAGTGCTTGTGCGAATTTTTTTCAGCGCAGTACGGACCCAGAATGAAATTGCAGAAATTAGGCCGGAATTTCACTAGTTTCGGTAGAGGATAGCCTTTTTTTTACAAAATTTCTGAAAAATTCTTCCGGAATGATTTTTTCCTGAAATTCCACCCGAGAATCTCCTCTGAATTTGGGACAAAACAGGACAAATTTCAGGTCAAACGGATGAGTATTCACCCACGAAAAGAATCAAACAGTTTCACACACAAACGAACCTTCCTTTCAGCCCTGGCAGTGACGAATAAAAAAGTTTTGCCAATCCTGCGGGACGAATCTGGGGCTCAGACCTCAGCCAAAACTCAGCAGACACAGTGACGAATGTCTGGTAAAAATTTCAGACCAAAATACCCAAGGAGTAAGGCGCAGTAAGTCCCAGACCGAGAGTGAACAAAACCGGTTTTCCGAAAACAAAACGTCCTGGCTTTTCTTCCCCGTATCTTCTTTTTGTGATTCGTTTATGGACGTTCCTCCTTGCCTGGGTGCAAACAACATACGAAAGTGCTTGTGCGAATTTTTTTCAGCGCAGTACAGACCCAGAATGAAATTGCAGAAATTAGGCCGGAATTTCACAAGTTTCGGTAGAGGATAGCCTTGGTTTTTACAAAATTTATGAAAAATTCTTCCGGAATGGTTTTTTCCTGAAATTCCACCCAAGAATATCCACTGAATTTGGGACAAAACGGGACAAATTTCAGGTCAAACAGATGAGTATTCACCCACGAAAAGAATCAAACAGTTTCACACACAAACGAACCTTCATTTCAGCCCTGGCAGTGACGAATAAAAAATTTATTGCCAATCCTGCGGGACGAATCTGGGGCTCAAACCTCAGCCAAAACTCAGCAGACACAGTGACGAATGTTTGGTAAGAATTTCAGACCAAAATACCCAAGGAGTAAGGCGCAGTAAGTCCCAGACCGAGAGTGAACAAAACCGGTTTTCCGAAAACAAAACGTCCTGGCTTTTCTTCCCCATATCTTCTTTTTGTGATTTGATTATGGACGTTCCTCCTTGTCTGGGTGCAAACAACATACGAAAGTGCTTGTGCGAATTTTTTTCAGCGCAGTACGGACCCAGAATGAAATTGCAGAAATTAGGCCGGAATTTCACAAGTTTCGGTAGAGGATAGCCTTGGTTTTTACAAAATTTCTGAAAAATTCTTCCAGAATGGTTTTTTCCTGAAATTCCACCCAAGAATCTCCACTGAATTTGGGACAAAACGGGACAAATTTCAGGTCAAACGGATAAGTATTCACCCACGAAAAGAATCAAACAGTTTCACACACAAACGAACCTTCCTTGCAGCCCTGGCAGTGACGAATAAAAAATTTATTGCCAATCCTGCGGGACGAATCTGGGCTCAAACCTCAGCCAAAACTCAGCAGACACAGTGACGAATGTCTGGTAAAAATTTCAGACCAAAATACCCAAGGAGTAAGGCGCAGTAAGTCCCAGACCGAGAGTGAACAAAACCGATTTTCCGAAAACAAAACGTCCTGGCTTTTCTTCCCCGTATCTTCTTTTTGTGATTCGTTTATGGACGTTCCTCCTTGCCTGGGTGCAAACAGCACACGAAAGTGCTTGTGCGAATTTTTTTCAGCGCAGTACGGACCCATAATGAAATTGCAGAAATTAGGCCGGAATTTCACAAGTTTCGGTAGAGGATAGCCTTGGTTTTTACAAAATTTCTGAAAAATTCTTCCGGAATGGTTTTTTCCTGAAATTCCACCCAAGAATCTCCACTGAATTTGGGACAAAACGGGACAAATTTCAGGTCAAACGGATGAGTATTCACCCACGAAAAGAATCAAACAGTTTCACACACAAACGAACCTTCCTTTCAGCCCTGGCAGTGACGAATAAAAAATTTATTGCCAATCCTGCGGGACGAATCTGGGGCTCAAACCTCAGCCAAAACTCAGCAGACACAGTGACGAATGTCTGGTAAAAATTTCAGACCAAAATACCCAAGGAGTAAGGCGCAGTAAGTCCCAGACCGAGAGTGAACAAAACCGGTTTTCCGAAAACAAAACGTCCTGGCTTTTCTTCCCCGTATCTTCTTTTTGTGATTCGTTTATGGACGTTCCTCCTTGCCTGGGTGCAAACAGCATACGAAAGTTCTTGTGCGAATTTTTTTTCAGCGCAGTACGGACCCAGAATGAAATTGCAGAAATTAGGCCGGAATTTCACAAGTTTCGGTAGAGGATAGCCTTGGTTTTTACAAAATTTCTGAAAAATTCTTCCGGAATGGTTTTTTCCTGAAATTCCACCCAAGAATCTCCACTGAATTTGGGACAAATTTCAGGTCAAACGGATGAGTATTCACCCACGAAAAGAATCAAACAGTTTCACACACAAACGAACCTTCCTTTCAGCCCTGGCAGTGACGAATAAAAAATTTATTGCCAATCCTGCGAGACGAATCTGGGGCTCAAACCTCAGCCAAAACTCAGCAGACACAGTGACGAATGTCTGGTAAAAATTTCAGACCAAAATACCCAAGGAGTAAGGCGCAGTAAGTCCCAGACCGAGAGTGAACAAAATCGGTTTTCCGAAAAGAAAACGTCCTGGCTTTTCTTCACCGTATCTTCTTTTTGTGATTCGTTTATGGACGTTCCTCCTTGCCTGGGTGCAAACAGCACACGAAAGTGCTTGTGCGAATTTTTTTCAGCGCAGTACGGACCCAGAAAGAAATGGCAGAAATTAGGCCGGAATTTCACAAGTTCTGGGAGAGGATAGCCTTTGTTTTTACAAAATTTCTGAAAAATTCTTCCGGAATGGTTTTTTCCTGAAATTCCACCCGAGAATCTCCTCTGAATTTGGGACAAAACGGGACAAATTTCAGGTCAAACGGATGAGTATTCAGCCACGAAAAGAATCAAACAGTTTCACACACAAACGAACCTTCCTTTCAGCCCTGGCAGTGACGAATAAAGAATTTATTGCCAATCCTGCGGGACGAATCTGGGGCTCAAACCTCAGCCAAAACTCAGCAGACACAGTGACGAATGTCTGGTAAAAATTTCAGACCAAAATACCCAAGGAGTAAGGCGCAGTAAGTCCCAGACCGAGAGTGAACAAAACCGGTTTTCCGAAAACAAAACGTCCTGGCTTTTCTTCCCCGTATATTCTTTTTGTGATTCGTTTATGGACGTTCCTCCTTGCCTGGGTGCAAACAGCACACGAATGTGCTTGTGCGAATTTTTTTCGGCGCAGTACGGACCCAGAATGAAATTGCAGAAATTAGACCGGAATTTCACAAGTTTCGGTAGAGGATAGCCTTGGTTTTTACAAAATTTCTGAAAAATTCTTCCGGAATGGTTTTTTCCTGAAATTCCACCCAAGAATCTCCACTGAATTTTGGACAAAGCGGGACAAATTTCAGGTCAAACGGATGAGTATTCACCCACGAAAAGAATCAAACAGTTTCACACACAAACGAACCTTCCTTTCAGCCCTGGCAGTGACGAATAAAAAATTTATTGCCAATCCTGCGGGACGAATCTGGGGCTCAAACCTCAGCCAAAACTCAGCAGACACAGTGACGAATGTCTGGTAAAAATTTCAGACCAAAATACCCAAGGAATAAGGCGCAGTAAGTCCCAGACCGAGAGTGAACAAAATCGGTTTTCCGAAAACAAAACGTCCTGGCTTATCTTCCCCGTATCTTCTTTTTGTGATTCGTTTATGGACGTTCCTCCTTGCCTGGGTGCAAACAGCATACGAAAGTGCTTGTGCGAATTTTTTTCAGCGCAGTACGGACCCAGAATGAAATTGCAGAAATTAGGCCGGAATTTCACAAGTTTCGGTAGAGGATAGCCTTGGTTTTTACAAAATTTCTGAAAAATTCTTCCGGAATGGTGTTTTCCTGAAATTCCACCCAAGAATCTCCACTGAATTTGGGACAAAGCGGGACAAATTTCAGGTCAAACGGATGAGTATTCACCCACGAAAAGAATCAAACAGTTTCACACACAAACGAACCTTCCTTTCAGCCTTGGCAGTGATGAATAAAAAATTTATTGCCAATCCTGCGGGATGAATCTGGGGCTCAAACCTCAGCCAAAACTCAGCAGACACAGTGACGAATGTCTGGTAAAAATTTCAGACCAAAATACCCAAGGAGTAAGGCGCAGTAAGTCCCAGACCGAGAGTGAACAAAACCGGTTTTCCGAAAACAAAACGTCCTGGCTTTTCTTCCCCGTATCTTCTTTTTGTGATTCGTTTATGGACGTTCCTCCTTGCCTGGGTGCAAACAGCACACGAATGTGCTTGTGCGAATTTTTTTCAGCGCAGTACGGACCCAGAATGAAATTGCAGAAATTAGGCCGGAATTTCACAAGTTTCGGTAGAGGATAGCCTTGGTTTTTACAAAATTTCTGAAAAATTCTTCCGGAATGGTTTTTTCCTGAAATTCCACCCAAGAATCTCCACTGAATTTGGGACAAAACGGGACAAATTTCAGGTCAAACGGATGAGTATTCACCCACGAAAAGAATCAAACAGTTTCACACACAAACGAACCTTCCTTTCAGCCCTGGCAGTGACGAATAAAAAATTTATCGCCAATTCTGCGGGACGAATCTGGGGCTCAAACCTCAGCCAAAACTCAGCAGTCACAGTGACGAATGTCTGGTAAAAATTTCAGACCAAAATACCCAAGGAGTAAGGCGCAGTAAGTCCCAGACCGAGAGTGAACAAAACCGGTTTTCTGAAAACAAAACGTCCTGGCTTTTTTTCCCCGTATCTTCTTTTTGTGATTCGTTTATGGACATTCCTCCTTGCCTGGGTGCAAACAGCATACGAAAGTGCTTGTGCGAATTTTTTTCAGCGCAGTACGGACCCAGAATGAAATTCCAGAAATTAGGCCGGAATTTCACAAGTTTCGGTAGAGGATAGCCTTGGTTTTTACAAAATTTCTGAAAAATTCTTCCGGAATGGTTTTTTCCTGAAATTCCACCCAAGAATCTCCACTGAATTTGGGATAAAACGGGACAAATTTCAGGTCAAACGGATGAGTATTCACCCACGAAAAGAATCAAGCAGTTTCACACACAAGCGAACCTTCCTTTCAGCCCTGGCAGTGACGAATAAAAAATTTTTTCGCCAATCCTGCGGGACAAATCTGGGGCTCAAACCTCAGCCAAAACTCAGCAGTCACAGTGACGAATGTCTGGTAAAAATTTCAGACCAAAATACCCAAGGAGTAAGGCGCAGTAAGTCCCAGACCGAGAGTGAACAAAACCGGTTTTCCGTAAACAAAACGTCCTGGCTTTTCTTCCCCGTATCTTCTTTTTGTGATTCGTTTATGGACGTTCCTCCTTGCCTGGGTGCAAACAGCACACGAAAGTGCTTGTGCGAATTTTTTTCAGCGCAGTACGGACCCAGAATGAAATTGCAGAAATTAGGCCGGAATTTCACAAGTTTCGGTAGAGGATAGCCTTGGTTTTTACAAAATTTCTGAAAAATTCTTCCGGAATGGTTTTTTCCTGAAATTCCACCCAAGAATCTCCACTGAATTTGGGACAAATTTCAGGTCAAACGGATGAGTATTCACCCACGAAAAGAATCAAACAGTTTCACACACAAACGAACCTTCCTTTCAGCCCTGGCAGTGACGAATAAAAAATTTATTGCCAATCCTGCGGGACGAATCTGGGGCTCAAATCTCAGCCAAAACTCAGCAGACAGAGTGACGAATGTCTGGTAAAAATTTCAGACCAAAATACCCAAGGAGTAAGGCGCAGTAAGTCCCAGACCGAGAGTGAACAAAATCGGTTTTCCGAAAAGAAAACGTCCTGGCTTTTCTTCACCGTATCTTCTTTTTGTGATTCGTTTATGGACGTTCCTCCTTGCCTGGGTGCAAACAGCACACGAAAGTGCTTGTGCGAATTTTTTTCAGCGCAGTACGGACCCAGAAAGAAATGGCAGAAATTAGGCCGGAATTTCACAAGTTTTGGTAGAGGATAGCCTTTGTTTTTACAAAATTTCTGAAAAATTCTTCCAGAATGGTTTTTTCCTGAAATTCCACCCGAGAATCTCCTCTGAATTTGGGACAAAACGGGACAAATTTCAGGTCAAACGGATGAGTATTCACCCACGAAAAGAATCAAACAGTTTCACACACAAACGAACCTTCCTTTCAGCCCTGGCAGTGACCAATAAAAAATTTATTGCCAATCCTGCGGGACGAATCTGAGGCTCAAACCTCAGCCAAAACTCAGCAGACACAGTGACGAATGTCTGGTAAAAATTTCAGACCAAAATACCCAAGGAGTAAGGCGCAGTAAGTCCCAGACAGAGAGTGAACAAAACCGGTTTTCCGAAAACAAAACGTCCTGGCTTTTCTTCCCCGTATCTTCTTTTTGTGATTCGTTTATGGACGTTCCTCCTTGCCTGGGTGCAAACAGCACACGAATGTGCTTGTGCGAATTTTTTTCAGCGCAGTACGGACCCAGAATGAAATTGCAGAAATTAGACCGGAATTTCACAAGTTTCGGTAGAGGATAGCCTTGGTTTTTACAAAATTTCTGAAAAATTCTTCCGGAATGGTTTTTTCCTGAAATTCCACCCAAGAATCTCCACTGAATTTTGGACAAAGCGGGACAAATTTCAGGTCAAACGGATGAGTATTCACCCACGAAAAGAATCAAACAGTTTCACACACAAACGAACCTTCCTTTCAGCCCTGGCAGTGAGGAATAAAAAATTTATTGCCAATCCTGCGGGACGAATCTGGGGCTCAAACCTCAGCCAAAACTCAGCAGACACAGTGACGAATGTCTGGTAAAAATTTCAAACCAAAATACCCAAGGAATAAGGCGCAGTAAGTCCCAGACCGAGAGTGAACAAAATCGGTTTTCCGAAAACAAAACGTCCTGGCTTTTCTTCCCCGTATCTTCTTTTTGTGATTCGTTTATGGACGTTCCTCCTTGCCTGGGTGCAAACAGCACACGAAAGTGCTTGTGCGAATTTTTTTCAGCGCAGTACGGACCCAGAATGAAATTGCAGAAATTAGGCCGGAATTTCACAAGTTTCGGTAGAGGATAGCCTTGGTTTTTACAAAATTTCTGAAAAATTCTTCCGGAATGGTGTTTTCCTGAAATTCCACCCAAGAATCTCCACTGAATTTGGGACAAAGCGGGACAAATTTCAGGTCAAACGGATGAGTATTCACCCACGAAAAGAATCAAACAGTTTCACACACAAACGAACCTTCCTTTCAGCCTTGGCAGTGACGAATAAAAAATTTATTGCCAATCCTGCGGGACGAATCTGGGGCTCAAACCTCAGCCAAAACTCAGCAGACACAGTGACGAATGTCTGGTAAAAATTTCAGACCAAAATACCCAAGGAGTAAGGCGCAGTAAGTCCCAGACCGAGACTGAACAAAACCGGTTTTCCGAAAACAAAACGTCCTGGCTTTTCTTCCCCGTATCTTCTTTTTGTGATTCGTTTATGGACGTTCCTCCTTGCCTGGGTGCAAACAGCACACGAATGTGCTTGTGCGAATTTTTTTCAGCGCAGTACGGACCCAGAATGAAATTGCAGAAATTAGGCCGGAATTTCACAAGTTTCGGTAGAGGATAGCCTTGGTTTTTACAAAATTTCTGAAAAATTCTTCCGGAATGGTTTTTTCCTGAAATTCCACCCAAGAATCTCCACTGAATTTGGGACAAAACGGGACAAATTTCAGGTCAAACGGATGAGTATTCAACCACGAAAAGAATCAAACAGTTTCACACACAAACGAACCTTCCTTTCAGCCCTGGCAGTGACGAATAAAAAATTTATCGCCAATCCTGCGGGACGAATCTGGGGCTCAAACCTCAGCCAAAACTCAGCAGTCACAGTGACGAATGTCTGGTAAAAATTTCAGACCAAAATACCCAAGGAGTAAGGCGCAGTAAGTCCCAGACCGAGAGTGAACAAAACCGGTTTTCTGAAAACAAAACGTCCTGGCTTTTTTTCCCCGTATCTTCTTTTTGTGATTCGTTTATGGACATTCCTCCTTGCCTGGGTGCAAACAGCATACGAAAGTGCTTGTGCGAATTTTTTTCAGCGCAGTACGGACCCAGAATGAAATTGCAGAAATTAGGCCGGAATTTCACAAGTTTCGGTAGAGGATAGCCTTGGTTTTTACAAAATTTCTGAAAAATTCTTCCGGAATGGTTTTTTCCTGAAATTCCACCCAAGAATCTCCACTGAATTTGGGATAAAACGGGACAAATTTCAGGTCAAACGGATGAGTATTCACCCACGAAAAGAATCAAGCAGTTTCACACACAAGCGAACCTTCCTTTCAGCCCTGGCAGTGACGAATAAAAAATTTTTTCGCCAATCCTGCGGGACGAATCTGGGGCTCAAACCTCAGCCAAAACTCAGCAGTCACAGTGACGAATGTCTGGTAAAAATTTCAGACCAAAATACCCAAGGAGTAAGGCGCAGTAAGTCCCAGACCGAGAGTGAACAAAACCGGTTTTCCGTAAACAAAACGTCCTGGCTTTTCTTCCCCGTATCTTCTTTTTGTGATTCGTTTATGGACGTTCCTCCTTGCCTGGGTGCAAACAGCACACGAAAGTGCTTGTGCGAATTTTTTTCAGCGCAGTACGGACCCAGAATGAAATTGCAGAAATTAGGCCGGAATTTCACAAGTTTCGGTAGAGGATAGCCTTGGTTTTTACAAAATTTCTGAAAAATTCTTCCGGAATGGTTTTTTCCTGAAATTCCACCCAAGAATCTCCACTGAATTTGGGACAAATTTCAGGTCAAACGGATGAGTATTCACCCACGAAAAGAATCAAACAGTTTCACACACAAACGAACCTTCCTTTCAGCCCTGGCAGTGACGAATAAAAAATTTATTGCCAATCCTGCGGGACGAATCTGGGGCTCAAACCTCAGCCAAAACTCAGCAGACACAGTGATGAATGTCTGGTAAAAATTTCAGACCAAAATACCCAAGGAGTAAGGCGCAGTAAGTCCCAGACCGAGAGTGAACAAAACCGGTTTTCCGAAAACAAAACGTCCTGGCTTTTCTTCCCCGTATCTTCTTTTTGTGATTCGTTTATGGACGTTCCTCCTTGCCTGGGTGCAAACAGCACACGAAAGTGCTTGTGCGAATTTTTTTCAGCGCAGTACGGACCCATAATGAAATTGCAGAAATTAGGCCGGAATTTCACAAGTTTCGGTAGAGGATAGCCTTGGTTTTTACAAAATTTCTGAAAAATTCTTCCGGAATGGTTTTTTCCTGAAATTCCACCCAAGAATCTCCACTGAATTTGGGACAAAACGGGACAAATTTCAGGTCAAACGGATGAGTATTCACCCACGAAAAGAATCAAAAAGTTTCACACACAAACGAACCTTCCTTTCAGCCCTGGCAGTGACGAATAAAAAATTTATTGCCAATCCTGCGGGACGAATCTGGGGCTCAAACCTCAGCCAAAACTCAGCAGACACAGTGACGAATGTCTGGTAAAAATTTCAGACCAAAATACCCAAGGAGTAAGGCGCAGTAAGTCCCAGACCGAGAGTGAACAAAACCGGTTTTCCGAAAACAAAACGTCCTGGCTTTTCTTCCCCGTATCTTCTTTTTGTGATTCGTTTATGGACGTTCCTCCTTGCCTGGGTGCAAACAGCACACGAAAGTGCTTGTGCGAATTTTTTTCAGCGCAGTACGGACCCAGAATGAAATTGCAGAAATTAGGCCGGAATTTCACAAGTTTCGGTAGAGGATAGCCTTGGTTTTTACAAAATTTCTGAAAAATTCTTTCGGAATGGTTTTTTCCTGAAATTCCACCCAAGAATCTCCACTGAATTTGGGACAAATTTCAGGTCAAACGGATGAGTATTCACCCACGAAAAGAATCAAACAGTTTCACACACAAACGAACCTTCCTTTCAGCCCTGGCAGTGACGAATAAAAAATTTATTGCCAATCCTGCGGGACGAATCTGGGGCTCAAACCTCAGCCAAAACTCAGCAGACACAGTGACGAATGTCTGGTAAAAATTTCAGACCAAAATACCCAAGGAGTAAGGCGCAGTAAGTCCCAGACCGAGAGTGAACAAAACCGGTTTTCCGAAAACAAAACGTCCTGGCTTTTCTTCCCCGTATCTTCTTTTTGTGATTCGTTTATGGACGTTCCTCCTTGCCTGGGTGCAAACAGCACACGAAAGTGCTTGTGCGAATTTTTTTTCAGCGCAGTACGGACCCAGAATGAAATTGCAGAAATTAGGCCGGAATTTCACAAGTTTCGGTAGAGCATAGCCTTGGTTTTTACAAAATTTCTGAAAAATTCTTCCGGAATGGTTTTTTCCTGAAATTCCACCCAAGAATCTCCACTGAATTTGGGACAAATTTCAGGTCAAACGGATGAGTATTCACCCACGAAAAGAATCAAACAGTTTCACACACAAACGAACCTTCCTTTCAGCACTGGCAGTGACGAATAAAAAATTTATTGCCAATCCTGCGGGACGAATCTGGGGCTCAAACCTCAGCCAAAACTCAGCAGACAGAGTGACGAATGTCTGGTAAAAATTTCAGACCAAAATACCCAAGGAGTAAGGCGCAGTAAGTCCCAGACCGAGAGTGAACAAAATCGGTTTTCCGAAAAGAAAACGTCCTGGCTTTTCTTCACCGTATCTTCTTTTTGTGATTCGTTTATGGACGTTCCTCCTTGCCTGGGTGCAAACAGCACACGAAAGTGCTTGTGCGAATTTTTTTCAGCGCAGTACGGACCCAGAAAGAAATGGCAGAAATTAGGCCGGAATTTCACAAGTTTTGGTAGAGGATAGCCTTTGTTTTTACAAAATTTCTGAAAAATTCTTCCGGAATGGTTTTTTCCTGAAATTCCACCCGAGAATATCCTCTGAATTTGGGACAAAACGGGACAAATTTCAGGTCAAACGGATGAGTATTCACCCACGAAAAGAATCAAACAGTTTCACACACAAACGAACCTTCCTTTCAGCCCTGGCAGTGACGAATAAAAAATTTATCGCCAATCCTGCGGGACGAATCTGGGGCTCAAACCTCAGCCAAAACTCAGCAGACACAATGACGAATGTCTGGTAAAAATTTCAGACCAAAATACCCAAGGAGTAAGGCGCAGTAAGTCCCAGACCGAGAGTGAACAAAACCGGTTTTCCGAAAACAAAACGTCCTGGCTTTTTTTCCCCGTATCTTCTTTTTGTGATTCGTTTATGGACATTCCTCCTTGCCTGGGTGCAAACAGCATACGAAAGTGCTTGTGCGAATTTTTTTCAGCGCAGTACGGACCCAGAATGAAATTGCAGAAATTAGGCCGGAATTTCACAAGTTTCGGTAGAGGATAGCCTTGGTTTTTACAAAATTTCTGAAAAATTCTTCCGGAATGGTTTTTTCCTGAAATTCCACCCAAGAATCTCCACTGAATTTGGGACAAATTTCAGGTCAAACGGATGAGTATTCACCCACGAAAAGAATCAAACAGTTTCACACACAAACGAACCTTCCTTTCAGCCCTGGCAGTGACGAATAAAAAATTTATTGCCAATCCTGCGGGACGAATCTGGGGCTCAAACCTCAGCCAAAACTCAGCAGACACAGTGACGAATGTCTGGTAAAAATTTCAGACCAAAATACCCAAGGAGTAAGGCGCAGTAAGTCCCAGACCGAGAGTGAACAAAACCGGCTTTCCGAAAACAAAACGTCCTGGCTTTTCTTCCCCGTATCTTCTTTTTGTGATTCGTTTATGGACGTTCCTCCTTGCCTGGGTGCAAACAGCACACGAAAGTGCTTGTGCGAATTTTTTTCAGCGCAGTACGGACCCAGAATGAAATTGCAGAAATTAGGCCGGAATTTCACAAGTTTCGGTAGAGGATAGCCTTGGTTTTTACAAAATTTCTGAAAAATTCTTCCGGAATGGTTTTTTCCTGAAATTCCACCCAAGAATCTCCACTGAATTTGGGACAAAACGGGACAAATTTCAGGTCAAACGGATGAGTATTCACCCACGAAAAGAATCAAACAGTTTCACACACAAACGAACCTTCCTTTCAGCCCTGGCAGTGACGAATAAAAAATTTATTGCCAATCCTGCGGGACGAATCTGGGGCTCAAACCTCAGCCAAAACTCCGAAGACACAGTGACGAATGTCTGGTAAAAATTTCAGACCAAAATACCCAAGGAGTAAGGCGCAGTAAGTCCCAGACCGAGAGTGAACAAAACCGGTTTTCCGAAAACAAAACGTCCTGGCTTTTCTTCCCCGTATCTTCTTTTTGTGATTCGTTTATGGACGTTCCTCCTTGCCTGGGTGCAAACAGCACACGAAAGTGCTTGTGCGAATTTTTTTCAGCGCAGTACGGACCCAGAATGAAATTGCAGAAATTAGGCCGGAATTTCACAAGTTTCGGTAGAGGATAGCCTTGGTTTTTACAAAATTTCTGAAAAATTCTTCCGGAATGGTTTTTTCCTGAAATTCCACCCAAGAATCTCCACTGAATTTGGGACAAATTTCAGGTCAAACGGATGAGTATTCACCCACGAAAAGAATCAAACAGTTTCACACACAAACGAACCTTCCTTTCAGCCCTGGCAGTGACGAATAAAAAATTTATTGCCAATCCTGCGGGACGAATCTGGGGCTCAAACCTCAGCCAAAACTCAGCAGACACAGTGACGAATGTCTGGTAAAAATTTCAGACCAAAATACCCAAGGAGTAAGGCGCAGTAAGTCCCAGACCGAGAGTGAACAAAACCGGTTTTCCGAAAACAAAACGTCCTGGCTTTTCTTCCCCGTATCTTCTTTTTGTTATTCGTTTATGGACGTTCCTCCTTGCCTGGGTGCAAATAGCAGACGAAAGTGCTTGTGCGAATTTTTTTCAGCGCAGTACGGACCCATAATGAAATTGCAGAAATTAGGCCGGAATTTCACAAGTTTCGGTAGAGGATAGCCTTGGTTTTTACAAAATTTCTGAAAAATTCTTCCGGAATGGTTTTTTCCTGAAATTCCACCCAAGAATCTCCACTGAATTTGGGACAAATTTCAGGTCAAACGGATGAGTATTCACCCACGAAAAGAATCAAACAGTTTCACACACAAACGAACCTTCCTTTCAGCCCTGGCAGTGACGAATAAAAAATTTATTGCCAATCCTGCGGGACGAATCTGGGGCTCAAACCTCAGCCAAAACTCAGCAGACACAGTGACGAATGTCTGGTAAAAATTTCAGACCAAAATACCCAAGGAGTAAGGCGCAGTAAGTCCCAGACCGAGAGTGAACAAAACCGGTTTTCCGAAAACAAAACGTCCTGGCTTTTCTTCCCCGTATCTTCTTTTTGTGATTCGTTTATGGACGTTCCTCCTTGCCTGGGTGCAAACAGCATACGAAAGTGCTTGTGCGAATTTTTTTCAGCGCAGTACGGACCCAGAATGAAATTGCAGAAATTAGGCCGGAATTTCACAAGTTTCGGTAGAGGATAGCCTTTGTTTTTACAAAATTTTGAAAAATTCTTCCGGAATGATTTTTTCCTGAAATTCCGCCCAAGAATCTCCACTGAATTTGGGACAAAACGGGACAAATTTCAGGTCAAACGGATGAGTATTCACCCACGAAAAGAATCAAACAGTTTCACACACAAACGAACCTTCCTTTCAGCCCTAGCAGTGACGAATAAAAAATTTATTGCCAATCCTGTGGGACGAATCTGGGGCTCAAACCTCAGCCAAACCTCAGCCAAAACTCAGCAGACACAGTGACGAATGTCTGGTAAAAATTTCAGACCAAAATACCCAAGGAGTAAGGCGCAGTAAGTCCCAGACCGAGAGTGAACAAAACCGGTTTTCCGAAAACAAAACGTCCTGGCTTTTCTTCCCCGTATCTTCTTTTTGTGATTCGTTTATGGACGTTCCTCCTTGCCTGGGTGCAAACAGCATACGAAAGTGCTTGTGCGAATTTTTTTCAGCGCAGTACGGACCCAGAATGAAATTGCAGAAATTAGGCCGGAATTTCACAAGTTTCGGTAGAGGATAGCCTTTGTTTTTACAAAATTTTGAAAAATTCTTCCGGAATGATTTTTTCCTGAAATTCCGCCCAAGAATCTCCACTGAATTTGGGACAAAACGGGACAAATTTCAGGTCAAACGGAGGAGTATTCACCCACGAAAAGAATCAAACAGTTTCACACACAAACGAACCTTCCTTCAGCCCTGGCAGTGACGAATAAAAAATTTATTGCCAATCCTGCGGGACGAATCTGGGGCTCAAACCTCAGCCAAAACTCAGCAGACACAGTGACGAATGTCTGGTAAAAATTTCAGACCAAAATACCCAAGGAGTAAGGCGCAGTAAGTCCCAGACCGAGAGTGAACAAAACCGGTTTTCCGAAAACAAAACGTCCTGGCTTTTCTTCCCCGTATCTTCTTTTTGTTATTCGTTTATGGACGTTCCTCCTTGCCTGGGTGCAAACAGCATACGAAAGTGCTCGTGCGAATTTTTTTCAGCGCAGTACGGAACCAGAATGAAATTGCAGAAATTAGGTCGGAATTTCACAAGTTTCGGTAGAGGATAGCCTTGGTTTTTACAAAATTTCTAAAAAATTCTTCCGGAATGATTTTTTCCTGAAAATCCACCCAAGAATCTCCACTGAATTTGGGACAAAACGGGTCAATTTTCAGGTCAAACGGATGAGTATTCACCCACGAAAACAATCAAACAGTTTCACACACAAACGAACCTTCCTTTCAGCCCTGGCAGTGACGAATAAAAAATTTATTGCCAATCCTGCGGGACGAATCTGGGGCTCAAACCTCAGCCAAAACTCAGCAGACACAGTGATGAATGTCTGGTAAAAATTTCAGACCAAAATACCCAAGGAGTAAGGCGCAGTAAGTCCCAGACCGAGAGTGAACAAAACCGGTTTTCCGAAAACAAAACGTCCTGGCTTTTCTTCCCCGTATCTTCTTTTTGTGATTCGTTTATGGACGTTCCTCCTTGCCTGGGTGCAAACAGCACACGAAAGTGCTTGTGCGAATTTTTTTCAGCGCAGTACGGACCCTGAATGAAATTGCAGAAATTAGGCCGGAATTTCACAAGTTTCGGTAGAGGATAGCCTTGGTTTTTACAAAATTTCTGAAAAATTCTTCCGGAATGGTTTTTTCCTGAAATTCCACCCAAGAATCTCCACTGAATTTGGGACAAAACGGGACAAATTTCAGGTCAAACGGATGAGTATTCACCCACGAAAAGAATCAAACAGTTTCACACACAAACGAACCTTCCTTTCAGCCCTGGCAGTGACGAATAAAAAATTTATTGCCAATCTTGCGGGACGAATCTGGGGCTCAAACCTCAGCCAAAACTCAGCAGACACAGTGACGAATGTCTGGTAAAAATTTCAGACCAAAATACCCAAGGAGTAAGGCGCAGTAAGTCCCAGACCGAGAGTGAACAAAACCGATTTTCCGAAAACAAAACGTCCTGGCTTTTCTTCCCCGTATCTTCTTTTTGTGATTCGTTTATGGACGTTCCTCCTTGCCTGGGTGCAAACAGCACACGAAAGTGCTTGTGCGAATTTTTTTCAGCGCAGTACGGACCCATAATGAAATTGCAGAAATTAGGCCGGAATTTCACAAGTTTCGGTAGAGGATAGCCTTGGTTTTTACAAAATTTCTGAAAAATTCTTCCGGAATAGTTTTTTCCTGAAATTCCACCCAAGAATCTCCACTGAATTTGGGACAAAACAGGACAAATTTCAGGTGAAACGGATGAGTATTCACCCACGAAAAGAATCAAACAGTTTCACACACAAACGAACCTTCCTTTCAGCCCTGGCAGTGACGAATAAAAAATTTATTGCCAATCCTGCGGGACGAATCTGGGGCTTAAACCTCAGCCAAAACTCATCAGACACAGTGACGAATGTTTGGTAAAAATTTCAGACCAAAATACCCAAGGAGTAAGGCGCAGTAAGTCCCAGACCGAGAGTGAACAAAATCGGTTTTCCGAAAACAAAACGTCCTGGCTTTTCTTCACCGTATCTTCTTTTTGTGATTCGTTTATGGACGTTCCTCCTTGCCTGTGTGCAAACAGCACACGAAAGTGCTTGTGCGAATTTTTTTCAGCGCAGTACGGACCCATAATGAAATTGCAGAAATTAGGCCGGAATTTCACAAGTTTCGGTAGAGGATAGCCTTGGTTTTTACAAAATTTCTGAAAAATTCATCCGGAATGATTTTTTCCTGAAATACCACCCGAGAATCTCCTCTGAATTTGGGACAAAACGGGACAAATTTCAGGTCAAACGGATGAGTATTCAGCCACGAAAAGAATCAAACAGTTTCACACACAAACGAACCTTCCTTTCAGCCCTGGCAGTGACGAATAAAAAATTTATTGCCAATCCTGCGGGACGAATCTGGGGCTCAAACCTCAGCCAAAACTCAGCAGACACAGTGACGAATGTCTGGTAAAAATTTCAGACCAAAATACCCAAGGAGTAAGGCGCAGTAAGTCCCAGACCGAGAGTGAACAAAACCGGTTTTCCGAAAACAAAATGTCCTGGCTTTTCTTCCCCGTATCTTCTTTTTGTGATTCGTTTATGGACGTTCCTCCTTGCCTGGGTGCAAACAGCACACGAAAGTGCTTGTGCGAATTTTTTTCAGCGCAGTACGGACCCAGAATGAAATTGCAGAAATTAGGCCGGAATTTCACAAGTTTCGGTAGAGGATAGCCTTGGTTTTTACAAAATTTCTGAAAAATTCTTCCGGAATGGTTTTTTCCTGAAATTCCACCCAAGAATCTCCACTGAATTTGGGACAAAACGGGACAAATTTCAGGTCAAACGGATGAGTATTCACCCACGAAAAGAATCAAAAAGTTTCACACACAAACGAACCTTCCTTTCAGCCCTGGCAGTGACGAATAAAAAATTTATTGCCAATCCTGCGGGACGAATCTGGGGCTCAAACTTCAGCCAAAACTCAGCAGACACAGTGACGAATGTCTGGTAAAAATTTCAGACCAAAATACCCAAGGAGTAAGGCGCAGTAAGTCCCAGACCGAGAGTGAACAAAACCGGTTTTCCGAAAACAAAACGTCCTGGCTTTTCTTCCCCGTATCTTCTTTTTGTGATTCGTTTATGGACGTTCCTCCTTGCCTGGGTGCAAACAGCACACGAAAGTGCTTGTGCGAATTTTTTTCAGCGCAGTACGCACCCAGAATGAAATTGCAGAAATTAGGCCGGAATTTCACAAGTTTCGGTAGAGGATAGCCTTGGTTTTTACAAAATTTCTGAAAAATTCTTTCGGAATGGTTTTTTCCTGAAATTCCACCCAAGAATCTCCACTGAATTTGGGACAAATTTCAGGTCAAACGGATGAGTATTCACCCACGAAAAGAATCAAACAGTTTCACACACAAACGAACCTTCCTTTCAGCCCTGGCAGTGACGAATAAAAAATTTATTGCCAATCCTGCGGGACGAATCTGGGGCTCAAACCTCAGCCAAAACTCAGCAGACACAGTGACGAATGTCTGGTAAAAATTTCAGACCAAAATACCCAAGGAGTAAGGCGCAGTAAGTCCCAGACCGAGAGTGAACAAAACCGGCTTTCCGAAAACAAAACGTCCTGGCTTTTCTTCCCCGTATCTTCTTTTTGTGATTCGTTTATGGACGTTCCTCCTTGCCTGGGTGCAAACAGCACACGAAAGTGCTTGTGCGAATTTTTTTCAGCGCAGTACGGACCCAGAATGAAATTGCAGAAATTAGGCCGGAATTTCACAAGTTTCGGTAGAGGATAGCCTTGGTTTTTACAAAATTTCTGAAAAATTCTTCCGGAATGGTTTTTTCCTGAAATTCCACCCAAGAATCTCCACTGAATTTGGGACAAATTTCAGGTCAAACGGATGAGTATTCACCCACGAAAAGAATCAAACAGTTTCACACACAAACGAACCTTCCTTTCAGCCCTGGCAGTGACGAATAAAAAATTTATTGCCAATCCTGCGGGACGAATCTGGGGCTCAAACCTCAGCCAAAACTCAGCAGACACAGTGACGAATGTCTGGTAAAAATTTCAGACCAAAATACCCAAGGAGTAAGGCGCAGTAAGTCCCAGACCGAGAGTGAACAAAACCGGTTTTCCGAAAACAAAACGTCCTGGCTTTTCTTCCCCGTATCTTCTTTTTGTGATTCGTTTATGGACGTTCCTCCTTGCCTGGGTGCAAACAGCACACGAAAGTGCTTGTGCGAATTTTTTTCAGCGCAGTACGGACCCAGAATGAAATTGCAGAAATTAGGCCGGAATTTCACAAGTTTCGGTAGAGGATAGCCTTGGTTTTTACAAAATTTCTGAAAAATTCTTCCGGAATGGTTTTTTCCTGAAATTCCACCCAAGAATCTCCACTGAATTTGGGACAAAACGGGACAAATTTCAGGTCAAACGGATGAGTATTCACCCACGAAAAGAATCAAACAGTTTCACACACAAACGAACCTTCCTTTCAGCCCTGGCAGTGACGAATAAAAAATTTATTGCCAATCCTGCGGGACGAATCTGGGGCTCAAACCTCAGCCAAAACTCCGCAGACACAGTGACGAATGTCTGGTAAAAATTTCAGACCAAAATACCCAAGGAGTAAGGCGCAGTAAGTCCCAGACCGAGAGTGAACAAAACCGGTTTTCCGAAAACAAAACGTCCTGGCTTTTCTTCCCCGTATCTTCTTTTTGTGATTCGTTTATGGACGTTCCTCCTTGCCTGGGTGCAAACAGCACACGAAAGTGCTTGTGCGAATTTTTTCAGCGCAGTACGGACCCAGAATGAAATTGCAGAAATTAGGCCGGAATTTCACAAGTTTCGGTAGAGGATAGCCTTGGTTTTTACAAAATTTCTGAAAAATTCTTCCGGAATGGTTTTTTCCTGAAATTCCACCCAAGAATCTCCACTGAATTTGGGACAAATTTCAGGTCAAACGGATGAGTATTCACCCACGAAAAGAATCAAACAGTTTCACACACAAACGAACCTTCCTTTCAGCCCTGGCAGTGACGAATAAAAAATTTATTGCCAATCCTGCGGGACGAATCTGGGGCTCAAACCTCAGCCAAAACTCAGCAGACACAGTGACGAATGTCTGGTAAAAATTTCAGACCAAAATACCCAAGGAGTAAGGCGCAGTAAGTCCCAGACCGAGAGTGAACAAAACCGGTTTTCCGAAAACAAAACGTCCTGGCTTTTCTTCCCCGTATCTTCTTTTTGTTATTCGTTTATGGACGTTCCTCCTTGCCTGGGTGCAAATAGCAGACGAAAGTGCTTGTGCGAATTTTTTTCAGCGCAGTACGGACCCATAATGAAATTGCAGAAATTAGGCCGGAATTTCACAAGTTTCGGTAGAGGATAGCCTTGGTTTTTACAAAATTTCTGAAAAATTCTTCCGGAATGGTTTTTTCCTGAAATTCCCTCCAAGAATCTCCACTGAATTTGGGACAAAACGGGACAAATTTCAGGTCAAACGGATGAGTATTCACCCACGAAAAGAATCAAACAGTTTCACACACAAACGAACCTTCCTTTCAGCCCTGGCAGTGACGAATAAAAAATTTATTGCCAATCCTGCGGGACGAATCTGGGGCTCAAACCTCAGCCAAAACTCAGCAGACACAGTGACGAATGTCTGGTAAAAATTTCAGACCAAAATACCCAAGGAGTAAGGCGCAGTAAGTCCCAGACCGAGAGTGAACAAAACCGGTTTTCCGAAAACAAAACGTCCTGGCTTTTCTTCCCCGTATCTTCTTTTTGTGATTCGTTTATGGACGTTCCTCCTTGCCTGGGTGCAAACAGGATACGAAAGTGCTTGTGCGAATTTTTTTCAGCGCAGTACGGACCCAGAATGAAATTGCAGAAATTAGGCCGGAATTTCACAAGTTTCGGTAGAGGATAGCCTTTGTTTTTACAAAATTTTGAAAAATTCTTCCGGAATGATTTTTTCCTGAAATTCCGCCCAAGAATCTCCACTGAATTTGGGACAAAACGGGACAAATTTCAGGTCAAACGGATGAGTATTCACCCACGAAAAGAATCAAACAGTTTCACACACAAACGAACCTTCCTTTCAGCCCTAGCAGTGACGAATAAAAAATTTATTGCCAATCCTGTGGGACGAATCTGGGGCTCAAACCTCAGCCAAACCTCAGCCAAAACTCAGCAGACACAGTGACGAATGTCTGGTAAAAATTTCAGACCAAAATACCCAAGGAGTAAGGCGCAGTAAGTCCCAGACCGAGAGTGAACAAAACCGGTTTTCCGAAAACAAAACGTCCTGGCTTTTCTTCCCCGTATCTTCTTTTTGTGATTCGTTTATGGACGTTCCTCCTTGCCTGGGTGCAAACAGCATACGAAAGTGCTTGTGCGAATTTTTTTCAGCGCAGTACGGACCCAGAATGAAATTGCAGAAATTAGGCCGGAATTTCACAAGTTTCGGTAGAGGATAGCCTTTGTTTTTACAAAATTTTGAAAAATTCTTCCGGAATGATTTTTTCCTGAAATTCCGCCCAAGAATCTCCACTGAATTTGGGACAAAACGGGACAAATTTCAGGTCAAACGGATGAGTATTCACCCACGAAAAGAATCAAACAGTTTCACACACAAACGAACCTTCCTTTCAGCCCTAGCAGTGACGAATAAAAAATTTATTGCCAATCCTGTGGGACGAATCTGGGGCTCAAACCTCAGCCAAACCTCAGCCAAAACTCAGCAGACACAGTGACGAATGTCTGGTAAAAATTTCAGACCAAAATACCCAAGGAGTAAGGCGCAGTAAGTCCCAGACCGAGAGTGAACAAAACCGGTTTTCCGAAAACAAAACGTCCTGGCTTTTCTTCCCCGTATCTTCTTTTTGTGATTCGTTTATGGACGTTCCTCCTTGCCTGGGTGCAAACAGCATACGAAAGTGCTTGTGCGAATTTTTTTCAGCGCAGTACGGACCCAGAATGAAATTGCAGAAATTAGGCCGGAATTTCACAAGTTTCGGTAGAGGATAGCCTTTGTTTTTACAAAATTTTGAAAAATTCTTCCGGAATGATTTTTTCCTGAAATTCCGCCCAAGAATCTCCACTGAATTTGGGACAAAACGGGACAAATTTCAGGTCAAACGGAGGAGTATTCACCCACGAAAAGAATCAAACAGTTTCACACACAAACGAACCTTCCTTTCAGCCCTGGCAGTGACGAATAAAAAATTTATTGCCAATCCTGCGGGACGAATCTGGGGCTCAAACCTCAGCCAAAACTCAGCAGACACAGTGACGAATGTCTGGTAAAAATTTCAGACCAAAATACCCAAGGAGTAAGGCGCAATAAGTCCCAGACCGAGAGTGAACAAAACCGGTTTTCCGAAAACAAAACGTCCTGGCTTTTCTTCCCCGTATCTTCTTTTTGTTATTCGTTTATGGACGTTCCTCCTTGCCTGGGTGCAAACAGCATACGAAAGTGCTCGTGCGAATTTTTTTCAGCGCAGTACGGAACCAGAATGAAATTGCAGAAATTAGGTCGGAATTTCACAAGTTTCGGTAGAGGATAGCCTTGGTTTTTACAAAATTTCTAAAAAATTCTTCCGGAATGATTTTTTCCTGAAAATCCACCCAAGAATCTCCACTGAATTTGGGACAAAACGGGTCAATTTTCAGGTCAAACGGATGAGTATTCACCCACAAAAAGAATCAAACAGTTTCACACACAAACGAACCTTCCTTTCAGCCCTGGCAGTGACGAATAAAAAATTTATTGCCAATCCTGCGGGACAAATCTGGGGCTCAAACCTCAGCCAAAACTCAGCAGACACAGTGACGAATGTCTGGTAAAAATTTCATACCAAAATACCCAAGGAGTAAGGCGCAGTAAGTCCCAGACCGAGAGTGAACAAAACCGGTTTTCCGAAAACAAAACGTCCTGGCTTTTCTTCCCCGTATCTTCTTTTTGTGATTCGTTTATGGACGTTCCTCCTTGCCTGGGTGCAAACAGCATACGAAAGTGCTTGTGCGAATTTTTTTCAGCGTAGTACGGACCCAGAATGAAATTGCAGAAATTAGGCCGGAATTTCACAAGTTTCGGTAGAGGATAGCCTTGGTTTTTACAAAATTTCTGAAAAATTCTTCCGGAATGGTTTTTTCCTGAAATTCCACCCAAGAATCTCCACTGAATTTGGGACAAATTTCAGGTCAAACGGATGAGTATTCACCCACGAAAAGAATCAAACAGTTTCACACACAAACGAACCTTCCCTTCAGCCCTGGCAGTGACGAATAAAAAATTTATTGCCAATCCTGCGGGACGAATCTGGGGCTCAAACCTCAGCCAAAACTCAGCAGACACAGTGACGAATGTCTGGTAAAAATTTCATACCAAAATACCCAAGGAGTAAGGCGCAGTAAGTCCCAGACCGAGAGTGAACAAAACCGGTTTTCCGAAAACAAAACGTCCTGGCTTTTCTTCCCCGTATCTTCTTTTTGTTATTCGTTTATGGACGTTCCTCCTTGCCTGGGTGCAAATAGCAGACGAAAGTGCTTGTGCGAATTTTTTTCAGCGCAGTACGGACCCATAATGAAATTGCAGAAATTAGGCCGGAATTTCACAAGTTTCGGTAGAGGATAGCCTTGGTTTTTACAAAATTTCTGAAAAATTCTTCCGGAATGGTTTTTTCCTGAAATTCCCTCCAAGAATCTCCACTGAATTTGGGACAAAACGGGACAAATTTCAGGTCAAACGGATGAGTATTCACCTACGAAAAGAATCAAACAGTTTCACACACAAACGAACCTTCCTTTCAGCCCTGGCAGTGACGAATAAAAAATTTATTGCCAATCCTGCGGGACGAATCTGGGGCTCAAACCTCAGCCAAAACTCAGCAGACACAGTGACGAATGTCTGGTAAAAATTTCAGACCAAAATACCCAAGGAGTAAGGCGCAGTAAGTCCCAGACCGAGAGTGAACAAAACCGGTTTTCCGAAAACAAAACGTCCTGGCTTTTCTTCCCCGTATCTTCTTTTTGTGATTCGTTTATGGACGTTCCTCCTTGCCTGGGTGCAAACAGCATACGAAAGTGCTTGTGCGAATTTTTTTCAGCGTAGTACGGACCCAGAATGAAATTGCAGAAATTAGGCCGGAATTTCACAAGTCTCGGTAGAGGATAGCCTTTGTTTTTACAAAATTTTGAAAAATTCTTCCGGAATGATTTTTTCCTGAAATTCCGCCCAAGAATGTCCACTGAATTTGGGACAAAACGGGACAAATTTCAGGTCAAACGGATGAGTATTCACCCACGAAAAGAATCAAACAGTTTCACACACAAACGAACCTTCCTTTCAGCCCTGGCAGTGACGAATAAAAAATTTATTGCCAATCCTGCGGGACGAATCTGGGGCTCAAACCTCAGCCAAAACTCAGCAGACACAGTGACGAATGTCTGGTAAAAATTTCAGACCAAAATACCCAAGGAGTAAGGCGCAGTAAGTCCCAGACCGAGAGTGAACAAAACCGGTTTTCCGAAAACAAAACGTCCTGGCTTTTCTTCCCCGTATCTTCTTTTTGTGATTCGTTTATGGACGTTCCTCCTTGCCTGGGTGCAAACAGCATACGAAAGTGCTTGTGCGAATTTTTTTCAGCGTAGTACGGACCCAGAATGAAATTGCAGAAATTAGGCCGGAATTTCACAAGTCTCGGTAGAGGATAGCCTTTGTTTTTACAAAATTTTGAAAAATTCTTCCGGAATGATTTTTTCCTGAAATTCCGCCCAAGAATCTCCACTGAATTTGGGACAAAACGGGACAAATTTCAGGTCAAACGGATGAGTATTCACCCACGAAAAGAATCAAACAGTTTCACACACAAACGAACCTTCCTTTCAGCCCTGGCAGTGACGAATAAAAAATTTATTGCCAATCCTGCGGGACGAATCTGGGGCTCAAACCTCAGCCAAAACTCAGCAGACACAGTGACGAATGTCTGGTAAAAATTTCAGACCAAAATACCCAAGGAGTAAGGCGCAGTAAGTCCCAGACCGAGAGTGAACAAAACCGGTTTTCCGAAAACAAAACGTCCTGGCTTTTCTTCCCCGTATCTTCTTTTTGTGATTCGTTTATGGACGTTCCTCCTTGCCTGGGTGCAAACAGCATACGAAAGTGCTTGTGCGAATTTTTTTCAGCGCAGTACGGACCCAGAATGAAATTGCAGAAATTAGGCCGGAATTTCACAAGTTTCGGTAGAGGATAGCCTTTGTTTTTACAAAATTTTGAAAAATTCTTCCGGAATGATTTTTTCCTGAAATTCCGCCCAAGAATCTCCACTGAATTTGGGACAAAACGGGACAAATTTCAGGTCAAACGGATGAGTATTCACCCACGAAAAGAATCAAACAGTTTCACACACAAACGAACCTTCCTTTCAGCCCTAGCAGTGACGAATAAAAAATTTATTGCCAATCCTGTGGGACGAATCTGGGGCTCAAACCTCAGCCAAACCTCAGCCAAAACTCAGCAGACACAGTGACGAATGTCTGGTAAAAATTTCAGACCAAAATACCCAAGGAGTAAGGCGCAGTAAGTCCCAGACCGAGAGTGAACAAAACCGGTTTTCCGAAAACAAAACGTCCTGGCTTTTCTTCCCCGTATCTTCTTTTTGTGATTCGTTTATGGACGTTCCTCCTTGCCTGGGTGCAAACAGCATACGAAAGTGCTTGTGCGAATTTTTTTCAGCGCAGTACGGACCCAGAATGAAATTGCAGAAATTAGGCCGGAATTTCACAAGTTTCGGTAGATGATAGCCTTTGTTTTTACAAAATTTTGAAAAATTCTTCCGGAATGATTTTTTCCTGAAATTCCGCCCAAGAATCTCCACTGAATTTGGGACAAAACGGGACAAATTTCAGGTCAAACGGATGAGTATTCACCCACGAAAAGAATCAAACAGTTTCACACACAAACGAACCTTCCTTTCAGTCCTGGCAGTGACGAATAAAAAATTTATTGCCAATCCTGCGGGACTAATCTGGGGCTCAAACCTCAGCCAAAACTCAGCAGACACAGTGACGAATGTCTGGTAAAAATTTCGGACCAAAATACCCAAGGAGTAAGGCGCAGTAAGTCCCAGACCGAGAGTGAACAAAATCGGTTTTCCGAAAACAAAACGTCCTGGCTTTTCTTCCCCGTATCTTCTTTTTGTGATTCGTTTATGGACGTTCCTCCTTGCCTGGGTGCAAACAGCATACGAAAGTTCTTGTGCGAATTTTTTTCAGCGCAGTACGGACCCAGAATGAAATTGCAGAAATTGGGCCGGAATTTCAAAAGTTTCGGTAGAGGATAGCCTTTGTTTTTACAAAATTTCTGAAAAATTCTTCCAGAATGATTTTTCCGGAAATTCCACCCAAGAATCTCCACTGCATTTGGGACAAAACGGGACAAATTTCAGGTCAAACGGATGAGTATTCACCCACGAAAAGAATCAAACAGTTTCACACACAAACGAACCTTCCTTTCAGCCCTGGCAGTGACGAATAAAAAATTTATTGCCAATCCTGCGGGACGAATCTGGGGCTCAAACCTCAGCCAAAACTCAGCAGACACAGTGACGAATGTCTGGTAAAAATTTCAGACCAAAATACCCAAGGAGTAAGGCGCAGTAAGTCCCAGACCGAGGGTGAACAAAACCGGTTTTCCGAAAACAAAACGTCCTGGCTTTTCTTCCCCGTATCTTCTTTTTGTGATTCGTTTATGGACGTTCCTCCTTGCCTGGGTGCAAACAGCATACGAAAGTGCTTGTGCGAATTTTTTTCAGCGCAGTACGGACCCAGAATGAAATTGCAGAAATTAGGCCGGAATTTCACAAGTTTCGGTAGAGGATACCCTTGGTTTTTACAAAATTTTGAAAAATTCTTCCGGAATGATTTTTTCCTGAAATTCCGCCCAAGAATCTCCACTGAATTTGGGACAAAACGGGACAAATTTCAGGTCAAACGGATGAGTATTCACCCACGAAAAGAATCAAACAGTTTCACACACAAACGAACCTTCCTTTCAGCCCTAGCAGTGACGAATAAAAAATTTATTGCCAATCCTGTGGGACGAATCTGGGGCTCAAACCTCAGCCAAACCTCAGCCAAAACTCAGCAGACACAGTGACGAATGTCTGGTAAAAATTTCAGACCAAAATACCCAAGGAGTAAGGCGCAGTAAGTCCCAGACCGAGAGTGAACAAAACCGGTTTTCCGAAAACAAAACGTCCTGGCTTTTCTTCCCCGTATCTTCTTTTTGTGATTCGTTTATGGACGTTCCTCCTTGCCTGGGTGCAAACAGCATACGAAAGTGCTTGTGCGAATTTTTTTCAGCACAGTACGGACCCAGAATGAAATTGCAGAAATTAGGCCGGAATTTCACGAGTTTCGGTAGGGGATAGCCTTGGTTTTTAAAAATTTCTGAAAAATTCTTCCGGAATGGTTTTTTCCTGAAATTCCACCCAAGAATCTCCACTGAATTTGGGACAAAACGGGACAAATTTCAGGTCAAACGGATGAGTATTCACCCACGAAAAGAATCAAACAGTTTCACACACAAACGAACCTTCCTTTCAGCCCTGGCAGTGACGAATAAAAAATTTATTGCCAATCTTACGGGACGAATCTGGGGCTCAAACCTCAGCCAAAACTCAGCAGACACAGTGACGAATGTCTGGTAAAAATTTCAGACCAAAATACCCAAGGAGTAAGGCGCAGTAAGTCCCAGACCGAGAGTGAACAAAACCGGTTTTCCGAAAACAAAACGTCCTGGCTTTTCTTCCCCGTATCTTCTTTTTGTGATTCGTTTAGGGACGTTCCTCCTTGCCTGGGTGCAAACAGCATACGAAAGTGCTTGTGCGAATTTTTTTCAGCGCAGTACGGACCCAGAATGAAATTGCAGAAATTAGGCCGGAATTTCAAAAGTTTCGGTAGAGGATAGCCTTTG
Organism: Phaseolus vulgaris; assembly: GCF_051622355.1. NCBI lineage: Eukaryota > Viridiplantae > Streptophyta > Magnoliopsida > Fabales > Fabaceae > Phaseolus > Phaseolus vulgaris. The sequence goes on from NC_143498.1 coordinate 1,131,260, forward strand.
TTTTTACAAAATTTCTGAAAAATTCTTCCGGAATGATTTTTTCCTGAAATTCCACCCAAGAATCTCCACTGAATTTGGCACAAAACGGGACAAATTTCAGGTCAAACGGATGAGTATTCACCCACGAAAAGAATCAAACAGTTTCACACACAAACGAACCTTCCTTTCAGTCCTGGCAGTGACGAATAAAAAATTTATTGCCAATCCTGCGGGACGAATCTGGGGCTCAAACCTCAGCCAAAACTCAGCAGACACAGTGACGAATGTCTGGTAAAAATTTCGGACCAAAATACCCAAGGAGTAAGGCGTAGTAAGTCCCAGACCGAGAGTGAACAAAATCGGTTTTCCGAAAACAAAACGTCCTGGCTTTTCTTCCCCGTATCTTCTTTTTGTGATTCGTTTATGGACGTTCCTCCTTGCCTGGGTGCAAACAGCATACGAAAGTTCTTGTGCGAATTTTTTTCAGCGCAGTACGGACCCAGAATGAAATTGCAGAAATTAGGCCGGAATTTCAAAAGTTTCGGTAGAGGATAGCCTTTGTTTTTACAAAATTTCTGAAAAATTCTTCCAGAATGATTTTTCCGGAAATTCCACCCAAGAATCTCCACTGCATTTGGGACAAAACGGGACAAATTTCAGGTCAAACGGATGAGTATTCACCCACGAAAAGAATCAAACAGTTTCACACACAAACGAACCTTCCTTTCAGCCCTGGCAGTGACGAATAAAAAACTTATTGCCAATCCTGCGGGACGAATCTGGGGCTCAAACCTCAGCCAAAACTCAGCAGACACAGTGACGAATGTCTGGTAAAAATTTCAGACCAAAATACCCAAGGAGTAAGGCGCAGTAAGTCCCAAACCGAGAGTGAAAAAAACCGGTTTTCCGAAAACAAAACGTCCTAGCTTTTCTTCCCCGTATCTTCTTTTTGTGATTCGTTTATGGACGTTCCTCCTTGCCTGGGTGCAAACAGCATACGAAAGTTCTTGTGCGAATTTTTTTCAGCGCAGTACGGACCCAGAATGAAATTGCAGAAATTAGGCCGGAATTTCACAAGTTTCGGTAGAGGATAACCTTTGTTTTTACAAAATTTCTGAAAAATTCTTCCAGAATGATTTTTCCTGAAATTCCACCCAAGAATCTCAACTGAATTTGGGACAAAACGGGACAAATTTCAGGTCAAACGGATGAGTATTCACCCACGAAAAGAATCAAACAGTTTCACACACAAACGAACCTTCCTTTCAGCTCTGGCAGTGACGAATAAAAAATTTATTGCCAATCCTGCGGGACGAATCTGGGGCTCAAACCTCAGCCAAAACTCAGCAGACACAGTGACGAATGTCTGGTAAAAATTTCAGACCAAAATACCCAAGGAGTAAGGCGCAGTAAGTCCCAGACCGAGAGTGAACAAAACCGGTTTTCCGAAAACAAAACGTCCTGGCTTTTCTTCCCCGTATCTTCTTTTTGTGATTCGTTTATGGACGTTCCTCCTTGCCTGGGTGCAAACAGCATACGAAAGTGCTTGTGCGAATTTTTTTCAGCGCAATACGGACCCAGAATGAAATTGCAGAAATTAGGCCGGAATTTCACAAGTTTCGGTAGAGGATAGCCTTGGTTTTTACAAAATTTCCGAAAAATTCTTCCGGAATGGTTTTTTCCTGAAATTCCACCCAAGAATCTCCACTGAATTTGGGACAGAACGGGACAAATTTCAGGTCAAACGGATGAGTATTCATCCACGAAAAGAATCAAACAGTTTCACACACAAACCAACCTTCCTTTCAGCCCTGGCAGTGTCGAATAAAAAATTTATTGCCAATCCTGCGGGACGAATCTGGGGCTCAAACCTCAGCCAAAACTCAGCAGACACAGTGACGAATGTCTGGTAAAAATTTCAGACCAAAATACCCAAGGAGTAAGGCGCAGTAAGTCCCAGACCGAGAGTGAACAAAACCGGTTTTCCGAAAACAAAACGTCCTGGCTTTTCTTCCCCGTATCTTCTTTTTGTGATTCGTTTATGGACGTTCCTCCTTGCCTGGGTGCAAACAACATACGAAAGTGCTTGTGCGAATTTTTTTCAACGTAGTACGGACCCAGAATGAAATTGCAGAAATTAGGCCGGAATTTCACAAGTTTCGGTAGAGGATAGCCTTGGTTTTTACAAAATTTTTGAAAAATTCTTCCGGAATAGTTTTTTCCTGAAATTCCACCCAAGAATCTCCACTGAATTTGGGACAAAACGGGACAAATTTCAGGTCAAACGGATGAGTATTCACCCACGAAAAGAATCAAACAGTTTCACACACAAACGAACCTTCCTTTCAGCCCTAGCAGTGACGAATAAAAAATTTATTGCCAATCCTGTGGGACGAATCTGGGGCTCAAACCTCAGCCAAACCTCAGCCATCAGCAGACACAGTGACGAATGTCTGGTAAAAATTTCAGACCAAAATACCCAAGGAGTAAGGCGCAGTAAGTCCCAGACCGAGAGTGAACAAAACCGGTTTTCCGAAAACAAAACGTCCTGACTTTTCTTCCCCGTATCTTCTTTTTGTGATTCGTTTATGGACGTTCCTCCTTGCCTGGGTGCAAACAACATACGAAAGTGCTTGTGCGAATTTTTTTCAGCGCAGTACGGACCCAGAATGAAATTGCAGAAATTAGGCCGGAATTTCACAAGTTTCGGTAGAGGATAGCCTTGGTTTTTACAAAATTTCTGAAAAATTCTTCCGGAATGGTTTTTTCCTGAAATTCAACCCAAGAATCTCCACTGAATTTGGGACAAAACGGGACAAATTTCAGGTCAAACGGATGAGTATTCACCCACGAAAGGAATCAAAATGTTTCACACACAAACGAACCTTCATTTCACCCCTGGCAGTGACGAATAAAAAATTTATTGCCAATCCTGCGGGACGAATCTGGGGCTCAAACCTCAGCCAAAACTCAATAGACACAGTGACGAATGTCTGGTAAAACTTTCAGACCAAAATACCCAAGGAGTAAGGCGCAGTAAGTCCCAGACCGAGAGTGAACAAAACCGGTTTTCCGAAAACAAAACGTCCTGGCATTTCTTCCCCGTATCTTCGTTTTGTGATTCGTTTATGGACGTTCCTCCTTGCCAGGGTGCAAACAACATACGAAAGTGCTTGTGCGAATTTTTTTCAGCGCAGTACGGACCCAGAATGAAATTGCAGAAATTAGGCCGGAATTTCACAAGTTTCGGTAGAGGATAGCCTTGGTTTTTACAAAATTTCTGAAAAATTCTTCCGGAATGGTTTTTTCCTAAAATTCCACCCAAGAATCTCCACTGAATTTGGGACAAAACGGGACAAATTTCAGGTCAAACGGATGAGTATTCACCCACGAAAGGAATCAAAATGTTTCACACACAAACGAACCTTCATTTCACCCCTGGCAGTGACGAATAAAAAATTTATTGCCAATCCTGCGGGACGAATCTGGGGCTCAAACCTCAGCCAAAACTCAGCAGACACAGTGACGAATGTCTGGTAAAAATTTCAGACCAAAATATCCAAGGACTAAGGCGCAGTAAGTCCCAGACCGAGAGTGAACAAAACCGGTTTTCCGAAAACAAAACGTCCTGGCTTTTCTTCCCCGTATCTTCTTTTTGTGATTCGTTTATGGACGTTCCTCCTTGCCTGGGTGCAAACAGCATACGAAAGTGCTTGTGCGAATTTTTTTCAGCGCAATACGGACCCAGAATGAAATTGCAGAAATTAGGCCGGAATTTCACAAGTTTCGGTAGAGGATAGCCTTGGTTTTTACAAAATTTCCGAAAAATTCTTCCGGAATGGTTTTTTCCTGAAATTCCACCAAAGAATCTCCACTGAATTTGGGACAAAACGGGACAAATTTCAGGTCAAACGGATGAGTATTCATCCACGAAAAGAATCAAACAGTTTCACACACAAACGAACCTTCCTTTCAGCCCTGGCAGTGACGAATAAAAAATTTATTGCCAATCCTGCGGGACGAATCTGGGGCTCAAACCTCAGCCAAAACTCAGCAGACACAGTGACGAATGTCTGGTAAAAATTTCAGACCAAAATACCCAAGGAGTAAGGCGCAGTAAGTCCCAGACCGAGAGTGAACAAAACCGGTTTTTCGAAAACAAAACGTCCTGGCTTTTGTTCCCCGTATCTTCTTTTTGTAATTCGTTTATGGACGTTCCTCCTTGCCTGGGTGCAAACAGCATACGAAAGTGCTTGTGCGAATTTTTTTCAGCGCAGTACGGACCCAGAATGAAATTGAAGAAATTAGGCCGGAATTTCACAAGTTTCGGTAGAGGATAGCCTTGGCTTTTACAAAATTTCTGAAAAATTCTTCCAGAATGGTTTTTTCCTGAAATTCCACCCAAGAATCTCCACTGAATTTGGGACAAAACGGGACAAATTTCAGGTCAAACGGATGAGTATTCATCCACGAAAAGAATCAAACAGTTTCACACACAAACCAACCTTCCTTTCAGCCCTGGCAGTGTCGAATAAAAAATTTATTGCCAATCCTGCGGGACGAATCTGGGGCTCAAACCTCAGCCAAAACTCAGCAGACACAGTGACGAATGTCTCGTAAAAATTTCAGACCAAAATACCCAAGTAGTAAGGCGCAGTAAGTCCCAGACCGAGAGTGAACAAAACCGGTTTTCCAAAAACAAAACGTCCTGGCTTTTGTTCCCCGTATCTTCTTTTTGTAATTCGTTTATGGACGTTCCTCCTTGCCTGGGTGCAAACAACATACGAAAGTGCTTGTGCGAATTTTTTTCAGCGCAGTACGGACCCAGAATGAAATTGAAGAAATTAGGCCGGAATTTCACAAGTTTCGGTAGAGGATAGCCTTGGCTTTTACAAAATTTCTGAAAAATTCTTCCAGCATGGTTTTTTCCTGAAATTCCACCCAAGAATCTCCACTGAATTTGGGACAAAACGGGACAAATTTCAGGTCAAACGGAGGAGTATTCACCCACGAAAAGAATCAAACAGTTTCACACACAAACGAACCTTCCTTTCAGCCCTGGCAGTGACGAATAAAAACTTTATTGTCAATCTTGCGGGACGAATCTGGGCTCAAACCTCAGCCAAAACTCAGCAGACACAGTGACGAATGTCTGGTAAAAATTTCAGACCAAAATACCCAAGGACTAAGGCGCAGTAAGTCCCAGACCGAGAGTGAACAAAACCGGTTTTCCGAAAACAAAACGTCCTGGCTTTTCTTCCCCGTATCTTCTTTTTGTGATTCGTTTATGGACGTTCCTCCTTGCCTGGGTGCAAACAACATACGAAAGTGCTTTTGCATATTTTTTTCAGCGCAGTACGGACCCAGAATGAAATTGCAGAAATTAGGCCGGAATTTCACAAGTTTCGGTAGAGGATAACCTTGGTTTTTACAAAATTTCTGAAAAATTCTTCCGGAATGGTTTTTTCCTGAAATTCCACCCAAGAATCTCCACTGAATTTGGGACAAAACGGGACAAATTTCAGGTCAAACGGATGAGTATTCACCCATGAAAAGAATCAAACAGTTTCACACACAAACGAACCTTCCTTTCAGCCCTGGCAGTGACGAATAAAAAATTTATTGTCAATCCTGCGGGACGAATCAGGGCTCAAACCTCAGCCAAAACTCAGCAGACACAGTGACGAATGTCTGGTAAAAATTTCAGACCAAAATACACAAGGAGTAAGGCGCAGTAAGTCCCAGACCGAGAGTGAAAAAAACCGGTTTTCCGAAAACAAAACGTCCTGGCTTTTCTTCCCCGTATCTTCATTTTGTGATTCGTTAATGGAAGTTCCTCCTTGCCTGGGTTCAAACAGCATACGAAAGTGCTTGTGCGAATTTTTTTCAGCGCAGTACGGACCCAAAATTAAATTGCAGAAATTAGGCCGGAATTTCACAAGTTTCGGTAGAGGATAGCCTTTGTTTTTACAAAATTTCTGAAAAATTCTTCCGGAATGATTTTTTCCTGAAATTCCACCCAAGAATCTCCACTGAATTTGTGACAAAACGGGACAAATTTCAGGTCAAACGGATGAGTATTCACCCACGAAAAGAATCAAACAGTTTCACACACAAACGAACCTTCCTTTCAGCCCTGGCAATGACGAATAAAAAATTTATTGCCAATCCTGCGGGACGAATCAGGGCTCAAACCTCAGCCAAAACTCAGCAGACACAGTGACGAATGTCTGGTAAAAATTTCAGACCAAAATACCCAAGGAGTAAGGCGCAGTAAGTCCCAGACCGAAAGTGAACAAAACCGGTTTTCCGAAAACAAAACGTCCTGGCTTTTCTTCCCCGTATCTTCTTTTTGTGATTCGTTTATGGACGTTCCTCCTTGCCTGGGTGCAAACAACATACCAAAGTGCTTGTGCGAAATTTTTTCTGCGCAGTACGGACCCAGAATGAAATTGCAGAAATTAGGCCGGAATTTCACAAGTTTCGGTAGAGGATAGCCTTTGTTTTTACAAAATTTCTGAAAAATTCTTCCGGAATGATTTTTTCCTGAAATTCCACCAAAGAATCTCCACTGAATTTGGGACAGAACGGGACAAATTTCAGGTCAAACGGATGAGTATTCACCCATGAAAAGAATCAAACAGTTTCACACACAAACGAACCTTCCTTTCAGCCCTGGCAGTGACGAATAAAAAATTTATTGCCAATCCTGCGGGACGAATCTGGGGCTCAAACCTCAGCCAAAACTCAGCAGACACAGTGACGAATGTCTGGTAAAAATTTCAGACCAAAATACCCAAGGAGTAAGGCGCAGTAAGTCCCAGACCGAGAGTGAACAAAACCGGTTTTCCGAAAACAAAACGTCCTGGCTTTTCTTCCCCGTATCTTCTTTTTGTGATTCGTTTATGGACGTTCCTCCTTGCCTGGGTGCAAACAACATACAAAAGTGCTTGTGCGAATTTTTTTCAGCGCAGTACGGACCCAGAATGAAATTGAAGAAATTAGGCCGGAATTTCACAAGTTTCGGTAGAGGATAGCCTTGGCTTTTACAAAATTTCTGAAAAATTCTTCCAGAATGGTTTTTTCCTGAAATTCCACCCAAGAATCTCCACTGAATTTGGGACAGAACGGGACAAATTTCAGGTCAAACGGATGAGTATTCATCCACGAAAAGAATCAAACAGTTTCACACACAAACCAACCTTCCTTTCAGCCCTGGCAGTGTCGAATAAAAAATTTATTGCCAATCCTGCGGGACGAATCTGGGGCTCAAACCTCAGCCAAAACTCAGCAGACACAGTGACGAATGTCTGGTAAAAATTTCAGACCAAAATACACAAGGAGTAAGGCGCAGTAAGTCCCAGTCCGAGAGTGAACAAAACCGGTTTTCCAAAAACAAAACGTCCTGGCTTTTCTTCCCCGTATCTTCATTTTGTGATTCGTTAATGGACGTTCCTCCTTGCCTGGGTTCAAACAGCATACGAAAGTGCTTGTGCGAATTTTTTGCAGCGCAGTACGGACCCAGAATGAAATTGCAGAAATTAGGCCGGAATTTCACAAGTTTCGGTAGAGGATAGCCTTTGTTTTTACAAAATTTCTGAAAAATTCTTCCGGAATGATTTTTTCCTGAAATTCCACCCAAGAATCTCCACTGAATTTGGGACAAATTTCAGGTCAAACGGATGAGTATTCACCCACGAAAAGAATCAAACAGTTTCACACACAAACGAACCTTCCTTTCAGCCCTGGCAATGACGAATAAAAAATTTATTGCCAATCCTGCGGGACGAATCAGGGCTCAAACCTCAGCCAAAACTCAGCAGACACAGTGACGAATGTCTGGTAAAAATTTCAGACCAAAATACCCAAGGAGTAAGGCGCAGTAAGTCCCAGACCGAAAGTGAACAAAACCGGTTTTCCGAAAACAAAACGTCCTGGCTTTTCTTCCCCGTATCTTCTTTTTGTGATTCGTTTATGGACGTTCCTCCTTGCCTGGGTGCAAACAACATACCAAAGTGCTTGTGCGAATTTTTTTCAGCGCAGTACGGACCCAGAATGAAATTGCAGAAATTAGGCCGGAATTTCACAAGTTTCGGTAGAGGATAGCCTTTGTTTTTACAAAATTTCTGAAAAATTCTTCCGGAATGATTTTTTCCTGAAATTCCACCCAAGAATCTCCACTGAATTTGGGACAAAACGGGACAAATTTCAGGTCAAACGGATGAGTATTCACCCACGAAAAGAATCAAACAGTTTCACACACAAACGAACCTTCCTTTCAGCCCTGGCAATGACGAATAAAAAATTTATTGCCATTCCTGCGGGACGAATCAGGGCTCAAACCTCAGCCAAAACTCAGCAGACACAGTGACGAATGTCTGGTAAAAATTTCAGACCAAAATACCCAAGGAGTAAGGCGCAGTAAGTCCCAGACCGAGTGTGAACAAAACCGGTTTTCCGAAAACAAAACGTCCTGGCTTTTCTTCCCCGTATCTTCTTTTTGTGATTCGTTTATGGACGTTCCTCCTTGCCTGGGTGCAAACAACATACGAAAGTGCTTGTGCGAAACTTTTTCAGCGCAGTACGGACCCAGAATGAAATTGCAGAAATTAGGCCGGAATTTCACAAGTTTCGGTAGAGGATAGCCTTGGTTTTTACAAAAATTTCTGAAAAATTCTTCCGGAATGGTTTTTTCCTGAAATTCCACCCAAGAATCTCCACTCAATTTGGGACAAAACGGGACAAATTTCAGGTCAAACGGATGAGTATTCACCCACGAAAAGAATCAAACAGTTTCACACACAAACGAACCTTCCTTTCAGCCCTGGCAATGACGAATAAAAAATTTATTGCCAATCCTGCGGGACGAATCTGGGGCTCAAACCTCAGCCAAAACTCAGCAGACACAGTGACGAATGTCTGGTAAAAATTTCAGACCAAAATACCCAAGGAGTAAGGCGCAGTAAGACCCAGACCGAGAGTGAACAAAACCGGTTTTCCGAAAACAAAACGTCATGGCTTTTCTTCCCCGTATCTTCTTTTTGTGATTCGTTTATGGACGTTCCTCCTTGCCTGGGTGCAAACAACATACGAAAGTGCTTGTGCTTATTTTTTTCAGCGCAGTACGGACCCAGAATGAAATTGCAGAAATTAGGCCGGAATTTCACAAGTTTCGGTAGAGGATAGCCTTGGTTTTTACAAAATTTCTGAAAAATTCTTCCGGAATGGTTTTTTCCTGAAATTCCACCCAAAAATCTCCACTGAATTTGGGACAAAACGGGACAAATTTCAGGTCAAACGGATGAGTATTCACCCACGAAAAGAATCAAACAGTTTCACACACAAACGAACCTTCCTTTCAGCCTTGGTAGTGACAAATAAAAAATTTATTGCCAATCCTGCGGGACGAATCTGGGGCTCAAACCTCAGCCAAAACTCAGCAGACACAGTGACGAATGTCTGGTAAAAATTTCAGACCAAAATACCCAAGGAGTAAGGCGCAGTAAGTCCCAGTCCGAGAGTGAACAAAACAGGTTTTCCGAAAACAAAACGTCCTGGCTTTTGTTCCCCGTATCTTCTTTTTGTGATTCGTTAATGGACGTTCCTCCTTGCCTGGGTTCACACAGCATACGAAAGTGCTTGTGCGAATTTTTTTCAGCGCAGTACGGACCCAGAATGAAATTGCAGAAATTAGGCCGGAATATCACAAGTTTCGGTAGAGGATAGCCTTTGTTTTTACAAAATTTCTGAAAAATTCTTCCGGAATGATTTTTTCCTGAAATTCCACCCAAGAATCTCCACTGAATTTGGGACAAAACGGGACAAATTTTAGGTCAAACGGATGAGTATTCACCCACGAAAAGAATCAAACAGTTTCACACACAAACGAACCTTCCTTTCAGCACTGGTAGTGACGAATAAAAAATTTATTGCCAATCCTGCGGGACGAATCTGGGGCTCAAACCTCAGCCAAAACTCAGCAGACACAGTGACGAATGTCTGGTAAAAATTTCAGACCAAAATACCCCAGGAGTAAGGCGCAGTAAGTCCCAGTCCGAGAGTGAACAAAACCGGTTTTCCGAAAACAAAACGTCCTGGCTTTTGTTCCCCGTATCTTCTTTTTGTGATTCGTTTATGGACGTTCCTCCTTGCCTGGGTGCAAACAACATACGAAAGTGCTTATGCTTATTTTTTTCAGCGCAGTACGGACCCAGAATGAAATTGCAGAAATTATGCCGGAATTTCACAAGTTTCGGTAGAGGATAGCCTTGGTTTTTACAAAATTTCTGAAAAATTCTTCCAGAATGGTTTTTTCCTGAAATTCCACCCAAGAATCTCCACTGAATTTGGGACAAAACGGGACAAATTTCAGGTCAAACGGATGAGTATTCACCCACGAAAAGAATCAAACAGTTTCACACACAAACGAACCTTCCTTTCAGCACTGACAGTGACGAATAAAAAATTTATTGCCAATCCTGCGGGACGAATCTGGGGCTCAAACCTCAGCCAAAACTCAGCAGACACAGTGACGAATGTCTGGTAAAAATTTCAGACCAAAATACCCAAGGAGTAAGGCGCAGTAAGTCCCAGTCCGAGAGTGAACAAAACCGGTTTTCCGAAAACAAAACGTCCTGGCTTTTGTTCCCCGTATCTTCTTTTTGTGATTCGTTTATGGACGTTCCTCCTTTCCTGGGTGCAAACAACATACGAAAGTGCTTCTGCGAATTTTTTTCAGCACAGTACGGACCCCGTATGAAATTGCAGATATTAGGCCTGAATTTCACTAGTTTCGGTAGAGGATAGCCTTGGTTTTTACAAAATTTCTGAAAAATTCTTCCGGAATGGTTTTTTCCTGAAATTCCACCCAACAATCTCCACTGAATTTGGGACAAAACGGGACAAATTTCAGGTCAAACGGATGAGTATTCACCCACGAAAAGAATCAAACAGTTTCTCACACAAACGAACCTTACTTTCAGCCCTGGCAGTGACGAATAAAAAATTTATTGCCAATCCTGCGGGACGAATCTGGGGCTCAAACCTCAGCCAAAACTCAGCAGACACAGTGACGAATGTCTGGTAAAAATTTCAGACCAAAATACCCAAGGAGTAAGGCGCAGTAAGTCCCAGACCGAGAGTGAACAAAACCGGTTTTCCGAAAACAAAACGTCCTGGCTTTTGTTCCCCGTATCTTCTTTTTGTGATTCGTTTATGGACGTTCCTCCTTTCCTGGGTGCAAACAACATACGAAAGTGCTTTTGCGAATTTTTTTCAGCACAGTACGGACCCATAATGAAATTGCAGAAATTAGGCCGGAATTTCACAAGTTTCGGTAGAGGATAGCCTTGGTTTTTACAAAATTTCTGAAAAATTCTTCCGGAATGGTTTTTTCCTGAAATTCCACCCAAGAATCTCCACTGAATTTGGGACAAAACGGGACAAATTTCAGGTCAAACGGATGAGTATTCACCCACGAAAAGAATCAAACAGTTTCTCACACAAACGAACCTTCCTTTCAGCCCTGGCAGTGACGAATAAAAAATTTATTGCCAATCCTGCGGGACGAATCTGGGGCTCAAACCTCAGCCAAAACTCAGCAGACACAGTGACGAATGTCTGGTAAAAATTTCAGACCAAAATACCCAAGGAATAAGGCGCAGTAAGTCCCAGACCGAGAGTGAACAAAACCGGTTTTCCGAAAACAAAACGTCCTGGCTTTTCTTCCCCGTATCTTCTTTTTGTGATTCGTTTATGGACGTTCCTCCTTGCCTGGGTGCAAACAACATACGAAAGTGCTTGTGCTTATTTTTTTCAGCGCAGTACGGACCCAGAATGAAATTGCAGAAATTAGGCCGGAATTTCACAAGTTTCGGTAGAGGATAGCCTTGGTTTTTACAAAATTTCTGAAAAATTCTTCCGGAATGGTTTTTTCCTGAAATTCCACCCAAGAATCTCCACTGAATATAGGACAAAACGGGACAAATTTCAGGTCAAACGGATGAGTATTCACCCACGAAAAGAATCAAACAGTTTCACACACAAACGAACCTTCCTTTCAGCCCTGGCAGTGACGAATAAAAAATTTATTGCCAATCCTGCGGGACGAATCTGGGGCTCAAACCTCAGCCAAAACTCAGCAGACACAGTGACGAATGTCTCGTAAAAATTTCAGACCAAAATACCCAAGGAGTAAGGCGCAGTAAGTCCCAGTCCGAGAGTGAACAAAACCGGTTTTCCGAAAACAAAACGTCCTGGCTTTTGTTCCCCGTATCTTCTTTTTATGATTCGTTTATGGACGTTCCTCCTTTCCTGGGTGCAAACAACATACGAAAGTGCTTCTGCGAATTTTTTTCAGCACAGTACGGACCCAGAATGAAATTGCAGAAATTAGGCCAGAATTTCACAAGTTTCGGTAGAGGATAGCCTTGGTTTTTACAAAATTTCTGAAAAATTCTTCCGGAATGGTTTTTTCCTGAAATTCCACCCAACAATCTCCACTGAATTTGGGACAAAACGGGACAAATTTCAGGTCAAACGGATGAGTATTCACCCACGAAAAAAAATCAAACAGTTTCACACACAAACTAACCTTCATTTCAGCCCTGGCAGTGACGAATAAAAAATTTATTGCCAATCCTGCGGGACGAATCTGGGGCTCAAACCTCAGCCAAAACTCAGCAGACACAGTGACGAATGTCTGGTAAAAATTTCAGACCAAAATACCCAAGGAGTAAGGCGCAGTAAGTCCCAGACCGAGAGTGAACAAAACCGGTTTTCCGAAAACAAAACGTCCTGGCTTTTGTTCCCCGTATCTTCTTTTTGTGATTCGTTTATGGACGTTTCTCCTTGCCTGGGTGCAAACAACATACGAAAGTGCTTGTGCTTATTTTTTTCAGCGCAGTAGGGACCCAGAATGAAATTGCAGAAATTAGGCCGGAATTTCACAAGTTTCTGTAGAGGATAGCCTTGGTTTTTACAAAATTTCTGAAAAATTCTTCCAGAATGGTTTTTTCCTGAAATTCCACCCAAGAATCTCCACTGAATTTGGGACAAAACGGGACAAATTTCAGGTCAAACGGATGAGTATTCACCCACGAAAAGAATCAAACAGTTTCACACACAAACGAACCTTCCTTTCAGCCCTGGCAGTGACGAATAAAAAATTTATTGCCAATCCTGCGGGACGAATCTGGGGCTCAAACCTCAGCCAAAACTCAGCAGACACAGTGACGAATGTCTAGTAAAAATTTCAGACCAAAATACCCAAGGAGTAAGGCGCAGTAAGTCCCAGTCCGAGAGTGAACAAAATCGGTTTTCCGAAAACTAAACGTCCTGGCTTTTGTTCCCCGTATCTTCTTTTTGTGATTCGTTTATGGACATTCCTCCTTGCCTGGGTGCAAACAACATACGAAAGTGCTTATGCGAATTTTTTTCAGCAAAGTACGGACCCAGAATGAAATTGCAGAAATTAGGCCGGAATTTCACAAGTTTCGGTAGAGGATAGCCTTGGTTTTTACAAAATTTCTGAAAAATTCTTCCGGAATGGTTTTTTCCTGAAATTCCACCCAAGAATCTCCACTGAATTTGGGACAAAACGGGACAAATTTCAGGTCAAACGGATGAGTATTCATCCACGAAAAGAATCAAACAGTTTCACACACAAACGAACCTTCCTTTCAGCCCTGGCAGTGACGAATAAAAAATTTATTGCCAATCCTGCGGGACGTATCTGGGGCTCAAACCTCAGCCAAAACTCAACAGACACAGTGACGAATGTCTGGTAAAAATTTCAGACCAAAATACCCAAGGAGTAAGGCGCAGTAAGTCCCAGACCGAGAGTGAACAAAACCGGTTTCCCGAAAACAAAACGTCCTGGCTTTTCTTCCCTGTATCATCTTTTTGTGATTCGTTTATGGACGTTCCTCCTTGCCTGGGTGCAAACAACATACGAAAGTGCTTGTGCGAAACTTTTTCAGCGCAGTACGGACCCAGAATGAAATTGCAGAAATTAGGCCGGAATTTCACAAGTTTCTGTAGAGGATAGCCTTGGTTTTTACAAAAATTTCTGAAAAATTCTTCCGGAATGGTTTTTTCCTGAAATTCCACCCAAGAATCTCCACTGAATTTGGGACAAAACGGGACAAATTTCAGGTCAAACGGATGAGTATTCACCCACGAAAAGAATCAAACAGTTTCACACACAAACGAACCTTCCTTTCAGCCCTGGCAGTGACGAATAAAGACTTTATTGCCAATCCTGCGGGACGAATCTGGGGCTCAAACCTCAGCCAAAACTCAGCAGACACAGTGACGAATGTCTGGTAAAACTTTCAGACCAAAATACCCAAGGACTAAGGCGCAGTAAGTCCCAGACCGAGAGTGAACAAAACCGGTTTTCCGAAAACAAAACGTCTTGGCTTTTGTTCCCCGTATCTTCTTTTTGTGATTCGTTAATGGACGTTCCTCCTTGCCTGGGTGCAAACAGCATACGAAAGTGCTTGTGCGTATTTTTTTCAGCGCAGTAGCGGACCCAGAATGAAATTGCAGAAATTAGGCCAGAATTTCAAAAGTTTCGGTAGAGGATACCCTTGGTTTTTACAAAATTTCTGAAAAATTCTTCCGGAATGGTTTTTTCCTGAAATTCCACCCAAGAATCTACACTGAATTTGGGACAAAACGGGACAAATTTCAGGTCAAACGGATGAGTATTCACCCACGAAAAGAATCAAACAGTTTCACACACAAACGAACCTTCCTTTCAGCCCTGGCAGTGACGAATAAAAAATTTATTGCCAATCCTGCGGGACGAATCTGGGGCTCAAACCTCAGCCAACTATCAGCAGACACAGTGACGAATGTCTGGTAAAAATTTCAGACCAAAATACCCAAGGAGTAAGGCGCAGTAAGTCCCAGCCCGAGAGTGAACAAAACCGGTTTTCCGAAAACAAAAGGTCCTGGCTTTTGTTCCCCGTATCTTCTTTTTGTGATTCGTTTATGGATGTTCCTCCTTGCCTGGGTGCAAACAGCATACCAAAGTGCTTGTGCGAATTTTTTTCAGCGCAGTACGGACCCACAATCAAATTGCAGAAATTAGGCCGGAATTTCACAAGTTTCGGTAGAGGATAGCCTTGGTTTTACAAAATTTCTGAAAAATTCTTCCGGAATTGTTTTTTCCTGAAATTCCACCCCAGAATCTCCACTGAATTTGGGACAAAACGGGAAAAATTTCAGGTCAAACGGATGAGTATTCACCCACGAAAAGAATCAAACAGTTTCACACACAAACGAACCTTCCTTTCAGCCCTGGCAGTGACGAATAAAAAATTTATTGCGAATCCTGCGGAACGAATCTGGGGCTCAAACCTCAGCCAAAACTCAACAGACACAGTGACGAATGTCTGGTAAAAATTTCAGACCAAAATACCCAAGGAGTAAGGCGCAGTAAGTCCCAGACCGAGAGTGAACAAAACCGGTTTTCCGAAAACAAAACGTCCTGGCTTTTCTTCCCCGTATCTTCTTTTTGTGATTCGTTTATGGACGTTCCTCCTTGCCTGGGTGCAAACAGCATACGAAAGTGCTTGTGCAAATTTTTTTCAGCGCAGTACGGACCCACAATCAAATTGCAGAAATTAGGCCGGAATTTCACAAGTTTCGGTAGAGGATACCCTTGGTTTTTACAAAATTTCTGAAAAATTCTTCCGGAATGGTTTTTTCCTGAAATTCCACCCAAGAATCTCCACTGAATTTGGGACAAAACGGGACAAATTTCAGGTCAAACGGATGAGTATTCACCCACGAAAAGAATCAAACAGTTTCACACACAAACGAACCTTCCTTTCAGCCCTGGCAGTGACGAATAAAAAATTTATTGCCAATCCTGCGGGACGAATCTGGGGCTCAAACCTCAGCCAAAACTCAACAGACACAGCGACGAATGTCTGGTAAAAATTTCAGACCAAAATACCCAAGGAGTAAGGCGCAGTAAGTCCCAGACCGAGAGTGAACAAAACCGGTTTTCCGAAAACAAAACGTCCTGGCTTTTCTTCCCCGTATCTTCTTTTTGTGATTCGTTTATGGACGTTCCTCCTTGCCTGGGTGCAAACAACATACGAAAGTGCTTGTGCTTATTTTTTTCAGCGCAGTACGGACCCAGAATGAAATTGCAGAAATTAGGCCGGAATTTCACAAGTTTCGGTAGAGGATAGCCTTGGTTTTTACAAAATTTCTGAAAAATTCTTCCGGAATGGTTTTTTCCTGAAATTCCACCCAAGAATCTCCACTGAATATAGGACAAAACGGGACAAATTTCAGGTCAAACGGATGAGTATTCACCCACGAAAAGAATCAAACAGTTTCACACACAAACGAACCTTCCTTTCAGCCCTGGCAGTGACGAATAAAAAATTTATTGCCAATCCTGCGGGACGAATCTGGGGCTCAAACCTCAGCCAAAACTCAACAGACACAGCGACGAATGTCTGGTAAAAATTTCAGACCAAAATACCCAAGGAGTAAGGCGCAGTAAGTCCCAGACCGAGAGTGAACAAAACCGGTTTTCCGAAAACAAAACGTCCTGGCTTTTCTTCCCCGTATCTTCTTTTTGTGATTCGTTTATGGACGTTCCTCCTTGCCTGGGTGCAAACAGCATACGAAAGTGCTTGTGCGAATTTTTTTCAGCGCAGTACGTGATGTGATTCCAATAGCCACATAGAACAAGATTCTTGACACTTTGAGGAATCACCTTGAGCTGGAAAATGTAGAGGCACTTTCTTAGAAGTTGGATCATGGTTCTAAAATCAAGAACTCACCAATAACAAGTACCAAATCCCAAACTCATTTGGATGAACCAAATATTGTCAAATTGAATCAACAAAGGCAAAAGAAAAGAAGAGACCGAACAGAAATGAATTAAAAACAAAAGAGCCGAACAGATTTAAGAACAAACAGAAAATAGATGCTGGAAAATGGAATAGCCGAACCAAAACATGCTCAAGAACACAAGACAACAAGAGTAATTGAAAGAGAAAAAAGGAAGGAGAAGAGAATGCTCATGAAGATGGAAGATAGGTTGGATGATCACGCCACTAGAAGTATGGATGCTCCTAGATGAGTGTGGAAGCCGCCACTTGAGGAAACCATGGTCCTTCAAGATAAGACTAGAGTAGAAGCTCAAAAGCTCTCCAAATGCTCACTCCAATTTTGAGTATAGTTTCTTTAGATGAATTCAAATCTGAAAAATACAAGGAGAGCACCTCTATTTATAGCCTAAGTGATGGAGATCAAGCCCAAGAGAACATGGAGGCCACTCATCAAGCTCAAGAAGAGGTGGAGGCACAAATGGAGGACGCCCATGGAGGTCAAAGTCCACCTCAAAGGATTACAAGAAGCATGTTCAAAGCCTTGGGAGCTAGAGGACATTTATTTTCTCTTTTTGTAGTGTCTTTAGTTGAAGGTGCTTAGAGGAAAACCTTAGAAACCTCTTTTGTTATAGCATCTTTTAGGTTTTTAGTTAGGAGCTTTAGGGGGGTGTATTAGTAGATAGGTGTAGGAGTAGAATAGGGGGTGCCAAAGTGAAGGAAAGGATCACACCTTCCTTGCTTGGCATTTTTAGCGCCGATTCTAGATGGTTTTGGGAGGGAATTTTGAAATGTTTAGCTTTCATTTTTCAGCACCTTAGGCTATAAATAGAGGTGCCTTCCTTGTAAAATTCAGATTTGAATTCATCTAAAGAAACTATACTCAAAATTGGAGTGAGCATTTGGAGAGCTTTTGAGCTTCTACTCTAGTCTTATCTTGAAGGACCATGGTTTCCTCAAGTGGCGGCTTCCACACTCATCTAGGAGCATCCATACTTCTAGTGGCGTGATCATCCAACCTATCTTCCATCTTCATGAGCATTCTCTTCTCCTTCCTTTCTTCTCTTTCAATTACTCTTGTTGTCTTGTGTTCTTGAGCATGTTTTGGTTCGGCTATTCCATTTTCCAGCACATGTGTTCTGTTTTTGTTTTCAATTCCTTTTATGTTCGGTTCTTATGTGTTCTTGCCTAAATTCTGTTCGGTCTCTTCTTTTTATGTGCCTTTGTTGATTCAATTTGACAATATTTGGTTCATCCAAATGAGTTTGGGATTTGGTACTTGTTATTGGTGAGTTCTTGATTTTAGAACCATGATCCAACTTCTAAGAAAGTGCCTCTATATTTTCCAGCTCAAGTTGATTCCTCAAAGTGTCAAGAATCTTGTTCTATGTGGCTATTGGAATCACATCATGTGGTATCATGAGTCTTAGGTTCTTCTTGTTTAATTGTTGAGTTGTGTGCACTTTAATTTCAAGAGCTCTTTAATTTCTTGCAATTTAAGTTTCTGTTTTAGAATTTTAATTGAGTATTCTTGTTGTTTTTCTTTTGCTCCAAGTGTTTGTGGAAAGGTTTATGGCACTCATAATTCTTATGAGTATGGTTGCTCTTTTGGAATGGCATTATCCTTCCTAGAGTTTACCTTAAGCTTCCTTTCACTAGTTACAATTTGTGTTGTGTCTTTTAATTTTTGAATCATGTCAAGTTTTGTCTTAGTCATGTTATTCCATATATGTCATTACTTCTAGTAGTACTTTTATTGTTTTGATTGTTTCTTGCTTTGGTGTCATATAATTTTCTGAATTGATGTTGATCCTTTGTGCATTTTCTTTTTAGAATTGAGTTCATACTTGTATTCTAGACCTATACAAGTTCCAATACATCATTTTCTATTATGTCTTTGCTAGTTCATCATTCTGTTTTTTATTCCTATTTGGATTCCTCTGTTTCTGAAAAAAGTGCTTACTGTTTTTCCTTATTGCAACTGATTTACGTACTGTAAAATTCTGAAATTCTGGATTTGAGATATTCAAAGTGTTAGAAGAGAATAGAAAAAAGAATCATTCAAAAATATGAAGTACACAAAAAATGATAAATAAAATAAAAAAAGTGTACATTCCTGCCGAAAAAAATACGGTAATCTGGCAGTGATTTTAAAAAATTTATTTCTCTCAATTGGCTTACCGTTTTTAATTGATTCCAGTGCCATTATTGAGTTAACATCTTGAAGTTTATGTGGTATAAATTTCATAATCCAGTTCGCTCTACAACGTTCCAGTTAAATCAGTGAATATCAAACACAGTTTGCATAAAAAAAAAAAATTTCCAGTAGCTAAATTTTTTTGTTTTCTTCATCTACTCTAGTGCTTTTCCTTAGGTATTCTTTTGTGTGCCTACTTTTCTCATTGAGTTCTTTATTTTCTTGATTGTCTTTCATTCTTACTCTTTGAGTTTGTCTTACATATAGTATTCCTTTTGCAATTACCTTTCCTTGCTTATACCTTTTCTTGTTTGTCTTTATTGTTTCTTTGGTTTTGTGGTGGTTTGCTCTTAAGATTGGTGTGCTTGCTTTGACATATTTCATTTGAGGATTCCAAGGCCTCAAGATCAGATTGGAGCAAGAACATTATTTCTTTGAGAGTGATATCTTTTTCAGCCTTAAGTTCACTTCGGCAGTTTCATTATAGCTCACTGTTTTTGCTAATTTTTTTTAACTTGTTTGCTGTTTTGTGTGTTTGCTGTTTTTAATTACAAATGGCTGGATTTTCAAGTGATGCATCCTACAAGCAGAATTCTCCTTCCAAAGCTTCAATTCTTGGTGAATTACATGAAGCTCAAAGAACAATTAGAAGGTTGGAAGAGAAAATGCAAAAGATGGAGGTCCAACAAACTAGACCATCTCCTTCTATCCATGATGGACATCATTCTCATAGACCATCTTCAAGAGCTTCTTCAAATGATGTTGGCCGTGAAGATGAGCATAGGAGAAGGAGACCTCCACCCCAAGTCCATGGACAAAGACATCATCACCAAGGGGAAAGAATTCACTACGGCAATGGCTTCTACCATGATGCAAAGTCCAAGCTTCCTTCGGTCAAACTACCTTGTTTTAATGGTTCTAGTGATCCAAATGTGTATTTAGATTGGGAGGCTAAGTGTGAACAAATTTTTGAGATCCATGAGATCCAAGATGAGCATAAGCTCAAGCTAGCCACCCTAGAGTTTAGTGATTATGCCATGAAATGGTGGCATGGGATTGTAAAGGACATTATCTATCACAAGGGTCCTCCCGTGGACTCTTGGAACTCTTTAAAGGATCATATGCGCGCTAGGTTTGTGCCCCCACATTTTAGGAAAGACCTCATGTTGAGACTCCAACGGTTTCAACAAGGCACGCTAAATGTGGATGAATATTATAAGGAGCTTGAGACGCTTGTGCTTAAAATTGAATTAGAAGAAAGTGAAGAAGCCATGATTGCTAGGTTTGTGAGTGGTCTTAGGAAGGATATCCAAGACATTGTTGAGTTACAAGAGTATTCATCATTGGGCTCTTTAGTTCATCTTGCAATGAAGGTGGAAGCCCAACTTGCTAAGAAAAACTCTTTTAAAAATGCTTCCAATAATGGATACTACTCCAAGTCTTGGAGAAACAAAACTTCTTTTTCTAAACATCCTTCCAAAGATTCTTCTTTCAAACCCAAGGAATCTAAGCCATCAACATCTAGACCTAAGTCTCCCACTAGAACATCTAACACTAAATGCTTTAAATGTATGGGTTATGGTCATATTGCTGCAAATTGTCCTTCCAAACGAAGTATGTACATGCATGAGGGCATTGTAGTTAGTGAGCATGATTCGGATTCTTCAAAGCATTCATTGCATTCTCATGCATCTAGTGAGGAAGAGAGCGAATGTCCACTTGAAGGGGACTTGTTAGTTGTGAGAAGACTTCTTGGACAAGTTTCACAACCTTTTGATGAAAGTCAAAGGGAAAATATTTTCCATACAAGATGTCTTATTCAAAACAACATTTGTTCCTTGATAGTGGATGGGGGTAGTTGTGCAAATGTGGCTAGTACAAGAGTAGTAGATAAACTTGGATTGCCTACTATCTCTCATACAAAGCCCTACAAGTTACAATGGCTTAGTGAAGTAGGAGAAATAATTGTTAATAAACAAGTCCTCATCCATTTCTCCATTGGAAAATACAAAGATGAGGTATTATGTGATGTTGTGCCCATGGAAGCCACTCATGTTCTTTTGGGAAGGCCTTGGCAATTTGATAGAAAAGTTTTACATGATGGCTTTACCAACAAATTATCTTTTGAATTCCATGGTCACAAGGTTACTTTAAAATCTCTCTCTCCAAGAGAAGTCCATGAGGACCAAGTTATCATGAAGAAAAAGAGGGAGAGTGAAAAAGATAAAAAAGATAAAAAAAGATAAGAGTTCTAAGCCTACACTCCTTGTGTCTAGGCGTGACATTGAAAGGGAAATAGTGGCTCATCATCCTCTTTTTTTAGCCATCCCTAGAACTCTTAGCATAGAAACACTTGTTGATAGTCCTCATTGCTTGGAAAATTTGGTAGAAGAGTTCAAAGATGTGTTTCAAGATCCTCCAAATGGACTTCCACCTTTGAGAGGGATTGAGCACCGAATTGATTTGATACCGGGCTCGTCCTTACCAAATCGTCCCGCATATAGGACCAATCCAAGTGAAACCAAGGAAATTCGCCAACAAGTTGAGGCTTTGATTGAGAAAGGGTGGGTGCAAGATAGCATGAGTCCTTGTGCTATGCCTATCATCTTAGTGCCAAAAAAGGATGGCACATGGCGAATGTGTTCGGATTGTAGGGCCATAAATAACATAACCATTAAGTATAGGCATCCCATACCTAGACTAGATGATTTGTTGGATGAATTACATGGTTCTAAAATCTTTTCAAAAATTGATCTTAAAAGCGGCTACAATCAAATCCGTATCAAACCGGGTGATGAATGGAAGACGGCTTTTAAGACCAACTTTGGTTTATATGAGTGGTTAGTTATGCCTTTTGGTTTAACTAATGCACCAAGTACCTTCATGCGCCTCATGCATCATGTTCTTAGACCTTTCATTGGTAAGTTTGTTGTGGTTTACTTTGATGACATTCTCATTTATAGCTTATCTTTGAATGACCATAGGTTGCATGTTAGGCAAGTTTTGGAAATCCTTAGGAAGGAACATTTGTATGCTAACCTTGCTAAATGTATGTTTGCTCTTGATCATATAGAATTCCTAGGGTTTGTGGTGAGTTGTAAAGGGGTCCATGTGGACAAAACAAAGGTGGTGGCCATTCAAAATTGGCCTACACCGAAATCTTTGAATGAGGTCCGAAGTTTTCATGGGCTTGCTTCTTTCTATAGAAGATTTGTCCCAAACTTTGGTACCATTGCCGCACCACTCAATGACATAGTGAAAAAGGATGTGGTCTTTCATTGGGGAAAAGCACAACAAAATGCTTTTGATACTTTGAAAGAAAAATTGACTAATGCTCCCATCTTGACCCTTCCTAATTTCACTAAGACATTTGAGATTGAGTGTGATGCTTCCAGCATAGGTATTGGGGCTGTTCTCCTTCAAGAGGGCCACCCCATCGCCTATTTTAGTGAGAAATTGAAGGGAAGTCATCTCAACTATTCCACCTATGATAAGGAATTATATGCACTTGTTAGGGCTTTGTTTACTTGGCAACACTATCTTTTTCCCAAAGAGTTTGTGATACATAGTGATCATGAATCTCTTAAATATTTGAAAAGCCAAAACAAACTTAACAAGAGGCATGCTAAGTGGGTGGAATTCATTGAGCAATTTCCTTATGTGATCAAACACAAGCAAGGCAAAATAAATATTGTGGCGGATGCTCTTTCTAGAAGATACACCTTGCTAAATCTTTTAACCTCTCAATATCTTGGTTTTGATCACATTAAGGAACTTTATCATGATGACCTTGATTTTTCTCTCCTCTATCAAGAGTGTCTTAAGGGAGGACACAAAGATTTTTTTATTCAAGATGGCTTTCTTTTTAAGGGAAAACGTCTTTGTGTTCCCCAATGCTCTATTAGATTATCTCTTGTTAGAGAAGCTCATGAGGGGGGCTTAATGGGTCATTTTGGGGTTGCTAAAACTTTGGATGTGTTGCATGAACATTTCTTTTGGCCTCATATGCATAAGCATGTTCATAGTTTGTGTGATAAATGCATAGCTTGCCGCAAAGCTAAATCTAAAATGCATCCCCATGGTCTTTATACTCCTCTTCCTATCCCTTCAATGCCTTGGGTAGATATATCTATGGATTTAATCTTAGGCTTACCCAAGACATCAAAGGGAAAGGACTCCATTTTTGTGGTAGTGGATCGTTTTTCAAAGATGGCTCACTTTATTCCTTGCCACAAAGTGGATGATGCATGCCACATTGCAAACCTCTTCTTCCAAGAAGTGGTTCGCTTGCATGGGATTCCTAGGTCTATAGTGTCCGATAGAGATCCTAAGTTCTTGAGTCACTTTTGGAAGACCTTGTGGGGCAAGCTTGGAACTAAGCTTTTATTTTCTACCACTTGCCACCCACAAACTGATGGTCAAACCGAGGTGGTGAATAGAACTTTGGGACAACTATTGAGATGCTTTATTTCGGGGAATCCTAGAGTGTGGGAGAATTTACTACCCCATGTTGAGTTTGCATATAACCGAGTAGTAAATTCTACCACCTCCCATTCTCCTTTTGAGGTGGTCTATGGGTTTAATCCCCTCACACCTCTTGATCTTCTTCCTATTCCCCTTCTTGACGATGTCTTGTGCAAATATGGGGATGAAAAGGCTTCTTTTGTGAAAACTTTGCATAAAGACATCAAGAAGAGAATTGAGAAGAAGGTTGGCAAGTATGCTGAACTTGCCAATAAAAGGAGAAAAGCATTGTTGTTTGATGAGGGCGATTGGGTTTGGCTTCACTTGAGGAAGGATCGTTTTCCTACTCAAAGGAAGTCCAAACTAATGCCTCGAGGGGATGGACCTTTCCAAGTCCTCAAGAGGATTAATGACAATGCTTATGAGTTAGATATGCCTGATACATTCTTAGGTAGTCGTACTTTTAATGTCAGCGATCTAACTCCTTTTTCTATAGGTCTCCAGAATTCGTGGTCGAATTCTCTCCAACTCGGGGAGTATGATGGAGATCAAGCCCAAGAGAACATGGAGGCCACTCATCAAGCTCAAGAAGAGGTGGAGGCACAAATGGAGGACGCCCATGGAGGTCAAAGTCCACCTCAAAGGATTACAAGAAGCATGTTCAAAGCCTTGGGAGCTAGAGGACATTTATTTTCTCTTTTTGTAGTGTCTTTAGTTGAAGGTGCTTAGAGGGAAACCTTAGAAACCTCTTTTGTTATAGCATCTTTTAGGTTTTTAGTTAGGAGCTTTAGGGGGGTGTATTAGTAGATAGGTGTAGGAGTAGAATAGGGGGTGCCAAAGTGAAGGAAAGGATCACACCTTCCTTGCTTGGCATTTTTAGCGCCGGTTCTAGATGGTTTTGGGAGGGAATTTTGAAATGTTTAGCTTTCATTTTTCAGCACCTTAGGCTATAAATAGAGGTGCCTTCCTTGTAAAATTCAGATTTGAATTCATCTAAAGAAACTATACTCAAAATTGGAGTGAGCATTTGGAGAGCTTTTGAGCTTCTACTCTAGTCTTATCTTGAAGGACCATGGTTTCCTCAAGTGGCGGCTTCCACACTCATCTAGGAGCATCCATACTTCTAGTGGCGTGATCATCCAACCTATCTTCCATCTTCATGAGCATTCTCTTCTCCTTCCTTTCTTCTCTTTCAATTACTCTTGTTGTCTTGTGTTCTTGAGCATGTTTTGGTTCGGCTATTCCATTTTCCAGCACATGTGTTCTGTTTTTGTTTTCAATTCCTTTTATGTTCGGTTCTTATGTGTTCTTGCCTAAATTCTGTTCGGTCTCTTCTTTTTATGTGCCTTTGTTGATTCAATTTGACAATATTTGGTTCATCCAAATGAGTTTGGGATTTGGTACTTGTTATTGGTGAGTTCTTGATTTTAGAACCATGATCAAACTTCTAAGAAAGTGCCTCTATATTTTCCAGCTCAATGTGATTCCTCAAAGTGTCAAGAATCTTGTTCTATGTGGCTATTGGAATCACATCACTAAGGTGCTGAAAATCAAAGCTAAGAGAATTCAAAATTCCCTCCTAAACTTACTCAAAACCGGCGCCTAAACCTATGCATGAGGAAGGTGTGATCCCTTCCTTCACTTTGGCACCTCCTTTTCTACTCCTACACCTACCTACTAATCCACCCCCTTAAAGCTCCTAACTAAAACCTAAAAGATGCTATAACAAAAGAGGTTTCTAAGGTTTCCCTCTAAGCACCTTCAACTAAAGACACTACAAAAAGAGAAAATAAATGTCCTCTAGCTCCCAAGGCTTTGAACATGCTTCTTGTAATCCTTTGAGGTGGACTTTGACCTCCATGGGCGTCCTCCATTTGTGCCTCCACCTCTTCTTGAGCTTGATGAGTGGCCTCCATGTTCTCTTGGGCTTGATCTCCATCAGTATGGACCCAGAATGAAATTGCAGAAATTAGGCTGGAATTTCACAAGTTTCGGTAGAGGATAGCCTTGGTTTTTACAAAATTTCTGAAAAATTCTTCCGGAATGGTTTTTTCCTGAAATTCCACCCAAGAATCTCCACTGAATTTGGGACAAAACGGGACAAATTTCAGGTCAAACGGATGAGTATTCACCCACGAAAAGAATCAAACAGTTTCACACACAAACGAACCTTCCTTTCAGCCCTGGCAGTGACGAATAAAAAATTTATTGCCAATCCTGCGGGACGAATCTGGGGCTCAAACCTCAGCCAAAACTCAGCAGACACAGTGACGAATGTCTGGTAAAAATTTCAGACCAAAATACCCAAGGAGTAAGGCGCAGTAAGTCCCAGACCGAGAGTGAACAAAACCGGTTTTCCGAAAACAAAACGTCCTGGCTTTTCTTCCCCGTATCTTCTTTTTGTGATTCGTTTATGGACGTTCCTCCTTGCCTGGGTGCAAACAACATACGAAAGTGCTTGTGCGAATTTTTTTCAGCGCAGTACGGACCCAGAATGAAATTGCAGAAATTAGGCCGGAATTTCACAAGTTTCGGTAGAGGATAGCCTTGGTTTTTAAAAAATTTCTGAAAAATTTTTCCGGAATGGTTTTTTCCTGAAATTCCACCCAAGAATCTCCACTGAATTTGGGACAAAACGGGACAAATTTCAGGTCAAACGGATGAGTATTCACCCACGAAAAGAATCAAACAGTTTCACACACAAACGAACCTTCCTTTCAGCCCTGGCAGTGACGAATAAAAAATTTATTGCCAATCCTGCGGGACGAATCTGGGGCTCAAACCTCAGCCAAAACTCAGCAGACACAGTGACGAATGTCTGATAAAAATTTCAAACCAAAATACCCAAGGAGTAAGGCACAGTAAGTCCCAGACCGAGAGTGAACAAAACCGGTTTTCCGAAAACAAAACGTCCTGGCTTTTCTTCCCCGTATCTTCTTTTTGTGATTTGTTTATGGACGTTCCTCCTTGCCTGGGTGCAAACAACATACGAAAGTTCTTGTGCGAATTTTTTTCTGCGCAGTACGGACCCAGAATGAAATTGCAGAAATTAGGCCGGAATTTCACAAGTTTCGGTAGAGGATAGCCTTGGTTTTTACAAAATTTCTGAAAAATTCTTCCGGAATGGTTTTTTCCTAAAATTCCACCCAAGAATCTCCACTGAATTTGGGACAAAACGGGACAAATTTCAGGTCAAACGGATGAGTATTCACCCACGAAAAGAATCAAACAGTTTCACACACAAACGAACCTTCCTTTTAGCCCTGGCAGTGACGAATAAAAAATTTATTGCCAATCCTGCGGGACAAATCTGGGGCTCAAACCTCAGCCAAAACTCAGCAGACACAGTGACGAATGTCTGATAAAAATTTCAGACCAAAATACCCAAGGAGTAAGGCACAGTAAGTCCCAGACCGAGAGTGAACAAAACCGGTTTTCCGAAAACAAAACGTCCTGGCTTTTCTTCCCCGTATCTTCTTTTTGTGATTCTTTTATGGACGTTCCTCCTTGCCTGGGTGCAAACAACATACGAAAGTTCTTGTGCGAATTTTTTCAGCGCAGTACGGACCCAGAATGAAATTGCAGAAATTAGGCCGGAATTTCACAAGTTTCGGTAGAGGATAGCCTTGGTTTTGACAAAATTTCTGAAAAATTCTTCCGGAATGGTTTTTTCCTGAAATTCCACCCAATAATCTCCACTGAATTTGGGACAAAACGGGACAAATTTCAGGTGAAACGAATGAGTATTCACCCAAGAAAAGAATCAAACAGTTTCACACACAAACGAACCTTCCTTTCAGCCCTGGCAGTGACGAATAAAAAATTTATTGCCAATCCTGCGGGACGGATCTGGGGCTCAACCCTCAGCCAAAACTCAGCAGACACAGTGACGAATGTCTGGTAAAACTTTCAGACCAAAATACCCAAGGAGTAAGGCGCAGTAAGTCCCAGACCGAGAGTGAACAAAACCGGTTTTCCGAAAACAAAACGTCCTGGCTTTTCTTCCCCGTATCTTCTTTTTGTGATTCGTTTATGGACGTTCCTCCTTGCCTGGTTGCAAAAAACATACGAAAGTGCTTCTGCGAATTTTTTTTCAGCGCAGTACGGACCCAGAATGAAATTGCAGAAATTAGGCCGGAATTTCACAAGTTTCGGTAGGGGATAGCCTTGGTTTTTACAAAATTTCTGAAAAATTCTTCCGGAATGGTTTTTTCCTGAAATTCCACCCAAGAATCTCCACTGAATTTGGGACAAAACGGGACAAATTTCAGGTCAAACGGATGAGTATTCACCCACGAAAAGAATCAAACAGTTTCACACACAAACGAACCTTCCTTTCAGCCCTGGCAGTGACGAATAAAAAATTTATTGCCAATCCTGCGGGACAAATCTGGGGCTCAAACCTCAGCCAAAACTCAGCAGACACAGTGACGAATGTCTGGTAAAAATTTTAGACCAAAATACCCAAGGAGTAAGGCGCAGTAAGTCCCACACCGAGAGTGAACAAAACCGGTTTTCCGAAAACAAAACGTCCTGGCTTTTCTTCCCCGTATCTTCTTTTTGTGATTCGTTTATGGACGTTCCTCCTTGCCTGGGTGCAAACAACATACGAAAGTGCTTGTGTGAATTTTTTTCAGCGCAGTACAGACCCAGAATCAAATTGCAGAAATTAGGCCGGAATTTCACAAGTTTCGGTAGAGGATAGCCTTGGTTTTTAAAAAATTTCTGAAAAATTGTTCCGGAATGGTTTTTTCCTGAAATTCCACCCAAGAATCTCCACTGAATTTGGGACAAAACGGGACAAATTTCAGGTCAAACGGATGAGTATTCACCCACGAAAAGAATCAAACAGTTTCACACACAAACGAACCTTCCTTTTAGCCCTGGCAGTGACGAATAAAAAATTTATTGCCAATCCTGCGTGACAAATCTGGGGCTCAAACCTCAGCCAAAACTCAGCAGACACAGTGACGAATGTCTGATAAAAATTTCAGACCAAAATACCCAAGGAGTAAGGCACAGTAAGTCCCAGACCGAGAGTGAACAAAACCGGTTTTCCGAAAACAAAACGTCCTGGCTTTTCTTCCCCGTATCTTCTTTTTGTGATTCGTTTATGGACGTTCCTCCTTGCCTGGGTGCAAACAACATACGAAAGTTCTTGTGCGAATTTTTTCAGCGCAGTACGGACCCAGAATGAAATTGCTGAAATTAGGCCGGAATTTCACAAGTTTCGGTAGAGGATAGCCTTGGTTTTTAAAAAATTTCTGAAAAATTGTTCCGGAATGGTTTTTTCCTGAAATTCCACCCAAGAATCTCCACTGAATTTGGGACAAAACGGGACAAATTTCAGGTCAAACGGATGAGTATTCACCCAAGAAAAGAATCAAACAGTTTCACACACAAACGAACCTTCCTTTCAGCCCTGGCAGTGACGAATAAAAAATTTATTGCCAATCCTGCGGGACAAATCTGGGGCTCAACCCTCAGCCAAAACTCAGCAGACACAGTGACGAATGTCTGGTAAAAATTTCAGACTAAAATACCCAAGGAGTAAGGCGCAGTAAGTCCCAGACTGAGAGTGAACAAAACTGGTTTTCCGAAAACAAAACGTCCTGGCTTTTCTTCCCCGTATCTTCTTTTTGTGATTCGTTTATGGACGTTCCTCCTTGCCTGGGTGCAAACAACATACGAAAGTGCTTGTGTGAATTTTTTTCAGCGCAGTACGGACCCAGAATGAAATTGCAGAAATTAGGCCGGAATTTCACAAGTTTCGGTAGAGGATAGCCTTGGTTTTTACAAAATTTCAGAAAAATTCTTCCGGAATGGTTTTTTCCTGAAATTCCACCCAAGAATCTCCACTGAATTTGGGACAAAACGGGACAAATTTCAGGTCAAACGGATGAGTATTCACCCACGAAAAGAATCAAACAGTTTCACACACAAACGAACCTTCCTTTTAGCCCTGGCAGTGACGAATAAAAAATTTATTGCCAATCCTGCGTGACAAATCTGGGGCTCAAACCTCAGCCAAAACTCAGCAGACACAGTGACGAATGTCTGATAAAAATTTCAGACCAAAATACCCAAGGAGTAAGGCACAGTAAGTCCCAGACCGAGAGTGAACAAAACCGGTTTTCCGAAAACAAAACGTCCTGGCTTTTCTTCCCCGTATCTTCTTTTTGTGATTCGTTTATGGACGTTCCTCCTTGCCTGGGTGCAAACAACATACGAAAGTTCTTGTGCGAATTTTTTCAGCGCAGTACGGACCCAGAATGAAATTGCAGAAATTAGGCCGGAATTTCACAAGTTTCGGTAGAGGATAGCCTTGGTTTTTAAAAAATTTCTGAAAAATTGTTCCGGAATGGTTTTTTCCTGAAATTCCACCCAAGAATCTCCACTGAATTTGGGACAAAACGGGACAAATTTCAGGTCAAACGGATGAGTATTCACCCACGAAAAGAATCAAACAGTTTCACACACAAACGAACCTTCCTTTCAGCCCTGGCAGTGACGAATAAAAAATTTATTGCCAATCCTGCGGGACGAATCTGGGGCTCAAACCTCAGCCAAAACTCAGCAGACACAGTGACGAATGTGTGATAAAAATTTCAAACCAAAATACCCAAGGAGTAAGGCACAGTAAGTCCCAGACCGAGAGTGAACAAAACCGGTTTTCCGAAAACAAAACCTCCTGGCTTTTCTTCCCCGTATCTTCTTTTTGTGATTCGTTTATGGACGTTCCTCCTTGCCTGGGTGCAAACAACATACGAAAGTTCTTGTGCGAATTTTTTTCTGCGCAGTACGGACCCAGAATGAAATTGCAGAAATTAGGCCGGAATTTCACAAGTTTCGGTAGAGGATAGCCTTGGTTTTTACAAAATTTCTGAAAAATTCTTCCGGAATGGTTTTTTCCTGAAATTCCACCCAAGAATCTCCACTGAATTTGGGACAAAACGGGACAAATTTCAGGTCAAACGAATGAGTATTCACCCAAGAAAAGAATCAAACAGTTTCACACACAAACGAACCTTCCTTTCAGCCCTGGCAGTGACGAATAAAAAATTTATTGCCAATCCTGCGGGACGAATCTGGGGCTCAAACCTCGACCAAAACTCAGCAGACACAGTGACGAATGTCTGGTAAAACTTTCAGACCAAAATACCCAAGGAGTAAGGCGCAGTAAGTCCCAGACCGAGAGTGAACAAAACCGGTTTTCCGAAAACAAAACGTCCTGGCTTTTCTTCCCCGTATCTTCTTTTTGTGATTCGTTTAAGGACGTTCCTCCTTGCCTGGGTGCAAACAACATACGAAAGTGCTTCTGCGAATTTTTTTCAGCGCAGTACGGACCCAGAATGAAATTGCAGAAATTAGGCCGGAATTTCACAAGTTTCGGTAGAGGATAACCTTGGTTTTTACAAAATTTCTGAAAAATTCTTCCGGAATGGTTTTTTCCTGAAATTCCACCCAAGAATCTCCACTGAATTTGGGACAAAACGCGACAGATTTCAGGTCAAACGAATGAGTATTCACCCAGGAACAAAATCAAACAGTTTCACACACGGACGAACCCTCCTTTCAGCCCGGGCAGTGATGAATAAAAAATTTATTGCGAATCTTGTGGGACGAGTCTGGGGCTCAAATCTCAGCCAAAACTCAATAGACACAACGAAGAATGTCTGGTAAAAGTTTCAGACCAAAATACCCAAGGAGTAAGGCGCAGTAAGTCCCGGACCGAGAGTGAACAAAACCGGTTTTCCGAAAACAAAACGTCCTTGCTTTTCTTCCCCGTATGTTCTTTCTGTGATCTGTTTGTGGACGTGCCTCCTTACCTGGGTGCAAACAACACACGAAGGTACTTGCGTGAATTTTTTCAGCGCAATACGGACCCGGAAAAAAATTGCAGAAAGTAGGGCGAAATTTCACAAGTTTTGCTAGAGGATAGCCTTGGTTTTCACAAAATTTCTGAAAAATTCTCCCGAAATGGTTTTCTCCCGAAATTCCGCGTAAGAATCTCCACTGAATTTGGGACAAAACGCGACAGATTTCAGGTCAAACGGATGAGTATTCACCCAGGAAAAAAATCAAACAGTTTCACACACGGACCAACCCTCCTTTCAGCCCGGGCAGTGATGAATAAAAAATTTATTGCGAATCCTGTGGGACGAGTCGTGAGCTCAAATCTCAGCCAAAACTCAATAGACACAATGACGAATGTCTGGTAAAAGTTTCATACCAAAATACCCAAGGAGTAAGGCGCAGTAAGTCCCGGACCGAGAGTGAACAAAACCGATTTTCCGAAAACAAAACGTCCTGGCTTTTCTTCCCCGTATCTTCTTTCTGTGATCTGTTTGTGGACGTGCCTCCTTACCTGGGTGCAAACAACACACGAAGGTACTTGCGTGAATTTTTTCAGCGCAATACGGACCCGGAAAAAAATTGCAGAAAGTAGGGCGAAATTTCACAAGTTTTGCTAGAGGATAGCCTTGGTTTTCACAAAATTTCTGAAAAATTCTCCCGAAATGGTTTTCTCCCGAAATTCCGTGTAAGAATCTCCACTGAATTTGGGACAAAACGCGACAGATTTCAGGTCAAACAGATGAGTATTCACCCAGGAACAAAATCAAACAGTTTCACACACGGACGAACCCTCCTTTCAGCCCGGGCAGTGATGAATAAAAAATTTATTGCGAATCTTGTGGGACGAGTCTGGGGCTCAAATCTCAGCCAAAACTCAATAGACACAACGAAGAATGTCTGGTAAAAGTTTCAGACCAAAATACCCAAGGAGTAAGGCGCAGTAAGTCCCGGACCGAGAGTGAACAAAACCGGTTTTCCGAAAACAAAACGTCCTGGCTTTTCTTCCCCGTATCTTCTTTCTGTGATCAGTTTGTGGACGTGCCTCCTTACCTGGGTGCAAACAACACACGAAGGTACTTGCGTGAATTTTTTCAGCGCAATACGGACCCGGAAAAAAATTGCAAAAAGTAGGGCGAAATTTCACAAGTTTTGCTAGAGGATAGCCTTGGTTTTCACAAAATTTCTGAAAAATTCTCCCGAAATGGTTTTCTCCCGAAATTCCGCGTAAGAATCTCCACTGAATTTGGGACAAAACGCGACAGATTTCAGGTCAAACGGATGAGTATTCACCCAGGAAAAAAATCAAACAGTTTCACACACGAACGAACCCTCCTTTCAGCCCGGGCAGTGATTAATAAAAAATTTATTGCGAATCTTGTGGGACGAGTCTGGGGCTCAAATCTAAGCCAAAACTCAATAGACACAGTGACGAATGTCTGGTAAAAGTTTCATACCAAAATACCCAAGGAGTAAGGCGCAGTAAGTCCCGGACCGAGAGTGAACAAAACCGGTTTTCCGAAAACAAAACGTCCTGGCTTTTCTTCCCCGTATCTTCTTTCTGTGATCTGTTTGTGGACGTGCCTCCTTACCTGGGTGCAAACAACACACGAAGGTACTCGCGTGAATTTTTTTCAGCGCAATACGGACCTGGAAAAAAATTGCAGAAAGTAGGGCGAAATTTGACAAGTTTTGCTAGAGGATAGCCTTGGTTTTCACAAAATTTCTGAAAAATTCTCCCGAAATGGTTTTCTCACGAAATTCCGCGTAAGAATCTCCACTGAATTTGGGACAAAACGCGACAGATTTCAGGTCAAACGGATGAGTATTCACCCAGGAAAAAAATCAAACAGTTTCACACACGGATGAACCCTCCTTTCAGCCCGGGCAGTGATGAATAAAAAATTTATTATGAATCTTGTGGGACGAGTCTGGGGCTCAAATCTCAACCAAAACTCAATAGACACAACGACGAATGTCTGGTAAAAGTTTCAGACCAAAATACCCAAGGAGTAAGGCGCAGTAAGTCCCGGACCGAGAGTGAACAAAACCGGTTTTCCGAAAACAAAACGTCCTGGCTTTTCTTCCCCGTATCTTCTTTCTGTGATCTGTTTGTGGACGTGCCTCCTTACCTGGGTGCAAACAACAGACGAAGGTACTTGCGTGAATTTTTTCAGCGCAATACGGACCCGGAAAAAAATTGTAGAAAGTAGGGCTAAATTTCACAAGTTTTGCTAGAGGATAGCCTTGGTTTTCACAAAATTTCTGAAAAATTCTGCCGAAATGGTTTTCTCCCGAAATTCCGCGTCAGAATGTCCATTGAATTTGGGACAAAACGCGAAAGATTTCAGGTCAAACAGATGAGTATTCACCCAGGAAAAAAATCAAACAGTTTCACACACGGACGAACCGTCCTTTCGGCCCGGGCAGTGATGAATAAAAAATTTATTGCGAATCTTGTGGGACGAGTCTGGGGCTCAAATCTCAGCCAAAACTCAATAGACACAGTGACGAATGTCTGGTAAAAGTTTCAGACCAAAATACCCAAGGAGTAAGGCGCAGTAAGTCCCGGACCGAGAGTGAACAAAACCTGTTTTTTTCGAAAACAAAACGTCCTGGCTTTTCTTCCCCGTATCTTCTTTCTGTGATCTGTTTGTGAACGTGCCTCCTTACCTGGGTGCACACAACACACGAAGGTACTTGCGTGAATTTTTTCAGCGTAATACGGACCTAGAACGAAATTGCAGAAATTAGGCCGGAATTTCACAAGTTTCGGTAGAGGATAGCCTTGGTTTTGCACAAAATTTCAGAAAAATTCTCCCGGAATAGTTTTTTTCCCAAAACTCCACCCAAGAATCTCCACTGAATTTGGGACAAAACGCGACATATTTCAGGTCGAACAGATGAGTATTCACCCACGAAAAAAATCAAAGAGTTTCACACACAAACGAACCTTCCTTTCGGCCCTGGCAGTGAAGAATAAAAAATTTATTGCCAATCCTGTGGGACGAATCTGGGGCTCAAACATCAGCCAAAACTCAACAGACACAGTGACGAATGTCTGGTAAAAATTTCAGACCAAAATACCCAAGGAGTAAGGCGTAGTAAGTCCCAGACCGAGAGTGAACAAAACCGGTTTTCCGAAAACAAAACGTCCTGGCTTTTCTTCCCCGTATCTTCCTTTTGTGATTCGTTTATGGACGTGCCTCCTTGCCTGGGTGCAAACAACATACGAAAGTGCTTGTGTGGATTTTTTTCAGCGCAATACGGACCTAGAATGAAATTGCAGAAATTAGGCCGGAATTTCACAAGTTTCGGTAGAAGATAGTCTTGGTTTGCACAAAATTTCTGAAAAATTCTCCCGGACTACTTTTTTCCTGAAATTCCACCCAAGAATCTCTGCTGAATTTGGGACAAAACGCGACAAATTTCAGGTCAAACAGATGAGTATTCACCCACGAAAAAAATCAAACAGTTTCACACACAAACGAACCTTCCTTTCGGCCCTGGCAGTGACGAATAAAAAATTTATTCCCAATCTTGTGGGACGAATCTGGGGCTCAAACCTCAGCCAAAACTCAACAGACACAGTGACGAATGTCTGATAAAAATTTCAGACCAAAATACCCAAGGAGTAAGGCGTAGTAAGTCCCAGACCGAGAGTGAACAAAACCGGTTTTCCGAAAACAAAACGTCCTGGCTTTTCTTCCCCGTATCTTCCTTTTGTGATTCGTTTATGGTCGTGCCTCCTTGCCTGGGTGCAAATAACATACAAAAGTGCTTGTGTGATTTTTTTTCAGCGCAATACGGACCCAGAATGAAATTGCAGAAATTAGGCCGGAATTTGACAAGTTTCAATTGAGGATAGCCTTGGTTTGCACAAAATTTCTGAAAATTTCTCGCGGAATAGTTTTTTCCTGAAATTCCACCCAAGAATCTCCGCTGAATTTGGGACAAAACGCGACAAATTTCAGGTCAAACAGATGAGTATTCACCCAAGAAAAAAATCAAACAGTTTCACACACAAACGAACCTTCCTTTCAGCCCTGACAGTGACGAATAAAAAATTTATTCCCAATCCTGTGGGACGAATCTGGGGCTCAAACCTCAGCTAAAACTCAACAGACACAGTGAGGAATATCTGGTAAAAGTTTCATACCAAAATACCCAAGGAGTAAGGCGTAGTAAGTCCCACACCGAGAGTGAACAAAACCAGTTTTCCGAAAACAAAACGTTCTGGTTTTTCTTCCCCGTATCTTCCTTTTGTGATTCGTTTATGGACGTGCCTCCTTGCCTGGGTGCAAACAACATACCAAAGTGCTTGTGTGAATTTTTTTCAGCACAATACGGACCCAGAATGAAATTGCAGAAATTAGGACGTTATTTCACAAGTTTCGGTAGAGGATAGCCTTGGTTTGCACAAAATTTCTGAAAATTTCTCCCGGAATAGTTTTTTCCTGAAATTCCACCCAAGAATCTCCGCTGAATTTGGGACAAAACGCGACAAATTTCAGGTCAAACGGATGAGTATTCACCCACGAAAAGAATCAAACAGTTTCACACACAAACGAACCTTTCTTTCGGCCCTAGCAATGACGAATAAAAATTTTATTGTCAATCCTGTGGGACGAAGCTGGGGCTCAAACCTCAGCCAAAACTCAACAGACACAGTGACGAATGTCTGGTAAAAATTTCAGACCAAAATACCCAAGGAGTAAGGCGTAGTAAGTCCCAGACCGAGAGTGAACAAAACCGGTTTTCCGAAAACAAAACGTCCTGGCTTTTCTTCCCCGTATCTTCCTTTTGTGATTCGTTTATGGACGTGCCTCCTTCCCTGGGTGCAAACAACATACGAAAGTGTTTGTGTGAATTTTTTTCAGCGCAATACGGACCCTGAATGAAATTGCAGAAATTAGGCCGGAATTTCACAAGTTTCGGTAGAGGATAGCCTTGGTTTTGCACACAATTTCTGAAAAATTCTCCCGGAATAGTTTTTTCCTGAAATTCCACCCAAGAATCTCCGCTGATATTGGGATGAGTATTCACCCACGAAAAAAATCAAACAGTTTCACACACAAACGAACCTTTCTTTCAGCCCTGGCAGTGACGAATAAAAAATTGATTGCCAATCTTGTGGGACGAATATGGGGCTCAAACCTCAGCCAAAACTCAATAGACACAGTGATGAATGTCTGGTAAAAATTTCATACCAAAATACCCAAGGAGTAGGTTGTAGTAAGTCTCAGACCAAGAGTGAACAAAACTGTTTTTCCGAAAACAAAACTTTCGTGCTTTTCTTCCCCGTATCTTTTTTTTGTGATTTTGTTATTGACGTGCCTCCTTAGCTAGGTGTAAACAACATATGAAAGTGCTTGTGTGAATTTTTTCAGTGCAATACAAACCCAAAATAAAATTGCAGAAAGTAGAGCAGAATTTCTCAAGTTTTGGTAGAGGATAGTGTTTGTTTGCACAAAACTTCTTAAAAATTGTCCTGAAATAGTGATTTTCTGAAATTCCAGGTAAGAATCTCCACTGAATTTCAGACAAAACGCGAAAAATTTCTGGTCAAACGGATGAGTATTCAACTGCGAAAAAAATTAAACAGTTTCACAAAAAAACGAACCTTCCTTTCATCCCTGGCATTGATGAATAAAAACTTTATTGTCAATCTTGATGAACGAATCTCGGGCTAAAATCTCAGCCAAAAAATAAAAGAAACGGTGATGAATGTTTGGTAAAAATTTTAGACCAAAATACCCAAGGAGTAAGGCGTAGTGAGTCCTAGACCTAGAGTGCACAAAATTGTTTTCCGAAAACAAAACGTCCTGGCTTTTCTTCCTCTATCATTTTTTTGTGATTTTTTTATTGACATGTCTCCTTGCCTGGGTGCAAACAACATGTGAAAGTACTTGTGTAAAAAAAATTTCAGTGCAATACAAACCGAGAATAAAATTGCAGAAAATAGGGCAGAATTTCAAAAGTTTTTGTAGAGGATAACCTTGGTTCGCACAAAATTTCTGAAAAATTCTCCCAAAAGTGTTTCTTCCTCAAATTCGATGTAAGAATTTCCACTAAAATTGGGAAAAATTTCAGGCCAAACGGATGGGTATTCACCCACGAAAAAAATCAAATAGTTTCACACACAAACAAACCTTCCTTTCAGCCTTGGCAATGATGATAAAAAAATTTATTGCCTATCTTTTGGGACAAATCTAGGGCTCAAATCTCAGCCACAACTCAATACACACAGTGACGAATTTCTGGTAAAAATTTCAAACCAAAATACCGAAGGAGTAAGGCGTGATAAGTCTCAGACCGAGAGTGAACAAAACAGCTTTTCCAAAAACAAAATTTCCTGGCTTTTCTTTCCCTTATCTTTTTTTGTGATTTGTTTATTGACGTGCCTCATTACCAAATATTAAAGTACTTATGTGACTTTTTCAGCGAATTATGGACCCAGAATGAAAATGCAAAAGTAGGACTGATTTTAAATATTTATTATTTTATGTTTTTTAAAATAAATTAAAAAGTGGTGGGTGTATAAAATAAAAGAGGTGTGACAAATAGTGAAAAGCCTGTGAGTTAATGGACTCACTTATTTAGGTGAGAATGGTGCGGATAATAAAAGTGGGGGTGAGGAATAGCTAAATGCTTAGCAGCAGAATGAGCCCAAGCTTTTGAAAATGGTACAGATATTAGAAGCACGTTCTAATAAAGTGCTGGGGTGAAAATATCAAAAGAAGATCCCAAAAAGCATTTAATACATAACAACGTGCATCCCATTTCTTTTGCTCTTTCTTTCTCTTTAAGGAACCACCTTCAATTCGGCAAATTCCGTGTACATCCAACCTTTTTTTAACTTTACATACTTTTAAATTTCCAAAAATAAAAATTTGGAATTGGAATTAACTCTGGAAAAGCATACTATTTTGTTCTAGAAATAAAAATTTGAAATAGAATTTAAAAAAATAAAATCTCATTCTGAAAAAGCCATTTTGCGATACAAAAAGTTCGTTTCAAAATAATAATTTAAAAATATATTCTAAAAAAGGGCGTTGTTTAATACTGAAAGAGTAGATTGATATGATGCAGGAAGTATGGCCTTCAATTCTTGCAAATATTCACTCATGAAATAAAGTCATGGGCCCACAAGCATGCAAATTTCCTCGCAAAAGTGGTGCCCACACATGTACGGGAGTTTCTTCCTACACCCCGACTAGTCTATCATCTCATGTTTTCTCTCTGCAAATCATTTTTCTAATGTTTTCTGCAAGTGTGTTGCTAGCTGAAGTACGATGCAATTAGCTAAAATACAGTGCAAGATACAATCTCAAGACGTTGTAGAATCATCATAGAAAAATTAATAACTTAAATAGTGTAATCCATTACCGAGTACAGACAAAATAAAAAGGCTTAAAAAGTTGTTCCCAAGTTATATAAATTGGCCTGCTTTTCTTCTATATTGTACTTCTACAGGAGTTTTTGTGCAGATTGACAGCACTTGATGCTGTAGCATTCAATACAATCTTTGCAATATGAGAAATTCTAGGATATCCTCAGAAATTTAAGGGTTCTCTTCTATATTGAAAAACTCTTCCTTAATGTGTCCAAACTCATTTAAATATTGGTCCAAAAAACATACGTACCAAAACCCTTACAGTTCTAAAGATATCCTGCTCACCCCTCTTGTAGTATTAAGTAGTCTGATCTGCACATCAGGAACAAAAATGTTTCCTTGTGATATCACTCGTACGCACGAAACAATTAATTTGTATAGTCAGTACATATAACAAATTAATCAATAAGTTTTGCTCGGGGGAAAATAAATTAAAAGACATATTTCTGGTTGCAGGGATTACATTAAGTATATAATGAAAGATACACAGCCTAGCATGAACCAAATTTCATAACATGAGAAGAAGGAAACGAAACCTAACCTGGAGGTTACTAGTGGCGAATTTGACATTAATTAGTTCTCAATAACGTTTACATAATCATTTTTTTTTTGTGGAAACAATGACCTAAAATGTTCCATACGATTAACATATGAAGTTTCCCAAGAACGGGATTCAGCACTGCAGTATCTCGACCATTGCAAAGCAGTGGGAGGTAATGCAGACTCAGCCTTCAAAGCAACCTGTATGTTAGTCAAAATAAAACTAAGTCAGCAACTTAAATTAAATAAAAGATTTAATTTCAAACAAAATTAATCACATCATACCTGTACAAAGTGACAATCATGCACCAACCCAATGGCAATAAGGCGGTGCCTTGACTGAGATAATGGTGGTCGTCCTCTAAGAGGGAAAAATGTCATGGACTCCTTCAAGGATAAAGAGACTAGAACCACGTTATATCTTGAGGCAATTACATAACCCATATCTGGTATGGTCATCCACTTTTTAATAGATGTCTCCTTGTCAACATACAAAGATTGCCTCAGTTCAGCCACTCGATCATTGCTACCAAAGAGTTTGGCGTAAATATCTTGCCACTGTTGAAGCTCTCTAATCAAATCCTGACGAACTAAAGCCCATGATTCCTCACCCATACCAAGTTGAGCTGCAACAGCACGATAACCACAATTTGAATCTGCTTTCACATCGATAATTTCTTCAATAAACGGATGGATCTGAATCGGAAATTGGTCCATCATTGGCAGAACTCTTCTTCTTTTAGACTCATGGACTAGTTGATGAGATGAAGGGCAAGATGAAGGGCATGATGAAGGGCAAGATGAAGTGCCACTATGGGTAGGATGCATTGCATCAACATGCTCCCGATGTGAAAGATCACAAAGAATTGATCTATCTCTTTTTGACCCTGGAGCACCCTTTATTCTTACCACTTTAGGAGTTGGACACTTTGAAGTTGTATCAGGAAATGCTAGTTCATGCAATTTAGCCTTTAGAATAATTTTCCCAGCACAATCAAGTTCCTGAAATCTCTGGAGCAAAGCATCCAACTCAGGTTGCAGTGATAACTCAAACTCCTTGTCATCCATTCCTCGATCAAAGTTTAACTTCTTCCAATGAACATGAATTGCCTCCAAGGGAATAGGATGGCGCATAGTACTGTACCTAGAAAGTTCACATGCACAAGGAAGACCATGTGTAGTTCTAACTATGCAACAACATTTAGAACTATCAGTACCAACAGTCTTAACTCGATCATACTCGTCAGTTATATGACTCAATGCACTCCTCGATACAAATCCTTGCAGTTTGATGTATACTGGAGTATTATGCATATGATCCACTACATTTATGCTTTTCTCAAATGAAGACTTAATCTTTGTATGTTGCAAAGTAATCATGTCATTCATAGCATCCCAATAACTACACATATCATTCTTGCTATCTTGCAGCAAATTCTTTAACTTACAATTTGTTGCCTCAACCCTGTCAAGTAAAACATTATAATAATATTTAAAATAATAAGTATATTAATAATTATTATAATAGTCTTGACAAAACAACTGTACTAATAATTAAATTAATAATTAGTATACTTTTAATATATTTTTCAAGATGAATTATTAAAATATAAGTTTAGACATACCTATTGGTTGTTGTGTTACCCAAATGCATCACCTGATTTGTCCATGAAGTGACAAACTTTTCCTTGTGTGGGATCAGCCACATATTTTTCACATATTCACCAAAACTAGGAAAACCTGAGCAAACTTTTTCAAATAATGCCAAACGCTGCATATATTCACTCTCATTAGAAGAATTCACAACAACATCCCATGCATCCATCACCAAGTCTTGTTTCTCCTTTGGACGGACTATCGACATGCATTTGGCCTTCACGTTCTTGTTGATATGAAACCGACATAACAAATTAGAAGAGCTCGGAAAGACAACTTGCACTGCATTCATCAAAGAAATGTCTCTGTCAGTCACAATCACCTGAGGTGTGTCTTCATCTTTAACAATCAATCCTCTTAACTTCTGTAGTACCCAAGTGAAGTTGTCAGCTCGCTCAGACTCCACAAAAGCAAATGCCACAGAGAATGTTAAGTCTGTTGAAGTAACTCCAACAATCTCAAGCAATGGCAATGGATACCTAGTGGTTGTATAAATACTATCAATTATCAAGACAGTATTGAAAGCACCCAGAAGTTTAATGGCATCTGGATGTGTCCAGAATATATCTCTGATAACATTGGAATCATCCACCTTTCTATGCCAATACACATACCGCTTACGTTCCAATAATTTCAGTAGGTATTGCATTTCTAAACCTTTTTGAGAGGATCGATAAGCATGTCGAGCATTGTAAATCTGCTTGATAGTAGTGACATTATCCATGTTATAATCTTTCAATGTCAATAGAATATCTTTTGGCTTCATCATGTTCTTTGTCATATCATCAACCAAAGACTTCTCCTCAGCACTCAACCGGCCTGCATATGGATGACCCGCTAATGTTTCCTCTAAGTCATGATTGTGACAACCACACATTACCTTAACAATCCATCCTTCAGACTTTTTCAAAGCTTTTCCCCTTAACCTGAAGGGACACTCACATTTTCTACTACCATTTACCTTTCGGGAAATTGCATTTTTGTATGGTCCTCTATATTTTCCACTTCTATCGCAGCCCAAAATTATAAATGTCTTCCTTTGATTACGTCTTGTAGTTCTTGTAGGTTTTGTAGATGTCTCTGATCTCAAAATAATAAGGACAAATCCATTCTCTTTTGCAACATCTCGAGCCCAATTTAACATTGCATCTCGAGAAGGAAAAACCTGAAAATATAAATAATTTAACAAAGGCAATAACTTAACAAACATAATTTATTGTTCAGTTACCTCTGTAGTGTTAAATGCATCACTACAATCCACAGACTTATTTGTTGTCCCATCAATTAGCATATTCACATCCTTAGACATCTTATCAACACAATCTTCCACCTTTGGTCACAAAAAAAATTAAAAAGATAAACATCTTGAAAAAAATATAGCAAAATTGTCCTAGAAATTTATATTTGAAAGTATTCTCATAAAAAAGAACGTGCAGATTTAGGGTCTATCTAGAAAGTAGCCCACCCCATGCAGCTCATTATAAAAAACTGCAAATTTAGCATGTATACAAAACCATAAAAAGGGGAAGAGTAAGAGAATTTGATTCCCAACTATATTAAAAAGAACAAGCAGATGACAATTAGCCAAACAAATTAATTTGTCTCAAAATAGAACGTGAGATAAAAATTACGTAGAAAGCAATGTCTGTTATATGACAATGATAACAATCATTATACTTGATATTTATATTAACAGTAAGAAAGAAGTTGTTTCTTACAGCTATAATGTTCATTTTATTTCTCTTGCTTTTTCATTTCAAGACTTGTCACAAAGCTTAGGTACTTCTAATTAAGTAGAAATCTCCTCCTACCGCAATGCACACAAACGGATAACAATTTTTTTGCTATTCTAAAATACAAAGCATGCTTCTTTCCTATTGTTGAAATTAAGACATTTTTGCTATTAGGGAGGAAATTGAGAATAGAGACTTCTCATATTATTATTTTAAGAATTATGACGTGTTAATATGATTATATGCCTACAAATGTAGAATAATCCTTGTTTTTACAAACCATAATCCTAACTAAAAGGAAACAAATTGTGAGATATGGAAACCAATCCTAAAGAATAATTGAAATATGCTAAGATATGATTAAAAGATAATATTAGGATATTTTCATACATTATAATATTAACGTTCAAAACTACATATTTGAAGTGGTGTGCAAAATATCATTTCAGAATGCTGTCACTGTAATTAGTTGTCTTAAAAAATATTAACTTTTCCTATTTGAAATTCTGGAGGTTTCCTTGATTATTCTCAAGCTTTATTGTTGTCTCCATGAACACTTATGACATAGAACTTGAACTTGAACTTGGAACACTTCATGAAATGTGTCACATTATTGTTCATATTTTCTTTCCTGACTTTTCTCTGAAATGTGAAATTGTTATGAAGTGCAGCTTGCTGCTGTAAAGCTCTTCCTAATCACTTATACTTTGTGGTCCAATGGCCTTCATATTACACTTTTACTTAACATTTCCTAGGCAGTCTTGGCAGGCGATGCATTGCTGTAAGTTTTAACATTTAAATTTGTACTAAAATTTGCTTTTATTCCTTTTATATGTTTTTATAAATGAGTCTCATTGCGTGATCCATCCCTGCAGGGGAATGGCAGTACCTGATGCAACACCACCAAATGATGTAAAGCTGGTAATAGAAGACCATCCGTACTCTGCAGATGGGCTTATGGTCTAGTCTGCAATTGAGAACTGGGTCCGCACCTATGTGAAGCACTACTACGGCCATCCAAGCCAGATTTGCAATGACAGGGAGCTACAAGCATGGTACTCTGAGTCAATCAATGTGAGGCATGCTGATCTTAGGATTGAAAGGTGGTGGCAGAAATCAGAGGGATAGAAAAGGAGATTGAGCAAAGGAACTCTGATCCAACACTCAGAACCCCGCAACTCATGGGTACAAGGAGAGGATATTATTTTCTAACAAGGTAACCAACTTGAAAAGTACAAAGCATTTTTAATTTTAAATGCAGAGGTTGCCATTGGCTTGGAAAATCTCCACTGTCTAGGTAAGCAACAGATTCAGCAACTTCGAATCAAATGCAGACTTGATGTCAACCCCAAGAGAGGTGGTAGAAAATGACCAAATTAAGAACATCAAGGAGGAGATGGAGAGGAAGATTTCCTTCAAGAGCAAAGTTAGTGTACTAAGCAACATCAAATCAGTTTCAGAAAAGGATGCTCCTTTTACATCAGATTCTGCAGGAAAATCAAGTCATGCACCAAAGTATGTGAACCCTGGTGGGAAAAGGTAATGTCAGAAATTACTACTGTCTCTAGATTTGGTGATTTAAGCATTAAAATGAGGGTCTTCAAGGATTCTTCTTCTGTTCAAAACAACCTTAAAGAGGAAAGAATGAGGCAGATTTGGTTTCCAATAGCTAAAAGAACAGCTCAATGGTTTGGGAATAGAGAAAGAAGGTCTCAGCTATCTCTGGATAAACAACTACCATGAGATCTATAACCCAATCTGACCTTCCTGAGGTACAAATTTTGGTTTCAGTCCTTGTTCAACAACTTCGTATAGATTTTAGATTTTTTTGTTGAATGTATACAGTTAAGCAAAGAGGGTACAGGTTCCTAGT
The DNA here is from genome assembly GCF_051622355.1 of Phaseolus vulgaris. Lineage (NCBI taxonomy): Eukaryota > Viridiplantae > Streptophyta > Magnoliopsida > Fabales > Fabaceae > Phaseolus > Phaseolus vulgaris. Next base: position 1,175,811 of record NC_143498.1, read on the forward strand.
TTCGTTTCAATCAAACTCTCTTTTTTTAATTCTCATGATCTACATAAAATCTTTGTTAATCTTTCTATGACAGAAAATTTAAGGAGCCCTCATTACCACAGTAAGAGAAACCCTTGTAAACGTAAAATTGTATCTTCTTTTTCGTCCCATAATCAATTTTCTAATGATTTTCAACAAGAATAATAGAAGACAGCTTCATGTCATTGTGCTAAATAATGCTGTCAGCCCTCTTAATTTAAATATGTTCATATTAGACATATTTTATATCTCTTCCATTCTCTTTTGCTTAACACAAACATTGCACATTATTAATAATCCTATGTCGTGATAGCTTAGCAATATCATTTAGCAAAAAGCCCAAGCCTTGAAAAGTCTCGGGTTATAATTTAGAATACAGTGGAGCAAGTAATCATTTATATAAAATAAGTAAAAAGTTTACAAGTATTAGATTTTGTTGTGAAGAATGATGAAGTGAGAATAATAAGAGAACAGAGAAGGGACATTCTGGTTGCAGCCTTAACCAAAAAGAGCCAAACACAGCAAGGTGATTGTGCACCAAAAGTGGGATCTAGCTATGACTACCTTTGTTGGTGTTCTTGTGGTATTGTAGGAAGGGTCACATAGTAAAGTGAATGCACACTGAATGGAGAAAAGGAAACAAAGCATTTGCTTCCTAAAAGACACTGAAACAGTATAATTATTTTCCGACACATCAAGTGAATTCCATCCTTTGCACTCTCAATTTCCAACCCACCTATTCTATTATTCACTCCACACTTCTCTACTTATTCGCCCTTCCCTACACCATTCCTTCAATCACCACAATCAAAATCAAAACAGAATAGATGAAGTATGACATTATAAGATCAAAAAAATGATAGATCAAGTATTATAAAGCACTGTTTTGTTGTAATTACTGTTAGTCTCTTGGTTGTATATCTATCCTTGTTTGTTCATGACATTTATTACCATGAGGTATTTATTTATGTTAGAGAGTGAGTGAAAAGAAACACAACGCACCCTATGAAGAACTAAGCATGTATTAACGTAGAGTAGTGTATTCAGATGTATTAACCAACATCAGAATCAACATATTTTGTATCAAATCAACGACAGAATCACTCAAAACAAAATTATCAGCAGTTTAATACGAAAATCAAACCGAAATTAATCATAAAAAACGAAACAGCAACTAATCCAAGGGTTCAAATGTAAGAGTCACTAATATCCACATCGATTAAAAATCAAATAAAAACGAAGTAAAAATGAAAAAAGAAAATTCAATAAAATCAAACCAAAAACAAAAAAACCCTACCTAATTGTAAGAACAACTTGAAGCCTGTGATACTGAAGAACAGATTCAAGTACCTGCGTTTGAGCATAGTCACCAACAATATTGAGAGTCGCAAGCACGAGATAGAGGGTACGAGAGAACGAGAAAGACTTACCTAGATTTGAGCGAGGAACGAGTCAGTGAAACGAACCAATTGAACGAGACTGAGCGTGAACGAGACTGAGCGAGAACGAGACTGAGAACGAGCGAGACTGAGAAAGAGGAACGAAACTGAGAGTGCAGTAGACGAAGGAGAGGGTGTGAAGAAGAAGAAGAAGAAAAAGAAGAAGGAGACTTACCTGGATTTGAGCGAGGAACGAGATAGTGAGACGAACCACTTGAACGAGACTGAGAGTGAGACCGAGACTGAGAACAAGCACCACTGAGAAAGAGGAACGAGACTGACAGTGAAGAAGAAGGAGACTGAGTGGAGCATAGGAAGGAGACGGTCTGAAGAAGAAGAACAAGGAAAAAAAAGTTTTATCAACCATCCAAAATTTATTAAAATTTTAGAAAATTTTAAAAATTTATCTTTTCTAAAAAGTATAAAAAAAACTTTTAAAATCGAGAATTTTTTTTAAAAAAATTTAATATACAAACTTAAATAAATAATTACTAATAATTTCTTGCAAACTATTATTGATCGTAGAAATTTTAAATATTTCAAGAAAAAAATTCTAAAGAATTAATAAAATATGTACGTATTTCTAATAGTTTTAATTTAATAATATAATAATTAATTTTTTTTCAAATTAACCAATAAACTTTAATGGACAAATAATTCTAAAAATAAAAACCAATTTTATTTAATTGAAAAATTATCTTTTAGTAACATTTTAGAAAAATGATACTATATGTCATTAAATTCCCTATATAACATCATTTACACTTTTATTTTCCCATTTAGCATCCTTTTATTTTTATTTTTCTATCTAACACCTTTTTGTTTTTATTTCCCTATCTAACACTCTTATATTTTTTATTTCCCTATCTAACACCATTTCAAAAGTAAATTAAAAAATAATAAATTAAAAAAATTGATAATTTTAATTTTGAATGCATTAAAAAATAAATATTTTTAATGTTTAAAATAGTTAGAAATATAATTAATGAATAAAGAAATGATTTTTTACAAAAAAAAGTAATAAATTTAAAATATTTAGTTTAAAAATTATTTTTTTAAGAATGAAAAAAATAAAAAAATTAAACTCTACAACAACATAAAAGTTGAATCTATAAACATAAATTAGTATTTACTTTTATTATTGTTGATGATTTAATCATATTAATTTCAAGTACAAAATTCAGGACATAATTATAAAAAAACCAAGTTGAATAAGGACTGATATGGACATAGAGAACAATATGATCGAACAAAAAAATGTTCATATTGTCAAACACCAGGACACACATAAAGAACATGTCCCAACATTGTTGGATTGTACACTTCTTGTCATTAATTATGTTTCATTTCGCACAAACTATTTAATGTACCATTGAAGAAAATATTAACTAAATGATCATCTTTCATTTATTTTCCTTTTTATGATCAACATATATTTATTTTCCTAGGTGAATACTCATCTGTTTGACGTGAAATTTGTCGTGTTTTGTCCTAAATTGAGTCCAGATTATAACGTGTCAATTAAGGAAAAAATTATTTCGAGACAATTTTTCTGAAATTCTATGAAAAACCAAGGCTATCTCTAGCAATATTTGTAAAATTTCACCATACTTTCTGCAATTTTATTATGTGTTAACAAATTGCATTGAAAAATTCACACAAGTACTTTCATGTGTTGTTTGCACCGTGCTAAGGAGGCACGCCCATAAACAAATCACAAAAAGGAGATATAGGGAAGAAAAGTCAGGACATTTTGTTTTTGGAAAACCGGTTTTTTCACTCTCGGTCTAGGTCTTACTACGCCCTATTCCTTGAGTCTTTTGGTCTGAAAATTTTACCAGATATTAGTTCTTGTGTGTATTGAGTTTGGGCTTAGATTTGAGCCCCAGATTCGTCCCACAAGATTTTCAATAAATTTTTTATTCATCACTGCCAGGGTTGAAAGGAAGGTTCATTTGTGTATGAAACTGTTTGATTTTTTTCCGAGGTGAATACTCATCCGTTTGACGTGAAATTTGTCACTTTTTTTTTCCCAAATTCAGTCACGATTCTTACGTGGAATTTCAATAAAAAAATATTTTAGGACTATTTTTCTGAAATTTTGTGAAAAATCAAGGTTATCCTCTAGAAAAGTTTGTGAAATTTTGCTCTACTTTCTGCAATTTTATTTTGGGTTCATATTGCGTTGAAAAGTTCACGCAAGTACTTTCATGTGTTGCTTGCACCCTGCTAAGGAGGCACGTCCATAAACAAATCACAAAAAGGAGATATAGGGAAGAAAAGTCAGGACATTTTGTTTTTGGAAAATCGGTTTATTACCTCTCGGTTCGGGTCTTACTACACCCTATTCCTTGGGTCTTTTGGTCTGAAAATTTAACCAGACATTCGTCATTGTGTGTATGAAGTTTTGGCTGAGATTTAAGCCCCAAATTCGTCCCACAAGATTTTAAATAAATTTTGTATTCATCACTGCCAGGGTTGAAAAAAAAGGTTTATTTGTGTGTAAAACTGTTTGATTTTTTTCCTAGGTGAATATTCATCTGTTTGACGTGAAATTGGTCTCGTTTTGTTTTAAATTGAGTCCAGATTATGATGTGTAATTTAAGGAAAAAATTATTTCGGGACAATTTTTATGAAATTTTGTGAAAAACCAAGGCATACTCTAGCAAAATTTGTGAAATTTCGCCATACTTTCTGCAATTTGATTCTGTGTTGAAAAATTGCGTTGAAAAATTCACACAAGTACTTTCATGTGTTGTTTGCATTGTGCTAAGGAGACACTTCCATAAACAAATCATAAAAAAGAAATATAGGGAAGAAAAGCCAGAACATTTTGTTTTTGGAAAACCGGTTTTTTCACTCTCGGTCTAGGTATTACAACGCACTATTCCTTGGGTGTTTTCTTCTGAACATTTTACCAGACATTCGTCATTGTGTGTATTGAGTTTGAGCTAAGATTTGAATCTCAGATTCGTCCCACAAGATTTAAAATAAATTTTTTATTCATCACTTCCAAGGTTGAAAGTAAGGTTCGTTTGTGTGCGAAACTGTTTGACGTGAAATATATTGAATTTTGTCCCAAATTTAGTCCATATTCTTAAGTGGAATTCCAGGAAAAAATTGTTTCGAAAATATTTTTTTGAAATTTTGTGAAAAACCAAGGTTATATCCTCTAGCAAGATTTGTGAAATTTCGCCCTACTTTCTGCAATTTTGTTCTGTGTTGAAAAATTGCGTTGAAAAATTCACACAAGTACTTTCATGTGTTGTTTGCACTCTGCTAAGGAGGCACGTCCATAAACAATTCACAAAAATGAGATATAGGGAAGAAAAGTCAGGACATTTTGTTTTTGGAAAATCGGTTTTGTTCACTCTCGATCTAGGTCTAACTACGCCCTATTCCTGGAGTCTTTTGGTCTGAAATTTTACCAGACATTTGTCATTATGTGTATGGAGTTTTGGCTGAGATTTGAGCACCAGATTCGTCCCACAAGATTTTCAATAAATTTTTTATTCATCACTTCCAAGGTTGAAATGAAGGTCCGTTTGCGTGTGAAAATGTTTGATTTTTTTCAAGGTGAATACTCATCCGTTTGACGTGAAATATGTCGCATTGTCCCAAATTCAGTCCATATTTTTACGTGGAATTTCAGGAAAATATTTTTTTGAAATTTTGTGAAAAAACCAAGGCTATCCTCTAGCAAAATTTGTGAAATTTCGCCATACTTTCTGCAATTTTGTTCTGTGTTGAAAAATTGCGTTGAAAAATTCACACAACTACTTTCATGTGTTGTTTGCACCCTGCTAAGGACGCACGTCCATAAACAAATCACAAAAAGGAGATATAGGAAAGAAAAGCCAGGACATTTTGTTTTCGGAACACCGGTTTTGTTCACTCTCACTCTAGGTCTGAAAATTTTACAGACATTTGTCATTGTGTGTATTGAGTTTTGGCTTAGATTTGAGCCCCAGATTCGTCCCACAAGATTTTCAATAAATATTTTATTCATCACTGCAGGGTTGAAAGGAAGGTTCGTTTGTGTGTGAAACTGTTTGATTTTTTTCGTAGGTGAATACTCATTCGTTTGACGTGAAATATGTTGCGTTTTGACCCAAATTCTGTCACAATTCTTACATGGAATTTTAGGAAAAAATTGTTTTAGGACAATTTTTTTGAAATTTTGTGAAAACCAAGGCTATCCTCTAGCAAAATTTGTGAAATTTTGCCCTACTTTCTACAATTTTATTTTGTGTTGAAAAATTCACACAAGTACTTTTATGTGTTGTTTGCACCCTTCTAAGGAGGCACGTCCAAAAACAAATCACAAAAAGGAGATATAGGGAAGAAAAGTCAGGACATTTTGTTTTCGGAAAACTGGTTTCTTTACCTCACGATCCAGGTCTTACTACGCTCTATTCCTTGGGTCTTTTGGTATGAAAATTTTATCAGACATTCTTCATTATCTATATTGAGTTTTGGATGAGATTTGAGCCCCAAAATCGCCTCACAAGATTTTCAAAAAAAAAAAAATATTCATCACTGCTAGGGTTGAAAGGAAGGTTTGTTTTAAGTGTGAAACTGTTTGATTTTTTTCTAGGTGAACACTCATCTGTTTGACGTGAAATATGTCGCGTTTTTTCCCAAATTAAGTCCAAATTCTTACGTGGATTTTCAGGAAAAAATTATTTCGGAACATTTTTTCTGAAATTTTGTGAAAAACCAAGGTTATCTCTATCAAAATTTGTGAAATTTTTCTCTACTTTCTGCAATTTTATTCAGTGTTGAAAAATTGCGTTGAAAAATTCACACAAGTACTTTCATGCGTTGTTTGCACCCTTCTAAGGAGGCGTGTCCATAAACAAATAAAAAAAAGAGATATAGGGAAGAAATGCCAGGACATTTTATTTTCAAAAACCGGTTTTGTTCACTCTCAGTCTGGCTTTTACTATGCCCTATTCCTTGGGTCTTTTGGTCTGAAAATTTTAACAGACATTCGTCATTGTGTGTGTTGTGTTTTGGCTGAGATTTGAGCCCAAGATTTATCCCACAATATTTTCAATAAACTTTTTATTCATCACTGCCTCGGTTGAAAGGAAGGTTCGTTTGTGTGTGAAATTGTTTAATCTTTTTCCTAGGTGAATACTCATCCGTTTGACGTCAAACATGTCACGTTTTGTCCTAAATTCAGTCCAAATTCTTATGTGGAATATCAGGACAAAATTATTTCGGGACAATTTTTCTGAAATTTTGTGAAAAACCAAGGCTATCTTCTAGCAAATTTTGTGAAATTTCGTCCGATTTTCCGAAATTTTGTTCTGTGTTGAAAAATCTCATTAAAAAATTCACACAAGTACTTTCCTTTGTTGATTGCACCCTGCTAAGGAGGCACATCCATAAACAAATCATAAAAAGGAGATATAGGGAAGAAAAGACAAGACATTTTATTTTCGGAACACCGGTTTATTACCTCTCGGTCCGGGTCTTACTACGCCCTATTCTTTGGGTCTTTTGGTATGAAAATTTTATCAGACATTCATCATTATGTGTATTGAGTTTTGGCTGAGATTTGAGCCTCAGATTCGTCCCACAAAATTTTCAATAAAAATTTTATTCATCATTGCCAGGGTTGAAAGGAAGGTTCGTTTGTGCGTGAAACTGTTTGATTTTTTTTCCTATGTTAATACTCATCTGTTTGACGTGAAATTTGTCGCCTTTTGTCCCAAATTCAGTCCATATTCTTACGTGGAATTTCAGGAAAAATTTATTTTGGGACAATTTTTCTGAATTTTTTTGAAAAACCAAGGCTATCCTCTAGCAAAATTTGTGAGATTTTTCCCTGCTTTATGAAAAAAAAAATTGGGTCTATATTGCGTTGAAAAATTGCGAAAAAATTCACATAAGTACTTTGATGTGTTGTTTGCACTCTGCTAAGGAGGCACGTCCATAAACAAATCAGAAAAAGAAGATATAGGGATGAAAATCCAGGACATTTTGTGTTCGGAAAACCGGTTTTGTTCACTCTCGGTCTAGGTCTTACTATGCCCTATTCCTTGGGGTTTTTCTGGAAATTTTACCTGACATTTTTCATTGTGTGTATTAAGTTTTAGATGAGATTTGAGTCTCAGATTCGTCCCACAAGATTTTCAATATATTTTTTATTCATCGCTGCTAGGGTTGAAAGAACTGTTTGTTTGTGTGTGAAACTGTTTGATTATTTTTCTAGGTGAATAGTCATCCGTTTGATGTGAAATTTGTCACGTTTTGTCCCCAATTCAATCCAGATTCTTATGTGGAATTTCAGGAAAAAATTTACTTTGAGACAAATTTTTCGGAAATTTTGTGAAAAACCAAGGCTATACTTTAGCAAAATTTGTGAAATTCCGCCCTACTTTCTGCAATTTTATTTTGGGTCCATATTGCGTTGAAAAATTACGAAAAAATTTACACAAATAATTTCATGTGTTGTTTTCACCCTGCTAAGAAGGCACATTCATAAACAAATCACAAAAAGAATATATAGGAAAGAAAAGCCAGGACATTTTGTTTTCGGAAAACGATTTTGTTCACTCTCGGTCTGGGTCTTACTACGCCCTATTCCTTGGGTCTTTTTGCCTGAAAATTTTATTCAGACATTAGTCATTGTGTGTATTGTGATTTGGTTGAGATTTGAGTTCCCGATTCGTCCCACAAGATTTTCAATAATGTTTTTATTCATCACTGTCAGGGTTGAAAGGAAGGTTCGTTTGTGTGTGAAACTATTTGATTTTTTTCCTAAGTTAATACTCGGGTAAATTCCATATCTAGAACCATTTACACTTTTATTTCCCCATCTAGCACCCTTTTGTTTTGCTTTTCCTATCTAGCACCCTTTTGTTTTTATTTTTCTTTCTAACACTCTTTTATTTTTTATTTCCCTATCTAGCACCATTTCAAAAATAAATAAATAAATAAGAAATTAAAAAAAATTTGATAATTTTAATTTTGAATGCATTAAAAATTAAATATTTTGAATGTTTAAAATAGTTAGATTTATAATTAATGAATAAAGAATTGATTTTTTACAAAATAAAAAAAAAGTAATAAATTTAAAATGTTTAGTTTAAAAATTATTTATTTTAATAATGAAGAAAATAAAAAATTAAACTCTACAACAATAAAAGTTGAAACATAAATTAGTATTTATATTTATTATTATTGATGCAATCATGTTAATTTCAAACACTCAATAGACACAGTGACGAATGTCTGGTAAAATTTTCAGACCAAAATACCAAAGGAGTAAGGCTTAGTAAGTCCCAGACCGAGAGTGAACAAAACCGGTTTTCCGAAAACAAAACGTCCTGGCTCTTCTTCCCCGTATCTTCCATTTGTGATTCGTTTATGGACGTGCCTCCTTGCCTCGGTGCAAACAACATACGAAAGTGCTTGTGTGAATTTTTTTTCAGCGCAATACGAACCCAGAATGAAATTGCAGAAATTAGGCCGGAATTTCACAAGTTTCGGTTGAGGATAGCCTTGGTTTTGCACAAAAGTTCTGAAAAATTCTCCCGGAATAGTTTTTTCCTGAAATTCCACCCAAGAATCTCCACTGAATTTGGGACAAAACGCGACAGATTTCAGGTCAAACGGATGAGTATTCACCCACGAAAAAAGTCAAACAGTTTCACACACAAACGAACCTTCCTTTCAGCCCTGGCAGTGACGAATAAAAAATTTATTGCCAATCTTGTGGGACGAATCTGAGGCTCAAACCTCAGCCAAAACTCAATAGAAACAGTGACGAATGTCTTGTAAAATTTTCATACCAAAATACACAAGGAGTAAGGTGTAGTAAGTCCCAGACCGAGAGTGAACAAAACCGGTTTTCCGAAAACAAAACGTCCTGGCTCTTCTTCCCGGTATCTTCCTTTTGTGATTCGTTTATGGACGTGCCTCCTTGCCTGGGTGCAAATAACATACGAAAGTGCTTGTGTGAATTTTTTTCAGCGCAATACGGACCCATAATGAAATTGCAGAAATTAGGTAGGAATTTCACAAGTTTCGGTAGAGGATAGCCTTGGTTTTTACAAAATTTCTGAAAAATTCTTCCGGAATGATTTTTTCCTGAAATTCCACCCAAGAATCTCCACTGAATTTGGGACAAAACGGGACAAATTTCAGGTCAAACGGATGAGTATTCACCCACGAAAAAAATCAAACCGTTTCACACACAGACGAACCTTCCTTTCAGCCCTGGCAGTGGCGAATAAAAAATTTATTTCCAATCTTGTGGGACGAATCTGGGGCTCAAACCTCAGCCAAAACTCAATAGACACAGTGACGAGTGTCTGGTAAAAATTTCATACCAAAATACCCAAGGAGTAAGGCGCAGTAAGTCCCAGACCGAGAGTGAACAAAATCGGTTTTCCGAAATCAAAACGTCCTGCCTTTTCTTCCCCGTATCTTCTTTTTGTGATTCGTTTATGGACGTTCCTCCTTGCCTGGGTGCAAACAACACACGAAAGTGCGTGTGTGAATTTTTTTCAGCGCAGTACGGACCCAGAATAAAGTTGCAGAAATTAGGCCGGAATTTCACAAGTTTCGGTAGAGGATAGCCTTGGTTTTTACAAAATTTCTGAAAAATTCTTCTGGAATGGTTTTTTCCTGAAATTCCACCCAAGAATCTCCACTGAATTTGGGACAAAACGGGACAAATTTCAGGTCAAACGGATGAGTATTCACCCACGAAAAAATCAAACAGTTTCACACACAGACGAACCTTCCTTTCAGCCCTGGCAGTGGCGAATAAAAAATTTATTGCCAATCTTGTGTGACGAATCTGGGGCTCAAACCTCAGCCAAAACTCAATAGACACAGTGACGAGTGTCTGGTAAAAATTTCAGACCAAAATACCCAAGGAGTAAGGCGCAGTAAGTCCCAGACCGAGAGTGAACAAAACCGGTTTTCCGAAAAAGAAACGTCCTGGCTTTTCTTCCCCGTATATTCTTTTTGTGATTCGTTTATGGACGTTCCTCCTTGCCTGGGTGCAAACAACACACGAAAGTGCCTGTGTGAATTTTTTTCAGCGCAGTACGGACCCAGAATGAAGTTGCAGAAATTAGGCCGGAATTTGACAAGTTTCGGTAGAGGATAGCCTTGGTTTTTACAAAATTTCTGAAAAATTCTTCCGGAATGGTTTTTTCCTGAAATTCCACCCAAGAATCTCCTCTGAATTTGGGACAAAACGGGACAAATTTCAGGTCAAACGGATGAGTATTCACCCACGAAAAAAATCAAACCGTTTCACACACAGACGAACCTTCCTTTCAGCCCTGGCAGTGGCGAATAAAAAATTTATTGCCAATCTCGTGGGACGAATCTGGGGCTCAAACCTCAGCCAAAACTCAATAGACACAGTGACGAGTGTCTGGTAAAAATTTCAGACCAAAATACCCAAGGAGTAAGGCGCAGTAAGTCCCAGACCGAGAGTAAACAAAACCGGTTTTCCGAAAACGAAACGTCCTGGCTTTTGTTCCCCGTATCTTCTTTTTGTGATTCGTTTATGGACGTTCCTCCTTGCCTGGGTGCAAACAACACACGAAAGTGCTTGTGTGAATTTTTTTCAGCGCAGTACGGACCCAGAATGAAGTTGCAGAAATTAGGCCGGAATTTCACAAGTTTCGGTAGAGGATGATAGCCTTGGTTTTTACAAAATTTCTGAAAAATTCTTCCGGAATGGTTTTTTCCTGAAATTCCACCCAAGAATCTTCACTGAATTTGGAACAAAACGGGACAAATTTTAGGTCAAACGGATGAGTATTCACCCACGAAAAAAATCAAACCGTTTCACACACAGACGAACCTTCCTTTCAGCCCTGGCAGTGGCGAATAAAAAATTTATTACCAATCTTGTGGGACGAATCTGGAGCTCAAACCTCAGCCAAAACTCAATAGACACAGTGACGAGTGTCTGGTAAAAATTTTAGACCAAAATACCCAAGGAGTAAGGCGCAGTAAGTCCCAGACCGAGAGTGAACAAAACCGGTTTTCCGAAAACAAAACGTCCTGGCTTTTCTTCCCCGTATCTTCTTTTTGTGATTCGTTTATGGACGTTCCTCCTTGTCTGGGTGCAAACAACACACGAAAGTGCTTGTGTGAATTTTTTTCAGCGCAGTACGGACCCAGAATGAAGTTGCAGAAATTAGGCCGAAATTTCACAAGTTTCGGTAGAGGATAGCCTTGGTTTTTACAGTATTTCTGAAAAATTCTTCCGGAATGGTTTTTTTCCTGAAATTCCACCCAAGAATCTCCACTGAATTTGAGACAAAACGGGACAAATTTCAGGTCAAACGGATGAGTATTCACCCACGAAAAAAATCAAACCGTTTCACACACAGACGAACCTTCCTTTCAGCCCTGGCAGTGGCGAATAAAAAATTTATTGCCAATCTTGTGGGACGAATCTGGGGCTCAAACCTCAGCCAAAACTCAATAGACACAGTGACGAGTGTCTGGTAAAAATTTCAGACCAAAATACCCAAGGAGTAAGGCGCAGTAAGTCCCAGACCGAAAGTGAACAAAACCGGTTTTACGAAAACGAAACGTCCTGGCTTTTGTTCCCCGTATCTTCTTTTTGTGATTCGTTTATGGACGTTCCTCCTTGCCTGGGTGCAAACAACAAACGAAAGTGCTTTTGTGAATTTTTTTCAGCGCAGTACGGACCCCAAATGAAGTTGCAGAAATTAGGCCGGAATTTCACAAGTTCCGGTAGAGGATAGCCTTGGTTTTTACAAAATTTCTGAAAAATTCTTCCGGAATGGTTTTTTCCTGAAATTCCACCCAAGAATCTCCACTGAATTTGGGACAAAACGGGACAAATTTCAGGTCAAACGGATGAGTATTCACCCCCGAAAAAAATCAAACAGTTTCACACACAGACGAACCTTCCTTTCAGCCCTGGCAGTGGCGAATAAAAAATTTATTGCCAATCTTGTGGGACGAAACTGGGGCTCAAACCTCAGCCAAAACTCAATAGACACAGTGACGAGTGTCAGGTAAAAATTTCAGACCAAAATACCCAAGGAGTAAGGCGCAGTAAGTCCCAGACCGAGAGTGAACAAAACCGGTTTTCCGAAAACAAAACGTCCTGGCTTTTCTTCCCATTATCTTCTGTTTGTGATTCGTTTATGGACGTTCCTCCTTGCTTGGGTGCAAACAACACACGAAAGTGCTTGTGTGAATTTTTTTCAGCGCAGTACGGACCCAGAATGAAATTGCAGAAATTAGGCCGGAATTTCACAAGTTTCGGTAGAGGATAGCCTTGGTTTTTACAAAATTTCTGAAAAATTCTTCCAGAATGGTTTTTTCCTGAAATTCCACCCAAGAATCTCCACTGAATTTGGGACAAAACGGGACAAATTTCAGGTCAAACGGATGAGTATTCACCCACGAAAAAAATCAAACAGTTTCACACACAGACGAACCATCCTTTCAGCCCTGGCAGTGGCGAATAAAAAATTTATTGCCAATCTTGTGGGACGAATCTGGGGATCAAACCTCAGCCAAAACTCAATAGACACAGTGACGAGTGTCTGTTAAAACTTTCAGACCAAAATACCCAAGGAGTAAGGCGCAGTAAGTTCCAGACCGAGAGTGAACAAAATCGGTTTTCCGAAAACAAAACGTCCTGGCTTTTCTTCCCCGTATCTTCTTTTTGTGATTCGTTTATGGACGTTCCTCCTTGCGTGGGTGCAAACAACACACGAAAGTAATTGTGTGAATTTTTTTCAGCGCAGTACGGACCCAGAATGAAGTTGCAGAAATTAGGCCGGAATTTCACAAGTTTCGGTAGAGGATAGCCTTGGTTTTTACAGTATTTCTGAAAAATTCTTCCGGAATGGTTTTTTCCTGAAATTCCACCCAAGAATCTCCACTGAATTTGAGACAAAACGGGACAAATTTCAGGTCAAACGGATGAGTATTCACCCACGAAAAAAATCAAACAGTTTCACACACAGACGAACCTTCCTTTCAGCCCTGGCAGTGGCGAATAAAAAATTTATTGCCAATCTTGTGGGACGAATCTGGGGCTCAAACCTCAGCCAAAACTCAATAGACACAGTGACGAGTGTCTGGTAAGAATTTCATACCAAAATACCCAAGGAGTAAGGCGCAGTAAGTCCCAGACCGAGAGTGAACAAAACCGGTTTTTCGAAAAAAAAACGTCCTGGCTTTTCTTCCCCGTATCTTCTTTTTGTGATTCGTTTATGGACGTTCCTCCTTGCCTGGGTGCAAACAACACACGAAAGTGCTTGTGTGAATTTTTTTCAGCGCAGTACGGACCCAGAATGAAGTTGCAGAAATTAGGCCGGAATTTCACAAGTTTCGGTAGAGGATAGCCTTGGTTTTTACAAAATTTCTGAAAAATTCTTCCGGAATGGTTTTTTCCTGAAATTCCACCCAAGAATCTTCACGGAATTTGGGACACAACGGGACAAATTTCAGGGCAAACGGATGAGTATTCACCCACGAAAAAAATCAAACAGTTTCACACACAGACGAACCTTCCTTTCAGTCCTGGCAGTGGCGAATAAAAAATTTATTGCCAATCTTGTGGGACGAATCTGGGGCTCAAACCTCAGCCAAACTCAATAGACACAGTGACGAGTGTCTGGTAAAACTTTCAGACCAAAATACCCAAGGAGTAAGGCGCAGTAAGTCCCAGACCGAGAGTGAACAAAACCGGTTTTTCGAAAAAAAAACGTCCTGGCTTTTCTTCCCCGTATCTTCTTTTTGTGATTCGTTTATGGACGTTCCTCCTTGCCTGGGTGCAAACAACACACGAAAGTGCTTGTGTGAATTTTTTTCAGCGCAGTACGGACCCAGAATGAAGTTGCAGAAATTAGGCCGGAATTTCACAAGTTTCGGTAGAGGATAGCCTTGGTTTTTACAAAATTTCTGAAAAATTCTTCCGGAATGATTTTTTCCTGAAATTCCACCCAAGAATCTTCACGGAATTTGGGACACAACGGGACAAATTTCAGGGCAAACGGATGAGTATTCACCCACGAAAAAAATCAAACAGTTTCACACACAGACGAACCTTCCTTTCAGCCCTGGCAGTGGCGAATAAAAAATTTATTGCCAATCTTGTGGGACGAATCTGGGGCTCAAACCTCAGCCAAACTCAATAGACACAGTGACGAGTGTCTGGTAAAACTTTCAGACCAAAATACCCAAGGAGTAAGGCGCAGTAAGTCCCAGACCGAGAGTGAACAAAACCGGTTTTTCGAAAAAAAAACGTCCTGGCTTTTCTTCCCCGTATCTTCTTTTTGTGATTCGTTTATGGACGTTCCTCCTTGCCTGGGTGCAAACAACACACGAAAGTGCTTGTGTGAATTTTTTTCAGCGCAGTACGGACCCAGAATGAAGTTGCAGAAATTAGGCCGGAATTTCACAAGTTTCGGTAGAGGATAGCCTTGGTTTTTACAAAATTTCTGAAAAATTCTTCCGGAATGGTTTTTTCCTGAGATTCCACCCTAGAATCTTCACGGAATTTGGGACACAACGAGACAAATTTCAGGGCAAACGGATGAGTATTCACCCACGAAAAAAATCAAACAGTTTCACACACAGACGAACCTTCCTTTCAGCCCTGGCAGTGGCGAATAAAAAATTTATTGCCAATCTTGTGGGACGAATCTGGGGCTCAAACCTCAGCCAAAACTCAATAGACACAGTGACGAGTGTCTGGTAAAACTTTCAGACCAAAATACCCAAGGAGTAAGGCGCAGTAAGTCCCAGACCGAGAGTGAACAAAACCGGTTTTTCGAAAAAAAAACGTCCTGGCTTTTCTTCCCCGTATCTTCTTTTTGTGATTCGTTTATGGACGTTCCTCCTTGCCTGGGTGCAAACGACACACGAAAGTGCTTGTGTGAATTTTTTTCAGCGCAGTACGGACCCAGAATGAAGTTGCAGAAATTAGGCCGGAATTTCACAAGTTTCGGTAGAGGATAGCCTTGGTTTTTACAAAATTTCTGAAAAATTCTTCCGGAATGGTTTTTTCCTGAGATTCCACCCAAGAATCTTCACGGAATTTGGGACACAACGGGACAAATTTCAGGGCAAACGGATGAGTATTCACCCACGAAAAAAATCAAACAGTTTCACACACAGACGAACCTTCCTTTCAGCCATGGCAGTGGCGAATAAAAAATTTATTGCCAATCTTGTGGGACGAATCTGAGCTCAAACCTCAGCCAAAACTCAATAGACACAGTGACGAGTGTCTGGTAAAAATTTCAGACCAAAATACCCAAGGAGTAAGGCGCAGTAAGTCACAGACCGAGAGTGAACAAAACCGGTTTTCCGAAAACGAAACGTCCTGGTTTTTATTCCCCGTATCTTCTTTTTGTGATTCGTTTATGGACGTTCCTCCTTGCCTGGGTGCAAACAACACACGAAAGTGCTTGTGTGAATTTTTTTCAGCGCAGTACGGACCCAGAATGAAGTTGCAGAAATTAGGCCGGAATTTCACAAGTTTCGGTAGAGGATAGCCTTGGTTTTTACAAAATTTCTGAAAAATTCTTCCGGAATGGTTTTTTCCTGAAATTCCACCCAAGAATCTTCACGGAATTTGGGACACAACGGGACAAATTTCAGGGCAAACGGATGAGTATTCACC
Organism: Phaseolus vulgaris; assembly: GCF_051622355.1. Taxonomy (NCBI): domain Eukaryota; kingdom Viridiplantae; phylum Streptophyta; class Magnoliopsida; order Fabales; family Fabaceae; genus Phaseolus; species Phaseolus vulgaris. The sequence continues at coordinate 1,191,930 of NC_143498.1, forward strand.
CACGAAAAAAATCAAACAGTTTCACACACAGACGAACCTTCCTTTCAGCCCTGGCAGTGGCGAATAAAAAATTTATTGCCAATCTTGTGGGACGAATCTGGGGCTCAAACCTCAGCCAAAACTCAATAGACACAGTGACGAGTGTCTGGTAAAACTTTCAGACCAAAATACCCAAGGAGTAAGGCGCAGTAAGTCCCAGACCGAGAGTGAACAAAACCGGTTTTTCGAAAAAAAAACGTCCTGCCTTTTCTTCCCCGTATCTTCTTTTTGTGATTCGTTTATGGACGTTCCTCCTTGCCTGGGTGCAAACAACACACGAAAGTGCTTGTGTGAATTTTTTTCAGCGCAGTACGGACCCAGAATGCAGTTGCAGAAATTAGGCCGGAATTTCACAAGTTTCGGTAGAGGATAGCCTTGGTTTTTACAAAATTTCTGAAAAATTCTTCCGGAATGGTTTTTTCCTGAAATTCCACCCAAGAATCTACACTGAATTTGGGACAAAACGGGACAAATTTCAGGTCAAACGGATGAGTATTCACCCCGAAAAAAATCAAACAGTTTCACACACAGACGAACCTTCCTTTCAGCCCTGGCAGTGGCGAATAAAAAATTTATTGCCAATCTTGTGGGACAAATCTGGGGCTCAAACCTCAGCCAAAACTCAATAGACACAGTGACGAGTGTCTGTTAAAACTTTCAGACCAAAATACCCAAGGAGTAAGGCGCAGTAAGTCCCAGACCGAGAGTGAACAAAATCGGTTTTCCGAAAACAAAACCTCCTGGCTTTTCTTCCCGTATCTTCTTTTTGTGATTCGTTTAGACGTTCCTCCTTGCCTGGGTGCAAACAACACACGAAAGTGCTTGTGTGAATTTTTTTCAGCGCAGTACGGACCCAGAATGAAGTTGCAGAAATTAGGCCGGAATTTCACAAGTGTTGGTAGAGGATAGCCTTGGTTTTTACAGTATTTCTGAAAAATTCTTCCGGAATGGTTTTTTTCCTGAAATTCCACCCAAGAATCTCCACTGAATTTGAGACAAAACGGGACAAATTTCAGGTCAAACGGATGAGTATTCACCCACGAAAAAAATCAAACAGTTTCACACACAGACGAACCTTCCTTTCAGCCCTGGCAGTGGCGAATATAAAATTTATTGCCAATCTTGTGGGACGAATCTGGGGCTCAAACCTCAGCCAAAACTCAATAGACACAGTGACGAGTGTCTGGTAAGAATTTCATACCAAAATACCCAAGGAGTAAGGCGCAGTAAGTTCCAGACCGAGAGTGAACAAAACCGGTTTTCCAAAAACAAAACGTCCTGGCTTTTCTTCCCCGTATCTTCTATTTGGGATTCGTTTATGGACGTTCCTCCTTGCCTGGATGCAAACAACATACGAAAGTGCTTGTGTGAATTTTTTACAGCGCAGTACGGACCCAGAATGAACTTGCAGAAATTAGTCCGGAATTTCACAAGTTTCGGTAGAGGATAGCCTTGGTTTTTACAAAATTTCTGAAAAATTCTTCCGGAATGGTTTTTTCCTGAAATTCCACCCAAGAATCTCCACTGAATTTGGGACAAAACGGGACAAATTTCAGGTCAAACGGATGAGTATTCACCCACGAAAAAAATCAAACCGTTTCACACACAGACGAACCTTCCTTTCAGTCCTGGCAGTGGCGAATAAAAAATTTATTGCCAATCTTGTGGGACGAATCTGGGGCTCAAACCTCAGCCAAAACTCAATAGACACAGTGACGAGTGTCTGGTAAAACTTTCAGACCAAAATACCCAAGGAGTAAGGCGCAGTAAGTCCCAGACCGAGAGTAAACAAAACCGGTTTTCCGAAAACGAAACGTCCTGGCTTTTGTTCCCCGTATCTTCTTTTTGTGATTCGTTTATGGACGTTCCTCCTTGCCTGGGTGCAAACAACACACGAAAGTGCTTTTGTGAATTTTTTTCAGCGCAGTACGGACCCAGAATGAAGTTGCAGAAATTAGGCCGGAATTTCACAAGTTTCGGTAGAGGATGATAGCCTTGGTTTTTACAAAATTTCTGAAAAATTCTTCCGGAATGGTTTTTTCCTAAAATTCCACCCAAGAATCTTCACTGAATTTGGAACAAAACGGGACAAATTTTAGGTCAAACGGATGAGTATTCACCCACGAAAAAAATCAAACCGTTTCACACACAGACGAACCTTCCTTTCAGCCCTGGCAGTGGCGAATAAAAAATTTATTACCAATCTTGTGGGACGAATCTGGAGCTCAAACCTCAGCCAAAACTCAATAGACACAGTGACGAGTGTCTGGTAAAAATTTCAGACCAAAATACCCAAGGAGTAATGCGCAGTAAGTCCCAGACCGAGAGTGAACAAAACCGGTTTTCCGAAAACAAAACGTCCTGGCTTTTCTTCCCCGTATCTTCTTTTTGTGATTCGTTTATGGACGTTCCTCCTTGCCTGGGTGCAAACAACACACGAAAGTGCTTGTGTGAATTTTTTTCAGCGCAGTACGGACCCAGAATGAAGTTGCAGAAATTAGGCCGGAATTTCACAAGTTTCGGTAGAGGATAGCCTTGGTTTTTACAGTATTTCTGAAAAATTATTCCGGAATGGTTTTTTTCCTGAAATTCCACCCAAGAATCTCCACTGAATTTGGGACAAAACGGGACAAATTTCAGGTCAAACGGATGAGTATTCACCCACGAAAAAAATCAAACCGTTTCACACACAGACGAACCTTCCTTTCAGCCCTGGCAGTGGCGAATAAAAAATTTATTGCCAATCTTGTGGGACGAATCTGGGGCTCAAACCTAAGCCTAAACTCAATAGACACAGTGACGAGTGTCTGGTAAAAATTTCAGACCAAAATACCCAAGGAGTAAGGCGCAGTAAGTCCCAGACCGAGAGTGAACAAAACCGGTTTTCCGAAAACGAAACGTCCTGGCTTTTGTTCCCCGTATCTTTTTTTTGTGATTCGTTTATGGACGTTCCTCCTTGCCTGGGTGCAAACAACAAACGAAAGTGCTTGTGTGAATTTTTTTCAGCGCAGTACGGACCCCGAATGAAGTTGCAGAAATTAGGCCGGAATTTCACAAGTTCCGGTAGAGGATTGCCTTGGTTTTTACAAAATTTCTGAAAAATTCTTCCGGAATGGTTTTTTCCTGCAATTCCACCCAAGAATCTACACTGAATTTGGGTCAAAAAGGGACAAATTTCAGGTCAAACGGATGAGTATTCACCCCGAAAAAAATCAAACAGTTTCACACACAGACGAACCTTCCTTTCAGCCCTGGCAGTGGCGAATAAAAAATTTATTGCCAATCTTGTGGGACGAATCTGGGGCTCAAACCTCAGCCAAAACTCAATAGACACAGTGACGAGTGTCTGTTAAAACTTTCAGACCAAAATACCCAAGGAGTAAGGCGCAGTAAGTCCCAGACCGAGAGTGAACAAAATCGGTTTTCCGAAAACAAAACCTCCTGGCTTTTCTTCCCCGTATCTTCTTTTTGTGATTCGTTTAGACGTTCCTCCTTGCCTGGGTGCAAACAACACACGAAAGTGCTTGTGTGAATTTTTTTCAGCGCAGTACGGACCCAGAATGAAGTTGCAGAAATTAGGCCGGAATTTCACAAGTGTCGGTAGAGGATAGCCTTGGTTTTTACAGTATTTCTGAAAAATTCTTCCGGAATGGTTTTTTTCCTGAAATTCCACCCAATAATCTCCACTGAATTTGAGACAAAACGGGACAAATTTCAGGTCAAACGGATGAGTATTCACCCACGAAAAAAATCAAACAGTTTCACACACAGACGAACCTTCCTTTCAGCCCTGGCAGTGGCGAATAAAAAATTTATTGCCAATCTTGTGGGACGAATCTGGGGCTCAAACCTCAGCCAAAACTCAATAGACACAGTGACGAGTGTCTGGTAAGAATTTCATACCAAAATACCCAAGGAGTAAGGCGCAGTAAGTCCCAGACCGAGAGTGAACAAAACCGGTTTTTCGAAAAAAAAACGTCCTGGCTTTTCTTCCCCGTATCTTCTTTTTGTGATTCGTTTATGGACGTTCCTCCTTGCCTGGGTGCAAACAACACACGAAAGTGCTTGTGTGAATTTTTTTCAGCGCAGTACGGACCCAGAATGAAGTTGCAGAAATTAGGCCGGAATTTCACAAGTTTCGGTAGAGGATAGCCTTGGTTTTTACAAAATTTCTGAAAAATTCTTCCGGAATGGTTTTTTCCTGAAATTCCACCCAAGAATCTTCACGGAATTTGGGACACAACGGGACAAATTTCAGGGCAAACGGATGAGTATTCACCCACGAAAAAAATCAAACAGTTTCACACACAGACGAACCTTCCTTTCAGCCCTGGCAGTGGCGAATAAAAAATTTATTGCCAATCTTGTGGGACGAATCTGGGGCTCAAACCTCAGCCAAACTCAATAGACACAGTGACGAGTGTCTGGTAAAACTTTCAGACCAAAATACCCAAGGAGTAAGGCGCAGTAAGTCCCAGACCGAGAGTGAACAAAACCGGTTTTTCGAAAAAAAAACGTCCTGGCTTTTCTTCCCCGTATCTTCTTTTTGTGATTCGTTTATGGACGTTCCTCCTTGCCTGGGTGCAAACAACACACGAAAGTGCTTGTGTGAATTTTTTTCAGCGCAGTACGGACCCAGAATGAAGTTGCAGAAATTAGGCCGGAATTTCACAAGTTTCGGTAGAGGATAGCCTTGGTTTTTACAAAATTTCTGAAAAATTCTTCCGGAATGGTTTTTTCCTGAGATTCCACCCAAGAATCTTCACGGAATTTGGGACACAACGGGACAAATTTCAGGGCAAACGGATGAGTATTCACCCACGAAAAAAATCAAACAGTTTCACACACAGACGAACCTTCCTTTCAGCCCTGGCAGTGGCGAATAAAAAATTTATTGCCAATCTTGTGGGACGAATCTGGGGCTCAAACCTCAGCCAAAACTCAATAGACACAGTGACGAGTGTCTGGTAAAACTTTCAGACCAAAATACCCAAGGAGTAAGGCGCAGTAAGTCCCAGACCGAGAGTGAACAAAACCGGTTTTTCGAAAAAAAAACGTCCTGGCTTTTCTTCCCCGTATCTTCTTTTTGTGATTCGTTTATGGACGTTCCTCCTTGCCTGGGTGCAAACAACACACGAAAGTGCTTGTGTGAATTTTTTTCAGCGCAGTACGGACCCAGAATGAAGTTGCAGAAATTAGGCCGGAATTTCACAAGTTTCGGTAGAGGATAGCCTTGGTTTTTACAAAATTTCTGGAAAATTCTTCCGGAATGGTTTTTTCCTGAAATTCCACCCAAGAATCTTCACGGAATTTGGGACACAACGGGACAAATTTCAGGGCAAACGGATGAGTATTCACCCACGAAAAAAATCAAACAGTTTCACACACAGACGAACCTTCCTTTCAGCCCCGGCAGTGGCGAATAAAAAATTTATTGCCAATCTTGTGGGACGAATCTGGGGCTCAAACCTCAGCCAAAACTCAATAGACACAGTGACGAGTGTCTGGTAAAACTTTCAGACCAAAATACACAAGGAGTAAGGCGCAGTAAGTCCCAGACCGAGAGTGAACAAAACCGGTTTTTCGAAAAAAAAACGTCCTGGCTTTTCTTCCCCGTATCTTCTTTTTGTGATTCGTTTATGGACGTTCCTCCTTGCCTGGGTGCAAACAACACACGAAAGTGCTTGTGTGAATTTTTTTCAGCGCAGTACGGACCCAGAATGAAGTTGCAGAAATTAGGCCGGAATTTCACAAGTTTCGGTAGAGGATAGCCTTGGTTTTTACAAAATTTCTGAAAAATTCTTCCGGAATGGTTTTTTCCTGAAATTCCACCCAAGAATCTACACTGAATTTGGGACAAAACGGGAGAAATTTCAGGTCAAACGGATGAGTATTCACCCCGAAAAAAATCAAACAGTTTCACACACAGACGAACCTTCCTTTCAGCCCTGGCAGTGGCGAATAAAAAATTTATTGCCAATCTTGTGGGACGAATCTGGGGCTCAAACCTCAGCCAAAACTCAATAGACACAGTGACGAGTGTCTGTTAAAACTTTCAGACCAAAATACCCAAGGAGTAAGGCGCAGTAAGTCCCAGACCGAGAGTGAACAAAATCGGTTTTCCGAAAACAAAACCTCCTGGCTTTTCTTCCCCGTATCTTCTTTTTGTGATTCGTTTAGACGTTCCTCCTTGCCTGGGTGCAAACAACACACGAAAGTGCTTGTGTGAATTTTTTTCAGCGCAGTACGGACCCAGAATGAAGTTGCAGAAATTAGGCCGGAATTTCACAAGTGTCGGTAGAGGATAGCCTTGGTTTTTACAGTATTTCTGAAAAATTCTTCCGGAATGGTTTTTTTCCTGAAATTCCACCCAAGAATCTCCACTGAATTTGAGACAAAACGGGACAAATTTCAGGTCAAACGGATGAGTATTCACCCACGAAAAAAATCAAACAGTTTCACACACAGACGAACCTTCCTTTCAGCCCTGGCAGTGGCGAATATAAAATTTATTGCCAATCTTGTGGGACGAATCTGGGGCTCAAACCTCAGCCAAAACTCAATAGACACAGTGACGAGTGTCTGGTAAGAATTTCATACCAAAATACCCAAGGAGTAAGGCGCAGTAAGTCCCAGACCGAGAGTGAACAAAACCGGTTTTCCGAAAACGAAACGTCCTGGCTTTTCTTCCCCGTATCTTCTTTTTGTGATTCGTTTATGGACGTTCCTCCTTGCCTTGGTGCAAACAACACACGAAAGTGCTTGTGTGAATTTTTTTCAGCGCAGTACGGACCGAGAATGAAGTTGCAGAAATTAGGCCGGAATTTCACAAGTTTCAGTAGAGGATAGCCTTAGTTTTTACAATATTTCTGAAAAATTCTTCCGGAATGGTTTTTTCCTGAAATTCCACCCAAGAATCTCCACTGAATTTGGGACAAAACGGGACAAATTTCAGGTCAAACGGATGAGTATTCACCCACGAAAAAAATCAAACCGTTTCACACACAGACGAACCTTCCTTTCAGCCCTGGCAGTGGCGAATAAAAAATTTATTGCCAATTTTGTGGGACGAATCTGGGGCTCAAACCTCAGCCAAAACTCAATAGACACAGTGACGAGTGTCTGGTAAAAATTTCAGACCAAAATACCCAAGGAGTAAGGCGCAGTAAGTCCAAGACCGAGAGTGAACAAAACCGGTTTTCCGAAAACGAAACGTCCTGGTTTTTATTCCCCGTATCTTCTTTTTGTGATTCGTTTATGGACGTTCCTCCTTGCCTGGGTGCAAACAACACACGAAAGTGCTTGTGTGAATTTTTTTCAGCGCAGTACGGACCCAGAATGAAGTTGCAGAAATTAGGCCGGAATTTCACAAGTTTCGGTAGAGGATAGCCTTGGTTTTTACAAAATTTCTGAAAAATTCTTCCGGAATGGTTTTTTCCTGAAATTCCACCCAAGAATCTCCACTGAATTTGGGACAAAACGGGACAAATTTCAGGTCAAACGGATGAGTATTCACCCACGAAAAAAATCAAACCGTTTCACACACAGACGAACCTTCCTTTCAGCCCTGGCAGTGGCGAATAAAAAATTTATTGCCAATCTTGTGGGACGAATCTGGGGCTCAAACCTCAGCCAAAACTCAATAGACACAGTGACGAGTGTCTGGTAAAACTTTCGGACCAAAATACCCAAGGAGTAAGGCGCAGTAAGTCCAAGACCGAGAGTGAACAAAACCGGTTTTCCGAAAACGAAACGTCCTGGCTTTTCTTCCCCGTATCTTCTTTTTGTGATTCGTTTATGGACGTTCCTCCTTGCCTTGGTGCAAACAACACACGAAAGTGCTTGTGTGAATTTTTTTCAGCGCAGTACGGACCGAGAATGAAGTTGCAGAAATTAGGCCGGAATTTCACAAGTTTCGGTAGAGGATAGCCTTAGTTTTTACAATATTTCTGAAAAATTCTTCCGGAATGGTTTTTTCCTGAAATTCCACCCAAGAATCTCCACTGAATTTGGGACAAAACGGGACAAATTTCAGGGCAAACGGATGAGTATTCACCCACGAAAAAAATCAAACCGTTTCACACACAGACGAACCTTCCTTTCAGCCCTGGCAGTGGCGAATAAAAAATTTATTGCCAATCTTGTGGGACGAATCTGGGGCTCAAACCTCAGCCAAAACTCAATAGACACAGTGACGAGTGTCTGGTAAAAATTTCAGACCAAAATACCCAAGGAGTAAGGCGCAGTAAGTCCAAGACCGAGAGTGAACAAAACCGGTTTTCCGAAAAAAAAACGTCCTGGTTTTTATTCCCCGTATCTTCTTTTTGTGATTCGTTTATGGACGTTCCTCCTTGCCTGGGTGCAAACAACACACGAAAGTGCTTGTGTGAATTTTTTTCAGCGCAGTACGGACCCAGAATGAAGTTGCAGAAATTAGGCCGGAATTTCACAAGTTTCGGTAGAGGATAGCCTTGGTTTTTACAAAATTTCTGAAAAATTCTTCCGGAATGGTTTTTTCCTGAAATTCCACCCAAGAATCTTCACGGAATTTGGGACACAACGGGACAAATTTCAGGGCAAACGGATGAGTATTCACCCACGAAAAAAATCAAACAGTTTCACACACAGACGAACCTTCCTTTCAGCCCTGGCAGTGGCGAATAAAAAATTTATTGCCAATCTTGTGGGACGAATCTGGGGCTCAAACCTCAGCCAAAACTCAATAGACACAATGACGAGTGTCTGGTAAAAATTTCAGACCAAAATACCCAAGGAGTAAGGCGCAGTAAGTCCAAGACCGAGAGTGAACAAAACCGGTTTTCCGAAAACGAAACGTCCTGGCTTTTATTCCCCGTATCTTCTTTTTGTGATTCGTTTATGGACGTTCCTCCTTGCCTGGGTGCAAACAACACACGAAAGTGCTTGTGTGAATTTTTTTCAGCGCAGTACGGACCCAGAATGAAGTTGCAGAAATTAGGCCGGAATTTCACAAGTTTCGGTAGAGGATAGCCTTGGTTTTTACAAAATTTCTGAAAAATTCTTCCGGAATGGTTTTTTCCTGAAATTCCACCCAAGAATCTTCACGGAATTTGGGACACAATGGGACAAATTTCAGGGCAAACGGATGAGTATTCACCCACGAAAAAAATCAAACAGTTTCACACACAGACGAACCTTCCTTTCAGCCCTGGCAGTGGCGAATAAAAAATTTATTGCCAATCTTGTGGGACGAATCTGGGGCTCAAACCTCAGCCAAAACTCAATAGACACAGTGACGAGTGTCTGGTAAAACTTTCAGACCAAAATACCCAAGGAGTAAGGCGCAGTAAGTCCCAGACCGAGAGTGAACAAAACCGGTTTTCCGAAAACGAAACGTCCTGGTTATTTATTCCCCGTATCTTCTTTTTGTGATTCGTTTATGGACGTTCCTCCTTGCCTGGGTGCAAACAACACACGAAAGTGCTTGTGTGAATTTTTTTCAGCGCAGTACGGACCCAGAATGAAGTTGCAGAAATTAGGCCGGAATTTCACAAGTTTCGGTAGAGGATAGCCTTGGTTTTTACAAAATTTCTGAAAAATTCTTCCGGAATGGTTTTTTCCTGAAATTCCACCCAAGAATCTCCACTGAATTTGGGAAAAAACGGGACAAATTTCAGGTCAAACGGATTAGTATTCACCCACGAAAAAAATCAAACAGTTTCACACACAGACGAACCTTCCTTTCAGCCCTGGCAGTGGCGAATAAAAAATTTATTGCCAATCTTGTGGGACGAATCTGGGGCTCAAACGTCAGCCAAAACTCAATAGACACAGTGACGAGTGTCTGGTAAAACTTTCAGACCAAAATACCCAAGGAGTAAGGCGCAGTAAGTCCCTGACCGAGAGTGAACAAAACTGGTTTTCCGAAAACAAAACGTCCTGGCTTTTCTTCCCCGTATCTTCTTTTTGTGATTCGTTTATGGACGTTCCTCCTTGCGTGGGTGCAAACAACACACGAAAGTGCTTGTGTGAATTTTTTTCAGCGCAGTACGGACCCAGAATGAAGTTGCAGAAATTAGGCCGGAATTTCACAAGTTTCGGTAGAGGATAGCCTTGGTTTTTACAAAATTTCTGAAAAATTCTTCCGGAATGGTTTTTTCCTGAAATTCCACCCAAGAATCTCCACTGAATTTGGGACAAAACGGGACAAATTTCAGGTCAAACGGATGAGTATTCACCCAAGAAAAAAATCAAACAGTTTCACACACAGACGAACCTTCCTTTCAGCCCTGGCAGTGGCGAATAAAAAATTTATTGCCATTCTTGTGGGACGAATCTGGGGCTCAAACCTCAGCCAAAACTCAATAGACACAGTGACGAGTGTCTGGTAAAACTTTCAGACCAAAATATCCAAGGAGTAAGGCGCAGTAAGTCCCAGACCGAGAGTGAACAAAACCGGTTTTCCGAAAACAAAACGTCCTGGCTTTTCTTCCCCGTATCTTCTTTTTGTGATTCGTTTATGGACGTTCCTCCTTGCCTGGGTGCAAACAACACACGAAAGTGCTTGTGTGAATTTTTTTCAGCGCAGTACGGACCCAGAATGAAGTTGCAGAAATTAGGCCGGAATTTCACAAGTTTCGGTAGAGGATAGCCTTGGTTTTTACAAAATTTCTGAAAAATTCTTTCGGAATGGTTTTTTCCTGAAATTCCACCCAAGAATCTCCACTGAATTTGGGACAAAACGGGACAAATTTCAGGTCAAACGGATGAGTATTCACCCACGAAAAAAATCAAACAGTTTCACACAAAGACGAACCTTCCTTTCAGCCCTGGCAGTGGCGAATAAAAAATTTATTGCCAATCTTGTGGGACGAATCTGGGGCTCAAACCTCAGCCAAAACTCAATAGACACAGTGACGAGTGTCTGGTAAAACTTTCAGACCAAAATACCCAAGGAGTAAGGCGCAGTATGTCCCAGACCGAGAGTGAACAAAACCAGTTTTTCGAAAACAAAACGTCCTGGCTTTTCTTCCCCGTATCTTCTTTTTGTGATTCGTTTATGGACGTTCCTCCTTGCCTGGGTGCAAAGAACACACGAAAGTGCTTGTGTGAATTTTTTTCAGCGCAGTACGGACCCAGAATAAAGTTGCAGAAATTAGGCCGGAATTTCACAAGTTTCGGTAGAGGATAGCCTTGGTTTTTACAAAATTTCTGAAAAATTCTTCCAGAATGGTTTTTTCCTGAAATTCCACCCAAGAATCTCCACTGAATTTGGGACACAACGGGACAAATTTCAGGTCAAACGGATGAGTATTCACCCACGAAAAAAATCAAACAGTTTCACACACAGACGAACCTTGCTTTCAACCCTTGCAGTGGCGAATAAAAAATTTATTGCCAATCTTGTGGGACGAATCTGGGGCTCAAACCTCAGCCAAAACTCAATAGACACAGTGACGAGCGTCAGGTAAAAATGTCAGACCAAAATACCCAAGGAGTAAGGCGCAGTAAGTCCCAGACCGAGAGTGAACAAAACCGGTTTTCCCAAAACAAAACGTCCTGGCTTTTCTTCACCGTATCTTCTTTTTGTGATTCGTTTATGGACGTTCCTCCTTGCCTGGGTGCAAACAACACACGAAAGTGCTTGTGTGAATTTTTTTCAGCGCAGTACGGACCCAGAATGAAGTTGCAGAAATTAGGCCGGAATTTCACAAGTTTCAGTAGAGGATAGCCTTGGTTTTTACAAAATTTCTGAAAAATTCTTCCGGAATGGTTTTTTCCTGAAATTCCACCCAAGAATCTCCACTGAATTTGGGACAAAACGGGACAAATTTAAGGTCAAACGGATGAGTATTCACCCACGAAAAAAATCAAACAGTTTCACACACAGACGAACCTTCCTTTCATCCCTGGCAGTGGCGAATAAAAAATTTATTGCCAATCTTGTGGGACGAATCTGGGGCTCAAACCTCAGCCAAAACTCAATAGACACAATGACTAGTGTCTGGTAAAAATTTCAGACCAAAATACCAAAGGAGTAACGCACAGTAAGTCCCAGACCGAGAGTGAACAAAACCGGTTTTCCGAAAACAAAACATCCTGGCTATTCTTCCCCGTATGTTCTTTTTGTGATTCGTTTATGGACGTTCCTCCTTGCTTGGGGGCAAACAGCAGACGAAAGTGCTTGTGTGAATTTTTTTTAGCGCAGTACAGACCTAGAATGAAGTTGCAGAAAGTAGGCCGAAATTTCACAACTTTCGGTAAAGGATAGCCTTGGTTTTTACAAAATTTCTGAAAAATTCTTCCGGAATGGTTTTTTCCTGAAATTCCACCCAAGAATCTCCACTGAATTTGGGACAAAACGGGACAAATTTCAGGTCAAACGGATGAGTATTCACCCACGAAAAAAATCAAACAGTTTCACAAACATCTGAACCTTCCTTTTAGCCCTGGCAGTGGCGAATAAAAAATTTATTGCCAATCTTGTGGGACGAATCTGGGGCTCAAACCTCAGCCAAAACTCAATAGACACAGTGACGAGTGTCTGGTAAAAATTTCAGACCAAAATACCCAACGAGTAAGGCGCAGTAAGTCCCAGACCGAGAGTGAACAAAACCGGTTTTCCGAAAACAAAACGTCCTGGCTTTTCTTCCCCGTATCTTCTTTTTGTGATTCGTTTATGGACGTTCCTCCTTGCCTGGGTGCAAACAACACACGAAAGTGCTTGTGTGAATTTTTTTCAGAGCAGTACGGACCCAGAATGAAGTTGCAGAAATTAGGCCGGAATTTCACAAGTTTCGGTAGAGGATAGCCTTTGTTTTTACAAAATTTCTGAAAAATTCTTCCGGAATGGTTTTTTCCTGAAATTCCACCCAAGAATCTCCACTGAATTTGGGACAAAACGGGACAAATTTCAGGTCAAACGGATGAGTATTCACCCACGAAAAAAATCAAACAGTTTCACACAGACGAACCTTCCTTTCAGCCCTGGCAGTGGCGAATAAAAAATTTATTGCCAATCTTGTGGGACGAATCTGGGGCTCAAACCTCAGCCAAAACTAAATAGACACAGTGACGAGTGTCTGGTAAAAGTTTCAGACCAAAATACCCAAGGAGTAAGGCGCAGTAAGTCCCAGACCTTTCAGACCAAAATACCCAAGGAGTAAGGCGCAGTAAGTCCCAGACCGAGAGTGAACAAAACCGGTTTTCCCAAAACAAAACGTCCTGGCTTTTCTTCCCCGTATCTTCTTTTTGTGATTCGTTTATGGACGTTCCTCCTTGCCTGGGTGCAAACAACATACCAAAGTGCTTGTGTGAATTTTTTTCAGCGCAGTACGAACCCAGAATGAAATTGCAGAAATTAGGCTGGAATTTCACAAGTTTCGGTAGAGGATAGTCTTGGTTTTTACAAAATTTCTGAAAAATTCTTCCAGAATGGTTTTTTCCTGAAATTCCACCCAAGAATCTCCACTGAATTTGGGACAAAACGGGACAAATTTCAGGTCAAACGGATGAGTATTCACCCACGAAAAAAATCAAACAGTTTCACACACATACGAACCTTCCTTTCAGCCCTGGCAGTGGCGAATAAAAAATTTATTGCCAATCTTGTGGGACGAATCTGGGGCTCAAACCTCAGCCAAAACTCAATAGACACAGTGACGAGTGTCTAGTAAAACTTTCAGACCAAAATACCCATGGAGTAAGGCGCAGTAAGTCCCAGACCGAGAGTGAACAAAACCGGTTTTCCGAAAACAAAACGTCCTGGCTTTTCTTCCCCGTATCTTCTTTTTGTGATTCGTTTATGGACGTTCCTCCTTGCGTAGGTGCAAACAACACACGAAAGTAATTGTGTGAATTTTTTTCAGCGCAGTACGGACCCAGAATGAAGTTGCAGAAATTAGGCCGGAATTTCACAAGTTTCGGTAGAGGATAGCCTTGGTTTTTACAAAATTTCTAAAAAATTCTTTCGGAATGGTTTTTTCCTGAAATTCCACCCAAGAATCTCCACTGAATTTGGGACAAAACGGGACAAATTTCAGGTCAAACGGATGAGTATTCACCCACGAAAAAAATCAAACAGTTTCACACACATACGAACCTTCCTTTCAGCCCTGGCAGTGGCGAATAAAAAATTTATTGCCAATCTTGTGGGACGAATCTGGGGCTCAAACCTCAGCCAAAACTCAATAGACACAGTGACGAGTGTCTGGTAAAACTTTCAGACCAAAATACCCAAGGAGTAAGGCGCAGTAAGTCCCAGACCGAGAGTGAACAAAACCGGTTTTCCGAAAACAAAACGTCCTGGCTTTTCTTCCCCGTATCTTCTTTTTGTGATTCGTTTATGGACGTTCCTCCTTGCGTGGGTGCAAACAACATACGAAAGTGCTTGTGTGAAATTTTTTCAGCGCAGTACGGACCCAGAATGAAGTTGCAGAAATTAGGCCGGAATTTCACAAGTTTCGGTAGAGGATAAGCCTTGGTTTTTACAAAATTTTTGAAAAATTCTTCCGGAATGGTTTTTTCCTGAAATTCCACCCAAGAATCTACACTGAATTTTGGACAAAACGGAACAAATTTCAGGTCAAATGGATGAGTATTCACCCACGAAAAAAATCAAACAGTTTCACACACAGACGAACCTTCCTTTCAGCCCTTGCAGTGGCGAATAAAAAAGTTTTTGCCAATCTTGTGGGACGAATCTGGGGCTCAAACCTCAGCCAAAACTCAATAGACACAGTGACGAGTGTCTGGTAAAAATTTCAGACCAAAATACCCAAGGAGAAAGGCGCAGTAAGTCCCACACCGAGAGTGAACAAAACTGGTTTTCCGAAAACAAAACGTCCTGGCTTTTCTTCCCCGTATCTTCTTTTTGTGATTCGTTTATGGACTTTCCTCCTTGCCTGGGTGCAAACAACACACGAAAGTGCTTGTGTGAATTTTTTTCAGCGCAGTACGGACCCAGAATGAAGTTGCAGAAATTAGGCCGGAATTTCACAAGTTTCGGTAGAGGATAGCCTTGGTTTTTACAAAATTTCTGAAAAATTCTTCCGGAATGGTTTTTTCCTGAAATTCCACCCAAGAATCTCCACTAAATTTGGGACAAACGGGACAAATTTCAGGTCAAACGGATGAGTATTCACCCACGAAAAAAATCAAACAGTTTCACACACAGACGAACCTTCCTTTCAGCCCTGGCAGTGGCGAATAAAATTTTTTTTGCCAATCTTGTGGGACGAATCTGGGGCTCAAACCTTAGCCAAAACTCAATAGACACAGTGACGAGTGTCTGGTAAAAATTTCAGACCAAAATACCCAAGGAGTAAGGCGCAGTAAGTCCCAGACCGAGAGTGAACAAAACCGGTTTTCCCAAAACAAAACGTCCTGACTTTTCTTCCCCGTATCTTCTTTTTGTGATTCGTTTATGGACGTTCCTCCTTGCGTGGGTGAAAAAAACATACGAAAGTGCTTGTTTGAATTTTTTCAGCGCAGTACGGACCCATAATGAAGTTGCAGAAATTAGGCCGGAATTTCACAAGTTTCGGTAGAGGATAGTCTTGGTTTTTACAAAATTTCTGAAAAATTCTTACGGAATGGTTTTTTCCTGAAATTCCACCCAAGAATCACCACTGAATTTGGGACAAAACGGGACAAATTTCAGGTGAAACGGATGAGTATTCACCCACGAAAAAAATCAAACAGTTTCAGCCCTGGCAGTGGCGAATAAAATTTTTTTTGCCAATCTTGTGGGACGAATCTGGGGCTCAAACCTCAGCCAAAACTCAATAGACACAGTGACGAGTGTCTGGTAGAAATTTCAGACCAAAATACCCAATGAGTAAGGCGCAGTAAGTCCCAGACCGAGAGTGAACAAAACCGGTTATCCGAAAACAAAACGTCCTTGGTTTTCTTCCCCGTATCTTGTTGTTGTGATTCGTTTATGGACGTTCCTCCTTGCCTGGGTGCAAACAACATACGAAAGTGCTTGTGTGAATTTTTTTCAGCGCAGTACGGACCCAGAATGAAATTGTAGAAATTAGGCCGGAATTTCACAAGTTTCGGTAGAAGATAGCCTTGGTTTTTACAGAATATCTGAAAAATTCTTCCAGAATGGTTTTTTCCTGAAATTCCACCCAGGAATCTCCACTCAATTTGGGGCAAAACGGGACAAATTTCAGGTCAAACGGATGAGTATTCACCCACGAAAAAAATGAAACAGTTTCACACACAGACGAATCTTCCTTTCAGCCCTGGCAGTGACGAACAAAAAATTTATTGCCAATCTTGTGGGACGAATCTGGGGATCAAACCTCAGGCAAAACTCAATAGACACAGTGACGAGTGTCTGGTAAAAATTTCAGACCAAAATACCCAAGGAGTAAGGCGCAGTAAGTCCCAGACCGAGAGTGAACAAAACCGGTTTTCCGAAAACAAAACGTCCTGGCTTTTCTTCCCCGTATCTTCTTTTTGTGATTCGTTTATGGATGTTCCTCCTTGCCTGCGTGCAAACAACACACGAAAGTGCTTGTGTGAATTTTTTTCAGAGCAGTACGGACCCAGAATGAAGTTGCAGAAATTAGGCCGGAATTTCACAAGTTTCGGTAGAGGATAGCCTTTGTTTTTACAAAATATCTGAAAAATTCTTCCGGAATGGTTTTTTCCTGAAATTCCACCCAAGAATCTCCACTGAATTTGGGACAAAACGGGACAAATTTCAGGTCAAACGGATGAGTATTCACCCACGAAAAAAATCAAACAGTTTCACACAGACGAACCTTCCTTTCAGCCCTTGCAGTGGCGAATAAAAAATTTATTGCCAATCTTGTGGGACGAATCTGGGCTCAAACCTTAGCCAAAACTAAATAGACACAGTGACGAGTGTCTGGTAAAAGTTTCAGACCAAAATACCCAAGGAGTAAGGCGCAGTAAGTCCCAGACCTTTCAGACCAAAATACCCAAGGAGTAAGGCGCAGTAAGTCCCAGACCGAGAGTGAACAAAACCGGTTTTCCGAAAACAAAACGTCCTGGCTTTTCTTCCCCGTATCTTCTTTTTGTGATTCGTTTATGCACGTTCCTCCTTGCGTGGGTGCAAACAACATACGAAAGTGCTTGTGTGAATGTTTTTCAGCGCAGTACGAACCCAGAATGAAATTGCAGAAATTAGGTCGGAATTTCACAAGTTTCGGTAGAGGATAGCCTTGGTTTTTACAAAATTTCTGAAAAATTCTTCCAGAATGGTTTTTTCCTGAAATTCCACCCAAGAATCTCCACTGAATTTGGGAGAAAACGGGACAAATTTAAGGTCAAACGGATGAGTATTCACCCACGAAAAAAATCAAACTGTTTCACACACAGACGAACCTTCCTTTCAGCCCTGGCAGTGGCGAATAAAAAATTTATTGCCAATCTTGTGGGACGAATCTGGGGCTCAAACCTCAGCCAAAACTCAATAGACACAGTGACGAGTGTCTGGTAAAAATTTCAGACCTAAATACCCAAGGAGTAACGCGCAGTAAGTCCCAGACCGAGAGTGAACAAAACCGGTTTTCCAAAAACAAAACGTCCTGGCTTTTCTTCCCCGTATCTTCTTTTTGTGATTCGTTTATGGACGTTCCTCCTTGCCTGGGTGCAAACAACATACCAAAGTGCTTGTGTGAATTTTTTTCAGCGCAGTACGAACCCAGAATGAAATTGCAGAAATTAGGCTGGAATTTCACAAGTTTCGGTAGAGGATAGTCTTGGTTTTTACAAAATTTCTGAAAAATTCTTCCAGAATGGTTTTTTCCTGAAATTCCACCCAAGAATCTCCACTGAATTTGGGACAAAACGGGACAAATTTCAGGTCAAACGGATGAGTATTCACCCACGAAAAAAATCAAACAGTTTCACACACATACGAACCTTCCTTTCAGCCCTGGCAGTGGCGAATAAAAAATTTATTGCCAATCTTGTGGGACGAATCTGGGGCTCAAACCTCAGCCAAAACTCAATAGACACAGTGACGAGTGTCTGGTAAAACTTTCAGACAAAATACCCATGGAGTAAGGCGCAGTAAGTCCCAGACCGAGAGTGAACAAAACCGGTTTTCCGAAAACAAAACGTCCTGGCTTTTCTTCCCCGTATCTTCTTTTTGTGATTCGTTTATGGACGTTCCTCCTTGCGTGGGTGCAAACAACACACGAAAGTAATTGTGTGAATTTTTTTCAGCGCAGTACGGACCCAGAATGAAGTTGCAGAAATTAGGCCGGAATTTCACAAGTTTCGGTAGAGGATAGCCTTGGTTTTTACAAAATTTCTGAAAAATTCTTTCGGAATGGTTTTTTCCTGAAATTCCACCCAAGAATCTCCACTGAATTTGGGACAAAACGGGACAAATTTCAGGTCCAACGGATGAGTATTCACCCACGAAAAAAATCAAACAGTTTCACACACATACGAACCTTCCTTTCAGCCCTGGCAGTGGCGAATAAAAAATTTATTGCCAATCTTGTGGGACGAATCTGGGGCTCAAACCTCAGCCAAAACTCAATAGACACAGTGACGAGTGTCTGGTAAAACTTTCAGACCAAAATACCCAAGGAGTAAGGCGCAGTAAGTCCCAGACCGAGAGTGAACAAAACCGGTTTTCCGAAAACAAAACGTCCTGGCTTTTCTTCCCCGTATCTTCTTTTTGTGATTCGTTTATGGACGTTCCTCCTTGCGTGGGTGCAAACAACATACGAAAGTGCTTGTGTGAAATTTTTTCAGCGCAGTACGGACCCAGAATGAAGTTGCAGAAATTAGGCCGGAATTTCACAAGTTTCGGTAGAGGATAAGCCTTGGTTTTTACAAAATTTCTGAAAAATTCTTCCGGAATGGTTTTTTCCTGAAATTCCACCCAAGAATCTACACTGAATTTTGGACAAAACGGAACAAATTTCAGGTCAAATGGATGAGTATTCACCCACGAAAAAAATCAAACAGTTTCACACACAGACGAACCTTCCTTTCAGCCCTTGCAGTGGCGAATAAAAAAGTTTTTGCCAATCTTGTGGGACGAATCTGGGGCTCAAACCTCAGCCAAAACTCAATAGACACAATGACGAGTGTCTGGTAAAAATTTCAGACCAAAATACCCAAGGAGAAAGGCGCAGTAAGTCCCACACCGAGAGTGAACAAAACTGGTTTTCCGAAAACAAAACGTCCTGGCTTTTCTTCCCCGTATCTTCTTTTTATGATTCGTTTATGGACTTTCCTCCTTGCCTGGGTGCAAACAACACACGAAAGTGCTTGTGTGAATTTTTTTCAGCGCAGTACGGACCCAGAATGAAGTTGCAGAAATTAGGCCGGAATTTCACAAGTTTCGGTAGAGGATAGCCTTGGTTTTTACAAAATTTCTGAAAAATTCTTCCGGAATGGTTTTTTCCTGAAATTCCACCCAAGAATCTCCACTGAATTTGGGACAAACGGGACAAATTTCAGGTCAAACGGATGAGTATTCACCCACGAAAAAAATCAAACAGTTTCACACACAGACGAACCTTCCTTTCAGCCCTGGCAGTGGCGAATAAAATTTTTTTTGCCAATCTTGTGGGACGAATCTGGGGCTCAAACCTTAGCCAAAACTCAATAGACACAGTGACGAGTGTCTGGTAAAAATTCCAGACCAAAATACCCAAGGAGTAAGGCGCAGTAAGTCCCAGACCGAGAGTGAACAAAACCGGTTTTCCCAAAACAAAACGTCCTGACTTTTCTTCCCCGTATCTTCTTTTTGTGATTCGTTTATGGACGTTCCTCCTTGCGTGGGTGAAAAAAACATACGAAAGTGCTTGTGTGAATTTTTTCAGCGCAGTACGGACCCATAATGAAGTTGCAGAAATTAGGCCGGAATTTCACAAGTTTCGGTAGAGGATAGTCTTGGTTTTTACAAAATTTCTGAAAAATTCTTACGGAATGGTTTTTTCCTGAAATTCCACCCAAGAATCACCACTGAATTTGGGACAAAACGGGACAAATTTCAGGTGAAACGGATGAGTATTCACCCACGGAAAAAATCAAACAGTTTCAGCCGTGGCAGTGGCGAATAAAATTTTTTTTGCCAATCTTGTGGGACGAATTTGGGGCTCAAACCTCAGCCAAAACTCAATAGACACAGTGACGAGTGTCTGGTAGAAATTTCAGACCAAAATACCCAATGAGTAAGGCGCAGTAAGTCCCAGACCGAGAGTGAACAAAACCGGTTTTCCCAAAACAAAACGTCCTGACTTTTCTTCCCCGTATCTTCTTTTTGTGATTCGTTTATGGACGTTCCTCCTTGCGTGGGTGAAAAAAACATACGAAAGTGCTTGTGTGAATTTTTTCAGCGCAGTACGGACCCATAATGAAGTTGCAGAAATTAGGCCGGAATTTCACAAGTTTCGGTAGAGGATAGTCTTGGTTTTTACAAAATTTCTGAAAAATTCTTACGGAATGGTTTTTTCCTGAAATTCCACCCAAGAATCACCACTGAATTTGGGACAAAACGGGACAAATTTCAGGTGAAACGGATGAGTATTCACCCACGAAAAAAATCAAACAGTTTCAGCCCTGGCAGTGGCGAATAAAATTTTTTTTGCCAATCTTGTGGGACCAATCTGGGGATCAAACCTCAGGCAAAACTCAATAGACACAGTGACGAGTGTCTGGTAAAAATTTCAGACTAAAATACCCAAGGAGTAAGGCGCAGTAAGTCCCGGACCGAGAGTGAACAAAACCGGTTTTCGAAAACAAAGCGTCCTGGCTTTTCTACCCCGTATCTTCTTTTTGTGATTCGTTTAAGGACGTTCCTCCTTGCCTGGGTGCAAACAACATACGAAAGTGCTTGTGTGAATTTTTTTCAGCGCAGTACGGACCCAGAATGAAATTGCAGAAATTAGGCCGGAATTTCACAAGTTTCGGTAGACGATAGCCTTGGTTTTTACAAAATATCTGACAAATTCTTCCGGAATGGTTTTTTCCTGCAATTCCACCCAAGAATCTCCACTGAATTTGGGGCAAAACGGGACAAATTTCAGGTCAAACGGATGAGTATTCACCCACGAAAAGAATCAAACAGTTTCACACACAAACGAACCTTCCTTTCAGCCCTGGCAGTGACGAATAAAAAATTTATTGCCAATCCTGCGGGACGAATCTGGTGCTCAAACCTCAGCCAAAACTCAGCAGACACAGTGACGAATGTCTGGTAAAAATTTCAGACCAAAATACCCAAGGAGTAAGGCGCAGTAAGTCCCAGTCCGAGAGTGAACAAAACCGGTTTTCCGAAAACAAAACGTCCTGGCTTTTGTTCCCCGTATCTTCTTTTTGTGATTCGTTAATGGACGTTCCTCCTTGCCTGGGTGCAAACAACATACGAAAGTGCTTGTGCGTATTTTTTTCAGCGCAGTAGCGGACCCAGAATGAAATTGCAGAAATTAGGCCGGAATTTCACAAGTTTCGGTAGAGGATAGCCTTGGTTTTTACAAAATATCTGAAAAATTCTTCCGGAATGGTTTTTTCCTGCAATTCCACCCAAGAATCTCCACTGAATTTGGGGCAAAACGGGACAAATTTCAGGTCAAACGGATGAGTATTCACCCACGAAAAAAATGAAACAGTTTCACACACAGACGAACCTTCCTTTCAGCCCTGGCAGTGACGAACAAAAAATTTATTGCCAATCTTGTGGGACGAATCTGGGGCTCAAACCTCAGCCAAAACTCGATAGACACCGTGACGAGGGTCTGGTAAAACTTTCAGACCAAAATACCCAAGGAGTAAGGCGCAGTAAGTCCCAGACCGAGA
This sequence comes from Phaseolus vulgaris, assembly GCF_051622355.1. NCBI lineage: Eukaryota > Viridiplantae > Streptophyta > Magnoliopsida > Fabales > Fabaceae > Phaseolus > Phaseolus vulgaris. The sequence goes on from NC_143498.1 coordinate 1,213,749, forward strand.
GTGAACAAAACCGGTTTTCCGAAAACAAAGCGTCCTGGCTTTTCTTCCCCGTATCTTCTTTTTGTGATTCGTTTAAGGACGTTCCTCCTTGCCTGGGTGCAAACAACATACGAAAGTGCTTGTGTGAATTTTTTTCAGCGCAGTACGGACCCAGAATGAAATTGCAGAAATTAGGCCGGAATTTCACAAGTTTCGGTAGAGGATAGCCTTGGTTTTTACAAAATATCTGAAAAATTCTTCCGGAATGGTTTTTTCCTGAAATTCCACCCAAGAATCTCCACTGAATTTGGGTCAAAACGGGACAAATTTCAGGTCAAACGGATGAGTATTCACCCACGAAAAAAATAAAACAGTTTCACACACAGACGAACCTTCCTTTCAGCCCTGGCAGTGACGAACAAAAAATTTATTGCCAATCTTGTGGGACGAATCTGGGGCTCAAACCTCAGCCAAAACTCGATAGAGGATAGCATTGGTTTGTACAAAATTTCTGAAAAATTCTTCCGGAATGGTTTTTTCCTGAAATTCCACCCAGGAATCTCCACTGAATTTGGGACAAAAAGGGACAAATTTTAGGTCAAACGGATGAGTATTCACCCACGAAAAAAATCAAACAGTTTCACACACAGAAGAACCTTCCTTTCAGCTCTGGCAGTGACGAACAAAAAATTTATTGCCAATCTTGTGGGACGAATCTGGGGCTCAAACCTCAGCCAAAACTCGATAGACACAGTGACGAGTGTCTGGTAAAACTTTCAGACCAAAATACCCAAGGAGTAAGGCGCAGTAAGTCCCAGATCGAGAGTGAACAAAACCGGTTTTCCGAAAACAAAACGTCCTGGCTTTTCTTCCCCGTATCTTCATTTTGTGATTTGTTTATGGACGTTCCTCCTTGCGTGGGTGCAAACAACATACGAAAGTACTTGTGTGAATTTTTTTCAGCGCAGTACGGACCCAGAATGAAGTTGCAGAAATTAGGCCGGAATTTCACAAGTTTCGGTAGAGGATAGCCTTGGTTTTTACAAAATTTCTGAAAAATTCTTCCGGAATGGTTTTTTCCTGAAATTCCACCCAAGAATCTCCACTGAATTTGAGACAAAACGGAACAAATTTCAGGTCAAACGGATGAGTATTCACCCACGAAAAAAATCAAACAGTTTCACACACAGACGAACCTTCCTTTCAGCCCTGGCATTGGCGAATAAAAAATTTATTGCCAATCTTGTGGGGCGAATCTGGTGCTCAAACCTCAGCCAAAACTCAATAGACACAGTGACGAGTGTCTGGTAAAAATTTCAGACCAAAATACCCAAGGAGTAAGGCGCAGTAAGTCCCAGACCGAGAGTGAACAAAACCGGTTTTCCCAAAACAAAACGTCCTGGCTTTTCTTCCCCGTATCTTCTTTTTGTGATTCGTTTATGGACGTTCCTCCTTGCGTGGGTGCAAACAACATACGAAAGTGCTTGTGTGAATTTTTTTCAGCGCAGTACGGACCCAGAATGAAGTTGCAGAAATTAGGCCGGAATTTCACAAGTTTCGGTAGAGGATAGCCTTGGTTTTTACAAAATTTCTGAAAAATTCTTCCGGAATGGTTTTTTCCTGAAATTCCACCCAAGAATCTCCACTGAATTTGGGACAAAACGGGACAAATTTCATGTCAAACGGATGAGTATTCACCCGCGAAAAAAATCAAACAGTTTCACACACAGACGAACCTTCTTTTCAGCCCTGGCAGTGGCGAATAAAAATTTATTGCCAATCTTGTGGGACGATTCTGGGGCTCAAACCTCAGCCAAAACTCAATAGACACAGTGACGAGTGTCTGGTAAAACTTTTAGACCAAAATACCCAAGGAGTAAGGCGCAGTAAGTCCCAGACCGAGAGTGAACAAAACCGGTTTTCCGAAAACAAAACGTCCTGGCTTTTCTTCCCCGTATCTTCTTTTTGTGATTCGTTTATGGACGTTCCTCCTTGCCTGGGTGCAAACAACACACGAAAGTGCTTGTGTGAATTTTTTTCAACGCAGTACGGACCCAGAATGAAGTTGCAGAAATTAGGCCGGAATTTCACAAGTTTCGGTAGAGGATAGCCTTGGTTTTTACAAAATTTCTGAAAAATTCTTCCGGAATGGTTTTTTCCTGAAATTCCACCCAAGAATCTCCACTGAATTTGGAACAAAACGGGACAAATTTCAGGTCAAACGGATGAGTATTCACCTACGAAAAAAATCAAACAGTTTCACACACAGACGAACCTTCCTTTCAGCCCTGGCAGTGGCGAATAAAAAATTTATTGCCAATCTTGTGGGACGAATCTGGGGCTCAAACCTCAGCCAAAACTCAATAGACACTGGTAAAACTTTCAGACCAAAATACCCAAGGAGTAAGGCGCACTAAGTCCCAGACCGAGAGTGAACAAAACCGGTTTTCCGAAAACAAAACGTCCTGGCTTTTCTTCCCCGTATCTTCATTTTGTGATTTGTTTATGGACGTTCCTCCTTGCGTGGGTGCAAACAACATACGAAAGTACTTGTGTGAATTTTTTTCAGCGCAGTACGGACCCAGAATGAAGTTGCAGAAATTAGGCCGGAATTTCACAAGTTTCGGTAGAGGATAGCCTTGGTTTTTACAAAATTTCTGAAAAATTCTTCCAGAATGGTTTTTTCCTGAAATTCCACCCAAGAATCTCCACTGAATTTGAGACAAAACGGGACAAATTTCAGGTCAAACGGATGAGTATTCACCCACGAAAAAAATCAAACAGTTTCACACACAGACGAACCTTCCTTTCAGCCCTGGCATTGGCGAATAAAAAATTTATTGCCAATCTTGTGGGGCGAATCTGGTGCTCAAACCTCAGCCAAAACTCAATAGACACAGTGACGAGGGTCTGGTAAAACATTCAGACCAAAATATCCAAGGAGTAAGGCGCAGTAAGGTGCAGTAAGTCCCAGACCGAGAGTGAACAAAACCGATTTTCCGAAAACAAAACGTCCTGGCTTTTCTTCCCCGTATCTTCTTTTTGTGATTCGTTTATGGACGTTCCTCCTTGCCTGGGTGCAAACAACACACGAAAGTGCTTGTGTGAATTTTTTTCAGCGCAGTACGGACCCAGAATGAAGTTGCAGAAATTAGGCCGGAATTTCACAAGTTTCTGTAGAGGATAGCCTTGGTTTTTACAAAATTTCTGAAAAATTCTTCTGGAATGGTTTTTTCCTGAAATTCCACCCAAGAATCTCCACTGAATTTGGGACAAAACGGGACAAATTTCAGGTCAAACGGATGAGTATTCACCCACGAAAAAAATCAAACAGTTTCACACACAGACGAACCTTCCTTTCAACCCTGGCAGTGGCGAATAAAAAATTTATTTCCCATCTTGTGGGACGAATCTGGGGCTCAAACCTCAGCCAAAACTCAATAGACACAGTGACGAGTGTCTGGTAAAAATTTCAGACCAAAATACCCATGGAGTAAGGCGCAGTAAGTCCCAGACCGAGAGTGAACAAAACCGGTTTTCCCAAAACAAAACGTCCTGGCTTTTCTTCCCTGTATCTTCTTTTTGTGATTCGTTTATGGACGTTCCTCCTTGCGTGGGTGCAAACAACATACGAAAGTGCTTGTGTGAATTTTTTTCAGCGCAGTACGGACCCAGAATGAAGTTGCAGAAATTAGGCCGGAATTTCACAAGTTTCGGTGGAGAATAGCCTTGGTTTTTACAAAATTTCTGAAAAAATTTTCCGGAATGGTTTTTTCCTGAAATTCCACCCAAGAATCTCCACTGAATTTGGGACAAAACGGGACAAATTTCATATCAAACGGATGAGTATTCACCCGCGAAAAAAATCAAACAGTATAACACACAGACGAACCTTCTTTTCAGCCCTGGCAGTGGCGAATAAAAAATTTATTGCCAATCTTGTGGGACGAATCTGGGGCTCAAACCTCAGCCAAAACTCAATAGACACAGTGACGAGTGTCTGGTAAAACTTTTAGACCAAAATACCCAAGGAGTAAGGCGCAGTAAGTCCCAGACCGAGAGTGAACAAAACCGGTTTTCCGAAAACAAAACGTCCTGGCTTTTCTTCCCCGTATCTTCTTTTTGTGATTCGTTTATGGACGTTCCTCCTTGCCTGGGTGCAAACAACACACGAAAGTGCTTGTGTGAATTTTTTTCAACGCAGTACGGACCCAGAATGAAGTTGCAGAAATTAGGTCGGAATTTCACAAGTTTCGGTAGAGGATAGCCTTGGTTTTTACAAAATTTCTGAAAAATTCTTCTGGAATGGTTTTTTCCTGAAATTCCACCCAAGAATCTCCACTGAATTTGGGACAAAACGGGACAAATTTCAGGTCAAACGGATGAGTATTCACCCACGAAAAAAATCAAACAGTTTCACACACAGACGAACCTTCCTTTCAACCCTGGCAGTGACGAATAAAAAATTTATTGCCCATCTTGTGGGACGAATCTGGGGCTCAAACCTCAGCCAAAACTCAATAGACACAGTAACGAGTGTCTGGTAAAAATTTCAGACCAAAATACCCATGGAGTAAGGCGCAGTAAGTCCCAGACCGAGAGTGAACAAAACCGGTTTTCCCAAAACAAAACGTCCTGGCTTTTCTTCCCCGTATCTTCTTTTTGTGATTCGTTTATGGACGTTCCTCCTTGCGTGGGTGTAAACAACATACGAAAGTGCTTGTGTGAATTTTTTTCAGCGCAGTACGGACCCAGAATGAAGTTCAGAAATTAGGCCGAAATTTCACAAGTTTCGGTAGAGGATAGCCTTGGTTTTTACAAAATTTCTGAAAAATTCTTCCGGAATGGTTTTTTCCTGAAATTCCACCCAAGAATCTCCACTGAATTTGGGACAAAACGGGACAAATTTCAGGTCAAACGGATGAGTATTCACCCACGAAAAGAACCAAACAGTTTCACACACAAACGTACCTTCCTTTCAGCCTTGGCAGTGGCGAATAAAAAATCTATTGCCAATCTTGTGGGACGAATCTGGGGCTCAAACCTCAGCCAAAACTTAATAGACATAGTGATGAGTGTCTGGTAAAAATTTCAGACCAAAATACCCAAGGAGTAAGGCGCAGTAAGTCACAGACCGAGAGTGAACAAAACCGGTTTTCCAAAAACAAAACGTCCTGGCTTTTCCTCCCTGTATCTTCTTTTTGTGAATCGTTTATGGACGTTCCTCCTTGCCTGGGTGCAAACAACACACGAAAGTGCTTGTGTGAATTTTTTTCATCGCAGTACGGACCCAGAATGAAGTTCAGAAATTAGGCCGAAATTTCACAAGTTTCGGTAGAGGATAGCCTTGGTTTTTACAAAATTTCTGAAAAATTCTTCCGGAATGGTTTTTTCCTGAAATTCCACCCAAGAATCTCCATTGAATTTGGGACAAAACGGGACAAATTTTAGGTCAAACGGATGAGTATTCACCCGGGAAAAAAATCAAACAGTTTCACACACAGACAAACCTTCCTTTCAGCCCTGGCAGTGGCGAATAAAAAATTTATTGCCATTCTCGTGGGACGAATCTGGGGCTCAAACCTCAGCCAAAACTCAATAGACACAGTGACGAGTGTCTGGTAAAAATTTCGGACCAAAATACCCAAGGAGTAAGGCGCAGTATGTCCCACACCGAGAGTGAACAAAACCGGTTTTCCCAAAACAAAACGTCCTGGCTTTTCTTCCCCGTATCTTCTTTTTGTGATTAGTTTATGGACGTTCCTCCTTGCCTGGGTGCAAACAACACACGAAAGTGCTTGTGTGATTTTTTTTCAGCGCAGTACGGACCCAGAATGAAGTTGCAGAAATTAGGCTGGAATTTCACAAGTTTCGTTAGAGGATAGCCTTGGTCTCTACAAAATTTCTGAAAAATTCTTCCGGAATGGTTTTTTCCTGAAATTCTACCCAAGAATCGCCACTGAATTTGGGACAAAACAGGACAATTTTCAGGTCAAACGGATGAATATTCACCCACGAAAAAAATCAAACAGTTTCACACAATGACGAACCTTCCTTTCAGCCCTAGCAGTGGCGAATAAAAAATTTATTGCCATTCTTGTGGGACGAATCTGGGGCTCACACCTCAGCCAAAACTCAATAGACACAGTGACGAGTGTCTGGTAAAATTTTAGACCAAAATACCCAAGTAGTAAGGCGCAGCAAGTCCCAGACCGAGAGTGAACAAAACAGGTTTTCCGAAAACAAAACGTCCTGGCTTTTTTTCCCCGTATCTTCTTTTTGTGATTCGTTTACGGACGTTCCTCCTTGCCTGGGTGCAAACAACACACGAAAGTACTTGTGTGAATTTTTTTCATCGCAGTACGGACCCAGAATGAAGTTGCAGAATTTAGGCCGGAATTTCACAAGTTTCGGTAGAGGAAAGCCTTGGTTTTTACAAAATTTCTGAAAAATTCTTCCGGAATGGTTTTTTCCTGAAATTCCACCCATGAATCTCCACTGAATTTGGGACAAAACGGGACAAATTTCAGGTCAAACGGATGAGTATTCACCCACGAAAAAAATCAAACAGTTTCACACACAGACGAACCTTCCTTTCAGCCCTGGCAGTGGCGAATTAAAAATTTATTGCCAATCTTGTGGGACGAATCTAGGGCTCAAACCTCAGCCAAAACTCAATAGACACAGTGACGAGTTTCTGGTAAAAATTTCAGACCAAAATACACAAGGAGTAAGGCGCAGTAAGTCCCAGACCGAGAGTGAACAAAACCGGTTTTCTGAAAACAAAACGTCCTGGCTTTTCTTCCCCGTATCTTCTTTTTGTGATTCGTTTATGGACGTTCCGCCTTGCCTGGGTGCAAACAACACACGAAAGTGCTTGTGTGAATTTTTTTCAGCGCAGTACGGACCCAGAATGAAGTTGCAGAAATTAGGCCGGAATTTCACAAGTTTCGGTAGAGGATGGATACCCTTGGTTTTTACAAAATTTCTGAAAAATTCTTCCGGAATGTTTTTTTCCTAAAATTCCACCCAAGAATCTCCACCGAATTTGTGACCAAACGGGACAAATTTCAGGTCAAATGAATGAGTATTCACCCACGAAAAAAATCAAACAGTTTCACACACAGACGAACCTTCCTTTCATCCCTGGCAGTGGCAAATAAAAAATTTATTGCCAATCTTGTGGGACGAATCTGGGGCTCAAACCTCAGCCAAAACTCAATAGACACAGTGACGAGTGTCTGGTAAAAATTTCGGACCAAAATACCAAAGGAGTAAGGCGCAGTAAGTCCCAGACCGAGAGTGAACAAAACCGGTTTTCCCAAAACAAAACGTCCTGGCTTTTCTTCCCCGTATCTTCTTTTTGTGATTAGTTTATGGACGTTCCACCTTGCCTGGGTGCAAACAAGACACGAAAGTGCTTGTGTGAATTTTTTTCAGCGTAGTACGGACCCAGAATGAAGTTGCAGAAATTAGGCCGGAATTTCACAAGTTTCGGTAGAGGATAGCCTTGGTGATTACAAAATTTCTGAAAAATTCTTCAGGAATGGTTTTTTCCTGAAATTCCACCCAAGAATCTCCACTGAATTTGGGACAAAACGGGACAAATTTCAGGTCAAACGGATATCTATTCACCCACGAAAAAATCAAACAGTTTCACACACAGACGAACCTTCCTTTCAGCCCTGGCAGTGGCGAATAAAAAATTTATTGCCAATCTTGTGGGACGATTCTGGGGCTCAAACCTCAGCCAAAACTCAATAGACACAGTGACGAGTGTTTGGTAAAAATTTCAGACCAAAATACCCAAGGAGTAAGGCGCAGTAAGTCCCAGACCGAGAGTGAACAAAACCGGTTTTCCCAAAACAAAACGTCCTGGCTTTTCTTCCCCGTATCTTCTTTTTGTGATTCGTTTATGGACGTTCCTCCTTGCCTGGGTGCAAACAACATACGAAAGTGCTTCTGTGAATTTTTTTCAGCGTAGTACGGACCCAGAATGAAGTTGCAGAAATTAGGCCGGAATTTCACAAGTTTCGGTAGAGGATAGCCATGGTTTTTACAAAATTTCTGAAAAATTCCTCAGGAATGGTTTTTTCCTGAAATTCCACCCAAGAATCTCCACTGAATTTGGGACAAAACGGGACAAATTTCAGGTCAAACGGATGAGTATTCACCCACGAAAAAAATGAAACCGTTTCACACACAGACGAGCCTTCCTTTCAGCCCTGGCAGTGGCGAATAAAAAATTTATTGCCAATCTTGTGGGACGATTCTGGGGCTCAAACCTCAGCCAAAACTCAATAGACAGAGTGACGAGTGTTTGGTAAAAATTTCAGACCAAAATACCCAAGGAGTAAGGCGCAGTAAGTCCCAGACCGAGAGTGAACAAAACCGGTTTTCCCAAAACAAAACGTCCTGGCTTTTCTTCCCCGTATCTTCTTTTTGTGATTCGTTTATGGACGTTCCTCCTTGCCTGGGTGCAAACAAGACACGAAAGTGCTTGTGTGAATTTTTTTCAGCGTAGTACGGACCCAGAATGAAGTTGCAGAAATTAGGCCGGAATTTCACAAGTTTCGGTAGAGGATAGCCTTGGTGTTTACAAAATTTCTGAAAAATTCTTCAGGAATGGTTTTTTCCTGAAATTCCACCCAAGAATCTCCACTGAATTTGGGACAAAACGGGACAAATTTCAGGTCAAACGGATGACTATTCACCCACGAAAAAATCAAACAGTTTCACACACAGACGAACCTTCCTTTCAGCCCTGGCAGTGGCGAATAAAAAATTTATTGCCAATCTTGTGGGACGAATCTGGGGCTCAAACCTCAGCCAAAACTCAATAGACACAGTGACGAGTGTCTGGTAAAAATTTCAGACCAAAATACACAAGGAGTAAGGCGCAGTAAGTCCCAGACCGAGAGTGAACAAAACCGGTTTTCCGAAAACAAAACGTCCTGGCTTTTCTTCCCCGTATCTTCTTTTTGTGATTCGTTTATGGACGTTCCGCCTTGTCTGGGTGCAAACAACACACGAAAGTGCTTGTGTGAATTTTTTTCAGCCCAGTACGGACCCAGAATGAAGTTGCAGAAATTAGGCCGGAATTTCACAAGTTTCGGTATAGGATAGCCTTGGTTTTTACAAAATTTCTGAAAAATTCTTCCGGAATGGTTTTTTCCTGAAATTCCACCCAAGAATCTCCACTGAATTTGGGAGAAAACGGGACAAATTTCAGGTCAAACGGATGAGTATTCACCCACGAAAAAAATCAAACAGTTTCACACACAGACGAACCTTCGTTTCAGCCCTGGCAGTGGCGAATAAAAATTTATTGCCAATCTTGTGGGACGAATCTGGGGCTCAAACCTTAGCCAAAACTCAATAGACACAGTGACGAGAGTCTGGTAAAAATTTCAGACCAAAATACCCAAGGAGTAAGGCGTAGTAAGTCCCAGACCGAGAGTGAACAAAACCGGTTTTTTAAAACAAATCGTCCTGGCGTTTCTTCCCCGTATCTTCTTTTTGTGATTAGTTTATGGACGTTCCTCCTTGCCTGGGTGCAAAAAACACTTGAAAGTGCTTGTGTGAATTTTTTTCAGCGCAGTACGGACCCAGAATGAAGTTGCAGAAGAGGATAGTCTTGGTTTTTACAAAATTTCTGAAAAATTCTTCCGGAATGGTTTTTTCCTGAAATTCCACCCAAGAATCTCCACTGAATTTGGGAAAAAACGGGAGAAATTTCAGGTCAAACGGATGAGTATTCACCCACGACAAAAATCAAACAGCTTCACACACAGACGAACCTTCGTTTCAACCATGGCAGTGGCGAATAAAAAATTTATTGCCAATCATGTGAGACGAATCTGGGGCTCAAACCTCAGCCATAACTCAATAGACACAGTGACGAGTGTCTGGTAAAAATTTCAGACCAAAATACCCAAGAAGTAAGGCGCAGTAAGTCTCAGACCGAGAGTGAACAAAACCGGTTTTCCCAAAACAAAACGTCCTGGCTTTTCTTCCCCGTATCTTCTTTTTGTGATTAGTTTATGGACGTTCCTCCTTGCCTGGATGCAAAAAACATACGAAAGTGCTTGTGTGATTTTTTTTAGCGCAGTACGGACCCAGAATGATGTTGCAGAAATTAGGACGGAAGTTCACAAGTTTCGGTAGAGGATAGCCTTGGCTTTTACAAAATTTCTGAAAAATTCTTCCGGAATGGTTTTTTCCTGAAATTCCACTTAAGAATCTCCATTGAATTTGGGACAAAACGGGACAAATTTCAGGTCAAACGGATGAGTATTCACCCACGAAAAAAATCAAACAGTTTCACACACAGACGAACCTTTCTTTCAGCCCTGGCAGTGGCGAATAAAAAATTTATTGCCAATCTTGTGAGACGAATCTGGGGCTCAAACCTCAGCCAAAACTCAATAGACACAGTGACGAGTGTCTGGTAAAAATTTCAGACCAAAATACCCAAGGAGTAAGGTGCAGTAAGTCCCAGACCGAGAGTGAACAAAACCGGTTTTCCCAAAACAAAACGTCCTGGCTTTTCTTCCCCGTATCTTCTTTTTGTGATTCGTTTATGGACGTTCCTCCTTGCCTGGGTGCAAAAAACATACGAAAGTGCTTGTGTGAATTTTTTTCAGCGCAGTACGGACCCAGAATGAAGTTGCAGAAATTAGGACGAAAGTTCACAAGTTTCGGTAGAGGATAGCCTTGGTTTTTACAAAATTTCTAAAAAATTCTTCCGGAATGGTTTTTTCCTGAAATTCCACCCAAGAATCTCCACTGAATTTGGGACAAAACGGGACAAATTTCAGGTCAAACGGATGAGTATTCACCCACGAAAAAAATCAAACAGTTTCACACACAGACGAACCTTCCTTTCAGCCCTGGCAGTGGCGAATAAAAAATTTATTGCCAATCTTGTGGGACGAATCTTGGGATCAAACCTCAGCCAAAACACAATAGACACAGTGACGAGTGTCTGGTAAAACTTTCAGACCAAAATACCCAAGGAGTAAGGCGCAGTAAGTCCCAGACCGAGAGTGAACAAAACCGGTTTTCCGAAAACAAAACGTCCTGGCTTTTCTTCCCCGTATCTTCTTTTTGTGATTCGTTTATGGACGTTCCTCCTTGCGTGGGTGCAAACAACATACGAAAGTGCTTGTGTGAATTTTTTTCAGAGCAGTACGGACCCAGAATGAAGTTGCAGAAATTAGGCCGGAATTTCACAAGTTTCGGTAGAGGATAGCCTTGGTTTTTACAAAATTTCTGAAAAATTCTTCCGGAATGGTTTTTTCCTGAAATTCCACCCAAGAATCTCCACTGAATTTGGGACAAAACGGGACAAATTTCAGGTCAAACGGATGAGTATTCACCCACGAAAAAAATCAAACAGTTTCACACACAGACGAACCTTCCTTTCAGCCCTGGCTTTCAGACCAAAATACCCAAGGAGTAAGGCGCAGTATGTCACAGACCGAGAGTGAACAAAACCGGTTTTCCGAAAACAAAACGTCCTGGCTTTTCTTCCCTGTATCTTCTTTTTGTGATTCGTTTATGGGCGTTCCTCCTTGCCTTGGTGCAAACAACATACGAAAATGCTTGTGTTAATTTTTTTCAGCGCAGTACGGACCCAGAATGAAGTTGTAGAAATTAGGCCGGAATTTCACAAGTTTCGGTAGAGGATAGACTTGGTTTTTACAAAATTTCTGAAAAATTCTTCCGGAATGGTTTTTTCCTGAAATTCCACCCAAGAAACTCCACTGAATTTGGGACACAACGGGACAAATTTCAGGTCAAACAGATGAGTATTCACCCACAAAAAAAAACAAACAGTTTCACACACAGACGAACCTTCCTTTCAGCCCTGGCTTTCAGACCAAAATACCCAAGGAGTAAGGCGCAGTAAGTCACAGACCGAGAGTGAACAAAACCGGTGTTCCGAAAACAAAACGTCCTGGCTTTTCTTCCCCGTACCTTCTTTTTGTGATTCGTTTATGGGCGTTCCTCCTTGCCTGGGTGCAAACAACATACGAAAGTGCTTGTGTGAATTTTTTTCAGCGCAGTACGGACCCAGAATGAAGTTGTAGAAATTAGGCCGGAATTTCACAAGTTTCGGTAGAGGATAGACTTGGTTTTTACAAAATTTCTGAAAAATTCTTCCAGAATGGTTTTTTCCTGAAATTCCACCCAAGAATCTCCACTGAATTTGGGACAAAACGGGACAAATTTCAGGTCAAACAGATGAGTATTCACCCACGAAAAAAATCAAACAGTTTCACACACACACGAACCTTCCTTTCACCCCTGGCAGTGGCGAATAAAAAATTTATTGCCAATCTTGTGGGACGAATCTGGGGCTCAAACCTCAGCCAAAACTCAATAGACACAGTGACGAGTGTCTGGTAAAACTTTCAGACCAAAATACCCAAGGAGTAAAGCGCAGTAAGTCCCAGACCGAGAGTGAAGAAAACCGATTTTCCGAAAAAAAAACGTCCTGGCTTTTCTTCCCCGTATCTTCTTTTTGAGATTCGTTTATGGACGTTCCTCCTTGAGTGGGTGCAAACAACATACGAAAGTGCTTCTGTGAATTTTTTTCAGCGCAGTACGGACCCAGAATGAAGTTGCAGAAATTAGGCGGGAATTTCACAAGTTTCGGTAGAGGATAGCGTTGGATTTTAAAAAATTTCTGAAAAATTCTTCCAGAATGGTTTTTTCCTGAAATTCCACCCAAGAATCTCCACTGAATTTGGGACAAAACGGGACAAATTTCAAGTCAAACGGATGAGTATTCACCCACGAAAAAAATCAAACAGTTTCACACACAGACGAACCTTCCTTTCAGCCCTGGCAGTGACGAATAAAAAATTTATTGCCAATCTTGTGGGACGAATCTGGGGCTCAAACCTCAGCCAAAACTCAATAGACACTGGTAAAACTTTCAGACCAAAATACCCAAGCAGTAAGACGCAGTAAGTCCCAGACCGAGAGTGAACAAAACCGGTTTTCCGAAAACAAAACGTCCTGGCTTTTCTTCCCCGTATCTTCTTTTTGTGATTCGTTTATGGACGTTCCTCCTTGCGTGGGTGCAAACAACATATGAAAGTGCTTGTGTGAATTTTTTTCAGCGCAGTACGGACCCAGAATGAAGTTGCAGAAATTAGGCCGGAATTTCACAAGTTTCGGTAGAGGATAGCCTTGGTTTTTACAAAATTTATGAAAAATTCTTCTGGAATGGTTTTTTCCTGAAATTCCACCCAAGAATCTCCAATGAATTTGGGACAAAACGGGACAACTTTCAGGTCAAACTGATGAGGATTCACCCACGAAAAAAATCAAACAGTTTCACACACAGACGAACCTTCCTTTCACCCCTGGCAGTGGCGAATAAAAAATTTATTGCCAATCTTGTGGGACGAATCTGGGGCTCAAACCTCAGCCAAAACTCCATAGACACTGGTAAAACTTTCAGACCAAAATACCCAAGGAGTAAGGCGCAGTAAGTCCCAGACCGAGAGTGAACAAAACCGGTTTTCCGAAAACAAAACGTCCTGGCTTTTCTTCCCCGTATCTTCTTTTTGTGATTCGTTTATGGACGTTCCTCCTTGCATGGGTGCAAACAACATACGAAAGTGCTTGTGTGAATTTTTTTCAGCGCAGTACGGACCCAGAATGAAGTTGCAGAAATTAGGCCGGAATTTCACAAGTTTCGGTGGAGGATAGCCTTGGTTTTTACAAAATTTCTGAAAAATTCTTCCGGAATGGTTTTTTCCTGAAATTCCACCCAAGAACCTCCACTGAATTTGGGAGAAAACGAGACAAATTTCAGTCAAACGGATGAGTATTCACCCACGAAAAAAATCAAACAGTTTCACACACAGACGAACCTTCCTTTCAGCCCTGGCAGTGGAGAATAAAAAATTTATTGCCAATTTGTGGGACGAATCTGGGGCTCAAACCTCAGCCAAAACTCAATAGACACAGTGACGAGTGTCTGGTAAAACTTTCAGACCAAAATACCCAAGGAGTAAGGCGCAGTAAGTCCCAGACCGAGAGTGAACAAAACCGGTTTTCCGAAAACAAAACGTCCTGGCTTTTCTTCCCCGTATCTTCTTTTTGTGATTCGTTTATGGACGTTCCTCCTTGCGTGAGTGCAAACAACATACGAAAGTGCTTGTGTGAATTTTTTTCAGCGCAGTACGGACCCAGAATGAAGTTGCAGAAATTAGGCCGGAATTTCACAAGTTTCGGTAGAGGATAGCCTTGGTTTTTACAAAATTTATGAAAAATTCTTCCGGAATGGTTTTTTCCTGAAATTCCACCCAAGAATCTCCACTGAATTTGAGACAAAACGGGACAAATTTCAGGTCAAACGGATGAGTATTCACCCACGAAAAAAATCAAACAGTTTCACACACAGACGAACCTTCCTTTCAGCCCTGGCAGTGGCGAATAAAAAATTTATTGTCAATCATGTGGGACGAATCTGGAGCTCAAACCTCAGCCAAAACTCAATAGACACTGGTAAAACTTTCAGACCAAAAAACCAAAGGAGTAAGGCGCACTAAGTCCCAGACCGAGAGTGAACAAAACCGGTTTTCCGAAAACAAAACGTCCTGGCTTTTCTTCCCCGTATCTTCTTTTTGTGATTCGTTTATGGACGTTCCTCCTTACGTGGGTGCAAAGAACATACGAAAGTGCTTGTGTGAATTTTTTTCAGCGCAGTACGGACCCAGAATGAAGTTGCAGAAATTAGGCCGGAATTTCACAAGTTTCGGTAGAGGATAGCCTTGGTTTTTACAAAATTTCTGAAAAATTCTTCCGGAATGGTTTTTTCCTGAAATTGCACCCAAGAATCTCCACTGAATTTGGGAGAAAACGGGACAAATTTCAGGTCAAACGGATGAGTATTCACCCACGAAAAAAATCAAACAGTTTCACACACAGACGAACCTTCCTTTCAGCCCTGGCAGTGGCGAATAAAAAATTTATTGCCAATCTTGTGGGACGAATCTGGGGCTCAAACCTTAGCCAAAACTCAATAGACACAGTGACGAGTGTCTGGTAAAACTTTCAGACCAAAATACCCAAGGAGTAAGGCGCAGTAAGTCCCAGACCGAGAGTGAACAAAACCGGTTGTCCGAAAACAAAACGTCCTGGCTTTTCTTCCCCGTATCTTCTTTTTGTGATTCGTTTATGGACGTTCCTCCTTGCGTAAATGCAAACAACATACGAAAGTGCTTGTGTGAATTTTTTTCAGCGCAGTACGGACCCAGAATGAAGTTGCAGAAATTAGGCCGGAATTTCACAAGTTTCGGTAGAGGATAGCCTTGGTTTTTACAAAATTTCTGAAAAATTCTTCCGGAATGGTTTTTTCCTGAAATTCCACCCAAGAATCTCCACTGAATTTGGGACAAAACGGGACAAATTTCAGGTCAAACGGATGAGTATTTACCCACGAAAAAAATTAAACAGTTTCACACACAGACGAACCTTCCTTTCAGCCCTGGCAGTGACGAATAAAAAATTTATTGCCAATCTTGTGGGACGAATCTGGAGCTCAAACCTCAGCCAAAACTCAATAGACACTGGTAAAACTTTCAGACCAAAATACCAAAGGAGTAAGGCGCAGTAAGTCCCAGACCGAGAGTGAACAAAACCGGTTTTCCGAAAACAAAACGTCCTGGCTTTTCTTCCCCGTATCTTCTTTTTGTGATTCGTTTATGGACGTTCCTCCTTACGTGGGTGCAAAGAACATACGAAAGTGCTTGTGTGAATTTTTTTCAGCGCAGTACGGACCCAGAATGAAGTTGCAGAAATTAGGACGGAATTTCACAAGTTTCGGAAGAGGATAGCCTTGGTTTTTACAAAATTTCTGAAAAATTCTTCCGGAATGGTTTTTTCCTGAAATTGAACCCAAGAATCTCCACTGAATTTTGGAGAAAACGGGACATATTTCAGGTCAAACGGATCAGTTTTCACCCACGAAAAAAATCAAACAGTTTCACACACAGACGAACCTTCCTTTCAGCCCTGGCTGTGGCGAATAAAAAATTTATTGCCAATCTTGTGGGACGAATCTGGGGCTCAAACCTCAGCCAAAACTCAATAGACACAGTGACGAGTGTCTGGTAAAACTTTCAGACCAAAATACCAAAGGAGTAAGGCGCACTAAGTCCCAGACCGAGAGTGAACAAAACCGGTTTTCCGAAAACAAAACGTCCTGGCTTTTCTTCCCCGTATCTTCTTTTTGTGATTCGTTTATGGACGTTCCTCCTTGTGTGGGTGCAAACAACATACGAAAGTGCTTGTGTGAATTTTTTTAGCGCAGTACGGACCCAGAATGAAGTTGCAGAAATTAGGCCGGAATTTCACAAGTTTCGGTAGAGGATAGCCTTGGTTTTTAAAAAATTTCTGAAAAATTCTCCCGGAATGGTTTTTTCTTGAAATTCAACCCAAGAATCTCCACTGAATTTGGGAGAAAACGGGAAAAATTTCAGGTCAAACGGATGAATATTCACCCACGAAAAAAATCAAACAGTTTCACACACAGACGAACCTTCCTTTCAGCCCTGGCAGTGCCGAATAAAAAATTTATTGCCAATCTTGTGGGACGAATCTGGGGCTCAAACATCAGCCAAAACACAATAGACACAGTGACGAGTGTCTGGTAAAACTTTCAGACCAAAATACCCAAGGAGTAAGGCGCAGTAAGTCCCAGACCGAGAGTGAACAAAACCGGTTTTCCGAAAACAAAACTTCCTGGCTTTTCTTCCCCGTATCTTCTTTTTGTGATTCGTTTATGGACGTTCCCCCTTGCCTGGGTGCAAACAACACACGAAAGTGCTTGTGTGAATTTTTTTCAACGCAGTACGGACCCAGAATGAAGTTGCAGAAATTAGGACGGAATTTCACAAGTTTCGCTAGAGGATAGCCTTGGTTTTTACAAAATTTCTGAAAAATTCTTCCGGAATGGTTTTTTCCTGAAATTCCACCCAAGAATCTCCACTGAATTTGGGACAAAACGGGACAAATTTCAGGTCAAACGGATGAGTATTCACCAACGAAAAAAATCAAACAGTTTCACACACAGACGAACCTTCCTTTCAGCCCTGGCAGTGGCGAATAAAAAATTTATTGCCATTCTTGTGGGACTAAATCTGGGGCTCAAACCTCAGCCAAAACTCAATAGACACAGTGACGAGTGTCTGGTAAAACTTTCAGACCAAAATACCCAAGGAGTAAGGCGCAGTAAGTCCCAGACCGAGAGTGAACAAAACCGGTTTTCCGAAAACAAAACGTCCTGGCTTTTCTTCCCCGTATCTTCTTTTTGTGATTCGTTTATGGACGTTCCTCCTTACGTGGGTGCAAAGAACATACGAAAGTGCTTGTGTGAATTTTATTCAGCGCAGTACGGACCCAGAATGAAGTTGCAGAAATTAGGCCGGAATTTGACAAGTTTCGGTAGAGGATAGCCTTGGTTTTTACAAAATTTCCGAAAAATTCTTCCGGAATGGTTTTTTACTGAAATTCCACCCAAGAATCTCAACTGAATTTGGGACAAAACGGGACAAATTTCAGGTCAAACGGATGAGTATTCACACAAAGACGAACCTTCCTTTCAGCCCTGACATTGGCGAATAAAAAATTTATTGCCAATCTTGTGGGACGAATCTGGGGCTCAAACCTCAGCCAAAATACAATCGATACAGTGACGAGTGTCTGGTAAAACTTTCAGACCAAAATACCCAAGGAGTCAGGCGCAGTAAGTCGCAGTAAGTCCCAGACCGAGAGTGAACAAAACCGATTTTCCGAAAACAAAACGTCCTGGCTTTTCTTCCCCGTATCTTCTTTTTGTGATTTGTTTACGGACGTTCCTCCTTGCCTGGGTGCAAACAACACACGAAAGAGCTTGTGTGAATTTTTTTCAGCGCAGTACGGACCCAGAATGAAGTTGCAGAAATTAGGCCGGAATTTCACAAGTTTCGGTAGAGGATAGCCTTGGTTTTTACAAAATTTCTGAAAAATTCTTCCAGAATGGTTTTTTCCTGAAATTCCACCCAAGAATCTCCACTGAATTTGGGACCAAACAGGACAAATTTCAGGTCAAACGGATGAGTATTCACCCACGAAAAAAATCAAACAGTTTCACACACAGACGAACCTTCCTTTCAGCCCTGGCAGTGGCGAATAAAAAATTTATTGCCAATCTTGTGGGACGAATCTGGGGCTCAAACCTCAGCCAAAACTCAATAGACACAGTGACGAGTGTCTGGTAAAAATTTCAGACCAAAATACCCAAGGAGTAAGGCGCAGTAAGTCACAGACCGAGAGCGAACCAAACCGGTTTTCCGAAAACAACACGTCCTGGCTTTTCCTCCCCGTATCTTCTTTTTGTGATTCGTTTATAGACGTTCCTCCTTGCCTGGGTGCAAACAACACACGAAAGTGCTTGTGTGAATTTTTTTCTGCGCAGTACGGACCCAGAATGAAGTTGCAGAAATTAGGCCGGAATTTCACAAGTTTCGGTAGAGGATACCCTTGGTTTTTAAAAAATTTCAGAAATATTCTTCCGGAATGGTTTTTTACTGAAATTCCACCCAAGAATCTCCACTTAATTTGGGACAAAACGGGACAAATTTCAGGTCAAACGGATGAGTTTTCACCCACGAAAAAAATCAAACAGTTTCACACACAGACGAACCTTCCTTTCAGCCCTGGCAGTGGCGAATAAAAAATTTAGTGCCAATCTTGTTGGACGAATCTGGGGCTCAAACCTCAGCCAAAACTCAATAGACACAGTGACGAGTGTCTGGTAAAAATTTCAGACCAAAATACCCAAGGAGTAAGGCGCAGTAAGTCACAGACCGAGAGTGAACCAAACCGGTTTTCCGAAAACAACACGTCCTGGCTATTCCTCCCCGTATCTTCTTTTTGTGATTCGTTTATAGACGTTCCTCCTTGCCTGGGTGCAAACAACACACGAAAGTGCTTGTGTGAATTTTTTTCAGCGCAGTACGGACCCAGAATGAAGTTGCAGAAATTAGGCCGGAATTTCACAAGTTTCGGTAGAGGATAGCCTTGGTTTTTACAAAATTTCTGAAAAATTCTTCCGGAATGGTTTTTTACTGAAATTCCACCCAAGAATCTCCACTGAATTTGGGACAAAACGGGACAAATTTCAGGTCAAACGGATGAGTATTCACCCACGAAAAAAATCAAACAGTTTCACACACAGACGAACCTTCCTTTCAGCCCTGGCAGTGGCGAATAAAAAATTTATTGCCAATCTTGTGGGACGAATCTGGGGCTCAAACCTCAGCCAAAACTCAATAGACACAGAGACGGGTGTCTGGTAAATATTTCAGACAAAAATACCCAAGGAGTAAGGCGCAGTAAGTCGCAGACCGAGAGTGAACAAAACCGGTTTTCCGAAAACAAAACGTCCTGCCTTTTCCTCCCTGTATCTTCTTTTTGTGATTCGTTTATGGACGTTCCTCCTTGCCTGGGTGCAAACAACACACGAAAGTGCTTGTGTGAATTTTTTTCAGCGCAGTACGGACCCAAAATGAAGTTGCAGAAATTAGGCCGGAATTTCACAAGTTTCGGTAGAGGATAGCCTTGGTTTTTCCAAAATTTCTGAAAAATTCTTCCGGAATGGTTTTTTCCTGAAATTCCATCCAAGAATCTCCCCTGAATTTGGGACAAAACGGGACAAATTTCAGGTCAAACGGATGAGTTTTCACCCACGAAAAAAATCAAACAGTTTCGCACACAGACGAACCTTCCTTTAAGCCCTGGCAGTGGCGAATAAAAAATTTATTGCCAATCTTGCAGGACGAATCTGGGGCTCAAACCTCTGCCAAAACTCAATAGAAACAGTGACGAGTGTCTGGTAAAATTTTAAGACCAAAATACCCAAGGATCAAGGCACCGTAAGTCCCAAACCGAGAGTAAACAAAACCGGTTTTCCGAAAACAAAACGTCCTGGCTTTTCTTCCCCGTATCTTCTTTTTGTGATTCGTTTATGGACGTTCCTCCTTGCCTGGGTGCAAACAACATACGAAAGTGCTTGTGTGAATTTTTTTCAGCGCAGTACGGACCCAGAATGAAGTTGCAGAAATTAGGCCGGAATTTCACAAGTTTCGGTAGAGGATAGCCTTGGTTTTTAAAAAATTTCAGAAAAATTCTTCCGGAATGGTTTTTTACTGAAATTCCACTGAATTTGGGACAAAACGGGACAAATTTCAGGTCAAACGGATGAGTATTCACCCACGAAAAAAATCAAACAGTTTCACACACAGACGAACCTTCCTTTCAGCCCTGGCAGTGGCGAATAAAAAATTTATTGCCAATCTTGTGGGACGAATCTGGGGCTCAAACCTCAGCCAAAACTCAATAGACACAGAGACGGGTGTCTGGTAAAAATTTCAGACCAAAATACCCAAGGAGTAAGGCGCAGTAAGTCGCAGACCGAGAGTGAACAAAACCGGTTTTCTGAAAACAACACGTCCTGGCTTTTCTTCCCCGTATCTTCTTTTTGTGATTCGTTTATGGACGTTCATCCTTGCCTGGGTGCAAACAACACACGAAAGTGCTTGTGTGAATTTTTTTCAGCGCAGTACGGACCCAGAATGAAGTTGCAGAAATTAGGCCGGAATTTCACAAGTTTCGGTAGAGGATAGCCTTGGTTTTTACAAAATTTCTGAGAAATTCTTCCTGAATGGTTTTTTCCTGAGATTCCAACCAAGAATCTCCCCTGAATTTGGGACAAAACGGGACAAATTTCAGGTCAAACGGATGAGTTTTCACCCACGAAAAAAATCAAACAGTTTCGCACACAGACGAACCTTCCTTTCAGCCCTGGCAGTGGCGAATAAAAAATTTATTGCAAATCTTGCGGGACGAATCTGGGGCTCAAACCTCAGCCAAAACTCAATAGACACAGTGACGAGTGTCTGGTAAAACTTTCAGACAAAAATACCCAAGGAGTAAGGCGCAGTAAGTCGCAGACCGAGAGTGAACAAAACCGCTTTTCCGAAAACAACACATCCTGGCTTTTCTTCCCCGTATCTTCTTTTTGTGATTCGTTTATGGACGTTCCTCCTTGCCTGGGTGCAAACAACACACTAAAGTGCTTTTGTGAATTTTTTTCAGCGCAGTACGGACCCAGAATGAAGTTGCAGAAATTAGGCCGAAATTTCACAAGTTTCGGTAGAGGATAGCCTTGGTTTTTCCAAAAATTCTTCCGGAATGGTTTTTTCCTGAAATTCCATCCAAGAATCTCCACTGAATTTGGGACAAAACGGGACAAATTTCAGGTCAAACGGATGAGTATTCACCCACGAAAAAAATCAAACAGTTTCACACACAGACGAACCTTCCTTTCAGCCCTGGCAGTGGCGATTAAAAAATTTATTGCCAATCTTGTGGGACGAATCTGGGGCTCAAACCTCAGCCAAAACTCAATAGACACAGTGACGAGTGTCTGGTAAAATTTTCAGACCAAAATACCCAAGGAGTAAGGCGCAGTAAGTCCCAGACCGAGAGTGAACAAAACCGGTTTTCCGAAAACAAAACGTCCTGGCTATTCTTCCCCGTATCTTCTTTTTGTGATTCGTTTATGGACGTTCCTCCTTGCCTGGGTGCAAACAACATACGAAAGTGCTTGTGTGAATTTTTTTAAGCACAGTACGGACCCAGAATGAAGTTGCAGAAATTAGGCCGGAATTTCACAAGTTTCGGTAGAGGATAGCCTTGGTTTTTAAAAAATTTCAGAAAAATTCTTCCGGAATGGTTTTTTACTGAAATTCCACCGAAGAATCTCCACTGAATTTGGGACAAAACGGGACAAATTTCAGGTCAAACGGATGAGTATTCGCCCACGAAAAAAATCAAACAGTTTCACACACAGACGAACCTTCCTTTCAGCCCTGGCAGTGGCGAATAAAAAATTTATTGCAAATCTTGCGGGACGAATCTGGGGCTCAAACCTCAGCCAAAACTCAATAGACACAGTGACGAGTGTCTGGTAAAACTTTCAGACAAAAATACCCAAGGAGTAAGGCGCAGTAAGTCGCAGACCGAGAGTGAACAAAACCGCTTTTCCGAAAACAACACGTCCTGGGTTTTCTTCCCCGTATCTTCTTTTTGTGATTCGTTTATGGACGTTCCTCCTTGCCTGGGTGCAAACAACACACGAAAGTGCTTTTGTGAATTTTTTTCAGCGCAGTACGGACCCAGAATGAAGTTGCAGAAATTAGGCCGAAATTTCACAAGTTTCGGTAGAGGATAGCCTTGGTTTTTCCAAAAATTCTTCCGGAATGGTTTTTTCCTGAAATTCCATCCAAGAATCTCCACTGAATTTGGGACAAAACGGGACAAATTTCAGGTCAAACGGATGAGTATTCACCCACGAAAAAAATCAAACAGTTTCACACACAGACGAACCTTCCTTTCAGCCCTGGCAGTGGCGATTAAAAAATTTATTGCCAATCTTGTGGGACGAATCTGGGGCTCAAACCTCAGCCAAAACTCAATAGACACAGTGACGAGTGTCTGGTAAAATTTTCAGACCAAAATACCCAAGGAGTAAGGCGCAGTAAGTCCCAGACCGAGAGTGAACAAAACCGGTTTTCCGAAAACAAAACGTCCTGGCTATTCTTCCCCGTATCTTCTTTTTGTGATTCGTTTATGGAAGTTCCTCCTTGCCTGGGTGCAAACAACATACGAAAGTGCTTGTGTGAATTTTTTTCAGCACAGTACGGACCCAGAATGAAGTTGCAGAAATTAGGCCGGAATTTCACAAGTTTCGGTAGAGGATAGCCTTGGTTTTTAAAAAATTTCAGAAAAATTCTTCCGGAATGGTTTTTTACTGAAATTCCACCGAAGAATCTCCACTGAATTTGGGACAAAACGGGACAAATTTCAGGTCAAACGGATGAGTATTCGCCCACGAAAAAAATCAAACAGTTTCACACACAGACGAACCTTCCTTTCAGCCCTGGCAGTGGCGAATAAAAAATTTATTGCCAATCTTGTGGGACGAATCTGGGGCTCAAACCTCAGCCAAAACTCAATAGACACAGAGACGGGTGTCTGGTAAAAATTTCAGACCAAAATACCCAAGGAGTAAGGCGCAGTAAGTCCCAGACCGAAAGTGAACAAAACCGGTTTTCTGAAAACAACACGTCCTGGCTTTTCTTCCCCGTATCTTCTTTTTGTGATTCGTTTATGGACGTTCATCCTTGCCTGGGTGCAAACAACACACGAAAGTGCTTGTGTGAATTTTTTTCAGCGCAGTACGGACCCAGAATGAAGTTGCAGAAATTAGGCCGGAATTTCACAAGTTTCGGTAGAGGATAGCCTTGGTTTTTACAAAATTTCTGAGAAATTCTTCCTGAATGGTTTTTTCCTGAGATTCCACCCAAGAATCTCCCCTGAATTTGGGACAAAACGGGACAAATTTCAGGTCAAACGGATGAGTTTTCACCCACGAAAAAAATCAAACAGTTTCGCACACAGACGAACCTTCCTTTCAGCCCTGGCAGTGGCGAATAAAAAATTTATTGCCAATCTTGCGGGACGAATCTGGGGCTCAAACCTCAGCCAAAACTCAATAGACACAGTGACGAGTGTCTGGTAAAACTTTCAGACCAAAATACCCAAGGAGTAAGGCGCAGTAAGTCGCAGACCGGGAGTGAACAAAACCGGTTTTCTGAAAACAACACGTCCTGGCTTTTCTTCCCCGTATCTTCTTTTTGTGATTCGTTTATGGACGTTCATCCTTGCCTGGGTGCAAACAACACACGAAAGTGCTTGTGTGAATTTTTTTCAGCGCAGTACGGACCCAGAATGAAGTTGCAGAAATTAGGCCGGAATTTCACAAGTTTCGGTAGAGGATAGCCTTGGTTTTTACAAAATTTCTGAGAAATTCTTCCTGAATGGTTTTTTCCTGAGATTCCACCCAAGAATCTCCCCTGAATTTGGGACAAAACGGGACAAATTTTAGGTCAAACGGATGAGTTTTCACCCACGAAAAAAATCAAACAGTTTCACACACAGACGAACCTTCCTTTCAGCCCTGGCAGTGGCGAATAAAAAATTTATTGCAAATCTTGCGGGACGAATCTGGGGCTCAAACCTCAGCCAAAACTCAATAGACACAGTGACGAGTGTCTGGTAAAACTTTCAGACAAAAATACCCAAGGAGTAAGGCGCAGTAAGTCGCAGACCGAGAGTGAACAAAACCGCTTTTCCGAAAACAACACATCCTGGCTTTTCTTCCCCGTATCTTCTTTTTGTGATTCGTTTATGGACGTTCCTCCTTGCCTGGGTGCAAACAACACACGAAAGTGCTTTTGTGAATTTTTTTCAGCGCAGTACGGACCCAGAATGAAGTTGCAGAAATTAGGCCGAAATTTCACAAGTTTCGGTAGAGGATAGCCTTGGTTTTTCCAAAAATTCTTCCGGAATGGTTTTTTCCTGAAATTCCATCCAAGAATCTCCACTGAATTTGGGACAAAACGGGACAAATTTCAGGTCAAACGGATGAGTATTCACCCACGAAAAAAATCAAACAGTTTCACACACAGACGAACCTTCCTTTCAGCCCTGGCAGTGGCGATTAAAAAATTTATTGCCAATCTTGTGGGACGAATCTGGGGCTCAAACCTCAGCCAAAACTCAATAGACACAGTGACGAGTGTCTGGTAAAATTTTCAGACCAAAATACCCAAGGAGTAAGGCGCAGTAAGTCCCAGACCGAGAGTGAACAAAACCGGTTTTCCGAAAACAAAACGTCCTGGCTATTCTTCCCCGTATCTTCTTTTTGTGATTCGTTTATGGACGTTCCTCCTTGCCTGGGTGCAAACAACATACGAAAGTGCTTGTGTGAATTTTTTTAAGCACAGTACGGACCCAGAATGAAGTTGCAGAAATTAGGCCGGAATTTCACAAGTTTCGGTAGAGGATAGCCTTGGTTTTTAAAAAATTTCAGAAAAATTCTTCCGGAATGGTTTTTTACTGAAATTCCACCGAAGAATCTCCACTGAATTTGGGACAAAACGGGACAAATTTCAGGTCAAACGGATGAGTATTCGCCCACGAAAAAAATCAAACAGTTTCACACACAGACGAACCTTCCTTTCAGCCCTGGCAGTGGCGAATAAAAAATTTATTGCAAATCTTGCGGGACGAATCTGGGGCTCAAACCTCAGCCAAAACTCAATAGACACAGTGACGAGTGTCTGGTAAAACTTTCAGACAAAAATACCCAAGGAGTAAGGCGCAGTAAGTCGCAGACCGAGAGTGAAAAAAACCGCTTTTCCGAAAACAACACATCCTGGGTTTTCTTCCCCGTATCTTCTTTTTGTGATTCGTTTATGGACGTTCCTCCTTGCCTGGGTGCAAACAACACACGAAAGTGCTTTTGTGAATTTTTTTCAGCGCAGTACGGACCCAGAATGAAGTTGCAGAAATTAGGCCGAAATTTCACAAGTTTCGGTAGAGGATAGCCTTGGTTTTTCCAAAAATTCTTCCGGAATGGTTTTTTCCTGAAATTCCATCCAAGAATCTCCACTGAATTTGGGACAAAACGGGACAAATTTCAGGTCAAACGGATGAGTATTCACCCACGAAAAAAATCAAACAGTTTCACACACAGACGAACCTTCCTTTCAGCCCTGGCAGTGGCGATTAAAAAATTTATTGCCAATCTTGTGGGACGAATCTGGGGCTCAAACCTCAGCCAAAACTCAATAGACACAGTGACGAGTGTCTGGTAAAATTTTCAGACCAAAATACCCAAGGAGTAAGGCGCAGTAAGTCCCAGACCGAGAGTGAACAAAACCGGTTTTCCGAAAACAAAACGTCCTGGCTATTCTTCCCCGTATCTTCTTTTTGTAATTCGTTTATGGAAGTTCCTCCTTGCCTGGGTGCAAACAACATACGAAAGTGCTTGTGTGAATTTTTTTCAGCACAGTACGGACCCAGAATGAAGTTGCAGAAATTAGGCCGGAATTTCACAAGTTTCGGTAGAGGATAGCCTTGGTTTTTAAAAAATTTCAGAAAAATTCTTCCGGAATGGTTTTTTACTGAAATTCCACCGAAGAATCTCCACTGAATTTGGGACAAAACGGGACAAATTTCAGGTCAAACGGATGAGTATTCGCCCACGAAAAAAATCAAACAGTTTCACACACAGACGAACCTTCCTTTCAGCCCTGGCAGTGGCGAATAAAAAATTTATTGCCAATCTTGTGGGACGAATCTGGGGCTCAAACCTCAGCCAAAACTCAATAGACACAGAGACGGGTGTCTGGTAAAAATTTCAGACCAAAATACCCAAGGAGTAAGGCGCAGTAAGTCCCAGACCGAAAGTGAACAAAACCGGTTTTCCGAAAACAAAACGTCCTGCCTTTTCCTCCCCGTATCTTCTTTTTGTGATTCGTTTATGGACGTTCCTCCTTGCCTGGGTGCAAACAACACACGAAAGTGCTTGTGTGAATTTTTTTCAGCGCAGTACGGACCCAGAATGAAGTTGCAGAAATTAGGCCGGAATTTCACAAGTTTCGGTAGAGGATAGCCTTGGTTTTTAAAAAATTTCTGAGAAACTCTTCCTGAATGGTTTTTTCCAGAAATTCCACCCAAGAATCTCCCCTGAATTTGCGACAAAACGGGACAAATTTCAGGTCAAACGGATGAGTTTTCACCCACGAAAAAAATCAAACAGTTTCACACACAGACGAACCTTCCTTTCAACCCTGGCAGTGGCGAATAAAAAATTTATTGCCAATCTTGCGGGACGAATCTGGGGCTCAAACCTCAACCAAAACTCAATAGACACAGTGACGAGTGTCTGGTAAAACTTTCAGACCAAAATACCCAAGGAGTAAGGCGCAGTAAGTCGCAGACCGAGAGTGAACAAAACCGGTTTTCTGAAAACAACACGTCCTGGCTTTTCTTCCCCGTATCTTCTTTTTGTGATTCGTTTATGGACGTTCATCCTTGCCTGGGTGCAAACAACACACGAAAGTGCTTGTGTGAATTTTTTTCAGCGCAGTACAGACCCAGAATGAAGTTGCAGAAATTAGGCCGGAATTTCACAAGTTTCGGTAGAGGATAGCCTTGGTTTTTACAAAATTTCTGAGAAATTCTTCCTGAATGGTTTTTTCCTGAGATTCCACCCAAGAATCTCCCCTGAATTTCTGACAAAACGGGACAAATTTCAGGTCAAACGGATGAGTTTTCACCCACGAAAAAAATCAAACAGTTTCGCACACAGACGAACCTTCCTTTCAGCCCTGGCAGTGGCGAATAAAAAATTTATTGCCAATCTTGCGGGACGAATCTGGGGCTCAAACCTCAGCCAAAACTCAATACACACAGTGACGAGTGTCTGGTAAAATTTTCAGACCAAAATACCCAAGGAGTAAGGCGCAGTAAGTCCCAGACCGAGAGTGAACAAAACCGGTTTTCCGAAAACAAAACGTCCTGGCTTTTCTTCCCCGTATCTTCCTTTTGTGATTCGTTTATGGACGTTCCTCCTTGCCTGGGTGCAAACAACATACGAAAGTGCTTGTGTGAATTTTTTTCAGCGCAGTACGGACCCAGAATGAAGTTGCAGAAATTAGGCCGGAATTTCACAAGTTTCGGTAGAGGATAGCTTTTGTTTTAAAAAATTTCAGAAAAATTCTTCCGGAATGGTTTTTTACTGAAATTCCACCGAAGAATCTCCACTGAATTTGGGACAAAACGGGACAAATTTCAGGTCAAACGGATGAGTATTCACCCACGAAAAAAATCAAACAGTTTCACACACAGACGAACCTTCCTTTCAGCCCTGGCAGTGGCGAATAAAAAATTTATTGCCAATCTTGTGGGACGAATCTGGGGCTCAAACCTCAGCCAAAACTCAATAGACACAGAGACGGGTGTCTGGTAAAAATTTCAGACCAAAATACCCAAGGAGTAAGGCGCAGTAAGTCCCAGACCGAGAGTGAACAAAACCGGTTTTCCGAAAACAAAACGTCCTGCCTTTTCCTCCGCGTATCTTCTTTTTGTGATTCGTTTATGGACGTTCCTCCTTGCCTAGGTGCAAACAACACACGAAAGTGCTTGTGTGAATTTTTTTCAGCGCAGTACGAACCCAGAATGAAGTTGCAGAAATTAGGCCGGAATTTCACAAGTTTCGGTAGAGGATAGCCTTGGTTTTTACAAAATTTCTGAGAAATTCTTCCTGAATGGTTTTTTCATGAAATTCCACCCAAGAATCTCCCCTGAATTTGGGACAAAACGGGACAAATTTCAGGTCAAACGAATGAGTTTTCACCCACGAAAAAAATCAAACAGTTTCACACACAGACGAACCTTCCTTTCAGCCCTGGCAGTGGCGAATAAAAAATTTATTGCAAATCTTGCGGGACGAATCTGGGGCTCAAACCTCAGCCAAAACTCAATAGACACAGTGACGAGTGTCTGGTAAAACTTTCAGACAAAAATACCCAAGGAGTAAGGCGCAGTAAGTCGCAGACCGAGAGTGAACAAAACCGCTTTTCCGAAAACAACACATCCTGGCTTTTCTTCCCCGTATCTTCTTTTTGTGATTCGTTTATGGACGTTCCTCCTTGCCTGGGTGCAAACAACACACGAAAGTGCTTTTGTGAATTTTTTTAAGCGCAGTACGGACCCAGAATGAAGTTGCAGAAATTAGGCCGAAATTTCACAAGTTTCGGTAGAGGATAGCCTTGGTTTTTCCAAAAATTCTTCTGGAATGGTTTTTTCCTGGATTCCATCCAAGAATCTCCACTGAATTTGGGACAAAACGGGACAAATTTAAGGTCAAACGGATGAGTATTCACCCACGAAAAAAATCAAACAGTTTCACACACAGACGAACCTTCCTTTCAGCCCTGGCAGTGGCGATTAAAAAATTTATTGCCAATCTTGTGGGACGAATCTGGGGCTCAAACCTCAGCCAAAACTCAATAGACACAGTGACGAGTGTCTGGTAAAATTTTCAGACCAAAATACCCAAGGAGTAAGGCGCAGTAAGTCCCAGACCGAGAGTGAACAAAACCGGTTTTCCGAAAACAAAACGTCCTGGCTATTCTTCCCCGTATCTTCTTTTTGTGATTCGTTTATGGACGTTCCTCCTTGCCTGGGTGCAAACAACATACGAAAGTGCTTGTGTGAATTTTTTTCAGCACAGTACGGACCCAGAATGAAGTTGCAGAAATTAGGCCGGAATTTCACAAGTTTCGGTAGAGGATAGCCTTGGTTTTTAAAAAATTTCAGAAAAATTCTTCCGGAATGGTTTTTTACTGAAATTCCACCGAAGAATCTCCACTGAATTTGGGACAAAACGGGACAAATTTCAGCTCAAACGGATGAGTATTCGCCCACGAAAAAAATCAAACAGTTTCACACACAGACGAACCTTCCTTTCAGCCCTGGCAGTGGCGAATAAAAAATTTATTGCCAATCTTGTGGGACGAATCTGGGGCTCAAACCTCAGCCAAAACTCAATAGACACAGAGACGGGTGTCTGGTAAAAATTTCAGACCAAAATACCCAAGGAGTAAGGCGCAGTAAGTCCCAGACCGAAAGTGAACAAAACCGGTTTTCCGAAACAAAACGTCCTGCCTTTTCCTCCCCGTATCTTCTTTTTGTGATTCGTTTATGGACGTTCCTCCTTGCCTGGGTCCAAACAACACACGAAAGTGCTTGTGTGAATTTTTTTCAGCGCAGTACGGACCCAGAATGAAGTTGCAGAAATTAGGCCGGAATTTCACAAGTTTCGGTAGAGGATAGCCTTGGATTTTAAAAAATTTCTGAGAAACTCTTCCTGAATGGTTTTTTCCAGAAATTCCACCCAAGAATCTCCCCTGAATTTGCGACAAAACGGGACAAATTTCAGGTCAAACGGATGAGTTTTCACCCACGAAAAAAATCAAACAGTTTCACACACAGACGAACCTTCCTTTCAACCCTGGCAGTGGCGAATAAAAAATTTATTGCCAATCTTGTGGGACGAATCTGGGGCTCAAACCTCAACCAAAACTCAATAGACACAGTGACGAGTGTCTGGTAAAACTTTCAGACCAAAATACCCAAGGAGTAAGGCGCAGTAAGTCGCAGACCGAGAGTGAACAAAACCGGTTTTCTGAAAACAACACGTCCTGGCTTTTCTTCCCCGTATCTTCTTTTTGTGATTCGTTTATGGACGTTCATCCTTGCCTGGGTGCAAACAACACACGAAAGTGCTTGTGTGAATTTTTTTCAGCGCAGTACGGACCCAGAATGAAGTTGCAGAAATTAGGCCGGAATTTCACAAGTTTCGGTAGAGGATAGCCTTGGTTTTTACAAAATTTCTGAGAAATTCTTCCTGAATGGTTTTTTCCTGAGATTCCACCCAAGAATCTCCCTTGAATTTGGGACAAAACGGGACAAATTTCAGGTCAAACGGATGAGTTTTCACCCACGAAAAAAATCAAACAGTTTCGCACACAGACGAACCTTCCTTTCAGCCCTGGCAGTGGCGAATAAAAAATTTATTGCCAATCTTGCGGGACGAATCTGGGGCTCAAACCTCAGCCAAAACTCAATACACACAGTGACGAGTGTCTGGTAAAATTTTCAGACCAAAATACCCAAGGAGTAAGGCGCAGTAAGTCCCAGACCGAGAGTGAACAAAACCGGTTTTCCGAAAACAAAACGTCCTGCCTTTTCCTCCGCGTATCTTCTTTTTGTGATTCGTTTATGGACGTTCCTCCTTGCCTGGGTGCAAACAACACACGAAAGTGCTTGTGTGAATTTTTTTCAGCGCAGTACGGACCCAGAATGAAGTTGCAGAAATTAGGCCGGAATTTCACAAGTTTCGGTAGAGGATAGCCTTGGTTTTTAAAAAATTTCTGAAAAATTCTTCCGGAATGGTTTTTTCCTGAAATTCCACCCAAGAATCTCCACTGAATTTGGGACAAAACGGGACAAATTTCAGGTCAAACGGATGAGTATTCACCCACGAAAAAAATCAAACAGTTTCCCACACAGACGAACCTTCCTTTCAGCCCTGGCAGTGGCGAATAAAAAATTTATTGCCAATCTTGTGGGACGAATCTGGGGCTCAAACCTCAGCCAAAACTCAATAGACACAGTGACGAGTGTCTGGTAAAAATTTCAGACCAAAATACCCAAGGAGTAAGACGCAGTAAGTCCCAGACCGAGAGTGAACAAAACCGGTTTTCCGAAAACAAAACGTCCTGGCTTTTCTTCCCCGTATCTTCTTTTTGTGATTCGTTTATGGACGTTCCTCCTTGCCTGGGTGCAAACAACATACGAAAGTGCTTGTGTGAATTTTTTTCAGCGCAGTACGGACCCAGAATGAAGTTGCAGAAATTAGGCCGGAATTTCACAAGTTTCGGTAGAGGATAGCCTTGGTTTTTACAAAATTTCTGAAAAATTCTTCCGGAATGGTTTTTTCCTGAAATTCCACCCAAGAATCTCCACTGAATTTGGGACAAAACGGGACAAATTTCAGGTCAAACGGATGAGTATTCACCCACGAAAAAAATCAAACAGTTTCACACACAGACGAACCTTCCTTTCAGCCCTGGCAGTGGCGAATAAAAAATTTATTGCCAATCTTGTGGGACGAATCTGGGGCTCAAACCTCAGCCAAAAATCAATAGACACAGTGACGAGTGTCTGGTAAAAATTTCAGACCAAAATACCCAAGGAGTAAGGCGCAGTAAGTCCCAGACCGAGAGTGAACAAAACCGGTTTTCCGAAAACAAAACGTCCTGGCTTTTCTTCCCCGTATCTTCTTTTTGTGATTCGTTTATGGACGTTCCTCCTTGCCTGGGTGCAAACAACACACGAAAGTGCTTGTGTGAATTTTTTTCAGCGCAGTACGGACCCAGAATGAAGTTGCAGAAATTAGGCCGGAATTTCACAAGTTTCGATAGAGGATAGCCTTGGTTTTTACAAAATTTCTGAAAAATTTTTCCGGAATGGTTTTTTCCTGAAATTCCACCCAAGAATCTCCACTGAATTTGGGAAAAAACGGGACGAATTTCAGGTCAAACGGATGAGTATTCACCCACGAAAAAAATCAAACAGTTTCACACACAGACGAACCTTCCTTTCAGCCCTGGCAGTGGCGAATAAAAAATTTATTGCCAATCTTGTGTGACGAATCTGGGGCTCAAACCTCAGCCAAAACTCAATAGACACAGAGACGGGTGTCTGGTAAAAATTTCAGACCAAAATACCCAAGGAGTAAGGCGCAGTAAGTCCCAGACCGAGAGTGAACAAAACCGGTTTTCCGAAAACAAAACGTCCTGGCTTTTCCTCCCCTTATCTTCTTTTTGTGATTCGTTTATGGACGTTCCTCCTTGCCTGGGTGCAAACAACACACGAAAGTGCTTGTGTGAATATTTTTCAGCGCAGTACGGACCCAGAATGAAGTTGCAGAAATTAGGCCGGAATTTCACAAGTTTCGGTAGAGGATAGACTTGGTTTTGACAAAATTTCTGAAAAATTCTTCCGGAATGGTTTTTTCCTGAAATTCCACCCAAGAATCTCCACTGAATTTGGGACCAAACGGGACAAATTTCAGGTCAAACGGATGAGTATTCACCCACGAAAAAAATCAAACAGTTTCACACACAGACGAACCTTCCTTTCAGCCCTGGCAGTGGCGAATAAAAAATTTATTGCCAATCTTGTGGGACGAATCTGGGGCTCAAACCTCAGCCAAAACTCAATAGACACAGTGACGAGTGTCTGGTAAAAATTTCAGACCAAAATACCCAAGGAGTAAGGCGCAGTAAGTCCCAGACCGAGAGTGAACAAAACCGGTTTTCCGAAAACAAAACGTCATGGCTTTTCCTCCCCGTATCTTCTTTTTGTGATTCGTTTATGGACGTTCCTCCTTGCCTGGGTGCAAACAACACACGAAAGTGCTTGTGTGAATTTTTTTCAGCGCAGTACAGACCCAGAATGAAGTTGCAGAAATTACGCTGGAATTTCACAAGTTTCGGTAGAGGATAGCCTTGGTTTTTAAAAAATTTCAGAAAAATTCTTCCGGAATGGTTTTTTCCTGAAATTCCACCCAAGATTCTCCACTGAATTTGGGACACAACGAGACAAATTTCAGGTCAAACGGATGAGTATTCACCCACGAAAAAAATCAAACAGTTTCACACACAGACGAACCATCCTTTCAGCCCTGGCAGTGGCGAATAAAAAATTTATTGCCAATCTTGTGGGACGAATC
Organism: Phaseolus vulgaris; assembly: GCF_051622355.1. Classification (NCBI taxonomy): domain Eukaryota; kingdom Viridiplantae; phylum Streptophyta; class Magnoliopsida; order Fabales; family Fabaceae; genus Phaseolus; species Phaseolus vulgaris. The sequence continues at coordinate 1,247,011 of NC_143498.1, forward strand.
TGGGGCTCAAACCTCAGCCAAAACTCAATAGACACAGAGACGGGTGTCTGGTAAAAATTTCAGACAAAAATACCCAAGGAGTAAGGCGCAGTAAGTCCCAGACCGAGAGTGAACAAAACCGGTTTTCCGAAAACAAAACGTCCTGACTGTTCTTCCCCGTATCTTCTTTTTGTGATTCGTTTATGGACGTTCCTCCTTGCCTGGGTGCAAACAACACACGAAAGTGTTTGTGTGAATTTTTTTCAGCGCAGTACGGACCCAGAATGAAGTTGCAGAAATTAGGCCGGAATTTCACAAGTTTCGGTAGAGGATAGCCTTGGTTTTTCCAAAATTTCTGAAAAATTCTTCCGGAATGGTTTTTTCCTGAAATTCCACCCAAGAATCTCCCCTGAATTTGGGACAAAATGGGACAAATTTCAGGTCAAACGGATGAGTTTTCACCCACGAAAAAAATCAAACAGTTTCACACACAGACGAACCTTCCTTTCAGCCCTGGCAGTGGCGAATAAAGAATTTATTGCCAATCTTGTGTGACGAATCTGGGGCTCAAACCTCAGCCAAAACTCAATAGACACAGAGACGGGTGTCTGGTAAAAATTTCAGACCAAAATACCCAAGGAGTAAAGCGCAGTAAGTCCCAGACCGAGAGTGAACAAAACCGGTTTTCCGAAAACAAAACGTCCTGGCTTTTCTTCCCCGTATCTTCTTTTTGTGATTCGTTTATGGACGTTCCTCCTAGCCTGGGTGCAAACAACACACGAAAGTGCTTGTGTGAATTTTTTTCAGCGCAGTACGGACCCAGAATGAAGTTGCAGAAATTAGGCCGGAATTTCACAAGTTTCGATAGAGGATAGCCTTGGTTTTTACAAAATTTCTGAAAAATTCTTTCGGAATGGTTTTTTCCTGAAATTCCACCCAAGAATCTCCACTGAATTTGGGACCAAACGGGACAAATTTCAGGTCAAACGGATGAGTATTCACCCACGAAAAAAATCAAACAGTTTCACACACAGACGAACTTTCTTTTCAGCCCTGGCAATTGCGAATAAAAAATTTATTGACAATCTTGTGTGACGAATCTGGGGCTCAAACCTCAGCCAAAACTCAATAGACACAGTGACGAGTGTCTGGTAAAAATTTCAGACCAAAATACCCAAGGAGTAAGGTGCAGTAAGTCCCAGACCGAGAGTGAACAAAACCGGTTTTCCGAAACAAAACGTCCTGGCTTTTCCTCCCCGTATCTTCTTTTTGTGATTCGTTTATGGACGTTCCTCCTTGCCTGGGTGCAAACAACACACTAAAGTGCTTGTGTGAATTTTTTGCAGCGCAGTACGGACCCAGAATGAAGTTGCAGAAATTACGCCGGGATTTCACAAGTTTCGGTAGAGGATAGCCTTGGTTTTTAAAAAATTTCTGAAAAATTCTTCCGGAATGGTTTTTTCCTGAAATTCCACCCAAGAATCTCCCCTGAATTTTGGACAAAACAGGACAAATTTCAGGTCAAACGGATGAGTTTTAACCCACGAAAAAAATCAAACAGTTTCACACACAGACGAACCTTCCTTTCAGCCCTGGCAGTGGCGAATAAAGAATTTATTGCCAATCTTGTGTGACGAATCTGGGGCTCAAACCTCAGCCAAAACTCAATAGACACAGAGACGGGTGTCTGGTAAAAATTTCAGACCAAAATACCCAAGGAGTAAGGCGCAGTAAGTCCCAGACCGAGAGTGAACAAAACCGGTTTTCCGAAAACAAAACGTCCTGGCTTTTCTTCCCCGTATCTTCTTTTTGTGATTCGTTTATGGACGTTCCTCCTTGCCTGGGTGCAAACAACACACGAAAGTGCTTGTGTGAATTTTTTTCAGCGCAGTACGGACCCAGAATGAAGTTGCAGAAATTACGCTGGAATTTCACATGTTTCGGTAGAGGATAGCCTTGGTTTTTAAAAAATTTCTGAAAAATTCTTCCGGAATGGTTTTTTCCTGAAATTTCACCCAAGAATCTCTCCTGAATTTGGGACAAAATGGGACAAATTTCAGGTCAAACGGATGAGTTTTCACCCACGAAAAAAATCAAACAGTTTCACACACAGACGAACCTTCCTTTCAGCCCTGGCAGTGGCGAATAAAAAATTTATTGCCAATCTTGTGTGACGAATCTGGGGCTCAAACCTCAGCCAAAACTCAATAGACACAGAGACGGGTGTCTGGTAAAAATTTCAGACCAAAATACCCAAGGAGTAAGGCGCAGTAAGTCCCAGACCGAGAGTGAACAAAACCGGTTTTCCGAAAACAAAACGTCCTGGCTTTTCCTCCCCGTATCTTCTTTTTGTGATTCGTTTATGGACGTTCCTCCTTGCCTGGGTGCAAACAACACACGAAAGTGCTTGTGTGAATTTTTTTCAGCGCAGTACGGACCCAGAATGAAGTTGCAGAAATTACGCCGGAATTTCGCAATTTTCGGTAAAGGATAGCCTTGGTTTTTACAAAATTTCTGAAAAATTCTTCCTGAATGGTTTTTTCCTGAAATTACACCCAAGAATCACCACAGAATTTGGGACCAAACGGGACAAATTTCAGGTCAAACGGATGAGTATTCACCCACGAAAAAAATCAAACAGTTTCACACACAGACGAACCTTCCTTTCAGCCCTGGCAGTGGCGAATAAAAAATTTATTGCCAATCTTGTGGGACGAATCTGGGGCTCAAACCTCAGCCAAAACTCAATAGACACAGTGACGAGTGTCTGGTAAAAATTTCAGACCAAAATACCCAAGGAGTAAGGCGCAGTAAGTCCCAGACCGAGAGTGAACAAAACCGGTTTTCCGAAAACAAAACGTCCTCGCTTTTCTTCCCCGTATCTTCTTTTTGTGATTCGTTTATGGACGTTCCTCCTAGCCTGGGTGCAATCAACACACGAAAGTGCTTGTGTGAATTTTTTTCAGCGCAGTACGGACCCAGAATGAAGTTGCAGAAATTAGGCCGGAATTTCACAAGTTTCGATAAAGGATAGCCTTGGTTTTTTACAAAATTTCTGAAAAATTCTTCCGGAATGGTTTTTTCCTGAAATTCCACCCAAGAATCTCCACTGAATTTGGGACAAAACGGGACAAATTTCAGGTCAAACGGATCAGTATTCACCCACGAAAAAAATCAAACAGTTTCACACACAGACGAACCTTCCTTTCAGCCCTGGTAGTGACGAACAAAAAATTTATTGCCAATCTTGTGGGACGAATCTGGAGCTCAAACCTCAGCCAAAACCGAATAGACACAGTGACAAATGTCTGGTAAAAATTTCAGACCAAAATATTCAAGGAGTAAGGCGCAGTAAGTCCCAGACCGAGAGTGAACAAAACCGGTTTTCCGAAAACGAAACATCCTGGCTTTTCTTCGCCGTATCTTCTTTTTGTGAACCGTTTATGGACGTTCCTCCTTGCCTGGGTGCAAACAACATACGAAAGTGCTTGTGTGAATATTTTTCAGCGCAGTACGGACCCAGAATGAAATTGCAGAAATTAGGCCGGAATTTCACAAGTTTCGGTAGAGGATAGCCTTGGTTTTTACAAAATTTCAGAAAAATTCTTCCGAAATGGTTTTTTCCTGAAATTCCACCCACGAATCTCCACTGAATTTGGGACAAAAAGGGACAAATTTCAGGTCGAGCGGATGAGTATTCACCCACGAAAAAAATCAAACAGTTACACACTCAAACGAACCTTCCTTTCAGCCCTGGCAGTGACGAACAAAAAATTTATTGCCAATCTTGTAGGACGAATCTGGGGCTCAAACCTCAGCCAAAACTCAATAGACACAGTGACGAGTGTCTGGTAAAAATTTCAGACCAAACTACCAAAGGAGTAAGGCGCAGTATGTCCCGGACCGAGAGTGAACAAAACCGGTTTTCCGAAAACAAAACGTCCTGGCTTTTCTTCCCCGTATCTTCTTTTTGTGATCCGTTTATGGACGTTCCTCCTTGCCTGGGTGCAAACAACATACGAAAGTGCTTGTGTGAATTTTTTTCAGCGCAGTACGGACCCAGAATTAAATTGCAGAAATTAGGCCGGAATTTCACAAGTTTCGGTAGAGGATAGCCTTGGTTTTTACAAAATATCTGAAAAATTCTTCCGAAATGGTTTTTTCCTGAAATTCCACCCACGAATCTCCACTGAATTTGGGACAGAACGGGATAAATTTCAGGTCAAACGGATGATTATTCACCCACGAAAAAAATCAAACAGTTTCACACACAAACGAACCTTCCTTTCAGCCCTGGCAGTGACGAACAAAAAATTTATTGCCAATCTTGTGGGACGAATCTGGGGCTCAAACCTCAGCCAAAACTCAATAGACACAGTGACGAGTGTCTGGTAAAAATTTCAGACCAAAATACCCAAGGAGTAAGGCGCAGTAAGTCCCAGACCGAGAGTGAACAAAACCGGTTTTCCAAAAACGAAACGTCCTGGCTTTTCTTCCCCGTATCTTCTTTTTGTGATCTGTTTATGGTCGTTCCTCCTTGCCTGGGTGCAAACAACATACGAAAGTGCTTGTGTGAATTTTTTTCAGCGCAGTACGGACCCAGAATTAAATTGCATAAATTAGGCCGGAATTTCACAAGTTTCGGTAGAGGATAGCCTTGGTTTTTACAAAATTTCTGAAAAATTCTTCCGAAATGGTTTTTTCCTGAAATTCCACCCACGAATCTCCACTGAATTTGGGACAGAACGGGATAAATTTCAGGTCAAACGGATGAGTATTCACCCACGAAAAAAATCAAACAGTTTCACACACAAACGAACCTTCCTTTCAGCCCTGGCAGTGACGAACAAAAAATTTATTGCCAATCTTGTGGGACGAATCTGGGGCTCAAACCTCAGCCAAAACTCAATAGACACAGTGACGAGTGTCTGGTAAAAATTTCAGACCAAAATACCCAAGGAGTAAGGCGCAGTAAGTCCCAGACCGAGAGTGAACAAAACCGGTTTTCCGAAAACGAAACGTCCTGGCTTTTCTTCCCCGTATCTTCTTTTTGTGATCTGTTTATGGTCGTTCCTCCTTGCCTGGGTGCAAACAACATACGAAAGTGCTTGTGTGAATTTTTTTCAGCGCAGTACGGACCCAGAATTAAATTGCATAAATTAGGCCGGAATTTCACAAGTTTCGGTAGAGGATAGCCTTGGTTTTTACAAAATTTCTGAAAAATTCTTCCGAAATGGTTTTTTCCTGAAATTCCACCCACGAATCTCCACTGAATTTGGGACAGAACGGGATAAATTTCAGGTCAAACGGATGAGTATTCACCCACGAAAAAAATCAAACAGTTTCACACACAAACGAACCTTCCTTTCAGCCCTGGCAGTGACGAACAAAAAATTTATTGCCAATCTTGTGGAACGAATCTGGGGCTCAAACCTCAGCCAAAACTCAATAGACACAGTGACGAGTGTCTGGTAAAAATTTCAGACCAAAATACCCAATGAGTAAGGCGCAGTAAGTCCCAGACCGAGAGTGAACAAAACCGGTTTTCCGAAAACGAAACGTCCTGGCTTTTCTTCCCCGTATCTTCTTTTTGTGATCCGTTTATGGACGTTCCTCCTTGCCTGGGTGCAAACAACATACGAAAGTGCTTGTGTGAATTTTTTTCAGCGCAGTACGGACCCAGAATTAAATTGCATAAATTAGGCCGGAATTTCACAAGTTTCGGTAGAGGATAGCCTTGGTTTTTACAAAATTTCTGAAAAATTCTTCCGAAATGGTTTTTTCCTGAAATTGCACCCACGAATCTCCACTGAATTTGGGACAGAACGGGATAAATTTCAGGTCTAACGGATGAGTATTCACCCACGAAAAAAATGAAACAGTTTCACACACAAACGAACCTTCCTTTCAGCCCTGGCAGTGACGAACAAAAAATTTATTGCCAATCTTGTGGGACGAATCTGGGGCTCAAACCTCAGCCAAAACTCAAAAGACAAAGTGACGAGTGTCTGGTAAAAATTTCAGACCAAAATACCCAAGGAGTAAGGCGCAGTAAGTCCCAGACCGAGAGTGGACAAAACCGGTTTTCCAAAAACGAAACGTCCTGGCTTTTCTTCCCCGTATCTTCTTTTTGTGAACCGTTTATGGACGTTCCTCCATGCCTGGGTGCAAACAACATACGAAAGTGCTTGTGTGAATTTTTTTCAGCGCAGTACGGACCCAGAATTAAATTGCATAAATTAGGCCGGAATTTCACAAGTTTCGGTAGAGGATAGCCTTGGTTTTTACAAAATTTCTGAAAAATTCTTCCGAAATGGTTTTTTCCTGAAATTCCACCCACGAATCTCCACTGAATTTGGGACAGAACGGGATAAATTTCTGGTCAAATGGATGAGTATTCACCCACGAAAAAAATCAAACAGTTTCACACACAAACGAACCTTCCTTTCAGCCCTGGCAGTGACGAACAAAAAATTTATTGCCAATCTTGTGGGACGAATCTGGGGCTCAAACCTCAGCCAAAACTCAATAGACACAGTGACGAGTGTCTGGTAAAAATTTCAGACCAAAATACCCAAGGAGTAAGGCGCAGTAAGTCCCAGACCGAGAGTGAACAAAACCGGTTTTCCGAAAACGAAACGTCCTGGCTTTTCTTCCCCGTATCTTCTTTTTGTGATCCGTTTATGGACGTTCCTCCTTGCCTGGGTGCAAACAACATACGAAAGTGCTTGTGTGAATTTTTTTCAGCGCAGTACGGACCCAGAATTAAATTGCATAAATTAGGCCGGAATTTCACAAGTTTCGGTAGAGGATAGCCTTGGTTTTTACAAAATTTCTGAAAAATTCTTCCGAAATGGTTTTTTCCTGAAATTCCACCCACGAATCTCCACTGAATTTGGGACAGAACGGGATAAATTTCAGGTCTAACGGATGAGTATTCACCCACGAAAAAAATGAAACAGTTTCACACACAAACGAACCTTCCTTTCAGCCCTGGCAGTGACGAACAAAAAATTTATTGCCAATCTTGTGGGACGAATCTGGGGCTCAAACCTCAGCCAAAAACTCAAAAGACAAAGTGACGAGTGTCTGGTAAAAATTTCAGACCAAAATACCCAAGGAGTAAGGCGCAGTAAGTCCCAGACCGAGAGTGGACAAAACCGGTTTTCCAAAAACGAAACGTCCTGGCTTTTCTTCCCCGTATCTTCTTTTTGTGAACCGTTTATGGACGTTCCTCCATGCCTGGGTGCAAACAACATACGAAAGTGCTTGTGTGAATTTTTTTCAGCGCAGTACGGACCCAGAATGAAATTGCAGAAATTAGGCCGGAATTTCACAAGTTTCGGTAGAGGATAGCCTTGGTTTTTACAAAATCTCTGAACAATTCTTCCAGAATGGTTTGTTCCTGAAATTCCACCCAAGAATCTCCACTGAATTTGGGACACAATGGGACAAACTTCAGGTCAAACGGATGAGTATTCACCCACGACAAAAATGAAACAGTTTCACACACAAACGAACCTTCCTTTCAGCCCTGGCAGTGACGAACAAAAAATTTATTGCCAATCTTGTGGGACGAATCTGGGGCTCAAACCTCAGCCAAAACTCAAAAGACAAAGTGACGAGTGTCTGGTAAAAATTTCAGACCAAAATACCCAAGGAGTAAGGCGCAGTAAGTCCCAGACCGAGAGTGAACAAAACCGGTTTTCCGAAAACGAAATGTCCTGGCTTTTCTTCCCCGTATCTTCTTTTTGTGATCCGTTTATGGACGTGCCTCTTTGCCTGGGTGCACACAACATACGAAAGTGTTTGTGTGAATTTGTTTCAGCGCAATACGGACCCAGAGTGTAATTGCAGAAATTAGGCCGGAATTTCACAAGTTCTGGTAGAGGATAGCCTTTCTTTTGCACAAAATTTCTGAAAAATTCTCCCGGAATAGTTTTTTCCTGAAATTCCACCCAAGAATCTCCATTGAATTTGGGACAAAACACGACAAATTTCAGGTCAAACGTATGAGTATTCACCCACGAAAAAAATCAAACAGTTTCACACACAAACGAACCTTCCTCTCAGCCCTGGCAGTGACGAATAAATTATTTATTGCCAATCCTGTTGGACGAATCTGGGGCTCAAACCTCAGCCAAAACTCAATAGACACAGTGACGAGTGTCTGGTAAAAACTTCAGACCAAAATACCCAAGAAGTAAGGCGTAGTAAGTCCCAGACCGAGAGTGAAGAAAACCGGTTTTCCGAAAACAAAACGTCCTGGCTTCTCTTTCCTGTATCCTTCTTTTTTTATTCGTTTATGGAGGTGCTTCCTTGCCTTGGTGCAAACAACAAACGAAAGTGCCTGCGTGAATTTTTTTCAGCGCAACACTGACCCAGAATGAAATTGCAGAAATTAGGCCGGAATTTCACAAGTTTCGGTAGAGGATAGCCTTGGTTTTGCACAATTTCTGAAAAATTATCCCAGAATAGTTTTTTCCTGAAATTCCACCCATGAATCTCCACTGAATTTGGGACAAAACGCAACAAATTTCAGGTCAAACGGATGAGTATTCACCCACGAAAAAAATCAAACAGTTTCACACACAAACGAACCTTCCTTTCAGCCCTGGCAGTGACGAATAAAATATTATTGCCAATTCTGTGGGACGAATCTGGGGCTCAAACCTTATCCAAAACTCAATAGACACAGTGACAAATGTCTGGTAAAAATTTCAGACCAAAATACCCAAGGAGTAAGGCGTAGTAAGTCCCAGACCTGGAGTGAACCAAACCGGTTTTCCGAAAACAAAACGTCCTGGCTTCTCTTCCCCGTATCTTCCTTTTGTGATTCGTTTATGGAGGTGCCTCCTTGCCTGGATGCAAACAACATACGAAAGTGCCTGTGTGAATTTTTTTCAGCGCAATACGGACCCAGAATGAAATTGTTGAAATTAGGCCGGAATTTCACAAGTTTCGGTAGAGGAGGCCTTGGTTTTGCACAAAATTTCTGAAAAATTCTCCCAGAATAGTTTTTCTTCAACTCCACCCAAGTATCTCCACTGAATTTGGAACAAAACGCGACAAATTTCAGGTCAAACGGATGAGTTTTCACCCACGAAAAAAATCAAACAGTTTCACACACAAACGAACCTTCCTCTCAACCCTCGTAGTGACGAATAAAATATTTATTGCCAATCCTGTGGGACGAATCTGGGGCTCAAACCTCAACCAAAACTCAATAGACACAGTGACGACTGTCTGGTAAAAATTTCAGACCAAAATACCCAAGGAGTAAGGCGTAGTAAGTCCCAGACCGAGAATGAACAAAACAGGTTTTCCAAAAACAAAACGTCCTCGCTTTTCTTCCCCGTATCTTCCTTTTGTGATTCGTTTATGGACGTGCCTCCTTGCCTGAGTGCACAAAACATACGAAAGTGCTTGTGTGAATTTTTTTCAGCGCAATACGGATCCAGAGTGTAATTGCAGAAATTAGGCCGGAATTTCACAAGTTCCGGTAGAGGATAGCCTTTCTTTTGCACAAAATTTCTGAAAAATTCTCCCGGAATAGTTTTTTCCTGAAATTCCACCCAAGAATCTCCATTGAATTTGGGACAAAACGCGACAAATTTCAGGTCAAACGTATGAGTATTCACCCACGAAAAAAATCAAACAGTTTCACACACAAACGAACCTTCCTCTCAGCCCTGGCAGTGACGAATAATTTATTTATTGCCAATCCTGTTGGACGAATCTGGGGCTCAAACCTTATCCAAAACTCAATAGACACAGTGACAAATGTCTGGTAAAAATTTCAGACCAAAATACCCAAGGAGTAAGGCGTATTAAGTCCCAGACCGGGAGTGAACAAAACCGGTTTTCCGAAAAGAAAACGTCCTGGCTTCTCTTCCCCGTATCTTTCTTTTGTGATTCGTTTATGGAGGTGCCTCCTTGCCTAGATGCAAACAACATACGAATGTGCCTGTGTGAATTTTTTTCAGCGCAATACGGACCCAGAATGAAATTGCTGAAATTAGGCCGGAATTTCACAAGTTTCGGTAGAGGAGGCCTTGGTTTTGCACAAAATTTCTGAAAAATTCTCCCAGAATAGTTTTTTCTTAAACTCCACCCAAGTATCTCCACTTAATTTGGAACAAAACGCGACAAATTTCAGGTCAAACGGATGAGTTTTCACCCACGAAAAAAATCAAACAGTTTCACACACAAACGAACCTTCCTCTCAACCCTCACAGTGACGAATAAAATATTTATTGCCAATCCTGTGGGACGAATCTGGGGCTCAAACCTCAGCCAAAACTCAATAGACACAGTGACGAATGTCTGGTAAAAATTTCAGACCAAAATACCCAAGGAGTAAGGCGTAGTAAGTCCCAGACCGAGAATGAACAAAACCGGTTTTCCAAAAACAAAACGTCCTGGCTTTTCTTCCCCGTATCTTCCTTTTGTGATTCGTTTATGGACGTGCCTCCTTGCCTGAGTGCACAAAACATACGAAAGTGCTTGTGTGAATTTTTTTCAGCGCAATACGGACCCAGAGTGTAATTGCAGAAATTAGGCCGGAATTTCACAAGTTCCGGTAGAGGATAGCCTTTCTTTTGCACAAAATTTCAGAAAAATTCTCCGGGAATAGTTTTTTCCTGAAATTCCACCCAAGAATCTCCACTGAATTTGGGACAGAACGAGACAAATTTCAGGTCAAACGGATGAGTATTCACCCACGAAAAAAATCAAACAGTTTCACACACAAACGAACCTTCCTCTCAGCCCTGGCAGTGACGAATAAAATATTTATTGCCAATCCTGTGGGACGAATCTGGGGCTCAAACCTCAGCATAAACTCAATAGACACAGTGACGAATTTCTGGTAAAAATTTCAGTCCAAAATACCCAAGGAGTAAGGCGTAGTAAGTCCCAGACCGGGAGTTAAGAAAACCGGTTTTCCGAGAACAAAACGTCCTGGCTTCTCTTCCCCGTATCTTCCTGTTGTGATTCGTTTATGGACGTGCCTCCTTTCGTGGGTGCAAACAACATTCGAAAGTGCTTTTGTGAATTTTTTTTCAGCGCAATACAAGCCCAGAATGAAATTGCATAAATTAGGCCCGAATTTCACAAGTTCCGGTAGAGGATAGCCTGTGTTTTGCACAAAATTTCTGAAAAATTCTCCCGGAATAGTTTTTTCCTGAAATTCCACCAATAAAACTCCACTGAATTTGGGACACAACGCGACAAATCTCAGTTCAAACAGATGAGTATTCACCCACGAAAAAAAATCAAACAGTTTCACACACAAAGAACCTTCCTCTAAGCCCTGGCAGTGACGAATAAAATATTTATTGCCAATCCTGTGGGACGAATCTGGGGCTCAAACCTCAGCCAAAACTCAATAGACACAGTGACCAATGTCTGTAAAAATTTCAGTCCAAAATACCCATGGAGTAAGGCGCAGTAAGTCCCAGACCGAGAGTGACCAAAACCGGTTTTCCGAAAACAAAACATCCTGGCTTTTCTTCCCCGTATCTTCCTTTTGTGATTCGTTTATGACCGTGCATCATTGCGTGGGTGCAAACAACATACGAAAGTGCTTGTGAGAATTTTTTTCAGCGAATTACGGACCCAGAGTGAAATTGCAGAAATTTGACCGGAATTTCACAAGTTCCGGTAGAGGATAGCCTTGGTTTTGCACAAAATTTCTGAAAAATTCTCCGGGAATAGTTTTTTCCTGAAATTCCACCCAAAAATCTCCACTGAATTTGGGACAAAACACGACAAATCTCAGGTCAAACGGATGAGTATTCACCCACGAAAAAAATCAAACAGTTTCACACACAAATGAACCTTCCTCTCAGCCCTGGCAGTGACGAATAAAATATTTATTCCCAATCCTGTGGGACGAATCTGGGGCTCAAACCTCAGCCAAAACTCAATAGACACAGTGACGAATGTCTGGTAAAAATTTCAGACCAAAATACCCAAGGAGTAAGGCGTAGTAAGTCCCAGACCGGGAGTTAACAAAACCGGTTTTCCGAAAACAAAACATCCTGGCTTCTCTTCCCCGTATCTTCCTTTTGTGATTCTTTTATGGACGTGCCTCCTTTCGTGGGTGCAAACAACATTCGAAAGTGCTTTTTTGAATTTTTTTTCAGCGCAATACAAGCCCAGAATGAAATTGCATAAATTAGGCCCGAATTTCACAAGTTCCGGTAGAGGATAGCCTGTGTTTTGCACAAAATTTCTAAAACATTCTCCGGGAATAGTTTTTTCCTGAAATTCCACCCAAGAATCTCCACTAAATTTGGACAAAACACAACAAATTTCAGGTCAAACGGATGAGTATTCACCCACGAAAAAATCAAACAGTTTCACACACAAACGAACCTTCCTCTCAGCCCGGGCAGTGACGAATAAAATATTTATTGCAAATCCTGTGCGACGAGTCTGGGGCTCAAACCTCAGCCAAAACTCAATAGACACAGTGACGAATGCATGGTAAAAATTTCAGACCAAAATACCCAAGGAGTAAGGCGTAGTAAGTTCCAGACCGAGAGTAAACAAAACTAGTTTTCCGAAAACAAAACGTCCTGGCTTCTCTTCCCCGTATCTTCCTTTTGTGATTCGTTTATGGACGTGCCTCCTTTCTTGGGTGCAAACAACATTCGAAAGTACTTTTGTGAATTTTTTTTAGCGCAATACAAGCCCAGAATGAAATTGCATAAATTAGGCCCGAATTTCACAAGTTCCAGTAGAGGATAGCCTTAGTTTTGCACAAAATTTCTGAAAAATTCTCCGGGAATAGTTTTTTCCTGAAATTCCACCCAAAAATCTCCACTGAATTTGGGACAAAACGCGACAACTCTCAGGTCAAACGGATGAGTATTCACCTACGAAAAAAATCAAACAGTTTCACACACAAAGATCCTTCCTCTCAGCCCTGGCAGTGACGAATAAAATATTTATTGTCAATGCTGTGGGACGAATTTGGGGCTCAAAACTCAGCCAAAACTCAATAGACACAGCGACGAATGCCTCGTACAAATTTCAGACCAAAATACCCAAGGAGTAAGGCGTAGTAAGTCCCAGACCGGGAGTGAACAAAACCGGTTTTCCGAAAACAAAACGTCCTGGCTTCTCTTCCCCGTATCTTCCTTTTGTGATTCGTTTATGGACGTGCCTCCTTTCTTGGGTGCAAACAACATTCGAAAGTGCTTTTGTGAATTTTTTTTCAGCGCAATACAAGCCCAGAATGAAATTGCATAAATTAGGCCCGAATTTCACAAGTTCCGATAGAGGATAGCCTGTGTTTTGCACAAAATTTCTGAAAAATTCTCCCGGAATAGTTTTTTCCTGAAATTCCACCTAAAAATCTCCACTGAATTTGGGACAAAACGCGACAAATCTCAGGTCAAAGGGATGAGTATTCACCCACGAAAAAAATCAAACAGTTTCACACACAAAGAACCTTCCTCTCAGCCCTGGCAGTGACGAATAAAATATTTATTGTCAATCCTGTGGGACGAATCTGGGGCTCAAACCTCAGCCAAAACTCAATAGACACAATGACGAATGTCTGGTAAAAATTTTCGGCCAAAATACCCAAGGAGTAAGGCGTAGTAAGTCCCAGACCGGGAGTGAACAAAACCGGTTTTCCGAAAACAAAACGTCCTGGCTTCTCTTCCCCGTATCTTCCTTTTGTGATTCGTTTATGGACGTGCCTCCTTTCTTGGGTGCAAACAACATACGAAAGTGCTTGTGTGAATTTTTTTCAGCGCAATACGGACCCAGAATGAAATTGCATAAATTAGGCCGTAATTTCACAAGTTTCGGTAGAGGATAGCCTTGGTTTTGCACAGAATTTTTGAAAAATTCTCCCATAATAGTTTTTTCCTAAAATTCCACCCCAGAATCTCCACTGAATCTTGGAAGAAACACGACAAATCTCAGGTCAAACGGATGAGTATTCACGCACGAAAAAAATCAAACAGTTTCACACACAAACGAACCTTCCTCTCAGCCCTGGCAGTGACGAATAAAATATTTATTGCCAATGCTGTGGGCCGAATCTAGGGCTCAAACCTCACCCAAAACTCAATAGACACAGTGACGAATGCCTGGTAAAAATTTCAGACCAAAATACCCAAGGAGTAAGGCTTAGTAAGTCCCAGACCGGGAGTGAACAAAACCGGTTTTCCGAAAACAAAACATCCTGGCTTCTCTTCCCGTATCTTCCTTTTGTGATTCGTTTATGGACGTGCCTCCTTTATTGGGTGCAAACAACATACGAAAGTGCTTTTGTGAATTTTTGTCAGCGCAATACGGACCCAGAATGAAATTGCATAAATTAGGCCCGAATTTCACAAGTTCCGGTAGAGGATAGCCTGTGTTTTGCACAAAATTTCTGAAAAATTCTCCCGGAATAGTTTTTTCCTGAAATTCCACCAATAAAACTCCACTGAATTTGGGACACAACGCGACAAATCTCAGTTCAAACAGATGAGTATTCACCCACGAAAAAAAATCAAACAGTTTCACACACAAAGAACCTTCCTCTAAGCCCTGGCAGTGACGAATAAAATATTTATTGCCAATCCTGTGGGACGAATCTGGGGCTCAAACCTCAGCCAAAACTCAATAGACACAGTGACCAATGTCTGGTAAAAATTTCAGTCCAAAATACCCATGGAGTAAGGCGCAGTAAGTCCCAGACCGAGAGTGACCAAAACCGGTTTTCCGAAAACAAAACATCCTGGCTTTTCTTCCCCGTATCTTCCTTTTGTGATTCGTTTATGACCGTGCATCATTGCGTGGGTGCAAACAACATACGAAAGTGCTTGTGAGAATTTTTTTCAGCGAATTACGGACCCAGAGTGAAATTGCAGAAATTTGACCGGAATTTCACAAGTTCCGGTAGAGGATAGCCTTGGTTTTGCACAAAATTTCTGAAAAATTCTCCGGGAATAGTTTTTTCCTGAAATTCCACCCAAAAATCTCCACTGAATTTGGGACAAAACACGACAAATCTCAGGTCAAACGGATGAGTATTCACCCACGAAAAAAATCAAACAGTTTCACACACAAATGAACCTTCCTCTCAGCCCTGGCAGTGACGAATAAAATATTTATTGCCAATCCTGTGGGACGAATCTGGGGCTCAAACCTCAGCCAAAACTCAATAGACACAGTGACGAATGTCTGGTAAAAATTTCAGACCAAAATACCCAAGGAGTAAGGCGTAGTAAGTCCCAGACCGGGAGTTAACAAAACCGGTTTTCCGAAAACAAAACATCCTGGCTTCTCTTCCCCGTATCTTCCTTTTGTGATTCTTTTATGGACGTGCCTCCTTTCGTGGGTGCAAACAACATTCGAAAGTGCTTTTTTGAATTTTTTTTCAGCGCAATACAAGCCCAGAATGAAATTGCATAAATTAGGCCCGAATTTCACAAGTTCCGGTAGAGGATAGCCTGTGTTTTGCACAAAATTTCTAAAACATTCTCCGGGAATAGTTTTTTCCTGAAATTCCACCCAAGAATCTCCACTAAATTTGGACAAAACACAACAAATTTCAGGTCAAACGGATGAGTATTCACCCACGAAAAAATCAAACAGTTTCACACACAAACGAACCTTCCTCTCAGCCCGGGCAGTGACGAATAAAATATTTATTGCAAATCCTGTGCGACGAGTCTGGGGCTCAAACCTCAGCCAAAACTCAATAGACACAGTGACGAATGCATGGTAAAAATTTCAGACCAAAATACCCAAGGAGTAAGGCGTAGTAAGTTCCAGACCGAGAGTAAACAAAACTAGTTTTCCGAAAACAAAACGTCCTGGCTTCTCTTCCCCGTATCTTCCTTTTGTGATTCGTTTATGGACGTGCCTCCTTTCTTGGGTGCAAACAACATTCGAAAGTACTTTTGTGAATTTTTTTTAGCGCAATACAAGCCCAGAATGAAATTGCATAAATTAGGCCCGAATTTCACAAGTTCCAGTAGAGGATAGCCTTAGTTTTGCACAAAATTTCTGAAAAATTCTCCGGGAATAGTTTTTTCCTGAAATTCCACCCAAAAATCTCCACTGAATTTGGGACAAAACGCGACAACTCTCAGGTCAAACGGATGAGTATTCACCTACGAAAAAAATCAAACAGTTTCACACACAAAGATCCTTCCTCTCAGCCCTGGCAGTGACGAATAAAATATTTATTGTCAATGCTGTGGGACGAATTTGGGGCTCAAAACTCAGCCAAAACTCAATAGACACAGCGACGAATGCCTCGTACAAATTTCAGACCAAAATACCCAAGGAGTAAGGCGTAGTAAGTCCCAGACCGGGAGTGAACAAAACCGGTTTTCCGAAAACAAAACGTCCTGGCTTCTCTTCCCCGTATCTTCCTTTTGTGATTCGTTTATGGACGTGCCTCCTTTCTTGGGTGCAAACAACATTCGAAAGTGCTTTTGTGAATTTTTTTTCAGCGCAATACAAGCCCAGAATGAAATTGCATAAATTAGGCCCGAATTTCACAAGTTCCGATAGAGGATAGCCTGTGTTTTGCACAAAATTTCTGAAAAATTCTCCCGGAATAGTTTTTTCCTGAAATTCCACCTAAAAATCTCCACTGAATTTGGGACAAAACGCGACAAATCTCAGGTCAAAGGGATGAGTATTCACCCACGAAAAAAATCAAACAGTTTCACACACAAAGAACCTTCCTCTCAGCCCTGGCAGTGACGAATAAAATATTTATTGTCAATCCTGTGGGACGAATCTGGGGCTCAAACCTCAGCCAAAACTCAATAGACACAATGACGAATGTCTGGTAAAAATTTTCGGCCAAAATACCCAAGGAGTAAGGCGTAGTAAGTCCCAGACCGGGAGTGAACAAAACCGGTTTTCCGAAAACAAAACGTCCTGGCTTCTCTTCCCCGTATCTTCCTTTTGTGATTCGTTTATGGACGTGCCTCCTTTCTTGGGTGCAAACAACATACGAAAGTGCTTGTGTGAATTTTTTTCAGCGCAATACGGACCCATAATGAAATTGCATAAATTAGGCCGTAATTTCACAAGTTTCGGTAGAGGATAGCCTTGGTTTTGCACAGAATTTTTGAAAAATTCTCCCATAATAGTTTTTTCCTAAAATTCCACCCCAGAATCTCCACTGAATCTTGGAAGAAACACGACAAATCTCAGGTCAAACGGATGAGTATTCACGCACGAAAAAAATCAAACAGTTTCACACACAAACGAACCTTCCTCTCAGCCCTGGCAGTGACGAATAAAATATTTATTGCCAATGCTGTGGGCCGAATCTAGGGCTCAAACCTCACCCAAAACTCAATAGACACAGTGACGAATGCCTGGTAAAAATTTCAGACCAAAATACCCAAGGAGTAAGGCTTAGTAAGTCCCAGACCGGGAGTGAACAAAACCGGTTTTCCGAAAACAAAACATCCTGGCTTCTCTTCCCGTATCTTCCTTTTGTGATTCGTTTATGGACGTGCCTCCTTTATTGGGTGCAAACAACATACGAAAGTGCTTTTGTGAATTTTTGTCAGCGCAATACGGACCCAGAATGAAATTGCATAAATTAGGCCCGAATTTCACAAGTTCCGGTAGAGGATAGCCTGTGTTTTGCACAAAATTTCTGAAAAATTCTCCCGGAATAGTTTTTTCCTGAAATTCCACCAATAAAACTCCACTGAATTTGGGACACAACGCGACAAATCTCAGTTCAAACAGATGAGTATTCACCCACGAAAAAAAATCAAACAGTTTCACACACAAAGAACCTTCCTCTAAGCCCTGGCAGTGACGAATAAAATATTTATTGCCAATCCTGTGGGACGAATCTGGGGCTCAAACCTCAGCCAAAACTCAATAGACACAGTGACCAATGTCTGGTAAAAATTTCAGTCCAAAATACCCATGGAGTAAGGCGCAGTAAGTCCCAGACCGAGAGTGACCAAAACCGGTTTTCCGAAAACAAAACATCCTGGCTTTTCTTCCCCGTATCTTCCTTTTGTGATTCGTTTATGACCGTGCATCATTGCGTGGGTGCAAACAACATACGAAAGTGCTTGTGAGAATTTTTTTCAGCGAATTACGGACCCAGAGTGAAATTGCAGAAATTTGACCGGAATTTCACAAGTTCCGGTAGAGGATAGCCTTGGTTTTGCACAAAATTTCTGAAAAATTCTCCGGGAATAGTTTTTTCCTGAAATTCCACCCAAAAATCTCCACTGAATTTGGGACAAAACACGACAAATCTCAGGTCAAACGGATGAGTATTCACCCACGAAAAAAATCAAACAGTTTCACACACAAATGAACCTTCCTCTCAGCCCTGGCAGTGACGAATAAAATATTTATTGCCAATCCTGTGGGACGAATCTGGGGCTCAAACCTCAGCCAAAACTCAATAGACACAGTGACGAATGTCTGGTAAAAATTTCAGACCAAAATACCCAAGGAGTAAGGCGTAGTAAGTCCCAGACCGGGAGTTAACAAAACCGGTTTTCCGAAAACAAAACATCCTGGCTTCTCTTCCCCGTATCTTCCTTTTGTGATTCTTTTATGGACGTGCCTCCTTTCGTGGGTGCAAACAACATTCGAAAGTGCTTTTTTGAATTTTTTTTCAGCGCAATACAAGCCCAGAATGAAATTGCATAAATTAGGCCCGAATTTCACAAGTTCCGGTAGAGGATAGCCTGTGTTTTGCACAAAATTTCTAAAACATTCTCCGGGAATAGTTTTTTCCTGAAATTCCACCCAAGAATCTCCACTAAATTTGGACAAAACACAACAAATTTCAGGTCAAACGGATGAGTATTCACCCACGAAAAAATCAAACAGTTTCACACACAAACGAACCTTCCTCTCAGCCCGGGCAGTGACGAATAAAATATTTATTGCAAATCCTGTGCGACGAGTCTGGGGCTCAAACCTCAGCCAAAACTCAATAGACACAGTGACGAATGCATGGTAAAAATTTCAGACCAAAATACCCAAGGAGTAAGGCGTAGTAAGTTCCAGACCGAGAGTAAACAAAACTAGTTTTCCGAAAACAAAACGTCCTGCCTTCTCTTCCCCGTATCTTCCTTTTGTGATTCGTTTATGGACGTGCCTCCTTTCTTGGGTGCAAACAACATTCGAAAGTACTTTTGTGAATTTTTTTTAGCGCAATACAAGCCCAGAATGAAATTGCATAAATTAGGCCCGAATTTCACAAGTTCCAGTAGATGATAGCCTTAGTTTTGCACAAAATTTCTGAAAAATTCTCCGGGAATAGTTTTTTCCTGAAATTCCACCCAAAAATCTCCACTGAATTTGGGACAAAACGCGACAACTCTCAGGTCAAACGGATGAGTATTCACCTACGAAAAAAATCAAACAGTTTCACACACAAAGATCCTTCCTCTCAGCCCTGGCAGTGACGAATAAAATATTTATTGTCAATGCTGTGGGACGAATTTGGGGCTCAAAACTCAGCCAAAACTCAATAGACACAGCGACGAATGCCTCGTACAAATTTCAGACCAAAATACCCAAGGAGTAAGGCGTAGTAAGTCCCAGACCGGGAGTGAACAAAACCGGTTTTCCGAAAACAAAACGTCCTGGCTTCTCTTCCCCGTATCTTCCTTTTGTGATTCGTTTATGGACGTGCCTCCTTTCTTGGGTGCAAACAACATTCGAAAGTGCTTTTGTGAATTTTTTTTCAGCGCAATACAAGCCCAGAATGAAATTGCATAAATTAGGCCCGAATTTCACAAGTTCCGATAGAGGATAGCCTGTGTTTTGCACAAAATTTCTGAAAAATTCTCCCGGAATAGTTTTTTCCTGAAATTCCACCTAAAAATCTCCACTGAATTTGGGACAAAACGCGACAAATCTCAGGTCAAAGGGATGAGTATTCACCCACGAAAAAAATCAAACAGTTTCACACACAAAGAACCTTCCTCTCAGCCCTGGCAGTGACGAATAAAATATTTATTGTCAATCCTGTGGGACGAATCTGGGGCTCAAACCTCAGCCAAAACTCAATAGACACAATGACGAATGTCTGGTAAAAATTTTCGGCCAAAATACCCAAGGAGTAAGGCGTAGTAAGTCCCAGACCGGGAGTGAACAAAACCGGTTTTCCGAAAACAAAACGTCCTGGCTTCTCTTCCCCGTATCTTCCTTTTGTGATTCGTTTATGGACGTGCCTCCTTTCTTGGGTGCAAACAACATACGAAAGTGCTTGTGTGAATTTTTTTCAGCGCAATACGGACCCAGAATGAAATTGCATAAATTAGGCCGTAATTTCACAAGTTTCGGTAGAGGATAGCCTTGGTTTTGCACAGAATTTTTGAAAAATTCTCCCATAATAGTTTTTTCCTAAAATTCCACCCCAGAATCTCCACTGAATCTTGGAAGAAACACGACAAATCTCAGGTCAAACGGATGAGTATTCACGCACGAAAAAAATCAAACAGTTTCACACACAAACGAACCTTCCTCTCAGCCCTGGCAGTGACGAATAAAATATTTATTGCCAATGCTGTGGGCCGAATCTAGGGCTCAAACCTCACCCAAAACTCAATAGACACAGTGACGAATGCCTGGTAAAAATTTCAGACCAAAATACCCAAGGAGTAAGGCTTAGTAAGTCCCAGACCGGGAGTGAACAAAACCGGTTTTCCGAAAACAAAACATCCTGGCTTCTCTTCCCGTATCTTCCTTTTGTGATTCGTTTATGGACGTGCCTCCTTTATTGGGTGCAAACAACATACGAAAGTGCTTTTGTGAATTTTTGTCAGCGCAATACGGACCCAGAATGAAATTGCATAAATTAGGCCGGAATTTCACAAGTTTCGGTAGAGGATATAGCCTTGGTTTTGCACAAAATTTCTGAAAAATTCTCCCGGAATAGTTTTTTCCTGAAATTCCACCTAAAAATCTCCACTGAATTTGGGACAAAACGCGACAAATCTCAGGTCAAAGGGATGAGTATTCACCCACGAAAAAAATCAAACAGTTTCACACACAAAGAACCTTCCTCTCAGCCCTGGCAGTGACGAATAAAATATTTATTGCCAATCCTGTGGGACGAATCTGGGGCTCAAACCTCAGCCAAAACTCAATAGACACAATGACGAATGTCTGGTAAAAATTTTCGGCCAAAATACCCAAGGACTAAGGCGTAGTAAGTCCCAGACCGGGAGTGAACAAAACCGGTTTTCCGAAAACAAAACATCCTGGCTTCTCTTCCCCGTATCTTCCTTTTGTGATTCGTTTATGGACGTGCCTCCTTTATTGGGTGCAAACAACATACGAAAGTGCTTTTGTGAATTTTTTTCAGCGCAATACGGACCCATAATGAAATTGCATAAATTAGGCCAGAATTTCACAAGTTTCGGTAGAGGATATAGCCTTTGTTTTGCACAAAATTTCTGAAAAATTCTCCAGGAATAGTTTTTTCCTGAAATTCCACCCAAGAATCTACACTGAATTTGGGACAAAACGCGACAAATCTCAGGTCAAACGGATGAGTATTCACCCACGAAAAAAATCAAACAGTTTCAAACACAAACAAACCTTCCTCTCAGTCCTGGCAGTGACGAATAAAAAATTTATTGCCAATCCTTTGGGACGAATCTGGGGCTCAAAACTCAACCAAAACTCAATAGACACCGTGACGAATGCCTGGTAAAAATTTCAGACCAAAATATCAAAGGAGTAAGGCGTTGTAAGTCCCAGACGGAGAGTGAACAAAACCGGTTTTCCGAAAACAAAACGTCCTGGCTTCTCTTCCCCGTATCTTCCTTTTGTGATTCGTTTATGGACGTGCCTCCTTGCCTAGGTGCACACAACATACGAAAGTGCTTGTGTGAATTTCTTTAAGCGCAATACGGACCCAGAATGAAATTGCATAAATTAGGCCCGAATTTCACAAGTTTCGGTAGAGGATGGCCTTGGTTTTGCACAAAATTTCTGAAAAAATTCTACCAGAATAGTTTTTCCCTGAAATTCCACCCAAGAATCTCCACTGAATCTGGGAAGAAACGCGACAAATCTCAGGTCAAACGGATGAGTATTCACCCACGAAAAAAATCAAACAGTTTTACACACAAACGAACCTTCCTCTCAGCCCTGGCAGTGACGAATCAAATATTTATTGTCAATGCTGTGGAACGAATTTGGGGCTCAAACCTCAGCCAAAACTCAATAGACACAGCGACGAAAGCCTAGTAAAAATTTCAGACCAAAATACTTAAGGAGTAAGGCGTAGTAAGTCCCAGACCGGGAGTGAACAAAACCGGTTTTCCGAAAACAAAACGTCCTGGCTTCTCTTCCCCGTATCTTCCTTTTGTGATTCGTTTATGGACGTGCCTCCTTTCTTGGGTGCAAACAACATACGAAAGTGCTTGTGTGAATTTTTTTAAGCGCAATACGGACCCAGAATGAAATTGCATAAATTAGGCCGTAATTTCACAAGTTTCGGTAGAGGATAGCCTTGGTTTTGCACAGAATTTTTGAAAAATTCTCCCATAATAGTTTTTTCCTAAAATTCCACCCCAGAATCTCCACTGAATCTTGGAAGAAACACGACAAATCTCAGGTCAAACGGATGAGTATTCACGCACGAAAAAAATCAAACAGTTTCACACACAAACGAACCTTCCTCTCAGCCCTGGCAGTGACGAATAAAATATTTATTGCCAATGCTGTGGGCCGAATCTAGGGCTCAAACCTCACCCAAAACTCAATAGACACAGTAACGAATGCCTGGTAAAAATTTCAGACCAAAATACCCAAGGAGTAAGGCTTAGTAAGTCCCAGACCGGGAGTGAACAAAACCGGTTTTCCGAAAACAAAACATCCTGGCTTCTCTTCCCCGTATCTTCCTTTTGTGATTCGTTTATGGACGTGCCTCCTTTCTTGGGTGCAAACAACATACGAAAGTGCTTGTGTGAATTTTTTTCAGCGCAATACGGACCCAGAATGAAATTGCATAAATTAGGCCGGAATTTCAAAAGTTTCGATAGAGGATAGCCTTGGTTTTGCTCAAAATTTCTGATAAATTCTCCCGAAATAGTTTTTTCCTGAAATTCCACCCAAGAATCTCCACTGAATTTGGGACAAAACGCGACAAATTTCAGGTCAAACGGATGAGTATTCACCCACGAAAAAAGTCAAACAGTTTCACACACAAACGAACCTTCCTCTCAGCCCTGGCAGTGACGAATAAATTTTTTATTGGCAATCCTGTGGGACGAATCTGGTGCTCAAACCTCAGCCAAAACTCAATAGACACAGTGACGGATGTCTGGTAAATATTTCAGACCAATATACCCAAGGAGTAAGGCGTAGTACGTCCCAGACCAGGAGTTAACAAAACCGGTTTTCCGAAAACAAAACGTCCTGGCTTCTCTTCCCCGTATCTTCCTTTTTTGATTCGTTTATGGAGGTGCCTCCGTGCCTGGGTGCAAACAACATGCGAAAGTGCCTGTGTGAATTTTTTTCAGCGCAATACGGACCCAGAATGAAATTTCTGAAATTAGACCGGAATTTCACAAGTTTCGGTAGAGGATAGCCTTGGTTTTGCACAAAATTTCTGAAAAATTCTCCCGGAATAGATTTTTCCTGAAACTCCACCCAAGTATCTCCACTGAATTTGGAACAAAATGCGACAAATTTCAGGTCAAACGGATGAGTATTCACCCACGAAAAAAATCAAACAGTTTCACACACAAACGAACCTTCCTCTCAGCTCCGGCAGTGACGAATAAAATATTTGTTGCCAATCCTGTGGGACGAATCTGGTGCTCAAACGTCAGCCAAAACTCAATAGACACAGTGACGGATGTCTGGTAAATATTTCAGACCAAAATACCCAAGGAGTAAGGCGTAGTAAGTCCCAGACCTGGAGTTAACAGAACTGGTTTTCCGAAAACAAAACGTCCTGACTTCTCTTCCCCGTATCTTCCTTTTTTGATTCGTTTCTGGAGGTGCCTTCTTTCCTGGGTGCAAACAACATACGAAAGTGCTTGTGTGAATTTTTTTCAGCGAATTACGGACCCAGAGTGAAATTGCTGAAATTAGGCCGGAATTTCAGAAGTTTCGGTAAAGGATAGCCTTGGTGTTGCACAAAAATTCTGAAAAATTCTCCCGGAATAGATTTTTCCTGAAACTCCACCCAAGTATCTCCACTGAATTTGGAACAAAATGCGACAAATTTCAGGTCAAACGGATGAGTATTCACCCACGAAAAAAATCAAACAGTTTCATACACAAACGAACCTTCCTCTCAGCCCCGGCAGTGACGAATAAAATATTTATTGCCAATTCTGTGGGATGAATCTGGGGCTCAAACCTCAGCCAAAACTCAATAGACACAGTGACGAATGTCTGGTAAAAATTTCAGACCAAAATACCCAAGGGGTAAGGCGTAGTAAGTCCCAGACCGAGAGTGAACAAAACCGGTTTTCCAAAAACAAAACGTCCTGGCTTTTCTTCCCCGTATCTTCCTTTTGTGATTCGTTTATGGACGTGCCTCCTTGTCTGGGTGCACACAACATACGAAAGTGCTTGTGTGAATTTTTTTTCAGCACAATACGGACCCAGAGTGTAATTGCAGAAATTAGGCCGGAATTTCACAAGTTCCGGTAGAGGATAGCCTTTGTTTTGCACAAAATTTCTGAAAAATTCTCCGGGAATAGTTTTTTCTTGAAATTCCACCCAAGAATCTCCACTGAATTTGGGACAAAACGCGACAAATTTCAGGTCAAACGGATGAGTATTCACCCACGAAAAAAATGAAACAGTTTCACACACAAACGAACCTTCCTCTCAGCCCTGGCAGTGACGAATAAATTATTTATTGCCAATCCTTTTGGACGAATCTGGGGCTCAAACCTCAGCCAAAACTCAATAGACACAATGACGAATGCCTGGTAAAAATTTCAGACCAAAATACCCAAGGAGTAAGGCGTAGTAAGTCCCAGACCGGGAGTGAACAAAACCGGTTTTCCGAAAACAAAACGTCCTGGCTTCTCTTCCCCGTATCTTCCTTTTGTAATTCGTTTCTGGACGTGCCTCCTTTATTGGGTGCAAACAACATACGAAAGTGCTTTTGTGAATTTTTTTCAGTGCAAGACGGACCCATAATGAAATTGCATAAATTAGGCCAGAATTTTACAAGTTTCGGTAGAGGATAGCCTTGGTTTTGTACAAAATTTCTGAAAAATTCTCCCGGAATAGTTTTTTCCTGAAATTCCACCCAAGAATCTCCACTGAATTTGGGACAAAACGCGACAATTTTCAGGTCAAACGGATGAGTATTCACCCACGAAAAAAATCAAACAGTTTCACACACAAACGAACCTTCCTCTCAGCCCTGGCAGTGACGAATAAATTATTTATTGTCAATGCTGTGGGACGAATCTGGGGCTCAAACCTCAGCCAAAACTCAATAGACACAGTGACCAATGTCTGGTAAATATTTCAAACCAAAATACCCAAGGAGTAAGGCGTAGTAAGTCCCAGACCGGGAGTTAACAAAACCGGTTTTCCGAAAACAAAATGTCCTGGCTTCTCTTCCCCGTATCTTCCTTTTTTGATTCGTTTATGGAGGTGCCTCCTTGCCTGGGTGCAAACAACATACGAAAGTGCTTGTGTGAATTTTTTTCAGCGCAATACGGACCCAGAATGAAATTGCATAAATTAGGCCGGAATTTCAAAAGTTTCGGTAGAGGATAGCGTTGGTTTTGCTCAAAATTTCTGATAAATTCTCCCGGGATAGTTTTTTCCTGAAATTCCACCCAAGAATCTCCACTGAATTTGGGACAAAACGCGACAAATTTCAGGTCAAACGGATGAGTATTCACCCACGAAAAAAATCAAACAGTTTCACACACAAACGAACCTTCCTCTCAGCCCTGGCAGTGACGAATAAATTATTTATTGCCAATCCTGTTGGACGAATCTGTGGCTCAAACCTCAGCCAAAACTCAATAGATACAGTGACGAATGCCTGGTAAAAATTTCAGACCAAAATACCCAAGGAGTAAGGCATACTAAGTCCCAGACCGGGAGTTAACAAAATCGGTTTTCGAAAACAAAACGTCCTGGCTTCTCTTCCCCGTATCTTCCTTTTGTGATTCGTTTATGGACGTGCCTCCTTTCTTGGGTGCAAACAACATACGAAAGTGCTTTTGTGAATTTTTTTCAGCGCAATACGGACCCAGAATGAAATTGCATAAATTAGGCCCGAATTTCACAAGTTTCGGTAGAGGATAGCCTTGGTTTTGCACAAAATTTCTGAAAAATTCTCCCAGAATAGTTTTTTCCTGGAATTCCACCCAAGAATCTCCACTGAATTTGGGACAAAACGCGACAAATTTCAGGTCAAACGGATGAGTATTCACCCACGAAAAAAATTAAACAGCTTCACACACAAACGAACCTTCCTCTCAGCCCTGGCAGTGACGAATAAATTATTTATTGCCAATCTTTTTGGACGAATCTGGGGCTCAAACCTCAGCCAAAACTCAATAGACACAGTGACGAATGCCTGGTAAAAATTTCAGACCAAAATACCCAAGGAGTAAGGCGTAGTAAGTCCCAGATAGGGAGTGAACAAAACCGATTTTCCGAAAACAAAACGTCCTGGCTTCTCTTCCCCGTATCTTCCTTTTGTGATTCGTTTCTGGACGTGCCTCCTTTCTTGGGTGCAAACAACATACGAAAGTGCTTTTGTGAATTTTTTTCAGCGCAATACGGACCCAGAATGAAATTGCATAAATTAGGCCCGAATTTCACAAGTTTCGGTAGAGGATAGCCTTGGTTTTGCACAAAATTTCTGAAAAATTCTCCCGGAATAGTTTTTTCCTGAAATTCCACCCAAGAATCTCCACTGAATTTGGGACAAAACGGGACAAATTTCAGGTCAAACGGATGAGTATTCACCCATGAAAAAAATCAAACAGTTTCACACACAGACGAACCTTCCTTTCAGCCCTGGCAGTGGCGAATAAAAAATTTATTGTCAATCTTGTGGAACGAATCTGGGGCTCAAACCTCAGCCAAAACTCAATAGACACAGTGACGAGTGTCTGGTAAAAATTTCAGACCAAAATACCCAAGGAGTAAGGCGCAGTAAGTCCCAGACCGAGAGTGAACAAAACCGGTTTTCCGAAAACAAAACGTCCTGGCTTTTCTTCCCCGTATCTTCTTTTTGTGATTCGTTTATGGACGTGCCTCCTTGCCTGGGTGCAAACAACATACGAAAGTGCTTGTGTGAATTTTTTTCAACGCAATACGGACCCAGAATGAAATTGCATAAATTAGGCCGGAATTTCACAAGTTTCGGTAGAAGATAGCCTTGGTTTGCCAAAATTTCTGAAAAATTCTCTCGGAATAGTTTTTTCCTGAAATTCCACCCAAGAATCTCCACTAAATTTGGGACAAAACGCGACAATTTTTAGGTCAAACGGATGAGTATTCGCCCCCGTAAAAAATCAAACAGTTTCACACACAAACGAACCTTCCTTTCAGCCCTGGCAGTGACGAATAAAAAATTTATGGCCAGTCTTGTGGGACGAATCTGGTGCTCAAACCATAGCCAAAACTCAATAGACACAGTGACAAATGTCTGGTAAAAATTTCAGACCAAAATACCCAAGGAGTAAGGTGTAGTAAGTTACAGACCGATAGTGAACAAAACTGTTTTTCAGAAAACAAAACGTCCTGACTTTTCTTCCCCGTATCTTCTTTTTGTGATTTGTTTATGGACGTGCCTCCTTATCTGGGTGCAAGCAACATAAGTAAAAGTAGTTGTGTGAGGTTTTTCAGTGCAATACGGACCGAGAATAAAATTGCAGAAAGTATAGCGAAATTTTACAAGTTTTTGTAGAGGATAGCATTGGTTTGCACAAAATTTCTGAAAATTTCTCTCGAAATAGTTTTTTCCTGAAATTCCCCGTAAGAATCTTCACTGAATTTGGGACGAAACGTGACAATTTTCAGGTTAAACGGATGAGTATTCACCCATACTAAAAATTCAAATAATTTCGCACACAAATGAACCTTCTTTTCAGCCTTGGAGTTTGGACCTTGGAAGTGATGAATAATCAAGTGAGCTTAAAATGAAGTGATGAACATTAGTAGGAAATAGACATATTTCCTTTTCTTTTTTTATTGTTTTCTTTTTTATTGTTTTCTTTTTTTCTCCTATTATTGTATTATTATTATTTTGTTCAAAATTTATTTTTCTTGTTTTTATCTGCTTTCTCTCCTCACTTCAATCCTGGACGTTTATAATTCTATATAAGATGTGATAAAAGAGAAAAAAAGTGTTACCAATAAAGTATGAACCAGCACCTTTATGTGTTTAGTGAACAACTTTTGATAATACCGAGGGTTTATGCCCCGTTAGTTTTGTTAAATTATCTCTATTATTTTGAAAATCTCTTTCTCTAAAGACCTTAAGTATGAAGTTAATTCAACTCCGGCTAAGTATGTAGATTGATTAGAAACCTTCTAAACACCTATAATATTTTAAAATAATTGTTGGAGATTTTATATCTTTTAAAATGTAATAAAATAAAATATGTATATGGATATAAATCTCGGAATTCCAATCTATAAAGTTGAATTGAAATTAAATTTATTTTCTAACACTGCAAAATAAATAAAATGGATCGTCAAACTTAAGCATTTAAAATATATATTAAACTATCAATTAATTTTTTTCTAAAATTAAGCTATAAAAACTATAAAATAATCATTATCAATAAATCCAGTGATACATACATTTGAGATTAAAAATTAAGATAATTTGGTTGAGGGAGTTCACATGATATTATTTCTATAAAATGATAATTCTCTAAGTTGGAAAAGGATTTGCGGTATACGGTATTTGCAAAAGAGTTTTGATAGAATTTATTTGAAGTTCGTTAGAAGTGGAATATAAGTCTAATTCAACCTCATAAAACCGGTTTAAAATTTATTTCTTAACGTAGTATCAGAATCATTTATAAAGTTTATTCTAATGAAAGTTTTTGAATTTATCATGTCCCTCGCTATCAGACTCAGTGTGTTAGAAATCCTACATCAACTAGAAATTAAGATATTTCTTAATATATAAATAAATGCAAATTTAATTGTATTTAATTTTATATTGAAAGATTGTGAGAAAGTTCTGAAGAGAATGGCAAGTTTTTAGTTAAATTGTATATGCGAGACATGGATATTTGAATAGAATTTAAATACACACAAAAAAATTGATAAATTCCTATATTCTTTCGCGTTTCATTTATAACTTTTCAACTTTTATCATTTTCATTCTCCAATTGCCATTTTAAGATCTTACCATAAAAGATTATCAACTAAGTAATGTAATTGAAGATTAATTTATTTTTAGTTATTTATCGGTATAAAATGAAATTATTTGCATAAGCAAACTCTTAATTCCATCTGGACAGTAATGTATGCGTGTTTTTGCAGTGATAATGTTAATAATATAAAGTATAGCCCTTGGCCCGGCCTCCATACTTTTTCTCTATCTTCATCACACACATTTCAATCTTTTTCGCTTTTGTCTTTCCTTGTCCTTTGATTGTTGGCATAAATTAATTAATATTCGCCATCCCTCACTTCACATAGAGAAGCTAGAAGTCCATGGGGTTTCAGCTTGTGAAGAAGAAATGTGAGAAGGATCTTGGTTTAAGCTAGTGCCCGCAAAGCAACCAACAACAAACAACACCCGACAGTCCTAGTAGAGGGCAACAAAAACAGCCCAGCTACTACTGTCTAATGGGGTCGGAGCAGAATCGATTTCCTCAGCACGAAAGAGTATCTTTCTCACTCCCTCAATCTCACGCCTCATTCTATTACTCTTCACCAATTTCATTTCTGAACCACCTACACTTATGCTTTATAGATTATCTGCCACTGTTAGAAGGGTTTTTGGGGTTAGATCTGAGGTCCCAACTACATAACCTAACTCCAAACTTGTATATTTTCTATTTGGGATCGCTTCTCATGTTTTTTCATTGCTGTTTTCATTCTATTAAGCACATATCCTCCTCAGATCTCACGTCAAACCATGATAATTGCATTAGTAACTTAGTTTACATATTGGGTGCCATTGCTTTTCTGTATCGCCTTCTGGTTATACTTGCATCTGTTAGCCTTCGAGAACATTATGGACGACAAACAATTCCCACGCCCAGAAACCTGGTCGATCATTTCAAACCCGCCCGAACTGAACTTGAACCGATCTGATGGCTGAATTATTAGTTTTTCAAAGCTGCCCCTTTTTATCATTTAGTAGAAGCTTTGTAGAGAAATATTTCACCATAAACTAGTGTGAAGGGCGGCCTACTTTACTTCTTTTGGTGCAATTGCCCTTTTTCTTTTTTATATTTTATTTCAATTTTTCAGTCAGAATCTAGATCCATATTTTATTATGTTGTCTTATGTAAACCTTGATTTTGAAAAACTACTGAGAATTCTATATGCCGAAGGATTCTCATGTTTTTGTATGCAATAGAGATGAGAAAATAAACCCCTACGACCAATAATCATTTGAGATTGTTTTGTTTTTATGTTTTGGTAGGTGTTGAAAGAATACCTGTCGCTTATAATAATAAATAGAATTTTTGCTTTATCTTCTTTCTTTTAACAACCAGTAGATTCTTTCTTTCTCTTTCTTTTTTTTTTCCCCTTTATGTGTGTAGGTTTGTGTCATATCCTAATAGCCTGGACTACCCACGTGGATAAGGTTGTCAAATTCTCTCAGTAACTCATAAACTGTTACAATTTTACAAGGTAGGGTAAACAAGCTAACTTTCTAGATGAACTCCCGTAAACTTTTGAGTGAAGAAGCTAGCTTGAAATCAAATACAATTTTTTACCCCAAAGTGACTGTCTATCAAGGCTCAAATGATTTGAAGAAATTAACTCCCTTTTTAAAAAAAATTCACTTTGGTAACTTATGTTTCAATTTTTTAAAAATGATTTTGTTATGGGTGTAGTTTGATCTTTTAGTTCGTACTATCAGACTTTATTACTGTGGCTTGATACTTTGCTTTACTATGAAGTTGTAATGTTGAATTATTGTTGTGTTAAAGAGTATTTTCTTATGCATATATGTCATTATAAAAAATTTAATATTAGGTAACCTCTGAGGGTTCTGTTATATGGTTCTTATATATATTTGTTCATAATTAGCAAGTATATGATGTAGCTTGAAGCTAGAAGAATCTGTGCTTAAAATAATAAAAAATTACTACTTGTATACAATTTTAATGTAAGTTCCATATTCTCATTCACACAAGGAAAAATTTTATTAAAATTAAATTGATGTTTGTTGAATGAGTCTTAAATGACTGTAAATTTGTGAGCCACTGTAAATTATGGCTATTGGGATAATTACTTAAGAACGAATGAGGTGAGAAGATGAAGAGTCCTGTATTAGTTTTATGAGTCTAAATTTGCTCTAAGCAGCATAACTTTATTTGTAAATGGCACATTTTATCTCAAATTTTTTGAGATTTGTCCTATAAAAGCTTTATAATTTCAAATAGTTGTGCAAATTGGTAAACAAAATCAGATTAAAAACTTGTACTGCTTTTGTGATTTTGTCTTGACTTTTGACTTGCATGTCTGAGATCATTCTACATATTGACTGGAATTTGATAATTTGATAACTAAGAAAAGAGTGGGACTAGGGCAGTTATAAGATTAAAGGAATAAGTCTGTAACTTCCTGAAGGATTGCCCAGTTTTCCTTACATTTCCTAAAAGCCACTATTTCAAATAAGTTATTTGGTATTTTTGGCTAATACTGGGTTCTGGTTCCCAGTTTCATAGAGTTTCTTTTTATTAGCTGGGGTTGTGCTTACTGTACTTCTTTTAATTTATTTGGCTTGAATAAACTGCTTGCATATTTCAAGAATTATTTTCAGGATCTTGATCACATTTGAGAATTGACAACATTGTTTATTTGGGCCCTTTATTGATTGGCCTGTGGTCTCCATTAAGGAGCCTTCTATCATAAAGATTTTTTAGTGCCTGATTCTTCTTGATTTTTCCTTGCACCTCTGTTTAGGAGTAGAGCTTATTCTCCACTATTCTGAAATCTTTCTTCCTTCTCATTAATAATACTGGAAGCCAAAAAAAGAGAAAAACCAAATTATGTATCCTTATAATGTGTTTTCTTTTCAGTTCCCTATCCTGAGCTTGTCACATCTTTGTCAGTCATTTGTCCTAAATGAAGTAATCCAACTATCACATATATCTCTTAAAAAGGGGTCAACCATTCTTCTCCTCTACTATGCCTCTTTTTCTTTTCGTGTCAATCAACCTGTGGGATGAAAATAACTCAAAAAATTCATAGTTTTCTTTCAGTGCTCTAAATGTAGTATGCTATGCAGTCAATAATGTCACTATCATGGTGAATCGGGGGGCACACATTTGCAAAACCTGAGCCTGGGCAACACAATAGGCTCTTTCATTTAGGAAAAGCAGTTGTTATTTGTGAAGGAAACATGGAATTCTTGCATGTTTATGTTTGCAATTTCTGAAGCAGTGCTGAAAATCCAAAGCCAGACAGGTTTCTTAACCTGGGTCTGTTGTTGGACAGTGTTTGCTGCATGCCCCATTGCTGGATAGCTCTGGTACCTTGCTTTTGTCGCTATTTACCCAAACCTTCCAGTCTTCTATCTTTGATCTGTGCCCATTGGGTTTCAGTTTCAGACACAGGTGGTGACACTTGGCTAGCTGAGAGCTGACTACTGAATTAGGGTTTCGGTGGAATTGGGCCATATAGGCTACACGTTTTTCAGTGTTTCTTTTCTCCCTTTGTTTTTGGTTTTTTGGGCTTCCGTTTGAGTCAAGTTTAACTTTCATATTTTTTTTTAAAATCATAACATATAATATAATAAACGAAAAAATAATAGAATAATAAACTAAATAAAGCATGCATAATATGTAATATAATAAAGGAAAGAGTAACAACAGTAAACAAAACAGTATAGTAAATTATGTAACAATAATGATTGAAAGACCCAATAAAACATAACATCTAATATAATAAATTAAATAATGATAGTCATAAAAATATCTAGAATAGCAGCTACCCCTCCCATTATCTTCCAAATCTAAGCTTAATTTTGCTAAATTTGGGCAGTAAGATTATTGTAGATTTTCTTAAATTTCTTAATACAGGTCTGCAACTTTCAGTTTTCCTTTTTTTTCAAAATTTTATGATCTCATTTCTTCATTGATAAGCATTTTAATTGCTAGAATTTCAGTGACCTTCAAGTTTTCAAGATGAATGGAGGATAGATTCTGTTGATCTCGTGCTCTCTTCTGCTTATTAATTGAAACAAAGACAGTATGCATCTATGAGAGGGCACAAAAGCATTATCCTGAAATGAGAAAAAGGAAACATCAAAGTATCAAGGAAAAATGAAAATGGCTATAAAAACCAAAAAGCTTTCCCATCCCTCTGTTTATGTTGTATGTAAAAGAAGTCAAAAGCAAAATCTTATACCATTTCAAAAGTCAAGGTAGAGAGACCTTCGAAAATATGGCATTTGTTTCTTGACCAAATGCACTGAAGAACTGTATAAACTTCTATTGCCGTATAATTGAGCATAGCCTCCTTTTTCCTGCCAAAACCTTTTAAATGTATTATGAGAAATTACTCTTGGGTTGCTGCCTAACAATTGTGGCACTTAATGCTTGCACATTAGGAGAAAGCATAGTGTAAAGTCTAAAAATCTTAGAAGTGGAGCATGTCATTAGAAAACACTATAATTTTCAAGTGAAGGAGTTAACCTCAGAGCGTTTTAGATTTATGAACGAGTCTATCAAGGAGAAACTACTGGTTACTAGGATAGTAGATTAAATATTGAAGGAGAATTACATTAAAAACACCAGGAAAATATAAGGGCCAAATTGTTGTCTATTAATTAACAGTGAGATTGCTAGAATCAAATTGCAAAAAGGACACCGGACACCGGTCACTTGTAGAAATTCCTCAACAGTTTTCATAAAATTTAGATCATAGATATAAACTTAGATCCTAAAATATATGTTGTGATTGCTAACTGTAAGCTTTTATTTTGGCATGCGTAAAGGTTAAGTGATAATATGGCGAAATATTTGTTGATGTTTGTGTGGAACAGTGAAAAGATATAAAGAGGTTGAATTCTTGTTAATTTAGGATTTCAAAAAGAACTTTCAATAGTTATTGTTTCATTTCAGATATACTTGTTATTGATCTCCTTTAAACTTTGTGTAAATCTATTTTGTTCCCTTGCATTGACAGCGAAAGAGATGGGGAGGATGCTGGGGTGCATTTTCTTGTTTCGGTTCACAGAAAGGTGGGAAGCGCATTGTACCTGCATCTCGCATCCCTGAGAGCAGCGGGCCAGCCTCTCAGCCAAATGGACCTCAAGTGGTTGGGTTGACGAATCAAGCTACAGGGCTAGCTCCTTCTCTCTTAGCCCCACCTTCTTCACCAGCATCCTTCACTCATTCTGCCCTTCCTTCCACTGCACAATCACCTAGTTGTTTCTTATCCTTGTCTGCTAACTCACCTGGTGGTCCTTCATCTACAATGTATGCCACGGGACCATATGCTCATGAAACACAGCTGGTGTCTCCTCCAGTCTTCTCAAATTTCACTACTGAACCATCTACTGCCCCTCTCACTCCTCCACCTGAGTTGGCTCATTTAACAACCCCCTCTTCCCCGGATGTACCTTTTGCTCATTTTCTCTCATCTTCAGTGGATCTCAAAAACAGTGACAAGGGTAACTACATCACTGCAAATGATCTTCAAGCTACATATTCACTCTACCCTGGAAGTCCTGCCAGTAGCCTTATATCTCCAATATCAAGAAACTCAGGTGACTGTTTATCATCCTCCTTTCCTGAACGGGAGTTCCGTCCGCAGTGGGATTCATCACTGTATCCTGAGAATGGAAAATATCAGAGAACAGGGTCCGGGAGGGTATCTGGGCATGACACAAATGGTGTCACTAGTGCATCCCAAGATACAAATTTCTTTTGCCCTGCTACCTATGCACAATTCTATTTAGACCAAAATCCTCCATTTCCTCATAATGGTGGGAGATTAAGTGTTTCAAAAGATTCAGATGTTCAGTCTACTGGTGGAAATGGACATCAGAGTAGACATGCTAGAAGTCCTAAGCAAGATGTGGAAGAAATAGAAGCTTACCGAGCATCATTTGGTTTCAGTGCAGATGAGATTATAACTACCTCTCAGTATGTTGAAATTTCTGATGTAATGGAGGACTCATTTGCTATGATGCCCTTTGCTTCTGGCAAGTCAACAGTGGAAGAAAATATAGAGCCTTCATTAATGAAAGGATTTAAAGCTCAGGAGACTCAGGTGGCATTGCAGAGTCTTAGAAGTCTTGGCTCAGATCCCGGTCCAGTAGGCAAGGAAGCACACAATCAGGCCACTATATATCAAGGATATGAAGGTATGTTGTAAATTCCAGCTTTAAATATTAATTTGTTTCCTTGCATCTTGCGAAACCATGGTAATGAAAAGTAAAATAGATTAGCACTTCTAAATTACTTGCAATTTGGTTTCAACATTATATATAATATCGTTTCTATAACTATAGCCTTGGTGCTCTGTGCTGTGTTGTACTGACTTTTGATGGATAAAGGTTTTAGTTTTTTTGTCCGGTAAGAATGTAAGACATTGGTCATCTTCGTATATTATCTGGAAAATATGGAGGGTAATTTTGTGTTAGGGTGATTGATTGTATGCATTTTAACAATTGGGATTTCCTGTCTTCTACTTTTTCATACCCTTTTCTTTATACCTGTAAGCAAATATGTCTTTTCTTTCATGTCAGATCATAAATCACAAAGGCATTGTAGCAACAGCTCTGGATTCAGCACACCAGAGAACCCGAATCTTGTAGATGATGAGGATATATTTTCAAAAATGGAATCTTCCAGAATTAGCAGGAAATATAAGATGGGGTTATCGTGCTCCGATGCTGAGATTGACTACAGGAGAGGAAGAAGCTTACGAGAAGGAAAGGGAATGTGATTTGGCATGACTAAAAGTTAATCAGTTGAGAACAGATTATCTGTTATCTGTGTATTAGTTTGTAGCTTTGTTTTAAAAAAAGAAAAAGAAATTCTTTACTTGGGGTTGTCTAATAGATGGAATGACCTAACTTAGATCTAACCGATTCTGTCCATCGTGTTTGACCAGATCTTACTGATCAATGAATGTAGTCTCTTTCTTCAAGCGAGTTCAGATTAATGTTTGAAGTGAATGAAGTTTGGTTTTAAACAACGAGCAGTGTATCAATCTGCATTTGTTCGTCTATATAGGGCTTACAAACTTCGCACAAATCTCTACTCTTTTTAGCGCATTGGTGTTGGCATGGTAATTAAAAAATCTGTCTACTGGATTTGGATTTTTCTTTATTCGTAAAAGCGGGAATGAGTTAGAGGCTGTAATTACTCATCCAACATTCGTGATGAAATTTTGGTTAAACATATTTTAGCTACTCTTTAGGTGTAATGAATTCTTAATTTGATCTTTTCATGCTAGATTGGTCTTTACGTGTAAATGTTACTGATTCTATTTGTGTCATTGTTGTCTCTTTTTGTCTTAATTTGATTCCTATGTTTATAGTGTGTTTAATTTGGTAATGCACAAAACATAGACTAATTTGAGAATTTGTTAAACAACAAATTAAAAATATAGGTTTAGTAGCTATTTTGGCCTTTTTATTCATTTTTCTTAATTTGATTTTACAATTTTGAAAGGTCTTAATTTAATTTTAATTTTGTTTGAAAGTAGTCAATGTATTTTTTTGTCTGATTGGTGATGGGATTAAGAGAGTAATGATGTAGTATAATAACTTGACAATGTAATGATGTACCAGTTGACAATAAGAATTTGTTAAATAACGTTAAAAATATAGATTTAATAGTTATTTTTGGTGTTTTTATTTATTATATTGTATAATTTGATTTTACTATTTTGAAAAAACTTAGTTATTATATTCTTTAATGTGACATGAGTAGAAACACTTATAATATAATTTTGTATTCATAATTTTTCCTTTAAACATTGCTTAAGTATTAATAACGTAAGCAAAATTTAACAGAAAAAGCAAAATGTAAAAAATATCAGTTAAATGAAAACACAATTAATTGTGGTTGAACTCCATACCATTAATTATGAGTAAATAACTTGTTTCTCAAAATATATGAGAATATTAATTATGAACAACACTGCTGTTATTTTTTATCAAGAGTTTGTCATAAAAAAAATCAAATGCAATTGAAAAAATTTTAGCCAAAAATATTAGGATAAGTTTTTTTTTCGTCAATATTAACTGGAGTAATTTTTCCGTTGATGTCGATTGAAAAGTTGATAAAGAAAAACTTTAACTAATATCATAAAATATTGAAAATTTCATAAAGAAATACTTTAACTAATAATTAAAATTAACTTCCATATCGATGTCTACCTAAATAATTATAATTAATATCAACTAAACATTTTTTACCCAAAATAATAATAAAAGGTTTCATTAATATCAATTGAAATAATCTAATCGAACTTTAATCGAAAATAACATCAATCGAAATTTACTACAAAAATTATTAATATTAATTTATTTTAATTATTAACAATTGTTTGATATTTAAATAATTATTTGTATCTGATGTTAATTAAAATAATTTATTTAAATAATACAAAAGTTAAAATTCAATAAATTCAAAATGTTTTATTCAATAAACACGTTTAATAAAACAAACAATTTGAAATGAAATGAAATGAATTCAAACTCAAATATATATTTTAATGTCTTATAACTTCCGAATTCAAACTCAAATATTTGAATGTCTTATAACTTCCTTATTCAAACTTAAGGTAAAGAAATTCTTACTATTATATAAAAGTTTACCATCTTTATCTTGTTTAGGATTAGTGATATATTGACACCACTCTTTCCAAAATGTAACTACTTAACAATTTTTTTTATCAATACAACTACATGTTATCTTATTGTTTATTTATATTTATTATTATATTAATAAAAGTGGTTAACAATTCCTTTTATTAATACAACTACATCTATCCTATTGTTTATTTATATTTATGATTATGATTATTATATTAATAAAAAGGTTGTTAATTACTTGTATTTTGAAAAGCTGATGCCTTAGATATACTTTTCCTATTGTTTAGTGGCATCTTGGTCTACAGACTAATACACAGATTAAGGAGGGTATGCTGGTGGCGATGAGCCAAATCTCAATGGAATGTTTTGGTTTAGGAAAGGTGTCATGGGTTGATGGAGAAATTATCACAATCTATCATTATGTTTTGGCGCAACCAGAGTTTTTTACAAGCATGCTGATAATCAACTTACACCAATGTAACACAATCAGTACCTAAAAGTCTTCAAATGTTAATGCAAGGAATATCATCTTTACGTAGTTGCGAAGGAAAGGTGCAAGTGCAACTTCTCCCATTCAAATCATGTTGTACAAGCAATACTTTGGCTTTATTTTATAAAAAAAAAAACTAATACATTTAAAAAAAAAAAAAACTCCATGATTATATGAATTTGTCCACAACTAAATAGTAACAAGCAAAAAAGTAAAAATAGTTTCTTTTGTACAGAGATTTGACTATTGATTGCGAAGGGTACATGGCTGATGGCTAAACCATTCTGACAAGAATTTCCATCAGAAAAACGAACAAAGAGCATCCAAACGAATGCAAATTCCTTACGGACATTACATGACGAATTTCATCATGTTGAGGGAGTCCAGAAAGTTGTTGTGGAAAGGATCGGAGATGTGATCAATGAGGTTCTGAACAGGACCTTTACCCGTCAGTGCTGCTTGCACGTAAAAGCCTAACCAGGCAACCATTGCCAAGCGTCCATTTTTAATTTCTTTTACCTTCAGCTCTTCAAAGGCTTCGGGATCGTTGGACAGATTCAAGGGATCAAACAAAGCTCCTCCAGGATAATTTATATCACCGGGCAGGTATATCCCTAGAGGCTCCAATGCCTCAGTCCCACAATATCTAGCGTATTCCGGTCCAACCTGTTTAGAATCTCTAATTATTATAAATCTCCATTAACATTAGCATACATGTAGTATCATCTAGTGTCTGGAGAGTAACACCACAATCCATTTCTAAGATAAGTGTATCCAAGAAAAACAAACTTGATAACCTAACAAAAAACTTGTCTAAACTTGGACAAATATGACAAAATAGGTACAACCAAAAACAGGGAGAGAAACACAACATAACAGTTCATTTGGAAACACAAGAAGAAACCGGAAGAAAAATATTCTTTGACAATGTCACTCCTTTCAAATTGATTGTTGATCTCATTGAAGGAAACGAAAATAGATAAAAGTTCATATTGATCT
Source organism: Phaseolus vulgaris (assembly GCF_051622355.1). NCBI lineage: Eukaryota > Viridiplantae > Streptophyta > Magnoliopsida > Fabales > Fabaceae > Phaseolus > Phaseolus vulgaris. Next base: position 1,286,442 of record NC_143498.1, read on the forward strand.
TGTTAAATATAAGTTCATCAATAATGTGATAATATATGAACCCATAAGATGTAACACAACTTGGACCAAAATGTTAGAATGAAAGTAGAAAAAATAGAGCTACATCTTGTTACATTACAGTTTTCCGTGGAAAAGACCCAACATGTTTGTAGTCACAGTTTAACATTTGTAGTCTACTCAGTTAGACCAAGGACCATTTTCTTCGACTTTGACAATTTTGGTGACACGAGAGATCATGAAAAGGCTTTGGAGATGGAGTTGCAACATAGGACACAAAAGGACTTGTTTATATATAGTAGGCCATTGGATTCATATCTTATGTCATTCAGTCGACCATACCACATTCCTATATAATAAAAGAGTCAACATCAAATGTTACCAAACAATTTAATGATAAGGCTAGTCGACTTAAAGAAATTACATTCAAGAGACAAATAAGAATGAAGAGGACAATCTTCAAGTTTAATGAAGGGAAAGAGAGACTTGGCAACTCCTTTGAAAGCAACTTTAAACTCATTTCCTAAGGTAATGAGGCAATTTTTTGAGAATACATAGATATTATTAGATATTATTTGATATTATGATATATTATAGATATTGTTAGATATTTCTATCTATGTAATGGGCTTAGCCCATATTTTTAGAGTCCCTAAGATATTTGGTTCTACATATTACTACAACACAACTGAAAATCATGCTTCTACCATTAAGCACTGATTTTTGGGTAATACTTTCCTTTTTATTGATGATCATGGTATCCTTGATCAAGGAACCAAATCTAAACAAAAGAAAACCACAACATGTAATGTTTCCATTGAGTTTCACAATAGTGATAGTAGGAGCTTCAAAAAAAGGAAGAACAAGACCTATAAATGGCATTTCCATAACCAAAGAAATAAAAACTAAGTAAAGGATCACAGATCTCAGATCCAATATCCAAAGAAGATTACGGTGACAAGATAGGGATAGAAACGGGACCATGAAGCACCAACAAGAGTATTGGTGGTGTTGCATATAAATTTGGATGACAAAAAGACAACGCACTAACTACACACATGTGACAAAACTGCACAAAGAGGTAGTGCGTACATGCACATGAAAGAGTTCTTGCCTCCAAAACTCTTAAGATTGGGTCTCACTCAATAAGGTGCACTGGATTTGGGATTTGCCAAAGAAAATGGTGGCCAATGACGATAGACAACAATGGACGTGACCAGAAGAGGAAGAAAGATAGTGGACTTGAACCCATTCCAATATCAAGTTAAAGACTAAGATTAAGATGAACAACTTTTCACTCAGCTAAACTAATTGTGTGTGTGTGTATAACAATAGTCTAGATATGATTTACAGAGATAGAACAAGGTTACAACCTAGGACACCTACAACCTACTCAAGAGAGATAAATATAGAAAATAGACAACGAAAAACAACTTTATGACAAATATCACAAGAGCTTTTCTAACATTTCATTACGTTATGTCTCTTGACATATGAAGGATTCCAGGCCATATTTTGTAGAATTAAAATGAGAAGGCTCATCCAATACTACCTAGTTGACAATCTGAAATCATATATGTTACACTACTTCACCGCTTAATACTCTGTATGTAGTTCAAAAACCACCAGATGAAAAATATCACAAGAAAAAAAATATAAGAGCTGAGACATAATTGTTAACATAGCTCACAAAAGTAGATAGGGGATACAAGCATTACCATAAGGAGTGCTTGGCAAATAGCAATGACGACCACTCCCTGACTTCCAGCAAAGTGGAGGCCTTGGATGCCAAGGTAATCCAGAGTATCTCCCTATTGAAAATTAAAATATTCATAAGCAAGGAAGTGTCCATGACCTTTATTACAATTATCTTGGGCATAGTAATAACACAGTCATATATGAGAGCCTCCACTTATACTACTACTACTACCACCACCACTATCACTGTCATCATCATCAATAGCAAAACACATTGTCAATGTGGTAAGGGAGAAAAACATGATCAAAAAACCTATTACAAGATACAAAATATGCTAAAAGCTATAATCAACATCTTTTAACTTCAATGAAATTTATCATATTGTATGTCTAATGTATTCTTAGCAATAAAATCATTCTATTCTACCCTAATATTTGAGAGAGAACAAATTGTATCAACATTTTCAATTAATTAATAACACAAACTTCTAAATGATAAAGCCCAACAAATTAACAAGCATAATTGTACAGAAGACGGTTCAAGAGACAGGACATCCGAACCTTGAGCTTTGAATAACCAACACGCCACCATACAGGTTCTACAAAGTGAAAGGCTCCCAATAGGTCTAATATTTCTGGAATCAGAGCTCCAATAGACGCAAGCATAGCCCACCGAGCATGCAATATCTCAAAACTTAATGATGAAAGAGGTTAAGATGATCATATATAAAGCTTCACACAATATAGAAATATCATGAATAAATAATTTTGTGTTATACAATATGTTTTTTCTGTTAATTTGAAAACAGTCACTTCAAATTATAGATGAACTATTTAAAAGAAACAATAAATTATTGTCCAAACTATACCGTAATAATTAACAATTTTTATTTTATACATAAGTAAATAAAAAAATCAAACATTTTATCATATGAAAAAATACCAGACATGACAAAAAGCAAAAACACATGCATAATGGCTTCCATTAAAATATTAAAAATATATAACATACTTGAAGTATTTCTGCAGAGCCACAGGATCCTTGCCTAGCCCCGCAATGTCGAAGCCATAATCCCCAGGCAAGTCCCCAGTAAGATATGATGGGTATTCATACAATATAGGACCAAGCCAACGAGGCCGATCCTCTCCATACCAAGAGCTGAAAAATAGTTAAACATATTAATGAATGTTTAACGAAATTAGATTAAAATTGGACACACAAGTGTTAGTTGGAATAATAATCATACAATGAAATGATAATTTGAAACTCTCTTTTCTCTTATGTATTTTCTAGTACAACTCTTAAATAACAAAGTCAGAGATTAGTTAAACTAGTGCTCAAGGTATTCAAGAGATCCTGACCTCTCCCCATTCTCTATTCTCTGAGTACAAACCTTTCCCATAAGATAAGATCCCCCTCTTCACAATCCCTTTTTCTTATTTATATGCAACATGCCTTCTTCAAACTATCTACATAACTAACTCACTAATATAAGATATAACTAAAAATGGGTAAATGACTAGCCTATTGTAACCAGCTACTGATGGGGATGACCTAAGTACTCCTCCATTCCCCTAAATATTCACCTTGTCCTTGAGGTCCTGGTTGAAGCTTGATGATCAAGTCAATCCCCACCTTGCAGCCCAAAATAGCTCTACCCATCCTGGATCAAACACAAACAAGTAAGTGCTTCCAATCTCTTCAAGTGCTCTATTGTTTATTATGTTATTAACCCCATAGCAAAGCATCACTGCCATGTCTAACGAGAACCTGAGGCTCCATTGAGAATTTAACTATTGTAAATGGCAAAATGTGATCATCAAAGTCCTTCACTATCTTTTGCTAATTCTGACCTTTAAATTGTTGGAGTCAAGGTGAGTTTGAATCTCAAATTCGATAGCAATGGACAAGAAGAGTCGCATATAAGGAGAAAAGACAAGCAAACTTATTGTCTTAAGGTTTTTTTATTGAAGGTGATGTCATAGTTTTTTAATCATTTGGTGCCAAATCTCTCCGATTTCTCCCCTGGAAGAACCCAACATAATTGTTAGGAAAGGAGCAGTTTGTCTCTTAGTACTCGGACAAGGACCCAACTGCTCACATGTTCAGTTCCACTCTCACCTCCTCCTTTAGCCTTTTCAAGCACCCTATATTCTTGCACTGTACCTTCTTACTTAAGATCCAACAACATATTCTAAGGATTATGGATGACTAAAAATGACTAATTATAATGTTCCTAAACATTTATCCAAGTCGAATTCGGAACTCAAGAATCCCACCACTTAAACCATGATATTTCTCAACATGGTTAATTGGCATCAATTCCAGTGAACAACTGTACCCTCATCTCCTATCCTCCATTCTCCGACTTGTCTAATGCACTCCTTCCAACTGTACATTTGTCGAGGATCGGGTGAGATTTTCAAGAAGGTCTCCAGTCTTTATCATTCTCGCTTCTGACATCACACTACAAGATTGTCAAAACTACCACTCCCTTTCTACTATTCTCATGTCTTCTCTTTTCCATGGTTATAATCTTCTCTCTGGCCTCATTTCTTTGCTGAAATATGTACTGCTCCCTCTAGATCAAGACAGCTCTATATATGTTGGTTGATAGAACTGGATCAGGATAGAGTTCCATTTCGGCATGATTGATTTAGTTCTCACTTTTTTGTTTAAAAATTGTTTCCTAATACAATTCTATGTTATTCATCAATCAGTTTCTCATTCCAAATCTATTAAGTTTTTGAAATTTGTCTCTAAAACAAATGTTTTAAAACAAAAAAACACCACCAAGGGTTAGGATCACATGGTGGGAATTGTTTTAACTTAGCCAAATGTTTCAACCTCTAGTCCTGAGTCCGCAGTCTCCGGAATTTTCTTTACATAATACAAAATTTTCATTTTGAGTTGTGGTCACAGTTGAAACGCATACGATGGATAGTGTTGCTTACCGGGGATTACCTCTCCTTTCGAGCTTTGTTGGCTAATTCCTTGAATTTAGACGAGTTTTCTACAGCAAATTTCTTTTTCTCCTCCATTTTCCTCTGAAGCAACTCTCCTAGCGGACTATTAGCTATGGCTTTCACGGCAGTGAAAGGAATAGCTGAGAATAGTAAAACTCCGGCAAGCTTAAACGGAACATATTCTCGAATGAATCATAGGAAGAAAGAATGAAAGCAGTAACAGTGGAAAATAGAAAGTACGAAATGGAATAGCACGGACCTCTTGCCACGAAGCATTGCAGGAGAAAGAAGGCTGCTCTGTTTTGGAGCTGTTTCTTCGTTTCGGGGCAAAACTTACTGATCTGAAAAAGTCAGAGGAAGAAGAGGAAACTGACAAAGGATGAAGCGAAACCATGACCCCTCACTTCAAATGCCCTTACCCTTCTATATCCTCACACCTTAGTACTAATATCCTCTCCTCTCTCACTCATGTCTTACACAGAAAAATAACAGTTGTAAATAATATTATACCAATATAGATTTTGGAGTAATTACATAAATATTAAGATTATTTTAAACTATACTTTAAAATTATAAACAATGAAAATGCAATATTTTAAAACAAATTAAGTAGTTATTTGAAATTTTAAAAAACTAAAATTTTGATATAATTTTAAAAAAACTGAAGGATGCATTAATTTCAGTTAGTATGGTTTTTAATTCACCTTTTCAATACATTCAAATTTATTAAACAAATCTAGTCTAGTAATAATGAAAATGCAATATTTTAAAACAAATTAAGTAGTTATTTGAAATTTTAAAAAACTAAAATTTTGATATAATTTTAAAAAAAACGAAGGATGCATTAATTTAAGTTAGTATGGTTTTTAATTCACCTTTTCAATACATTCAAATTTATTAAACAAATCTAGTAATAACACGAGTTATTAATCTGCTTTTATTTTAAAAATTATTAAAAAATAGAATTAAAAAATATTATTCTGAAAGAAATGCACTTTTAAATAAACTATTTTTAGTGCCATTTTTTAATAAAACTTGTTCTTAATTAAATAAAAAAAACCACATTCTTAAATAACAACATTATTTATTATAAACTTGAAATCTCTCTATTTATAACACAACACTTTCTTTTGATTCTCATTACACACATTCAAAAATTATTTTATCTATTCAAAGTCAATGATCCAATATGCCAATTTTCTTGTAAGTTTCTTTTACTTTTCTATAATTCAAATAATCTAATAGGTTAAACATTTACAAAATTAAAAATAAAACACTCATTAATTTCATTTAACAATTTTAATAAAATACCCAATAAAATATCAGAATGTCAAATATTCATGAAAAAATTAATTAGTACTACTTGAATAAAAAAAATCAAATATAAAATTTCAAATATTAACATATATTTATTATCTAGTTACATTAATATTAATATTAGATAAAAAAAAATGTCGCAAATGTAATATATTTTTAAGCCTCTATATAGGTACTAGTCATTTTTTTAAGATATGAACCTACATAATTTATAACATTAATAAAGGAGATGGTATATACAAATTTTATTATTTTATTTTATAATTAATATTTTTTAGATTAAAATAACTATTTATAATAAAAAAAAACTACTTACAATAATCTAAGACATTAATAGGGGAATTTTATTTGTGTATTAAATTCTAATGTTATTTCACTCTTTAAGTGAATTTTTTTTAATAACTACCTAAAAAAAAGACTACATGTAATAAAATTATAAAAATTATTTATATTTATTTTTATAATTACTTTTTGTGATTTTTTTATAATTTATTAATAGTTTTATTTTAATAATTATTTATATCATCTTTATATAGAGAGGATGTATTATTTGGTTTTAATTGGAAAATTGTAATACTTTCATTAGGTAGATGTTTTATCAAAGAAGATAGCATAAAATACAAGTCAAATCTTTTACATACATTAGGTAGATTAGGTAGATGTATTATAAAAATCCTTTATTTTATAAAAGGCATCATTTGTTTATTCGTTGTGTTACGAAGAATAATATTACCATTACGAAATAAATTTTAAGTCTAACTCAATCCTATAAAACGGCTCATATCGATTTTTTATATTTAAATTATACATTTTTATATTTTAGTAAAAATAGGCTATTATTTTATCATCTAAAAAAAAATAAACAACATAACATATTAATATTAATTCACTCATAATTCTTAATTGTATAGTTATTAAATATTTATAAGATCTTATTAATCAAAACTTTGATTACATATAAAAACACTATAATTAGTCTTTTTTTAATCCACGAGATTAAAAATTAAAGTATTTTATTCTCATTTTTTACTACAAAATAAAAGACATTATTTTAATAAAAATAATTCTTGAAAAGAAAATTTGTAGATAGCTTCCTCATCGATGGATCATTTCAATGAAAAATACAACGGTTTCACACACTCTCATAAACAATAAATTTATACAAAATTTAGAAGAAGAAAAAAAAGTGTTATCAAAATGTATATATGTTGTGTTTGTATGACCATCTAACAAATTTGTCTTTATATAGATATTTAGATATATAATTGTTATTATGTAACCTTCATGAGATATAATTTTTGTGAACTTGATTTGTGATTTTTTAAAGTTTTGAACATATATATAATTTATTTTCATTGCTGGTGTGATGGTAGATTAACCTTATGCAAGATAGCTTTCGACAATTTCCACCAAATGATTGATAAAACTGAAAATATAGAAGGGATCAGATATGAAAAAACATTGATTAACATCACACTAGAGAGAAATTGATAAGTAGAGGAAGATCCACCACTTTAAATTAAAAATTTTAATATAAGAATTAAAATTTATAAAGAATAACTAAAAGAGAATTTTCACTTTGAAAAATTATTCAAATTTCAAAATGTTCAAACTTTTAGTAAAAAATTCTAAAAAAAACCATTATATATTATGGATTTACATAAAACTATTAGTATTTGTCATAATAGAAGAACATATATACTTTTAAGGCAGGGACAATTTTGTATTTTATAGGACATAAATGTTAATTTTAAAGTCATGTCCAAGGCAACATATTTTCACAATAACTAAATTTATTAAAGATTTAGAACAAGACATAAGACTAAAATCTTATATGCAAACACTAAACACATCATTATGATGAAAGGACTACTAAAAACTAGAAATAAATCATCCTAGATTTAATTATTTAACAAATGATGTATAACTTCTTTGAATTTATGTCAATTGTAAAATAGATATAGAAAATTCAAAATTAATTAGCATAAAGTGTTATTTATAATAGTTAATTTTCTCTTTTTAAGATTGTACAATTTTATTATTAAGGGATCTCATTATAAGTATTGGACAACTAAATCTCTATTTATTTTTTTGTTCTTCTAGAATGCTTATTAAGAAGTTAAAAGGAAAAAAGAAAAAAATAATTATGATAAATAAAAGATTAAGAAATTGTTTTTCATGTATACTTTTAGATAAAAATAGTTTATTTGAACTATGTTCACACTATAATTTAATCAAAAATCACATTCTAGTATAAGGTTGTTAGTTTTTACAATAACCACTTTAAATGTTGTATAAAAGACAATTTCATACTGGTTGATAACATAGAAGTTTTTACAACATGTAAATATTAATTAAATCATAATTTTTATTATATTATTGTTCATGTTTGCCTTTTAATTTATTAATATTGGTTAGTATAAGTTGTAGCTACTTGTATCTCTTAACTAAGGTTCGGATCGTAATTACACTATTAAAAAAGCGTTTACATTTTAATTTTCAAAGTTGGATTTAAAAAACTAAGTCGTATTGAGGAGTTTTTGAACTTTTTAAATTCAAATATATTCAGTAAATAATTTTCATTTTATCTTAAAAATTGTATTATGTTAATCAAATTTAAAATAGTAATTTAATACATAAAATATTTAATATAGCATTTTTATATGACATTTGCAGTAACCTAGAATATGAATGGATATATTTTGTGGAAAGAAAAGAAAAAATATAAAAATATTGATATTCCTAATTTGATGTTGAGGAGAAGGGGAAGGGGAGCGGGATTTGAATTTCAAAAAAACAAGTGTCCGTTGCACAACGACTAAATTTATGATTTGAAATTTATTGTTATTCATTATATATATTCGAAAATGGGGGAAGGGGTTTTGTATTGTTTGAATTGAAATTGATTTGAATTGAGTTAAGGAGGAGACGAAGAGAAATGGAGAAAGCAGGAGGAGTACTGTCGGCGAAAGAGGCATTCGAGAAGCTTGAAAAGGTTGGAGAAGGAACGTACGGAAAGGTGTACAGGGCAAGAGAAAAGGCCACTGGGAACATCGTTGCCCTCAAGAAGACTCGCCTCCATGAGGACGAAGAAGGTGTTCCTCCCACCACCCTCCGCGAGGTTTCCATTCTGCGGATGCTCTCGCGCGATCCCCATGTTGTCAGGTACCCTTTCATCTTCATCTTCTTCTTCTTCTTTCTCTTCTGCAATTTTTCTGTTGTTTCTTTCTTTCTTTTGTTTGCTTATTCCTAATTCCACACACACACACAGGTTAATGGATGTCAAACAAGGTCTGAACAAGGAAGGCAAGACAGTGCTCTACTTGGTATTTGAGTACATGGATACCGATCTCAAGAAATTCATTCGCTCTTTCCGTCAAACTGGAGAATCAATTCCACCTCCAACCATCAAAGTAATACATATTTTTAATTTTTCAGATCTCCCTCGATATTATTCCCTTTTCTTTTTTTAATCAATTTTGTGAATTGTCAATTTGGTCACAGAGCTTGATGTACCAACTTTGCAAGGGCGTTGCTTACTGCCACGGCCATGGGATCTTGCACAGGTTGCTAACCCCTTATCCTTGTTTCCTTTCATTTTTCTCGCATTTGCAAATGTGTGAGTATATATATACGTATATTAAAAGTTGAAAGTAAATCAATGTTTATTAAGGGACTTGAAGCCTCACAATCTCTTGATGGACCGGAAAACAATGATGCTTAAAATAGCTGATCTTGGACTCGCTCGAGCATTCACTGTACCAATTAAGAAATATACGCATGAGGTAAAGAGACACGAAAAATAGCATCTTCTCTAACAGATAATATTTTTTTTTCTCTATGGCTTCGTTTATCATTTGTATGTCAATATCTCTGTTTTCAGATACTTACCCTGTGGTATAGAGCCCCTGAAGTTCTTTTGGGAGCCACCCATTACTCAATGGCTGTGGATATCTGGTCTGTTGCCTGCATTTTTGGTAAGGATATATTGTTCAACTTGTTGTTTGTATGTCAGGTAGAGGGTTTACTAATCTTATTTGTGTCTCAATTGTAGCCGAACTTGTCACCAAGCAAGCACTCTTTCCTGGTGATTCCGAGCTTCAACAACTCCTTCATATATTCAGGTGAAGCGTTTGACAATAATATACCTGGCGGTTTTTGTGTGTCTTTGTCTACTCTGTTTGCTTAATTTTGCATTTAATTCTACCCTTTTATGCAGGCTGTTGGGCACTCCTAATGAAGAAGTGTGGCCAGACGTGAGTAAACTAATGAACTGGCATGAATACCCCCAATGGAATCCTCAAAGTCTGTCAACGGCTGTTCCGAGTTTGGATGAGCTTGGAATCGATCTGCTATCTGTTAGTTATCTTTGGCTAACTCTTTTTTAGTAGTTCCTGTTGAATTTCATTTCATTGTATTTTTCTCCTTTTCTTTTCAGCAAATGTTGAAGTATGAACCTTCCAAGAGGATTTCTGCGAAGAAAGCAATGGAACACCCCTACTTTGATGACCTGGACAAGAGGCACCTTTAGGGAGAACAAATTGTTTGAAGATTTGGATGGTAGAAATTTAGGACCAACAATTTGCTCCTTGTATGCTTCTCTCGAGCGTTTGTACCCCATGGTGCGTTTTCGGACAAATACTTTTTGCTCGTGGAATGGGATTTATATGTAGTAGTATTGCTTCTAATGTTTTCTAGACATTCTAATGAAAATATCAAGATATCTTATTATGATGAAATTCTCCGTCTTTTTTATGCCAAATCCCTGATCTGGAGAAGGCCACTATTATCCTCATATAAGGATGGTCATTTAGAACTTGACATTTTAAAATGACGTATCGGCATCTAAAACTCCTCTTTGGAAAAGTTTCCATAAACAATTTTCTATCGGAAGTTAAAATTTAGGGAAAGTTAAAGAAATATTTATACCTCTTAACTTTTTTTTATTCTTTTATTCTTTTCTTAATAAAAATAATAATAAGTAACCGAGAGACATTTTATTTTTCTTATTTAGCTTTTAGTCTTGTTTTTTAAAAAAAGGACAACGTAATATTATATATATTAGCCCCCACTGGATTGTTAAGGTTTCTTCTAAAGGAGAAAAAAAAATAATGCTGACAACATTGCTGCATCACTTACTACTTTTTTTTAATACTTATTTTTATAACGGTAATATATTAATTAATAAAATTATGAAATTTTTCTCCCTCCCAGCTAATTAATTACTGTATATTTTTACTATTAAAAAATTATCAAATTTTATTCAGTTATCATCAAATGTGACAATATTAGTCCATCTTGTCTTCATTTCCCACATCCCACTGTCTCCATTTTCCACATCCCACCAACATGTACAAAACTTCTTCCCCTATCGAATCATCACCTCCCACAAACATTTTCATCTCCTGACGTGCATCCCTCCCGTTACCTCTTTTTAAAAAAATTCAACTTTCACTAACCATCGCTACAAAATGTTATATTCCTATTACTACTCAACAATATCGGTGTATTAAAAAGTTTCTCCATCAGATTCTTCATCACGTGCTTATTTGACACGCATCCTGCTGCTCATAATGTATCCTCGTGTTGTGAAGTCACATATCTTCTAGTCGACTGGGAAAGAAAACGTGTGACTTAGTACTTACGGTTATTCCATATAAATATAATTATTGTTAAAAAATACTACCTTGGGAATGTCGAACTTGTGTTAAAATCACAAATAATAATATTGCATTGCAACTTTAGATGTCACCTAAAATAGTACTTAAGAAGAGGTTCAGGAAATGTTTGAGAGTTTAATCATATCATCATTCATAAATTAGAAATGTAATTGAAAGAAAAAAATTATGTGATAAAAAAATATATTGTGTTATCTATTTGATGAGTTGTGTTTACAAAAGGTATAACATGAATTGAGGAAAAAGTGTTGTACTAAAGTCATTTGCATGTATCCATGAGTTCGTGAAATGGACCGCAAAGATGGATTTACGATTTCTAACAACTACGATGGATGAGGCACAATTTGGGAACAAGGTTGATGGAAGTTGAACAATCCAAGTCTACACTAATATTGTTGACATTCTTCGTTAGTTTGGGTTAGTGGGGATTTCTAAAAAAATGTAAAATAAAGGCAAAACGAAACAATAAAACACAAGGTCCATGGTCTATTTTGTGGATTTACAAAACAAAACAATAAAATGTTTGAGATGCCTTGACTAAGGTAATGTATGCACCTTTAGTAAATACTTTCATCATCCACATTTAAGTATATCTTTATGTACTTTAACATCTTCATTTTCAGGCAAAACCCTAGGTCACTAAATAAAGGGATAATTACATAAAACACTACAACTTGATGGAGGAATTGCGAGGAGTTGATCGTGTAATATGACATAAAGTAAAGACAGTCTGACGAGTCAGATGCCACATCCACAAACAAAGTTTCAATATGGATTTTAATGATGATAACATGAAATACATCATGGAGCAACCTGCATTTGATGTTGAATGAGAGGAAGTTCCGCAACATCTTTTAAGCATGCCCCCACAACATCATTTGGAGAAATTACTTAACATTGTCACTAATAGTGGTTGAGTGCCTCATTTGTACATTTTGTATTGAATGTTAGTTTTTTCACTTTATGACAATGTAATATTATATATGATTGTGTCACGTGACATGTAGTTGAAAATGAATGTTCATTGTTTTATTTTATAAAGTGCATATTGTATTGTCTACATTGTTACTAATTTTATTTAAAATGTTATGTAGTATTGTGAAATATGAAATGATTGATGTTTATCTTAAGTTTTGTAACAATACAAAGACAAGTGTGAAGTTGTGTAAAGAAAATGCCCTAACAGCTGATGATGGAGTCCCTACTATACAACTCCTGATTATTGAGGACATTCTAAATCAAACACGTTTTTTCGACAAGTGTGATAAGATGATTGAGTATGGGAAGAAGTTTTACACTAAGATAGTTTTGACACCTAAAATCATGAATTTTCCCTTGTTTGAATAGTTGGGTTTTACTTTATGTATCATTTGCATTTTGAAGGTTCAAAACAATTTCTCAAGCTAAAAGTTCCGTATTGGGATGTGATTAAAATGTTTTATTCCAGTATGAAGATTACAAAAGTTGGTAACCTACGTACTAAGGTTAATAAGAATAAGATTAAAATCACACGCTCATATACGATCGTGATATGACATTGAGTTTCATGATTAGATGAGAAATGTGCGGTCGAAATATAAGGAACGTAGGTAGTTTGAATATTAATGACAAACTATTACATTGTGCGTTCGTGCACATATTGAGTCCGCAAACCAACAATTTTGTTCAATTATTGCATGAAGACATTTTTATGTTACGAACCATAAAAAACAATATAGTGATTAATTGATCTTATTACATCATGCAACAAATGATCAAATATAGAGACAACAACATGTATTTTCCATTAGACATTAAAATTACACGGATCATTACTCACTATGTCATGAACTTATTCATCGATGCTTTTGGAACTAACCTGATCACACTATTTTGGACAAAAAATCTTTAACAAGTTGAATATCTTTCAAGTGAACAACGTTTGACAATATGTAGGATGAACTATAATGATGAGCAAGATTCCCAAGTACCGAACGACCATGTTGAAGACATTGCATTTCAACCCCCAATCCCCCATTATAGTCAAATGTTTTCATAAATTTAGGAGGTTATTTGGAAGTAATAATAATAATTAAATATTTTAAACATCAATGTGAAAAAAAGTTTTTAAAAGATTCATCAAAGAATTGACCACTATAACAAATGCTTTATGACTTTTATAACTTTCTCGAATGATAGCTATGAAAGCATGATTATTTTTTTTCCCTGTCTAATTATTGTAATTTAACTATTTTTGTCCATTTTATTGTATTTGACTGTGTTATAATTTTAATTATAATTTCAGTTTATTTTATAAAGTTTGACCATATTTACAAATTTCACTTAAATCTTTTATAATTATAAATATGTTAATATTATTTAATTTTTTCCAAATATATTTTCAACAATTTTACATGTATTGTCAAATATTTTGTATTTTTTTTTCAATTGAATTTTTAGATTATATATTTTAATCACATACGATTTTCATATAAAAATAAGTAAATTACATTTATTTTAACTACAAAAACAAAATTATTTTCTTAAGAAAAATTATTAATCATATCTATCATAAACTTTTTTTTTTTATTTTTACTTTTTTTTCTTTAATCAAGATAATCTCACTTTCATCTCCATTGAATTATTCCGCTTTTCCTTAATAGAAACAAAGCCTAGAAAATAAAAGAACTAATATTTTCTAAACCATGAACTTAGCTGCCTAATGCTGAACCTATTTCCCGCCAAAGACTGAAACCTGTTTCCCGCCTAAACTTAAACAGTCCAGAAGTAGAGAGGCAATACAAACATCTCGTCTCATATCGTGAAATCTGAAGTGAATGACAAAGAAAAAAAATGGTCTCTGCAACAAACCCTAACCCTAAATCTAAAAATGTTTACCACATCGGAGGTCTGGAAGTAGAATTTCCTTACCAACCATATGGGTCTCAGTTTGCGTTTATGGGTAGAGTAATCTCTACCCTCAATCAAGCTCAGAGAGAAGGCCACTGTCACGCGTTGCTCGAGTCTCCAACCGGCACCGGCAAGTCCCTTTCGCTTCTTTGTTCATCTCTCGCTTGGCAGCACCACTATAAATCTAAACAAGACCACCTCAAGCCCGCGCCGGAGGCAACCACCGATCCTCTGGCTTATGGCGGCGGATTTGTTCTCGAGGATATTTCACCATCTTCTGGTGTGCCAATTACCTATTCTAATGGCCGTATTTCTTTTGTTTATTTTTCGTTCTCCTCACCAAATTCTCCTTATCACCAGAAAACCCGGACCGTACGCAAACTGAGGCCAACAATAAGAAGCAGAAGAAAAAGGAAGCACCGACTATTTATTATGCTTCGTATGTTTTTTTAACTCTATCATTTGATCCCCTTTTGCTTGTTGCATTAGTAACTCATTTATAAAATTATTATTTTTTTCTTTAATTATTATCTTAGTTTCAATCAACCAGCATTGCTATATATTTCAGACATGTTTAGATTAGATTGGATGGTTCCATTCCAGAGTTTCCACGTCACACAGGTATCATCACTTAACTGGCTAATTTTTTGTTCTATTGTACAAGGAGAACGCACTCACAGATTTCTCAAGTGGTTCACGAATTGCGTAAAACTGCATACAGGGTACCAATGGCTGTGTTGGTAGGTTGAATCCATTTATTATTTAGCTTTTATTTATTTATCTTAACTCGTTCAATTTTGTTGACATCTTTTCTCCTAAGTAATTCACCTTTTGTTTTGCGTTTTTAACCTACATTAATGGAGCTAACGCAAAACATCATATCTTTTTGATATCATTCTGAAGAATTTTATTATTCAGCATTTCTCCAGACTGAAGCATTTTTAATTTCCTTTGTTATTTTTCTAATAATTTTTTAATATTTCATAATAAGCTTTTCTTTTTGTTTGTGAAGCATACTTATGTTTGTTTTGAAACATTGCTGATGAGATACTAATCAATACCCAACTTCTATGATAAAGATTTCAATTTAGCAAAGGTTTTAGTAAAAAGTATGCATTTTCACGATATGCAAAAAGATGTTACATTCAGCGAAGGCACGTGGATTTGAATATTTTCCCTCACTTATTTTGCCAGGCGTCGCGGAAACATTACTGCACAAATAAAAATATAATTGGCAAAGAGAATATCAATGAAGAATGGTGCTTTTTACCTTGACATTTTTTACTCTATGAGAGTCTCTTTTCTCTATTCAATCTTCACACTGATGTTTTTCATAAAATTTTGTCAGTAAACTATTATTGAAAGATCAGGCAACAGGGTGTCCAGAATTCAAGTGAGTGTATGCTCATCCAGGCATGCTTCCTCTCTATCTTTTATGTTGCTCTTCTTGAAGTAACTTAAATGAGAAACTTACAATCCATGTAGAAATGCTCATAAAGTCAAAGGTCATCCATCCCTTCAGAAAGGAGGATGCAATGAAGTGCATGACATAGAAGATATTGTAAAAGTAGGACAATTGGTCAAAGGTTTGACTTTTTCTGTTATTTTGGTATTTTATTTATTTCTTTACATGTCTATGGCAAGCTTTGTAATGTACAACTCTTCTGCTGTCTCCACTTTCAGGGTGCTCTTATTATGCTGCTCGTTCTATGTCAGATGATGCACAGCTGGTATTTTGTCCATATAACTACATCATTAATCCAGTCATCCGGGCAGCAATGGATGTGGATATCAAAGGAGCCATAGTGATTCTTGATGAAGCTCAGTGAGTTGCTGTTCTCTTTCTTTCTATTTGGTTGCCAGATCAATCAGACAGTTCTACGAGTCCAGTTAAATTGAGCTGGCTTTATTTTATTTTTTAAGATAGTACATAGATTCTAGTTGTCTATCATCTGTTGTATTGTAAATGTACAGTTGAAAGACAAATTTGTATAATTTGGTTGTAATATAATCCTGTTTTTCTCCATGAAATGGTCCTCACATACTTGCACTCTGCAGCAATATAGAGGACATTGCTCGTGATGCAGGAAGTGTGGATATTGAAGAGGATGTTTTGGATAGTATGCTATGAAACCTTACTCTTTTATTTTCATTGTCACTAATAATTGAGGCTTACTTTGATGGTCACTACTAATGATGCTTAACTAAATGATCATACCTTTGAAAGAACTACAAATGGAACTCCAGCAACTTTGCTCAATCAATGCTGCAATTTACCAACCGCTATATGAAATGACACAGGTAATAGGATTAGATATTGGGTTTGAAATGTTTGACTTATAAATTTATCCTCACTGACTGTATATCTTCAACGTGTGCTGTATTTGTGTAGGGCCTTACTAGTTGGATGGAACAGAAGAAACATAAGCTTGAAAAACGTGATTTTCACCACTATGTATCGTGGTAAGTTAAGGATTTTGCCATTTTGTATACCCCTATTTATTATTAGTTTGTGAATACAGTTTTTGCTTTGTAATTTGATTGTCGAGGTTCTAAAATTGTTATGCTTTTGATTTGATATAAGCATGCTTTATAGAGTGATATGCGACTGGTAGTTGATTGGGATTTCAATAATCACACTGAATCAACGGGTATTGGTAAAGGGAGACTCTACTTGGGTTGGGATAATGCTGTTAACTGTAATCTTGTTGCATGTTACATAATTTCTACTCTTAATAAGGTACATGAACTTTTTTTTTCCATAGTGAATCTTCATTTTTTTATTCTGATCAGGAGATTATCTATTATTTTTTTTTTTCATTCTTTTGAACCCATTTCACGTGTTAATAAGAATTGGTCTTCTATCTCGTCAACTTTGAAAATTCTGGTTGATTGCCTCCATTCACGTATGACATCTACTAGTGGAGAGCTGAAGTGTTGCTTTAAGCTCTATGAACTTTTTGTGGTTATATTATTTTTCCTATGTTGCAGTTGAATTGAATTGATATTTTTAAAAATTATTTAACTGTTGCGTCCTTTGTTGGCTAGAGCCTCAATAAAACCCATAACTTGTGAACTAATCTGGGATTTAATAACATAAGCTTCCTATTTGTATAGTTGGACTGGTGATAATGCTTTAGGAGAGCTTGAAGAAGCAAATATTTCGAAGCAGTGTTTCCCTATCTTGCTAGAATGTGCTACCAAGGTATCTAATTTGTTGGCATTTGTATTTATTCTTATGATTGCATGCTATTCATCAACTTGATAATTTGTTCAAGGCAATCAAAGTTGCTACAGACTTGGAGACAAATGAACCGCATATAAGTGGCACGGCAGTGATAACATTGGAAGGTTTGGAGTTATGGTTTTAATATTTGTGGAACTGTATTCAGTTATCGACTTAGCTCAAAATATTCGTGCCTACCAATGATATATATTGATCTCATTTCAGGCTTATTCTCGTCTCTAACTTATTTCTTCTCAAGAAATGGATCTCACATGTTGGATTACCAGCTTGCTCTTCAGCGACGTGTTAGAAAAGATACTGGTAAGTGGTTCCCATTTTACAGTAACAATAATATGCAGTAGAACTGTGAATGGCATGGTTGCTATCCATACACAAGCGAATGGGAAATGGTTTGGAAACCTTTTGGTTATATAATTGAATTTTTTGGAGTCTCTAATTTGAAATATTATAGAATCTAAATGAACAAATTAAAATTGTTTATGCGGAGAAAACAATTTAAAAATTTACCTTAAACATGAAAGATTAAATTGTTTTAAATTTTTGGATAAATGGTTGGTGTTGGAGTGCTACAGATTGTTACTGTTTTCAGTAAGGAGACATGAAATGAGATACAAGATAGTGTGTATTTATTTTGTGAACTGAAGATAAATGAGGATCCTTTTCCCTGTAAGATTGGGCGACCAATTACAGGTCAATTAATCAATGACATTATAAAAGGTTCCAATAGGTAGTATATAACTATATATTTTATGTTCATGCTGGAGTTGTCACTGCATTACTACAATTAACTTTCAACTGTTCTGCCAGGAAGAGCTACTGGAAACTGGACGTGCGCTTTTAGTTTATGGTGTTTGAATCCAGCGGTTGTGTTTAGAGATGTTGCTGATCTTTCTTTATCAATCATCTTGACTTCAGGGTAAGCATAATGTGTAGCTAATGACCAACGAAGGCCTGGTTTATACTTGTTCATGACAGATTTTTTTTTGTATTTTTTTCACCTGATTAAAAAATGCATCTCAAAATGTATTTCCGAACAGTGCGTGCCTATTAATCAGTGCAATTTCCAGAGTCTGGGGTCTACGGAAGAGCAAGTGGGCTGGTTGGGATTTTATAGTCTGACCTCATCATCTAGACTGATGATTTAAGGCAGGGAAAAGCGGGTCTTTTAAGCCTGATTTCATATAAGCATATAGTTATGACCGGGCCTGTATTCTTTTGGATATGGGTGGGACGCAGTGACCCAGTCCTTTTTTTTTTAGTTTTTGGCAGAATTAACATGAATTTCCAGACTAATTTTCTTAGAAGCATCTCTGTTGGAATACATGTTCCTTATTCCAGTGATGTATTCATGTCTCAAATGTTATGTTAAAATCTCCTAAATTAACTTGGCATCTTATTTGAAAAACTCTGTGCTTTGTCAAGTTCCCTCCTATTCAGTTCTTCACATTTCATTATAATGTCTGTACTGTAGATATGTCCAAATATATGTCTGGGTTATAGAAATAGCCTTTTCACTGTTATATTTTGTAATTTTTTTTTGTTGAAATACAGTTCAATAGAGGCATTGCTACCATAACCATTCTTATTAAAGGTAACTGATAAGGACTTGAATTTAATGGTGTGCCTAAATTCCACATTAATTAATGTGGGATGTTTGATGGAGTATTTAGGTATTTGCTTCTCTCTACATAATAGTTAGCTTTTGAGTGTGGGTTCCAAGTTCTTGGGTACTTATCATAAACTTTCACCTAATAATTCATAATTATATGTATGTGTGTCAATGTCGTACAAGTTTTTATTGCTAAAATGAGGGGGAGTCTGCAGTTCTTATTTTTAATTTCCATGACACTCTGCATGTGGGGACCAAGAATTGTTGAGAAATGAGCTTTGTTCTCATTGCATCTAAACTTCCTCACATCCTTGTAGTATTATTTACATACTTATTTTGGTGTTTCAGAACACTGTCACCAATGGCATCCTTTACTTCTGAGCTTGGAGTTCATTTTGAAACTAGTCTAGAAGCTCCTCATGTAATTGATGTTGACTCACAGGTCTTGACTACTTCTCCACTTGTCCTTTTATCCCTATAAGTGTTTGTTCAACAAGTTATAACTTATAACCTCTTGAGTGTAGGTGTGGCCGGCTGTAATCTCCACTGGTCCTGGCAATTATCCTTTGAATGCAAGTTATAAAACTGCAGATGGATATGCATTCCAGGTATGCTTTCCCTACTCATATTTTTCAGCACATGTGTTATTCCTGCATTTAGAATACGTCTGGTTATAGTAAGCTATGATTTAGGATGCAGTTGGAAAATCTTTAGAGGAAATCTTCAAGATTGTTCCAGGTGGATGCCTTGTGTTCTTTCCAAGTTATAAATTGATGGACAAATTACGCAACCGTTGGTCTGAAACAGGTCAATGGTCTAGACTAAATGCAGAAAAGCCTCTTTTTGTCGGTGGGTTATCCTTATTTTCCAAATGCCTATTGTGCATGATCAAGATGAGTTTCTCTTGATATGTTTGCTTTTACCTTTTGCTATCTTTTTTTTTCTGCTAAGTGCAAATGTTTAAGTAGAGATGACATTACTCTTGTATTTATATCTATGGAAAGCATTACTTGTAAATGTGTGATGAATATACATGGGTACTCTTATTTATAATGAAGAAAAGATAAAGTAATAAGGAACAAAATCAATACCTAACATAATAAGAAATATTTGATAAGATAATTTCTTATCAAATCATATCATATCTTCGTATTTAATGTAATCAAATCATATTTCTAACACTACCGTTGAAGTAATATAATATTAGAAATCTGATTACTTGTAATTGTGTGATCTCTTATTTATATATCTAATAATAATGGGAAATATTTGATCTTATCTCCTTGTTTGTAATCAAATAATAAATGATATCTCTAACATTATCTAAAGATGACTTTGTTGTCCTTGCAATTTTTTTGATTGTATTAAGAATTTGAATTATGTTTGTGGTTGATTTGTAGAACCAAGAGGAGGAAGCCAAGATGATTTTGAACTTGCATTAAAGGGGTATTATGATTCAATTCATCATGAAAAAAGACCTGCGCGGGGAAGGAAAAGAAGGATTAAGACAATAGATCTAAATCATGTTCACGCAGTTGATTCCCTACAGAATTCTAGGAAAGGAGGAGCAGCTTTACTTGGTGTTTGCCGAGGAAAGGTGTGTCAGAATTTTACTATTATCTAATTATTTTAGATGCTGCTTTTTTCTGGTAACATTTGGCATTTTCTTATATTCCAAAATTTCATTAAATGGTTTATTAAGCCATATGTACCTTGTTCTCTTACATTCAAAACATCAACAAAATACTACCAGGAACTACAGTTTTACCATTATAGAACTTCCTAAGAGTTAATTTTCCTCCAACCAAATTTTGTGGTAATAAGCTAACTTTGTTTGCCTTGGATTTATAATCTTTCTATATTACAATTCAATCCTTGCCCATCACCAACAAGCTTACAATGATAGTTCTTCTATGTCTCTTTTGTAATTTAATTGATTATATTTTAATTCGTGTGTTTACATTTCATTAAGTTCAATTTGGAAATGACATTATAAGTAATTAGGGAGTGTAAATAAACAATTAGTTGTGTTAGATTTCATCATAAAACCAATTGGCTTCAAGTAAAGTTGTTCAACATGTATATGAGTAGCACCTTAAGAATTGAGTAGGTGATGTGAGACTTCTTAATACCTCCCTCCACAGATATCTACCAGAAAAGGCTATCCTGTTAGAATAGGTGATTTACCAAGATTGGTAGAGGCTCTACCATACCACGTTGAAAGAGAAAAAGAATGGAAAGGATGCTGAAAATAGTGTATTCAGGCTACACAACAAAGTTCATTTTATCTAAGTTGATGACAATAAATACATGAAATGATATGGCCATAAATCATATTCTACTAAATATCATTCTAATAAGACATTCCTGTAATTATAAAGATCGTAATTAAATAAGGAAGCAAATAAAAAATATAAAAGTAGAATACATCTCAAGAGATTGTCTAAGATACTGTAAAATGTACAGATAACATCTTTAGATATTTCTTATATTTTATAGCATTGCTGTTATTTAAAATGTTTTAATCTGTGTAGATGATAACTGCCTTAAGATACAAGAATTCAATTTTCCTTTAGCATAGTTATTTGTGTATGTGACCTCATAATTATAAGCTTATGTTGCAGGTTTCTGAAGGAATTGATTTCTCCGATGATAAAGCTAGAGTAGTTGTATCCTTATTTCTAATTATAATTGACTGTTTCATCATTCTGTGGGGAGGAGATCTTATCTACGATGTGGCTATGATATATTTTGTGAGAATTGAAAGTAGGTATGCTCTCAGATTATCAAGATAAAGATTAAAAAATATGATTGTGAAATTTAACAGCTTCAAGGTAGCCTTTAGTTTGGGTGCTCTTTACTTTGGTTTTCTTAATATGTTATGGTAAGTGTAAAAGGGTTGGGATACCCCTTTGTATCCCCTTAATTTTATTTCATTCTTTGCTTACCAAAAAAAAAAAAGGTAGCCTTTAGTTACAATGACTTTGATCACACAGACATTCCAACGTCTAATAACCAATGTAAATGTTAACTATAGATTGTACGTCCTTCACAATCCTAGATCATTGTTGGTATTCCATTTCCAAATATGTAAGACTCCTTTCTTTTCTCCTATTAGTTTTGAAGGAATCATGCTACGGGAATAAAATTTTCTGATTACCTGATTTATTAAACTATCAGAAATGATATTCAAGTTGCACTGAAGAAGAAATATAATGACACCTACAAATCAGTCAAAAATCTATTGAGTGGAAATGAATGGTACTGCCACCAAGCATTCCGAGCTTTAAATCAAGCATCTGGTAAGGCTTAAGTCCATTTAAACCCAAAGCTGATTGTTTTTCAAATTTTTATTCTGATTTCCTTTTATTTTCTGTAGGGCGCTGTATACGTCATAAATTTGATTATGGAGCAATTATCCTATTGGGTATGAACTGCGTTCTACTTTGGTTCTCTTCCTCTTTATACGTTGTTCTTCTCCTTTTAGATTTAGAATTTAAAAAAACTGAGTTTTATATTTGAAAGGGGGAGGGTGGAGTTTATTCGGTTTTCCAGAGTATGCAAAATATTACACTGATGGTTGATGTGCAAGAGTTTACAGCTTTAAAGCTATTGTCTTTTTCATGAGTTGGTTTGGAACTAATCCTTTAAGCTTGCTTTGAATGCTGGTAGATGCTAGCATTGGAAAAGATTTTCCTATGGAATGTAAAACTTATCATGAGTCATCACAGTTATTCCCATCTGGCAACCATAAAACCAGGCAGTTCTGTTTTATTATGAGCTACCTATTTTTTTAGACTATAATAATCTGGTGTTTTCCAATTGTGTTCTGGATTGCTAGGCAGTTTATTATTGGATTAGGGTTTATGTTAACATTGTTCTTTTTATAACTATCAACTCTACACTTCCAACCTGATTTTCTATCATAATTGGTGCAATTATTCTTATGGAGTTAGATGAACGTTTTCAAGAAGAAAGAAATAGGGCATTCATTTCAAAGTGGCTAAGAAGACCGTTGAAAGTATATGACAGCTTTGATTTGTCATTGAAGGGATTAAAATCTTTCTTTGAGAATGTGAAGGTACATTGCATGTTAGTTTATTATAATCTACCTCGATCTCCTTCGAGGTTTAGTGGAAAAAAGATTACTAATGCATGGTCAACTTGCTGCAGGAACATTATGGCATAAATACAGTGCATGCCACACAGAGTTTGGATATAAATGGGGATGATGTCCATAAGAAGGATCAGAATGCAGGTTCTACAAGAAAAAAAAATCAGAAGCTGAAAAGGTCTGATAATGGAGGCGGGAAAGAAACAACAATGATCAAGAATAGCATTTCTTCTACGGCCCTAACCTCTCAAGATCTTGTCAAGTGTCAGCCATCAGCTCAAAACAATAGTGACACTTACAGTTGTAAATATCTCCCACAGTACTTTACTAAGACAGACCCAAGGTATCTCTATTTCCATCATTTTGTTGTAATTTGTATAATTTTTATTTTTTAGTAACTAAACGTCTAAACTTAACGATAAACACATCTGATTTTGAAGAATTGGGACAGTTAAATCCTTCTTTGACCTCCAAAATCAAATTTCATGGATATTAATTTCCTTTATTCCGTGTTTAGGTTGTGTTCTTTTTCTTACATATTTTGGTTTGGCCTCCCATGTTTTCATTTCTTTTCTCTTTTATGTTATCTTTTATGATATGTTTTGGTTTGGTTCCCAGGTTCAGTATTCCTTTATTTTCTTTTTATGTTATTTTTCATGTAATGAGTGCATTTTGAGTAGATGTCAAAATTCATAATGATGTCTAGCATGAGTTTTTTTTTTTAAAAAAGGAAATGCAGAACACAGCTGATTCTGTGATTGTTTATTTAACAAATAACATTTGCCTTTCGTCATGTCAGCTAATCTTCCTGCATATGTAGCAATCTAAAAGTAGATAATTTAAATAAGCCTTTCCCTTATGCTTGAACATCTTTCTATTTTGTTTTGGGTGGGTTCATTCAGGGTTTTCAATTCTGTAATACAGGATCACCTTAATATCTTCAGCGTCAGATACATCTGGGCATTCATTTCTTGCCATAAAATAGCAATCTCTAAACATAAATATAATTTTCAATTATTTTTACATTATGAAGCAACCTCAGTGTAGTTACTTGTTGAAAAAAATGTAATTCTTGCAGGTTCACTATCGAATCATCTGCTGCAATAATGCACGAGGAAACTTCCATTGTCAAGGAAACCCCTTGTATAGATGTTGACTATGATCCCGGTAGCCCTCATTACTCCAAGGATGACAACTCTGGTTCCTTCATAATTGAGGCCCCAGCTCAAATTCCAGATCACTTGTCAAGTCTTTCAATGTCTTCAACTAATGGAAGCAACAATTCTTCAAGGGCCCAGTCTTCAATTACAATTACTCCTAAAAAGAATGTAATTACAAATGATATTCCAGAAATGGAAAGTGTTAATTCTTACCATCATAAAAGGATGAGGGCCACACCGTATATAAACCTTGTTGAAGAAGAAAACTTTATTGCACCTTGTGCCAGTCCTCCTCTTACGCGGTACAGAAAGAGCGCTGTAGTTGTTAGAGAGATAACTCATGGAAGTGAATATGATTTGGAGAGGAATTTGAAGTCAAATTCTCCACCATTACTGACAAACAATATACCCGGTTCATGTTCACCAATTGCCCCTCCACTAGACCAAAGATTATTGATACTTTGTTCACTCTGCAAAAGTCCATTGGGCCGACCTGAGAACCGCCTATATCTTACGTGCTCGTTGATTTCATCATCAAAAGTTCATTTAAGATCCCTTTTGAAACAGCGGCTGAAAACTTGCACTACTGATACTTCAAAGAGTATCCCAGTTATCATGACTGATTCTGCATTTGTTGATCAACGAATTTGCAATAGAATACCCAAAAGCGCACCGGAACACAGTATTTGGTGTCCAGAAGATGGGTGTGTTTTCAGCACTATTTTCTGTCCCTTTTGCAGTAATGTCAGCAATTTGCTCGGAGTTCAAATCATGGCTACCGACTCATCAAATGTTCAGTTACTTGACAAGGTAACTTTCCACCAGGGTCAGGCAACCTTGTTTCATTTATGCATGAATATTAACATCCTTATTTGCATTGTACATGCTGTTCCAGTTCCAGCTGTGTCAATTTTCTCTGCTAGTTTTCTTTGTATTTTTTTCTGACATTTCTTCTCCAGATATTGTTTTACTTTGATTCATTGGAAGTGAAGAGCAGTGAGGAATCAGGGAACATTGCTTCAGGAAAAGGGGTAAGATTAAGTCATATGGCTTGTTAGTCTTTTCCATGAAGCAAACACCTGTTAAATATTTTTTTTTAAAATTTTTGCTTTTTTCGTGACAGTGACACTCTGTTTTCTAGCATAATACCAAAAGCAAATGTTTTATGACGGGAAAAATATATAAAACTGAAATTTAAAACTTCCCCAAACACTATCTTTTGTGTGTACTTTTGAAATTGTTCTTCATGCATGTTGAACTAAAATTTATAAACAAGCTATATTTATTAAAACATCTCCTAAATTGCTACAGGATCTGTCGCCAGTTAATGACTCTGACGAGGATAAAATTACCGTGTTAAATTTGATTGAAAAATATTCTTATCTTCCCCGGCCAGGGAATGCAGAAGTCTGGAAGACTAGAAAATCAAAGGTAAGAATTCAAGTAATGCTTCAAGCATTTTTTGTTGAAAAGTGTACTTTTGTCTTAGAGCTGTCTTGTTTGAAAATAATGCAGCAAAGTCTAAGAGGCTTGAGCTGTGCAGCAAACCAAAGCTGAAAGATTGGATCTGTGACGCAGTTTTGGTAACCGTGTTAAGCACACAATTTGACATGAGTACGCTGGTTTTTCAAAAATTGAATCAAAGAGTATGTTTTGGTTGACATCAATCACATTTAATGTAATTAAATTTACTACGTGAATATATTTTTATATGTTTCTTATTTGATAGAATTCACAGAAGAAATAATTGAGAAATAGTGTATATTCTTATTACTCAAAAACAGTCAATACATTGATTATATAGACAATCTAAGCGGTGCTGAAAACATGCACCGCATACACAGAATGATTACTGTCAAAAGCATAGCTGAAACCAAATTTTTTTCTTATATCATCATTCTTTTGCATTTAAATGAGTAGATACCAAAAGTTGGGAAACCAGTCATTCTGGACCTTTCATTTCTCCCCCACTAACATTTTAGAATCAAATACTTAATTGATCCCAATCAGTAGTTTTTTCAATTTTTTTCTTCAGCATGTTGAAGTATCTACAATTTATATAAGTAGTTCTTTTGCTATAGGTAGGTGCTGATTGAGCTAATTTTCTATCTCTGTATTGTTTTTAGCACGAAATACTTTTATTGATGGTGGTTTCATTACTTCCAGGATTAATTGGTAATATTTTCCGGTCTTCAAAGTCTGCCGCCATCGCTCACTACCCGCAAATTACAATGACACTAAGTAGGAACTAGTGTGTTGGTAGTATCGGAATATCTCAGAGTTGCCGCCACGATAACAATGACCCGAATTGTAGTGTGGTGCTTCTGTACAGCAAGTTACAAAAAATTGCTTTCCCTTTTGTAAATTCTGGAAGATGATTTCAAGTTACGTATGTTGAGTTCTTCTGTAAAGCATTTCCAACAATACCATCCTGTCTGTACGTGGAACTATGTTCGAATATTTAATTGCAGTGTGTATGTTTTAGCATCTACAACACCAAGAGATGCTCATCTTTTCTTAGAATTATGTAGAGAATCTATATGAACATGATTTAGATAAATTCGGAATAATTCTCTTCCTTGCCATGATGAATTGAATCATAATACCCTTTAAATGCAAGTTCAATATCACCAAGGCTTCCTCCTCTTGGTTTTACAAACTAAGAACCAACATAATTCAAATTCTTAATAAAACCAAAAAATATTTTGCCAGGACAACATAATCATCTAGATATAATTACCAGAGTAATGGTCCTCTATACTTACATCAGGCCATACCTACATTCAAAAGATAACCGTGTTGGACAAGTAGTTTCAGTTCAGGTCCTAAAGGAATAATGAACTTTAAGGATAATGGGTAAGGTAATTACTTTTTGATCAAATTTATATAAAATGATAAATTCGTTCTCAAATAAAACGAGTGTTAGATCAAAATATATTTTGGTTTTTTTGGAACATATTTTTAGATTTGAATTATCGAAATTATCGATTTTTTTTTTTTTGGATTTTTTTTAAAATATATTTTTATTTTATAATTTATTATTTTTAGAACGTACTTTTTGAATTCCAAATTTCGATTTTGGAATGAAGGATAATTTTATAAATTTAAAAGGTTATCGAGTGCAATAAGGAAGAATTTGCCAACAATCCAAGATCGGGAAAATCAACATCAATTCGATGAGGAGCATTTAGACTAGTTTCAAGTGAACTCCAAGCTCCAAAGTAAAGTAGGTAATTAATGACTGTTCTAATATGCTGAAGTACCTAAATGATACTACAAGGATGCTAGGATGTAAAGAGGCTATATTATAACCATTCTTCTAACTTTAAAATTATTTTTTTCCTGAGTATTGATTAAAAAATGATTAACCATAACAATTAAATAATAGTCATTAATTTGAATGTCTTATAATTTTGAGGTTCTCATTCAGTTATTCAAAATATAAATGTAAGAGTAAATATAAAGTATTCAGTGAAACAAATTTATGGTATTAGAATGAGCACGATCGTGTTGCATTTGAGTATGTTTGTGCTGATTTTTATAGAACAACATTTTTTATATATTGGACACTATTTAACTAAATTGGTTTTACCACTTCATATATGACTAAATTAGAGAGAAGGGTTACACTTTTGATTAGGTAATAATTTTGCGTTCTTCCTAAATTTAAGCAATGAAAATGCAAAATGATTCGACATTTTGTATATACTTTGTCTTAGCTTTCATAGAAATTGTATATACTTTGTCTTAGCTTTCATAGAAATTGTAAATACTTTGTCTTAGCTTTCATACAAGACAAAAGAAAAATGGGTAAAATATGTTTTTCAAACTAATAAAATCTTTTAAATTTTTAAGATTTTGTAGCTTTTCTAAATACATTATTGACAGAGTTGAAGTATATTAATGACTTTTAGATAATTTTTTTTTATCCTTTTAAGTTACAAACTTTTTGTCTCTAAATTTTTTAATATTTTAGATCCTTCAAAATTATAAATATATTATACTTATTGATGGACTTAAACTTCATTAGTGACCGTCCATAATTTACTTAATTAATTATAAAACTCCAAATATTCCATAATATGGTACAGGTTTTAATTTATACCCAACTCCAGATTGTTACAATCTTTAGAATTGTACAAATATAAAATGTTTCTACCAAATGTAACCTAAAAGAACTATTGATTGTAATAAATGTAAAGTGATATTGTAAAAGCATTATTCTTACTGTAACGAATTATATTATATATATACTCCAAACTCTAAATTTAAGTTGTGAAGAAAAACATCAAAGTTTCCAATCAGTGTAAAACCATTATTTTTAGTGTAACGAATTATATTATATATACTCCAAACTTGAAATTTTAAGTTGTGAAGATAAACATCAAGAGTTTCCAATCAGTTGTTTATCTGTTCTCTTTACTAATGTATTTCGATTTGACAAGAGTGTAATTTGAAAATTTTGGTCTAAAAGTGACAAAATATTCTACACACACTTACCATGTTGAAAACAAAGTAATAAAAATAACTAAATCTGCTTACAAATTTGATAAGAAACTAAAATCAAAATTAGTTATATTTCAACGGATAAAAATATTTACGTTACATTGTTATTGTCATTTTGTCCTTCATTTCCAAAATTTAGACCAATTTAAGATCCACAACATTTGTAATCTTTCTTTCTTTCTTCCATACTTCTATTCTTTTACATGTTGTGGTCATTTGAGTAAGTCTTTTTATGCTGATTTTTTTCTTAAATATATTTTTGGTCTCTAATAAATAACTATCTTTTTTCTCCCAGATAAATTTTTATTTTGTTTTGTCCTTAAAGTGTTATTTAAATTAGTTTATTTTACTGTGCAGAACATATTTAGATTAGTTTTAGGCCTCTGCCTTAATCTTTACCTTATCCAAAAATCAAGTGGAAGAATGTTAATGGTTTCTTTCCAAAAAGTTTAACCCAATGATAGAGAAGTTAAAGAAATTAAAGCCCAATGGCAAGTACATTCCAAAACGAACAAAGAAAATCCTGAGTGATTCTCTAGCGTCTAGAAAATTTCCTAGCACTTAGATAGTTGAATTTATTGGTAATTGTAGTTCCATTTTGACATGCAGTCAGACAGAAAGAGAATTGATTTCCTAACATGTACTGTAATCGTACAAGTAATCTGCAAAAGGGATGAGACTCAATACTTATGTCCTCGCTCTTTTCAAAAGGAGGCGCAACGAAAACATCCCAAGAGCAAAAGTTTGCCAAAACCATCCTCTTGCATTGGCAGGATCCACCCTTTGAGCCAGGTACCATGCATAAATGGCCTCAGCAATATGTGCAGTTGTAGCCAGAAGAAACACCAGCCTTGTCACCCACATTGATCGAAAGACAAATAGACATATAGCTCTGAGAAGAAACACGATTCCTTTGTCAGGTAAGAAAGCACCGCAAAAGAGTGAGATCATTCCAATGACACAAAACAACCACGCGTAGATCGTTGGTCCATCCAAAGTCGCTCTTTTCCTCTGTTGCCAGTAAGATATGGTCAAAGCCATCCCCTCACGCGAGGTCACCATGGGAACATAGCCAATCTCCTCTCTGGCTTTAAGATAAGAGAAATAATGAGTGACGCCCACCTGTCGAAAAAACAAACACGGAAGTAGATAATACATACAACATTCCCAAATCATCACATACAAAGTTGATCTATGCAACCTGAGGAGGTTCCAACTATTAAGCTAGCTAGAATTAGAGAAAAGGACAGACTAACTGACAGACCTTGTGTACTTCAGAGGGAAGGATGAATGGTTGTGGAAGCCACCACCGATTGAGCCATGGATATAGGATTGTATAAACAGCCCAGCAAATCCTCCCAAGAACAAGAGCCCGATCCACCGGTAGGGAAGTCTTTGGTAGTTCATAATCCAAACTCCTAAGTAGAGGCTGTAGGAATTCAAAAGAATTGACCGGTGAACCTGAAAAAAGAAGACTCACTCAGCCAACAATCAGAATAGTTATATATATATCTGTTAGGAGAAAAACTAAGAAAGAAAGAAAGAAAAGAATCATGGATTACCATCAGATATAAAGTAGGCCTGGCCAGCAGCTACAGGGCGTTTTGCCTGGCTACGATTGTCATCCAAAAGTCCCATGCTGGCCAATATAAGAGCAAGGACAAGGTTGTCCACAAAAAGCCAATCTGATTTTACAGTTTGGTCGCCAATTCTGAACAAAAGGAGACCCAACTTTGCCATGGTTACGATCCTTGGAAGGTGCCCGTCTTCTGCAGGTCCATAGATTGCAGCTGGACGAATAGCACAAGTGTAAAGACGATTTCCCGAGTGGTTCCTGGAGGAGGAAAAAGTAGTTACTAATTAGTAAGCATAAATACGTGTAGGAACGAGCTCAAAAGAATTACATACATACTTGAGAGCGCGGGCATTGTTCTTTAGAACGAACTGCTCAGCAATTGATTTACTACGGCCATATGGATCGGCATGGTGATCAATTGGGAAATAAGGTAATGCCTCATTTCCATTGATGATCTGTTGACCACCGAAGACAACATTGTAAGTGCTACAGTAGACAAGCCTTGTGATGCCGAGGTCGATACAAGCGTCGAGAACATGGCAGGTCCCATTTATGTTGACTTCATCAACACGACCAAACTGGAGCATCTCTTTACCCGACATTCCAAAGGCCGCAAGGTGGAAAACACAATCGGCACCGCGGAGGGCCCTTTCCACGTCTTCTTTGCGGCCAACATCACCTTGGAGAAATAGAGAATTGAAGAATTAGGTTTAGCTAAGCTAAACTTGAAATTGAAATTGAAATTGAAATTGAAGCTAAGCTAACCTTGGATGAAGCGGACTCCCTTGTCACGGAGAGCAGGGGAAAAGGGAGAAGAGGAGCGGAGGTCAAAGGCTCGCACCTCTCTTGCACCTCTTCGAATGATCTCCAAGCAGAGAGCAGACCCCACGAATCCGAGTCCACCCGTCACCACGAAGGTCTTCCCCTCTATCCCTTCGTTCTCGCTCAAGTGCATTCTTCTCTTCTTCTCTTTCTCAGATTCTAGATTCTTTAGATTCCCCTTCCCCCAATTTATCACATCTATTCTATACACAGGTGAAGCTCACTTCTTTCTTAATTAATAAACCCTAATTACCAAATTATCAAATTATTATTATTTATTTAATTATTATCTTAGTTTCACTCAACCAGCATTGCTATATACTTCAGACATGTTGAGATTAGATTGGATGGTTCCATTCCAGAGTTTGTTCTACTGTACAAGGAGAACGCACTCACAGATATCTTAAGTGCTTCACGAATTGCGTAAAACTGCATACAGGGTACACCAATGGCTGTGTTGGTAGGTTCAATCCATTTATTATTTAGCTGTTATTTATTTATCTTAACTCGTTTTCTCCTAAGTAATTCACCTTTTGTTTTGCGTTTTTAACTTGTATTAATGGGGCTAATGCAAAATATCATATCTTTTGACATCATTCTGAACAATGTTATTATTCAGCATTTCTCCAGACTGAAGCATTTTTAATTTCCTTTGTTTTTTTTCTAATAACTTTTTAATATTTCATAATAAGCTTTTCTTTTTGTTTGTGAAGCATATTAATTATATGTTAGTTTTAAAACATTGCTGATGACATACTAATCAACAACCAACTTATATGATAAGAATTTTAATTATTTTAGATTTTTATGTAAGTAGAAAATAAAATCATTTAAGATTTATATTTATCTAAGATTTTTAAATTTTTTAAAAAAATTAAATTTTTTATTTTATTTTATTTTATTTAAATAAGACATAAAATAATTTAGAATTTATATTTAATTTGAATGATTTAGAAATTTTATTTATTTCATAATTTTGTTTAAATAAAATATTAAATAATTTAAATTTATATTTATTAAGATTTTGAATAATTTAAAATTTTATTTATTTCAAAATTTTATTTAAGTAACATATTATTTAAAAAATTTGAGTAAATCTCTGTGTACGTGAATGGTGGGTGAGTGAGGTGGCAAAATGAGAAAGGGAAAAAATGAGAATGAGGGGGTACGAGGTAATAGTGGGGTGTCTAAGTGGAAAAGCTAAATAGGTTGTGGGGTGTAAAAAGTGAATCAGGTCGTGGAGAGGAAGCATGAGATGGGTTTTTTTTCTTTTGTGTTTTTTTAATTTCTTTTTGTACCTCTTTTATTATTAGATGTACGGAAAATTTTATTATTTGTTATTTTATTTATTTATTTATTTACTTTAATTTATAAGATTTTTCTTCTCTCTTTTTTCATTTTTTTCACAAATTAATTTAATGCAAAATTTTATTTATCCAAATCGGGGTGTTGACAGTTGACCCTTTACTTAGGTTTTATTAGATAATGTGAAAATGTTGTTTTCGTATTATCGTATTAAAAATTAAGTAAAGATAGAAATACTGATTTTGTTCGGGTCTCAAAAACAAAAGAAGTGAAGGTGGTGAAGACTTACGCATGAAGAAGTGAGATGTCAAAATCCCGGTTCAAGATGTTAGAACCTTGAGAAACAGATCCAAAGTGTCAAAATTTTATTGTGGAACCAAGTTGTTAAAACCTTGGTTAAGGTGTCGAAACCTTACTACAAATTTTAACCATTCATGCGAAAAGAGTCTCTATTTAAAAGATATAATAGGTTCAAGGTGTCGAAACCTTGACCATCAGAACCATGATATCAAAACCATGGTGTAAGGTGTCAAAACCTTGGTGGTAAATCTTGCTATGGATTCTAACCATTCTTGCCGAGAAGCCTCCAAAATATACAATAAGTTTAAGCTGTTAAAACCTTGATCAACAGAACCAAGGTGTTAAAACCTTGGCCAACAGAACCAAGGTGTTAAAACCTTTGAGTAAAGTGTTAAAACCTTGTTGTGGATTCTGTTCATTCCTCCAAAGAGGCATTTATCCAAAAGATAAGATATAATTATTGGGGTTGATGACCAAAGTTGAGCATGATAATGCAGATGAACACCATGTTGAAGCTAGCTTTTGGGTATGAGAGATGTAGATGCATGAATGCGCAAGACTCTCATGGAAGGTATTTTTTTTTTCTTTTGTGATATATATTTGTATTTATATTTTATTTTATACAAATACGGCATTCAAAAGGCAAGGTGTCAAAACATTAGTGCAAGCAACAAGGTGTTGAAACCTTAGCGCTAGGTGTCCAAACCTTGTCAAATGAATGCGACGGGATGGAGAATCTTAAAACTATAATAATAATAATAATAATATATTAAATTAAATTATTGAACTAAAACACAAATTAAATTATTTAATATAAAATTAATAAAAAAATTGTAGAGTGGAATAAAAAATTTATAAGGTAGTGAACGAATGAAGTTCTTATTGAAAATCTTGTAAATTTTAAAATCACATAGGTGTGAGTGGGAGGATTGCGGAGATGATGAGCATGAAAGAAGAAAGCAAAAAAGTGGATGAAAGAGAGGTTATACCGCTGCTCACCCCATACAAGATGGGAAATTTTAATCTCTCCCACAGGTACCCTTCACCTTCTTTTCTGTAGTGATGTGCGTGCATAAGCATGTTAATCATAACTTTGCTCCTGTGTGTGTAGGATTGTGTTGGCACCGTTATCACGATCCAGGTCTTACAACTTCGTCCCTCAGCCGCATGCTGTTCTCTATTATTCTCAGAGAGCAACTAAGGGTGGCTTCTTAATTGGGGAGGCCTCCGGGGTGTCTATTACAGCTCAGGGGTACATATTCTTCACTACCTAATTTCTTTTCCCATGTTTTCTACAGTGATGGTTCTGAACCATACAAACTTTATCTTGTATTCTACGGTACTTGTTCTGACACATATGCGTGGTTGGATTGGATTTGACCAAAACCAAAGGTACCCTAACACACCTGGGATTTGGACAAGAGAACAGGTGGAAGCTTGGAAACCCATTGTGAGCGCTGTTCATGAAAAGGGAGCTATTTTCTTTTGTCAACTTTGGCATGCTGGAAGAGTCTCTAGCTGCGGTATACCTTCCACTCTTCTACACATCAGTTAAAACTTTCATTAAATTAATCACGAGACCTAAATATTTAGTAAAAATCACGCACACGAAATACTTAATTTCAAACACTATGTATATATTGATGATTATAACATGCTAATTTTTTTACTAAAAGTTAAATGAGAAAATTTTTGCTAAAAAATATTATTCCCAAATCTACCTTTACAAGCATAACTGTAAGTCTATGTGACGTTGATTATGAGTTTATTTGTAAGTGTATGTATACAACTGTAGAATACCAACCAGATGGCGAAGCCCCGATATCAAGCACAGATAAGCGACTTCGTAAGGATATTGCCAACAATAAAGCAACAGCTGATAGATACGCAACTCCTCGTCGGGTGAGAACCGATGAAGTCCCCAACCTTGTCAATGACTTCGTAATTGCTGCTAAAAATGCCATCGAAGCAGGTAATTGTGATCGTGTGAGGGTGAAGGATGTTGTTGCAGGGCTTTTTCACAATTTGAAGAATTGTAATATTTGACTCTTGAGCATAATCATCTTATGAATAGCACAAAAAATCATACGCTAAGATACGTGTAGTTGGATTGGCTTAGATGATCGCTTATTGTATACTGATCAATGATTATGAAGTATTATAGTTTATGATTTTTTTTTATCATTAGACTATCTAGCTTATGTTTCTTCCAGGGATCATTGTCTTAATACTCTTAATGGTTTCTTGTGTTCTCTTTTTGATATTGTTGAGGGTGATGGTGGTGCATATACGTACAGGTTTTGATGGAGTGGAGATTCACGGAGCGAACGGGTACTTACTGGATCAGTTCCTGAAGGATGAGGTGAACGACAGAGATGACGAATACGGAGGTAGCTTAGAAAATCGTTGCCGCTTCCCACTGCTAGTGGTGAAGGCAGTGGCTGATGAGATTGGAGCTGACAAGGTTGGGATTAGGCTCTCGCCATTCGCTGATTATAACGATTGTGGAGACTCTGAGCCTCAGGCATTGGGGCGATACATGGCTGAATCACTGAATGAAATGGACATTCTGTATATTCACTTGATTGAGCCTAGGATGGTAACACAATTCCAGAAGTTTGACACC
Organism: Phaseolus vulgaris; assembly: GCF_051622355.1. Taxonomy (NCBI): domain Eukaryota; kingdom Viridiplantae; phylum Streptophyta; class Magnoliopsida; order Fabales; family Fabaceae; genus Phaseolus; species Phaseolus vulgaris. The sequence goes on from NC_143498.1 coordinate 1,322,253, forward strand.
AATTGGTCCCTAACACCAATGAGGGAGGCCTTCAAGGGGACTTTTATTGTGGCTGGTGGTTACGATAGGAGTGAGGGAAATCAGGCTATATCTACCGCTGCCGCCGATTTGGTCGCTTATGGACGCCTCTTTCTGGCCAATCCAGATCTCCTCACAAGATTTGAAGTCGATGCTGAGTTGAACCAACCCGATGCCACCACCTTTTACACGCATCATCCTGTTCTTGGATATACCGATTATCCTTTTCTTCATCATATATAACCTATATATTGTTTACTGTTATTTGTCTTCCACTATAATCATCCCTTTACATACAATTACTTAAGGGTTAGGTGTGTTTTATTGAAAGTTCTAAGTTTACTGTTCTACTGCTTTTCTTTTTCTCTCATTACCATCATTCTCTTTTCTCTTCACTCTCTCTATCCCATTTCTCCAAAACCGTCCCAGTTTATTACTATTCCCATTTGCATCATCATTTTAATCCTCTTATTTTTCGTCCTCCTCCACATATTTTTATATGGAATAATTTTGTATCTTTTTTATATTATTAACCATCTTATTTATAAAGGTGATTGTTATAATGTGAATATATTTTTTTATTATTGATCATTAATTTTAATTGTCGAAAGAATTATTAACTGATAAAAATAATTTATTGATATGAAAAGAATCATTCATTGATACCGATCAATGCATATAGATCAATTCAAATTATAAAGTGTAACGTGATAATTCTTCATTAACACGTAATATCATTGAAGATATTTATAATTATGATGACTCCGCTTTTACTATTCTCCGGGATACGTCCATCGAGTGCTTTCCTTATATATCATTTTACCCCAATCTTAAGTACGAGAAGACTTTTCAAAATTTAAAGAAACTGAGATGTACCTGTATGGATATTGGGGACTGAGTAATGTTGATCCACGTCGATACAAGGTGTCTTCTTTACTCTTGGTTGTCCTATTCTTCAAGTCTTCTTTCTCTTCGCGTGCTTCGGTCGGCCGGCGGGGGTACCTGCGATTGCACTCCGACGCTCAAGTCAGCGATGGTGCTCAAGTGTGAATTCTCTGATAGTATGGAAAACGTACCTTTCCCCCTTTTCAGAAGTCCCTTTAGTAGGTTGACCTGGGCCTTGGCCATGTGGGCCAATCAGTTGATGGTTAGAGACATGCTTAGTGGTCTTTGGGTCGTGCCTGGTGGTTTCCTGAAAACCAGGGGAGTGGTCTAGAGAACGTGTTTTTACTTCGTCAATGGTTGTCATAACTGCTCTTTTCTACACGTGTTTTTACTTCGTCAATGGTTGTCATTCGGTCGTCCGGCTAGAGGTCACGGAAGGACGAAGAGTCGTATAAGACGCAGGGTTTTGTGATGATTTTACCATGAGTATATTGCGGTCGTCCGGTGCCGACCGGTACACTTGCCCCCCAGGCTCGAGGTCATGGAAGGACGAAGAGTCGTATGAGACGCAGGAGTTTTTGTGATAATTTTACCATGAGTACCCTGGGGTCGTCCAGTGCCGACCGGTACACTTGCCCCCCAGGCTCGAGGTCATGGAAGGACGAAGAGTCGTATGAGACGCAGGGGTTTTTGTGATAATTTTACCATGAGTACCCTGGGGTCGTCCAGTGCCGACCGGTACACTTGCCCCCCAGGCTCGAGGTCATGGAAGGACGAAGAGTCGTATGAGACGCAGGGGTTTTTGTGATAATTTTACCATGAGTACCCTGGGGTCGTCCAGTGCCGACCGGTACACTTGCCCCCCAGGCTCGAGGTCATGGAAGGACGAAGAGTCGTATGAGACGCAGGGGTTTTTGTGATAATTTAACCATGAGTACCCTGGGGTCGTCCGGTGCACAAAATCTATTCTATAATGCCGCTGGAAGCACAAAATTTCCATTCTATTGGACGGAGAATCCCACCTCTCTTGACCATCGGCTTTGGGAATCTTTGTCTCCCATCGACCAAGAAATTTTGATGGTCGTGAATCAACTACCGTGTAGGCTCCCTACGCGGGAACTGATAGCTCTTTATGGGTCGTCCAAGCAGTAGGCGGAACTAAAAGGTGAGCACCTTCTTCTTGCGGTCGTTCGGCTAATAGCGTATCTGTTTCTTACTTTCGTGTTTATGTTACAGAGATTGTTGTGAGCATAGATCCGGGTTTGAAGAAGTATATGATTCGGAGAGCCGTAGTTATATAATCTCGACCGAATGAACGGTTAATTAATAAATTGATTGAATTTCTGACCAAGGTTGGTGAATAATTGTAATGATATAATTCTGATGCCGGACGAGGCATAAATAATTCGGATTACCTTAAAGTAATAAGATAATTCTGATGCCGGACGAGGCATAAATAATTCGGATTACCTTAAAGTAATAAGATAATTCTGATGCCGGACGAGGCATAAATAATTCTGATTACATTAAAGTAATAAGATAATTCTGATGCCGGACGGGGCATAAATAATTCTGAATAATTCTGATGCCGAACGAGGCATAAATAATTTTGATTTCTGACCAAGGTTGGTGAATAACGTTCAAGTTATAATTCGGATAACTTTCGTTATGTATTCCGACCGAATGAACGGTGAATTAATTGAATTTCTGACCAAGATTGGTGAATAACGTTTAAGTTATAATTCGGATAACTTTCGTTATGTATTCCGACCGAATGAACGGTGAATTAACTGAATTTCTGACCAAGATTGGTGATTTAAAGTGCCTCGTTAAAACCTTCTCGGTAGAAAACCCTCCTTAGGGATAAAACTACCGAGCGAGGAAAGAGTGCACTAAGTTTATTCATCAACTGTAATAGAATTTGAGATGCGTGGCATTCCACGTTCTCGGTGCAGATTTTCCTGACAAATATTCTAAGTAATAAGCTCCTCCTGTTGCTGTGTCGGAGATGCGGAACGGACCTTCCCAATTGCTTGAAAACTTTCCTCCGTCCTTCCGGGCGTCGCTGCGCATGCGCCAAACTAGATCTCCTTTCTGATAGCTTCGTGGCTTCACTTTGGAGTTGTACCTTCGTGCTGCTCGTATCTTGCATGCTTCTTCCCTTATCTTGCATTTGTCCCTTAATTCATTGATGAGGTCGAGGCCGACTAGTAGACTTTCCTTGTTTAAGTCTAGGTCTAACGTCTGTCGGCGTAGTGAAGGCTCGCCGATTTCGACCGGAATCATGGCTTCTGTGCCGTACGTCAGGCTATAAGGTGTTTCTTGAGTTGTTGACTGGGGAGTACAACGATAAGCCCACAGAACCTCTAACAATTCTTCAGTCCAATTTCCCTTGGACGGGCCAAGTCTCTTCTTTAACTCATTGAGAATAACTTTGTTGGCGGCTTCCGCCTGACCGTTGGTTTGAGGGTGTTCGACCGAACTCGTTATATGTTTGATGTGAAGTTTCTCATAGAATTCAGCTAGCCCACGGTCGGTGAACTGTCGACCGTTGTCTGTGATAATGATCTGAGGTAGGCCGAACCTGCAGACAATGTTTTTCCACACAAAGCTTTGTACGTTCCGGGCGGTGATGGCTGTTAGTGGTTCAGCCTCAATCCATTTGGTAAAGTAATCTGTACCCACCAGTAGGAACTTGCATTGCCCTTTTCCGGGTGTGAAAGGTCCGATAATATCCATTCCCCATTTCACGAACGGCCAAGGGGATAGGATGTAGTGCAAATGCTCTGGTTTTTGGTGCAATAGGGTGCCGAACTCTTGACATTTCACGCACTTTTGAACGTATTCAGTGCAGTCTCCTTGTAAGGTCGGCCAGTAGTATCCTGCTCTCAGAATTTTGGCGGACATAGTCCGCGCTCCTGAATGGGTTCCGCATATCCCTTCGTGTAACTCGGTCATTACATAAGTGACTTGTTCTGGACCAAGGCATTTTAGGAGGGGACGGGAATACCCTCTCCTGTAAAGATCTTCGCCAATCAGTATGTATCGGGCGGCTTGTAACTTCATCGTTTTCTCCAAATGTGGATCGCATACACCATCGGTAAGATATTGTTTTATGGGAGTCATCCAGTTAGGTTGGGTGTCAGTCGCCATGCATTCTTCGGTACCAACACTTGGTTTAGCCAGGGTCACGTGTATGGCCGACCGGTGGGCGCCTTTCTTTTTTAGGGTAGCCAATCTCGATAGAGCGTCCGCCCTAGTATTATTTTCCCTCCGTACGTGTTGGAAGGAGATTTCTTTGAACCTGTTTAGAAGATTTTTTACGAAATGAAAATACTGTTGGAGTAATGTTTCTCTTACCTCATACTCCCCTGTAAGCTGTCCGACGACTAGACGGGAGTCGCTTTTACAAGTTATATTTGTTACCTCCAATTCAATCGCCAGATGCAAACCTGCGATTATAGCTTCGTATTCGGCTTGATTATTGGAAGTTTTAAATTCAAATTTCATGGCTTGTTCGACAACAATCTCCCCTGGTCCTTCAAGTACAACTCCTGCTCCGGACGAACGACTGTTAGATGACCCATCTACGTAGTGTCCATCGGGGAGTCCGTTCGGTCAGATAGGGAGTGAGTTCTGCTGTGAAGTCGGCGAGGGCTTGGGACTTGATGGCTCCCCTGGGTTGGTATTCGATGTGGAATTCTGACAGTTCGACTGCCCAACCTATCATTCGTCCGGCGATGTCAGGTTTGGTGAGAATCTTCATAATGGGATAGTTAGTCCTAACAATGACCTTGTGATTTTGGAAATACATCCGCATCCGTCGTGCGGTGATGACCAAAGCGAAGGCAACTTTTTCGACCATTTGGTACCGGGTTTCTGCGTCATGTAAGACTCGACTTACAAAATATACCGGTCGTTCTTCCGCTTTAATTTCTTGTACCAGAGCGGAACTCACCGCTTCATTGGAGACGGCGAGGTAGACCACAATGGGTTCCCGTGCGTTCGGTTTCTGGATGACCGGTGGAGATGCCAGAAATGCTTTTAACTGTTGGAAATTTTGTTCACATTCATCTGTCCATTCAAATTTACTTGTCTTCTTCAGAAGTTTTATGATGGGTCTCGTTCGTTCGGCAAGCTTAGGTACGAATCGAGACAACGAAGTGAGACGGCCGACTAGTCTCTGGATCTCTTTGAGTCCGTTGGGACTTCGCATTTCGGTGATTGCCTTGCATTTTTCTGGATTAGCCTCTATACCCCGATGTGTGAGCATGAAGCCTAAAAACTTCCCCCCTTCTACGCCGAACGCGCACTTCTCCGGGTTTAAACGTATGCGGTATTGACGCAAGGCTTGAAAAACCTCTTTTAAGTCAGAAACATGTTGTTCGCAAGAGTCTGATTTGACGACGATGTCGTCAACGTATACTTCTACATTCCGACCGATCATGTCGTGGAATACGTGATCCATGAGTCGTTGGTATGTGGCTCCTGCATTCTTGAGGCCGAACGGCATGACTTCATAGAAGAAATTATCAGAATCTGTTCTAAACGCGGTTTTTTCTCGATCACGGTGGTACATTTGTATTTGATTGTAACCTGAATAAGCATCAAGGAAACTTAGGATTTGATGACCGGCTGCACCGTCGACCAGCCGGTCGATAGTAGGTAGAGGATACGAGTCCTTTGGGCACGCTTTGTTAAGGTCTGTGTAGTCTACGCACATTCTCCATTTTCCATTCGTCTTTTTTACCATCACTACATTGGCTAGCCATGTCGTATAGTGGGCCTTTTGAATAAAACCAGCTTGAATTAGCTTGTCGGTTTCTTCTCGTGCGGCTTTCCGCCGTTCTTCACCTAGTTTCCTTTTCTTTTGAGCGATCGGCCTGGCCTCCGTATAAACAGACAATCGATGGGTAATCACATCTGATTTTACCCCTGGCATGTCTGCAGCCGTCCAGGCGAAAAGATCAGTGTTCTTTGTTAATGTTTTACCGATCGTCTCTCGGTCGTCTGGTTTGAGGGATGTTCCCATGTATGTTTTCCGGTCTTTGTCCCGAAGGAATATGGGTTGAAGATCTTCTCCTGCTTCCATTCGGGGATCATCCAGTCGAGGATCTAGATCGACTAAAGCGACCAAGTGTCTTCTAGATTCTCTTCCTCTGGAGCGTCTTTCTGTTGACCGACCTCTTCGCTCTGTGGTCCGTTCGGCAGACGTGGTATAAAGCCTTCGGGTCGGCTCCACCTTCAGGCTAGCTACATAACACTCTCGTGCTGTCTTCTGGTCTATATGTACGGTTGCTATGTCTCCATTGACCGAGGGGAACTTCATAGCTAAATGAGGAGTTGAGACAATGGCTTTCAATCTGTTGATAGATGGTCGACCGAGCAAAATATTGTACGATGTATTGGCATTAACGAGTAGATATCGTATGTTGATGGTCTTGCTGAGGTAATCATCCCCGAACGGACTTTCGCTTCTTTTTCTTCTGCTTGAACGATAGTGGTTGTCACGGGTCCGGTCGTCTCTTCGTCCCGAACGTTCGCGGGGATCATGATCACGCTGGGGTGACCTGGGTGCAGTGATGGTGGTTTTCACGAACTTGCGCAGATGACCGGCCTGGACGAGCTCTTCAATTTTATCTTTCAGTGCTTGGCATCCTTCGGTCGTGTGGCCATAGTTACGATGGTATTGGCAACGTTTACTGGTGTCGGCATTGGGAGGGGTTTGTGATGGCCTCAATGTCAGAATCAATTCAATCTGCAGTGCTTCGTCGAGAACCTTACCCCTTGGTACAATCAAGGGAGTGTAGTTGTGGAAACGGGGTCCCCTATTGGGGCGATGTCGTTCTCGGTCGGTCGGTATTGTGGGGGGACGAATTCCTTTGCTATTGTCCGTGTTCTCAGCATAAGTTTTTCGATGGTAGTCAATATGTTCTTCTATCTGCATGAACTTTGTTGCTCTTGTTCTTAATTCATCCATATTGCACGGAGGTCGTTTGATAAGGCTTTCAGTGAACCTTCCTGGTAGTATGGCCGAGACCAAATGATGCATGGCTATTTCTGGATTAAGATTACGAATGTTCATACACACTTTGCTAAATCTGTTCATGAATGTTCTCAATGATTCTCCCCTTTCTTGTTTGACATTTAGAAGAGACATGGAGGATGTCCGATGAGGTCTACTTGTGGCGTATTGCGTGGTGAACTTCAATTCCAAAGCGTCGAAGCTTGCAATGGAATTGGGTGGAAGGTCCGAAAACCATCCAAGGGGGCCTTCCCTGAGAGAGGTGGGGAAGACTTTACACCATACCGTTCGGTCGGTTGTGTAAAGGGTCATTTGAGTTCTAAATATATTCAGATGTTCGTCTGGGTCTGTGGAACCGTCATAAAGGTTTATCGTTAGGCCCCTCCACTTGTCAGGGAGAGGAGTGGCTATGATGTCATCAGTGAACGGATGGCCTTTCGGGTTTGCTACCTCGTTTGGGGTTACTGGCTTTGCACTCTGACGGGTGTGTTGAACGAGTGACGTGTGAGGTATAGCCTGGGCTATTGTTCTTGTTCCTGATTGGAACGGTGATGGAGAAGGTGCACGTGAATGCCCTTCGCGTTCAGATTGCTCAAGTCTATCCAACAATCTCTTGTTCTGTTCTTTCAATTATGCTATCTCCTCTGCGTGTTGTTGACGCTCTTCTTCTCGTCTTTTCCTTTCTTCATCCTGGCGAAGTTGATCGATGACTCCTTTTTGGAGTAACTCCTGCATCTGAATCTGGAGGGTTTGGAGTATGGTCCTATGCTCTTCGGAGATATCATTGTTGTTGTTTGCCGTTGAGTCCATCTTCAAGCGTTGGGATCCTTGGGTCTGGGAATAATGATTACTCGGGCCCCACGGTGGGCGCCAATTGTACCTGTATGGATATTGGGGACTGAGTAATGTTGATCCACGTCGATACAAGGTGTCTTCTTTACTCTTGGTTGTCCTATTCTTCAAGTCTTCTTTCTCTTCGCGTGCTTCGGTCGGCCGGCGGGGGTACCTGCGATTGCACTCCGACGCTCAAGTCAGCGATGGTGCTCAAGTGTGAATTCTCTGATAGTATGGAAAACGTACCTTTCCCCCTTTTCAGAAGTCCCTTTAGTAGGTTGACCTGGGCCTTGGCCATGTGGGCCAATCAGTTGATGGTTAGAGACATGCTTAGTGGTCTTTGGGTCGTGCCTGGTGGTTTCCTGAAAACCAGGGGAGTGGTCTAGAGAACGTGTTTTTACTTCGTCAATGGTTGTCATAACTGCTCTTTTCTACACGTGTAACCACGTTCTGGATTAAATTAGATTTAATCGACATAAACCATTCGGTCGTCCGGCTAGAGGTCATGGAAGGACGAAGAGTCGTATAAGACGCAGGGTTTTGTGATGATTTTACCATGAGTATACTGCGGTCGTCCGGTGCCGACCGGTACACTTGCCATTAGTTCCAGTTACAAACTTGGACAACTCATTAACAAAATGTCTTTTATCTTGTTTTTAAAAACAGAAAACAGTTATTAATAGTAAGAAACAAACATTATTGTAACAAGTCCTTAAAAGATACTGGTTTAGTAATATATTAATTTAATAGTTAAATTACATTACCTATTAATAATTATATATGTCAACCTTTAGATACAATTATCAAGGTACAACTTTTAGAGGATATTTCATTATATTTTGAAAAATACATCATCTGTTAAAATAATTAAAGTTATTGATAAAATATCAAATTATATGGAAAATTTAATCAGTTAATATTATATATATATATTTAGAGAGAGAGAGAAAGGTAGGCGTGGTTATTTTGCTAAAGAAAGGAGAAAATGGTTATTTAGGAGTTAATATGGAAATAGTTAGGGTGTTGCAGTTGGCATGGGGCAAAATTAGTGTTCCAAAATTGGTGTGAAGGGAAGCATATATAGAATTTTGTATTTGATGAGTTATGAATGAAGGAGGCAGAGAGAGAGATTGATGTGATTTAAGATTGAAAGAGAGGGAGGGATGAAGTTGATGTGATTCAAGGGAGAGAGGGATGAGCTGCTTTTGTTCTGGGACTCGGGGGAAGGATGTGGGCATTGAGAGTTTAGGGTCAAACTCAAAGACAAAGCCGAAGAAAGCGTCTGCAACGAGTTACAGTTTTCGCGAGCTTGCAACGGCGGCGAGGGGTTTTAAGGAAGAGAACTTGATCGGGGAAGGAGGTTTCGGAAAGGTCTACAAGGCTCGTATCTCAACAAGCCAACTTGTTGCCATAAAACAGTTACGTCTAGATGGTGAAAGTCATCAGGGTAATAGGGAATTTGTGACGGAGGTTCTTATGTTGAGCCTCCTTCACCATTCAAATCTAGTTAAATTGTTTGGCTACTGCACCCATGGGGATCAGAGGCTTTTGGTTTATGAATACATGGCCATGGGAAGCCTGGAACAGTATCTCTCACAGAAAAACCCACTGGGTTGGAGGAATCGACTGAAGATTGGAGTGGGGGCTGCAAGGGGGCTCCAGTATCTACACTGTGTAGCGAATCCTCCTGTTATCTATCGGGACTTGAAATCAGCCAACATCTTGTTAGACAACAATTTGCACCCTAAACTCTCTGACTTTGGGCTGGCAAAGCTAGGACCTGTCGGAGACAATACCCATGTTTCCACCAGAGTCATGGGAACATATGGGTACTGTGCCCCCGAGTATGCCATGAGTGGAAAACTAACTCTTAAATCTGATATATACTGCTTTGGTGTCGTCTTGCTCGAGTTGATCACCGGACGCAAGGCAATGGATGTCACTAGAAAACAACGGGAGCAAAGCTTGGTTGCATGGGTAAATAAATATATATAACATAATATCATCATTATTATATCTATTATTCATCATCCTCACATATGACATATGGTGGTGTTTTTGATTCCAGGCTCGGCCATATTTGAGCGACCGGAGAAAGGTTTCGCAGATTGTTGACCCTCTTTTGGAAGGAAGGTACCCCTTACGTTGTTTGCAGAATGCAGTTGCTATCACTGCAATGTGCCTCCAGGAGCAACCCAATCTTCGTCCTTCCATAACTGACATTGTTGTTGCATTGGAGTACCTCGCCTCTGAAAGCTCTGAAGTCGTCAGGCACCGTGCTCGCACCCCACCACGCCAATCACACTCACACTCCGACACCCAATCCGACTCAACTAACTAGAATTCAATATCTTTTCATCTCTGTAATATATTCATCTTTTTTTTTTTCTAAATATTTTTATTAACTTTCTTTTTTATTTTAGTCCCTGTCCATATTTTCTTCTTCTTCTTCTACTTGTACCATGTCAATTATTTGCTTTTAATTTCTAACACTTCACTCTAAAATGACTAATCCAAAATCAAATAACTATTATTAAAAATAAAAGGTATTTCATGGACTAAAATAAAATAAAAAATAAATTTTACCAACATCATTTAATAAATTACCAAAAATATATATATTACGAAAATTAAAACATTTAAACCTGGGAACTAATTTTTGTCCACGTGATTTTAAACTAATTAATTTCCAAACACGGAAGGAACAGTAGACCAAACCCCTCCAGGAAAATATATTTTGAACTAAACATTCATATATATATATATATATATATATAAATTTATGTGATAACATTATTTTTATATATTAAATCGGAGTCTTTTATTCTTGATTAATATGCTATTTTCTCAGTCTCGTTCTTCACTCTAATGCATTAAATATATGGTCAATTTTTCTCTCTCAATACTCTTTTTCATATTCTTATTCAATCCTAATTTATTTAGTTGCTGATATCGTAAGGTTTTATATCTATAAATTTATAATTTATAAAAGTCAAGTTTAACCCAAAATATCTAATTAATAACGTATTTCTTCAATCTATTTTTACATAAGAAAATAAATCATTCATTCTTGATATGGGGAATATAATCTACGCCCGAACTGGAAAAAGTTTTTATATTTATTCAATAAAAATATTATGTATAAGTTTATTAATTTTTTATTAAAATTATCATAAAAATTTGGACATCATACTTTTTTTGGTTGATAATATGTTTTTAATATATATAGCGAAATTATATTCTTTTATAAAATTGTTTCTTACTATAATTTTTTCTTTATTTTTTATTGATGGTGATATTTTTATTTCATATATAGAGAGATACTAAAATTATATTTTAATCTCTTGTATTTTAATTTAATTTGATTTTTTTCCTTGATAATGACATTAATTTTATCTCTTACCATTTAACTTCACTCGTATGAACTCGTATGATTTTACAAGCCAAATATAATAATAAGGAACTAGTTATAAAGAAGTGAAATAGACACGTGAGTTAAAAACTTTATATAACGAGAAGATCAATGAACGATTTTACAAAATCAACAAAAGCAAGTCATACAAGTTTTTCAAAGAGATTAGAAGCCAAGAAGTCTTGTGAAATAGTGGGTGGTTCCACCTGATCACAATGGACTTTGTATTATTAAGTTGAAACAAGTCAAGAAGTCGAGTTCTTGAAACAAGCAATATACAATATAATACTGTAATAACTAGTCCTCTCAAACTATTACACTGCCACAAACTTCTTAATTGTTCCTGCATTTGCAACTCTTAGAAGCTCTGGTCGTCACCACCAATCTTAGATGCTTGGCTTCAAATTCAGGTGAGATGCTATCTTTTGTCCAAGAGAACGATCAGCCTGCGCAGCAATACCATCCATGAAATATCACGTGAGCAACCAAAGGCGGATTTAGACTCTTTTCAGTTCAAGGGGCACATCACATATAATGTGGTCCCTACGGGTTAGTGTCCACAATGGAATGGGAATGGGCCAAGGAAGAAGAGGGAGGGGTATGATTACTGGGAAGGGCACAAGAAAGTGTAGGATCAAACCAATTACACTCTCTTTAATGCCCAATCGCATGACTAAATGTCACATGAAATGTGCCAATAAGGGAGAAATTGGGCACATTGTTCAGAGTGGCAATAAGGGTGTGTGAGAAACTCACCTGAGACCAGTATGATATCCAGATGCTGCGGATTTCATGGGTGACACGTGGTTCAGACAAAGCATCAACCCATCGGCGGAGAAATCTTTCTTGCCTGAAATCAGAAAATAGCAAAGAAAAGCCCATCAGTAGACAAAGCCAAAAGTACCTCATATTGATCATACCAGTAATTTATGAAAGGAACCTGTCAGAGGCCCAGGATCGGTATCTCTCTCCAGGTTGCTTAAAGTTGTTCTCCTTCTCAATCATACACTGGAAAAAGCAAGATGTTAAGACAGTTATTCACTAATTAAAGCGAGTTTTAACAGTTTAATTCTAAATCTTATAATTTGTTGAATAGAAACGTAATCATTAAACCCTTCTAGGCACAAGCTATGTAATACAAAAATCCTAACCTTTATACTTAAGAAAAACTAACCTTTTCACGCTTCCCATCTAGGATACGCGGAGGAACGGGGATCCTTTCTGCATGCCGAACAGGATCATACCTTGAAGGGAAGTAATTGACCTATAAACCAGTAGCGGTCAATTGTTATGGAGGGAAATGCAAGCAAGAAAAGAATAAGTTTAAATATCACGGTGGAATAATTTACCTCTTCATCTCTGTGCATGAAATTCATGAAACCTTCATGGTGATTGTTGTGATGGGCACATTTGGGTGCATTAGCAGGAATCTGCAGATAATTGGGACCAAGCCTGTGTCTCTGACTATCGGCATAGGAGAATATCCGAGTCTGAAGCAATTTATCATCGGAATAGTATACACCAGGTACAATAATGGCAGGGCAAAATGCAAGTTGTTCGTTCTCGGCAAAGAAGTTATCTATGTTCTTATTCAAGACCATGCGGCCAACGGGCTGGAGGGGCAAAACATCCTCAGGCCAGATCTTAGTTACATCAAGTGGATCAAAGTCAAATTTGTCTTCTTGTTCAGGATCCAATGTTTGGATATAAAGTTTCCACTCAGGATAGTTTCCAGCAGCAATTGAATCGTGAAGGTCTTGGGTGGCATGACTGTGGTTGGATCCTCCAACCCTCACGGCCTCCTCGTCCAAGAGACACTTTTCACCACAGGTGGCTTTCCAATGGAATTTGACATAATGAGGCTTGCCAGCTTTGCTGATGAGGGTGTATGTGTTGACACCAAAACCATCCATGTGCCTGTAATCCTGGGGGATACCCACGTCATCGAACAAGAAGGAGAACATGTGAAGGCTTTCGGGGTGGTGGGAGAAGAAATCGAGGATCCTCCAATTCTCCTGGATGTGGGACTTGGGATTGGGTTTGAGGGCGTGGACCATGTCGGGGAACTTGAGGCCATCACGGACGAAGAAGACGGGGAAGTTGTTTCCGACGAGGTCAAAGTTACCCTCTCTGGTGTAAAATTTGACGGCAAATCCTCTGGGGTCCCTCAAGGTTTCAGGGCTGCCACGCTCGTGGATGACGGTGGAGAAGCGGACGATGAGGGGAGTCTGAACTCCAGGGGCGCGAAGGAAGTCAGCACAGGTGAGGTGAGAGATGTCATGTGTGACTTCAAAAAAACCCTTTGCACTGGCTCCCCTCGCATGCACCACTCGCTCCGGGATCCTTTCCCTGTCGAAGTTTGCAAGCTTCTCCACCAGATGATAATCCTCCAGAAGAATTGGACCTTGGCAAACAATTTTCGATTATTAATTCACTCAACACAATTCAACTGAACTGAATTGGATGAAAAGTGTATATACCTCTTGATCCAACCGTGAGAGACGAGTTATTGTTCCAGATTGGGGCACCGGAATTAGTGGTCCAGAAGGGAGAATTGAAGGCGGTTGATGGGCGATTCTGCATGGAATAGGAAAATAAAAAAGTTCAGATTTGAATGAGAATAAAATGTAAAATGAAAGAAAGGAAAACCTTGTAGGGATCCATGGCTGCCGAGAGGAAAAAGGATCAGATGAAGATGAAGATGAGAGTGGTAAACCAGGAGCATGTGTGTGTGGCACTAGCCATGGCTTATTGGTTGGGACTCTATTTTATTTTCCTTGTTTCCAGCTCCAGTACTAAATCATCATTAATTAATGGTCTCCGCATAAGATGGATAAATCATAAAATAAATGTTAATAAAAATAATAATTACATTTTACGAGTCTATGGGCACAATTTTATACGCCCACCCGCTTTTCCCTCTTTCCACTTCACCCACTTTTCTTTTCTATCTATTGTCTCCGCATTACAAGGATTTATAATATTCATAAAAAATAATAACATTAATATGTATGGTTATTATTATCACTGTTATCATCATGATGATAACTCGTTTTTGTAGAAAATAATTACACTGAACATATCATAAGTATAAACGATAATCTTGTAAATAAGAAATTTAAGACCTATATGTTTTATGGAAGGAATAATTAAAATTATTAATTATAATCAATAAAAATCAAGTACATGTTAACACAGTTAGAATCATGATACAGATAAATATTTTAGATAACTATATATCATTTTTTTATTTTTTTAATTAATATATTTCATCTGCTATTATTACTTGAAAAAAACAATAAATCATAATTTCTCATTATAAAAAAATATAATGAATGATGTTTCTCTTATTTAACATATTATTTACAAAATTTAAAGAAAAAATATATATTTAACAACATTTGTTTAAAAAATATATTTATTTAGTGTAAATTTGTTTAGAGAATATACTTTCGATACTTATATTGTACAATTACAATGTTTTGATTTAGATGTTGACAATTAATTATATATTTAGATATATACAATCTCTTGAAATTTGTCTATAATTTTGTTTTGGTTTCTCCCTTCTTGCTTAAATATTTGTCATAGTAGATAAGAACAATTGTGTTTTGAGTTTTTTCCAACATTTTTATCCATTTTTGTCATGATTATGTGAAACTTGAATTCACCATTTAATATTTCAGAGACTTTGTTAAATTAGATACACACACATATCTAATTTTCACAATCTGAAATCATTTATTCAATTTTCACAATCTCAATTCACTTGTACTAGTGAATTCCCATACTTACATAAGTTGTGATGATTGAATTTTCCATCCATCATATGCTCCATTAAAGAAAAATACTTAATAATAAGTTTATTATAATATTAACTACCAACACAAACACAAATTAGACAATAGAGAAAGACACTAAAATTGATTGGTTGAGGATAAACGAACAAAGAAATAAAAAATAATCAGACACAAAATTTATTATGAACCAAATATTATAAGTCGAAGTTTTCATTTTCAACTTAATCTATTAGTTAAACTGACAACTTTTTGTTAATTATTATAATTGTCATTACACATTCCTAAATAAAGTAATATACACTAGTAAAAAAAACACATTTTACATTATTTCAGACTTATTACACCTGTAAATACCAACGATATAAAAAATAGATCATATTTTACATTGGTTTTTTAATCGGGTAAAATATACAAATATTATACCGGTTTAAATAGTAATCGCTGTAAAATAAAATAAAAATTATGTTACAAAAAGTGAAGTTTTTACATAAAGATATTACACTGGTTCTATAGAACCATTACTATTATATGTGTCAGAATAGAGATATTATACTTGTTTATAATATGTGTCCAAATAAAAATATTACACTGGTTAACCACTATAATATCTGTCATAATAACTGTTATAATATATTATTTTTTTATAAATAATTTGGATTAATTTTATTAATTTTCCAACTTATAACATTAAACAAAATATTAGAATACGAGAAAATAATTTTTTGTATTTATTTAAAACATAGGAATAATAAAACTTGTTAAAATGAAGAGTTAAAAAAATAAAGTAAATCATAATCCATAATCAAACTAATGAAAATACAATGGCAGAACTTATATAAAATAATTAAAAAACAAATAAACAAAGAGAATATAAAAAGCTTTGTGTACTAACCACTTTCTAGATGAGCAGTGTCCTTTTCTTTTAATAGTATATATCATACCAATAAGACAGTTAATGGATTAAAAGTTTAATATAACTTAAATTTATAAGAAAATTTAAATTATATTTTATAATAGTGTAATTTTAATAAATTTGATTTAGTAATAGTAATAAAAATGTGTTAATAGTTTAATTTAGGAAAAGATGAAATGATCGAGATCTGACAGGGCATCAAAAGTGGGGGTGTGAGGGAATGATCGACAACGCAGTGACAGAGCCACAGCCAGAGGCAGGGTGATTGCGCGACGGTGCCATAGCTCCATAACAAAAATCCATGGCGATTGAGCAGTACGGAAGGTAATTTTGTTTTAACAAACTAACAATTAAAGTTTTGATGTGAAATATGAATGGTGAGGCTGAGACCGAGCAATTAGCTGACGAGGATGGTCCTACTCATTTCCAATCAGGCAAAGATACGCACAACATGACAATCAGTGTTGTTTACGAAATCATTTATGTTCATTTTCCTTACGAGGATCTTAGTCAGCATAGATATTTCATGCTTTTAGTTTGTATTTGTTTGGATAAGGATGTGGCGTAGGATTGAGAATGGGATCCATTCATCCACCCAACAACTCCTTCTATTTCTATTTTCCTTGTTTCTTATGCCTTTATTATTTGTTTGGGGTCAAGTCTGAAAACTTCTAGTAGCCTGTTTCTGGCAATTTATCTTTTATTCAGACAGTGATGTTTGTTTTGTAGTTAACTGTTCTCGTTCCTTCTCACACTCCAACATTACATTACCCATCCATTCCCAAATTTTGCATATTGGTTGCTACTTTGCTGTGTCGAAGAATAAACATGTCGGCTAAGTTTCTCACCGTGCCGCCATTTGAGTGCGCCTGGAGAGAGGATTTGAAATTTCGGGAAGCGGGTCGGGGTTGTGTAGCCTTTGAAGCATTCGCCTGCAATGATGTTACACTGGTTTTCCGGGAGAATGTGGGAAGCCAGGGCTACCATTATAAAAGAGATAGCAGTCCTCACTACACAATCATATTGGGGAGTCACAGGAATCGCCGACTCAGAATTGAGGTCAATGGAAAAGCTGTTGTCGACATCGCAGGGGTTGGCCTTTGCTGCTCCTCCTCCTTTCAGAGTTACTGGATAAGCATCTACGATGGCTTGATTAGCATAGGCCATGGCAAATACCCTTTCCAGGATGTTGTTTTCCAGTGGCTGGATTCTTGTCCCAATTGTAATGTTCAGTATATTGGCCTCAGCAGCTGGGACAAACATGTTAAGTATAGAAATGTTAATGTCTTGTCTTTAACACATACTCATATGCCCCTTTCGAAGCATGTTGTTTTTGGTGATTATCAAGTGGAGGATGAGCTTGATGCCGCAGACTCTTACAATTACAAACACATGGATTATGACAAATGGGGGCTCAAAAATTTTCTTGAGAGTTGGGACTTGTCTGATGTGTTATTCATAGTTGGTGAAGAGGAGAAGCCTGTTCCTTCTCACAAGGCAATTTTAGCTGCATCTGGAAACTTTCCTGTATGCTCCTCCTCATTTGTCATCAACATACCCACAGTACCGTATCCGCTTTTCCATGCACTGCTTCACTACATCTACGTTGGCTGGACCCAGGTAGAGGTTCACACCTTATTAGTTTTGTATTTGCTATTGTTGATGTTAAACGTGGAAATTGAGATCATCAGTTTTCTGTGTACATTCATATTTATTTTTTTATCACCATGGTAAGTTTTTGACTGTCAAACTGGTTATCTCACTTCTTTCTTGGTGATTTTAATTTAATTTGATATGTTGTACCCGTCAAATTGCTGTTCATATTTATATTCTTAAGGTAGTTGTGTCTTTGTATCATGTAGATTCCACAGGAACAACTTGGTTCTTTGAGGGCTTTAAGTATACAGTTTGAAGTGATGCCACTGGTGAAGCAGTGTGAAGAGACTATGGAACGGTTCAAGCTAGATAAGACGTTGTTGGGCACGGACAAGAATGTGGAGCTGACGTATCCATCTATCCGACCTCATTCAACTTTGCCCTCACTTCCTATCAGCATTCATCAACTGAGACAATTGAAATTAACAGGCCAGTTCAGTGATGTAAGCATCTACATTGAGAGTTATGGGCTCATTGCACGAGCACATAAAATTGTTCTGAGCTTATGGAGTATCCCCTTTGCTCGGGTGAGCCAATTTCACAATCTTGTCAGATTTAATGTTAGATGCACCCTCTGGTGGGGGTGTTTTTTTAAGATTCTCAGAAGTAAGATTTTACCTAGGGATTAAGTTTCTACTTTTATGGAGGAAGTATTAACTTAGTTAAACTTAATTATAAGAGAGTTAAGTTTGTAAGTGAAGAACTATATACTCAGCGAAACCTTGAAAGAGTGTTTCCAAATTCCAAGTCTCCTAATTTTTTTTCTACAGTGGAGGTATATCTTCTGGTAACAACTTGACTTTCTGAGGTCGAAGGAATGACTAACAAATACAATCTGGTTAATAAAACGATTTTCAATTTTTAGCACTGAATCAAGTTATTCAACATGCCCTGTTACAAATTTAATTCTGTGAGGTTAATTAATGTACACCTCAATACTGTTGTAAATTTATTCATTGTCCAGTGTGTTCTACGTGTGTCTTTGCAATGCAATTTAAACAAGTATTTGTCTTATCTTTATGCATCATAAATTTCTCTCTATGTAAGTAACATCTATGCTATGTTTTACGTAGTGGTTATGTATTTTTGCAACTGTCAATGTGAGCTATTAGTTAAAGATCCTGTTACTTTATCAGATGTTCACAAATGGAATGAGTGAAAGCATGTCATCGGAGGTTACTTTAAGGGATGTGCCACCAGAAGCTTTCAGGGCTATGCTTGACTGTTTATACGATGGGCAATTGCATGACAATGTTATAGATTCTGGTGCTTTGTTGCTCCAACTCCTTTTATTAGCTGATCAATTTGGAGTGACTTTTCTTCAACAAGAATGCTGCAAAATGCTTTTAGAATGTCTCTCAGAGGTAGTTTGGTAATCTTCACTCAACGGAAATCAGTACTTATTTGGAAGTTAGAATCATTTATCCTGTGGATGCCACTTGAAATAACTGTTTGGAGAAGAGAGTTGCGGTTTCAGAGTTGTGAAAACGAAAGAAGAGATACATTTTATAGTAATCAATTCTAAGATATTGATACTTCTCGTCAACATATAATATGCAGGGATGAAGTTCTTCTATTGGGTGAAGGTCATACAACAAAGTTTTTCTGTTACACACAAATTGAATGGAGGAAGCAGACAAATTTGGCAACTAATAATACCGTGGCCTTTGAACCTAACCGTTGAACTTTGTTGCAGGACTCTGTATGTCCACTCCTCCAAGTGGTTTCTTCAATCCCATCATGCCGAATTATTAAAGAATCATTGCAGAGGAGAATTTCCATGAACTTTGACTATTATATCAGTGCGAGTACTGACTTTGTTTTGTTAGATGAGACAACTTTAATCAATATCATTAAGGTGTGTTTCTTGTCAAGTTGCTCATTTTTTGTTAAATTCAAGGAATACACATAATATTCTAGAGGCCATGCATCTACATTGGCTTAATCTAAAGCAGAAAATTATTGTCAGTAGCGTGGCATACAGAATAAAGGATTGAAGATCTACTTATCTATACATGCCATTGAAGTTAAAAACATGATTTTATTGACTTCCAGCATATGAAATTTTGAGGAGGCCTAAGCCATTTTATCTGAGAATTTTAGATATAATTTCTCTTCAAATCCCCTGAATACTAGATTAGATATAATTTATACATCAGCAAAATGTCTATCCCAGGGGTCTAATTTTGTAATATTAGGTCATTTGACTGATAATTTCTTGATCCATATTTGGATTTTGCAGCATCCAGATCTGACAGTAACATCTGAAGAGAAAGTCCTTAATGCAATTCTAATGTTTGGCATGAATTCTAAAGAATTATTTGGGTGGGAAGTGGTGGATCAGTTAATAGTAAATTCAAAATCTGAACTCCTTTTTGATGAGAGGCTTCAGTTAGTCCATGACTTGTTGCCGTTTGTGCGATTTCCACTACTACAATATTCCTTACTTGAGAAGGTTGGTAATCTTTGCATCGAGACATCTATGAACACCTTAAATAAATAGTATTTGCTTGTTCTAACTATAATGTTATATTGTTGTAATTAATGTGCAGTTGCAGAATAGCAACATTGGTCAGCATATCCCTGTTTTCCAAACTCTTGTAAGCTTGCTGTCTTCGAATCAATTCAGGCTGTATGTGTAATGTGATTTGTGTAAATCTTAGTTTGAATAACTATTCTGTTATGTTATTTGTTACAGGTTAATGAGGCAATCAATTTTGTTAAATGTGGGCTGGCAGGGCTAGAGAATGAAGAGAAGTAAGTTCTTCACCTTAGTTTGCTTCCTCAGCTTCTTCATTGGGGACCTTTTAACATCTAGATTGTAACCTTTCTAGAAAATAACAATAGCTTATTTGGTTGTGAAAATCATCTTTACTCTATTAAGTATTGTAGTATGAATTTGGATTCATTAATTCTGAGTTATTCTCATTTTTTTTAAACAAACTTATTGGTCCATTTCGATTATAGAGGGGATTTCTATTCAAGATTCATACAAGAATTTTGATGACAGTCTATTGGATGACACTCTCTCTCTCTCTCAAGCTTCATACTCTATCCTTCCTCTTCTTCTATCCTTGTTTTCCTCCTCCAGATAGCCGTTCTAGGGCCCTTGCTGGTGAGTTTGGAGTAGGGACAATAATGGATATGGGAAAGAAATATTAGAAGAGTGGACTATGGAAAACTGAAAATAAATATATGATATAAGTTTATGATATGAGGATGGTATTATAAGGTACTTATTAGTTTGTTGGCCACTTAGGGCTTTCTAAGTATTTCTAAACTAAATTGGCGTTCTTATCCGAAATGGGATTACTTGGATAACAACTTGGGAGTATTTGGAGTTGTTAGCTTGCTTTATAAGTTTTTGAACTTTTTAGTTGTGACTAATCACTTTTCTATTTACGTTATGAATTATTCTCAGATTTTTCTTTTCCTAGAGAAGAACACGTCTAACAATAGTTAACTTACACTACATTTCATTTTAGTGTTCGATTCCAACATAGACGGTCCAGTTACAAGGAACTCCAGTATATTTGCGATGGGGATGACCACGGAGTTCTGTACTTTGCTGGCACGTCCTATGGTGAACACCCTTGGGTTAATCCTCTCTTGGCAGAGGTAGAATTCTAGTTTATCTTTTCCCCCCTCAATTTTTATTTGGTTAAATAACTTATTATATCATATACAATCTTTATGTTTTAGTTTTCATTCCTAAAAACTACTTATTTTCGTCTCTACAATGAATACACTTTTTAGTTCCTTTTAAGTCCTCTTGTCCAAAATTGTAGGGACTAAAGCAGATTAAAAGACGTATGTGCATAATAAAACATGTTAAAAAGGTTTGTGTGTAGGAACTCAAAAGGAGTACCTTTTAGGTACAAGGACATAAAAACCTAGAGATTGTATAGTTAGAGGAACCAAATGAGAAATTAAGTCTTCTTTTCTCTAGGAGTCTTTATGCTAAGGTCTTACGAATGAACTGTTTATGCATTCCCTTTCCCTTGTGTGGCAGCAAAGAAAAATTACCATAACAGCCAGCAGCCCCCACTCAAGATACACTGATCCCAAGGTTTTGGTCTCTAGAACCTACCAGGTATGCTAAAAATTTTAACTACAATTGACTATTGAACTCTTATTTTGTTGTATGGCATCTAACTTCATGTGGCTATGGCAGGGAACATGTTTTGCTGGGCCCCGCTTGGAAAATGGGCAGAATTGTACCTGGTGGATGGTTGATCTTGGCCAAGATCATCAGGTATGCAATATACTGATTATGTATGTATGTTTACTACTATTCAATAATAGTACTCGCATTTGGTCATGCACTTTGAGCAAGTGGATGCTTGAAGATTTTACTACCACTCTCCAACCTCATTTATCAATATGAATGGATCGTTACTTCTTAGATGTAATGAACATTCTGAATAAAATCGATGGATGCAGCTTATGTGCAACTACTATACTCTAAGGCAGGACGGTTCCAAGGCCTTCCCCAGATTTTGGAACATTCAGGTAAACAGTCTCTTGCTCTGTGGAGGGTTTCTGTCTCATTATTGTTATCTGTTGAAGGGAAAGATTAAATAGTTATGGTGTGTAAAAAATTCAGGGCTCACAGGAGGGGAAGAGCTGGACGAATTTGTGGGTCCATGAAAACGATCGGAGTGTATGTAAACCTGGTCAGTTTGCCTCTTGGCCGATAGTTGGCCCCAACGCTCTGCTTCCCTTCAGGTATTTCCGGGTAGTTCTCACTGGACCCACCACCGATGCAACCAATCCCTGGAATTTCTGCATTTGTTACTTGGAGCTCTATGGCTACTTCCTCTGAAACGCTTTTGGTTATGCCAAAACACACCATACTTCCCCAAAATACATACGATTCACCTCCTCGTGTACATTATGGTTTGCTTAAGTCATGGAAGAGAAATCAAGTTTCACAATTTAATTGTAGTTTTTTTTTTTTATTTCATCATTTAAATTTGATTACAAGAGAATTAGTTATAGAAGTTGCCCTTCTTCGCCGCGTCTTTTAAGAAAATAGCTGGAGAAGAAACTTCGATTTTCAATAACAATGAAGGTAAATTAAATTGATAAATTTTATATTCAATTGATAGCAATAAATCACGCAAATATGTAAATTGAAATATTTATTTTAAAGTTTCGATAACTTACCTTATATATGAGTTAATGTTAACTGCACTGAGTCAATTGTATTCTCTCTTATTGATATCGAAAATAAGGATAAATAGTGATTTTTTAATTGAATTGGTTCAATTTTATAAGAAAATTGAAATCGGTGGATTTTGAAAAGATTATGCAAATGGATAAGTTGTGTCAGCATGATATGACTTTACTTTACGGTAAAGAAGTTGTACATGCATGAAACAAGTTTGGATTTTTGGAAGTTTGGATTTCTGGAAGTTAAGTCATGCTTTGACATGACTTTAGTGTGGAAGGAGATTTAGTATGGAAGGAGAAGTCGTGTTTGATCCACATGACTTTTTTTATTAATTCGATAAAATGGAATGATATCGTAGATGTTAATCGATATTTGTTTGCTTTTATATGAGATTGTGTTATGTTGGTATAACTTTTGTTTTTATATTAAACTAAAGTTGTGATATGTTTACACGACTTTTATACGAGATTATTAATGTTAATATTAATACATACGGTTTTATAATATATATGTTGTTTATATAAGGTGGTCTTGTAAATGGTAAAAAATGCAACATCCACTTATTGAGTATAATGAGTTTAATAAGGAAGACCTTTGATCAACAATAGTCCAAACATGTTCTTAATGAAATCAAACTTACATCCAATCTTAACAACATTTTTTATCTTATACTAATGACAATTTTTGCGGTTTTAGTGGTCTCTTTCTAGTAGAAACGACATTGCTCCCTTAATCATTGTTGAAGCTTCTCCTATTATTAAGGTAGTAATTCATCTTATCTATTTTGCCACCAATGAATTTCATCAAGTTGATTGGGTAATGCGACAATTTGGGTTTCAATAAGGTACGATCCATTAAACTTATATTAGCTGTATAAAGAATATGAAAAGTAAAACAAACAAATATTGACCAGAATTCCATCAAAGGTGGATAGTAATGTGGACTGATCAACACAATGTCTCACTGAAAGTATTTAATTTATTGGTAATGGTCATTTGTGTGACACAACAACATAAAGACAATGTTACATTGATCATACTATTTGGTACATATCGCTTCTAGAACCGACATCTGACAACAATGTAACTTCACTTCATTTTACTTTTCATGATGTAATTTTATGGAATTGGAAATTCATAAGCGAAAAAATGCATTTTGGAATGTGATGCTCCAAAAGGGAAAGTTGTCTTCTGGGAATGGGGTTTCCAGAAGCGAAAAAATCCATTCCATATGCTCCATAATTCAAAGTTGTTTCCCATAATAGACATTCTGGAAGAGTAAAAACCATCCCAAGATCATTTTCTTTATTTCATGTTTTTGATGGGGTGCAGGAAGAAACATCCCAAAAAATGTCTAAAGGTCCGAGCCCAATAGGAAGGAAATGGATGAGTGTAAGTGTGACATAACAAGTAACAAACTATTTGTTTTTGCACCTCCCTAGCTCTTCCTAGCACCCCATAAATTGGAAAAAATCATTTTATCCTTAAAAAAATGCTTTTCGGACTAGAACGAGAGAACAACACGCCCATAAACTTTTCTTATTCCAAAAATACCCTTTTCAATATTTCGGATTACATAATCCAGAAGTCTTTTTTTAGATTCAAAATTAGCTTTCAGATTATGTAATCCGGAAGTCTTTTATGATTAGCTTCCGGATTACATAATCTGGAAGTCTTTTCCATACATAAGATTAGCTTCCGAATTATGTAATCTGGAAGTTTTTTCTAAATATGAATTTGACTTCCGAATTATGTAATCCGGAATTTATCCAGATTACATAATCCATAGACTTATTATTTCAAATTCAAGGGGGTGAAAAAAAAGGATAAAATGGTATTTTCATATTTAGTATCGGGTGGCACATGAAGGTATGGAGGGTAGGAAGAAAGAGTCCGAGAGAACACATCTGTGGGCCGGCAGCGGGCCCAGAGCGGGCCCAGAGCTACCTTTACTGGTGGAGATCAAAGCATGAAACCCAGACGCAGTGGAAGTTATGAAGCAGAGGGATTTCCTCACTCTGCTGCTTAACAAGTGAAAGCGAAAGCGAAGCATGCATATGCATAGATTCAGAGCAAGGGTTTTTCTGCGCTCAATTTCACTTTGTAAATCTAAGTGGCATCAACATCATGTACATCTTTTTCCGCCATTTTTATTTTTTCTCTTTCCAATTCTAACCTAACCAAACGCTTCTTTCCGCTTATTCAATTGTAGGGTGCTCAATTTCTCTTCTCTCAAAATCGCACCTCCACAACAGGTATGTATTCTCCATTTCACCACTATCTTCATTTATTTAAGATACATAGCTTTTCTGTTCACATAGCAGTTCAATTGCAGCTCAATCACTTTTTTTTACGTATCTTTTCATAAATGTTGCACTTGTATATCTTCATAATTTGTCACTCGATAAATTTCATTCGCCTAACACGTGGTATCGTAGTATATAACAAAATGCAGGTCCAAAATTTATGGAATTTGCAGCAGAACCATCTATGCAGTTGCAAGTTCTTAAGGCACTCTGCTCGGGTCAGAGAAAGAAGGCTTCGGACTTACTTTTGGATTTTGGTTCCAGAACCCAGTCATTAACAGCTGACGATTTTCTTCATATTTTTAAGTTTTGTGCACGCTCTCCTGATCCAGTGGTATGCTATTTCCTAAATAACCAATTCTTTATTTCTGGATTCCTAATACTAAAATTTCATTTTTTTATTCCCCTGCCGCTTTTTATTTTATCTTTTTGCAAAATCAACATGTTAAAGTTTGCTTTAAGCATTTCTTTATAAATGTATGAGACCAAATATGATTCTAACTAGAGTTCTAGTATTTATATATATCCTTAACACTTCCACAACTTGATCCAATCCCGATTCTCGTCAATGTATCATTAGCTTCTACCTGCACTATTACTGAAAGTCTCTGTCATGTGAAATTAGCTAATAACAAATGTATGTGTTCTCCTGTGTGAGTTGGATGCACACTTTCCTTGAAAGTCTCTGACCATGAGTTATGGTAGAACCTTTTGTGAATGTCAAATTTATTCCTTCACTTTTTTATATTTTGCAGTTTGTAATGGAGATTTGGAGATTCATGGAGTTAAAAGGTGTTAGAATGAACGATACATGCTCATCTCTTATGATGCAGGCCCTTTGTAAAGGGGGTTACTTGGAGGAGGTAATATTAGTTTTATTCATGAAATATATTTAGTAAAATTTCCCTTCATGCTCCTTTTCTTCTTGGGTGTCGTATTGTGTAAAGGGGTTATGCTAAGGGCATTGATTTTGGATTAACCCACTACATTTTCAGGGTTTTTTTAGAAAAAAAAAGTTTTTCTTTCTTTCTGAAAATACAATTCCATATGATATATGGATGCTTTATCATGACATTAAATTGTATGTCAAATGATGTATATGAGGCAGTTATTAGTAAATCAGCTTCATCTTAGCTGCGAGAGTTTTATTTTTTTCTCATGTCTACCTGTTGTATTATGTTCAGGCCTTTGATATCATGGATTTTCTTGGAGGAAGTCAATGTCTCTATCCAGTTCTCCCACTTTACAATAGTCTCTTAGGATCCTGCTCGAAAATGCAGAGTCTAATTCTAGCAAACAAATGTTTGGACTTAATGGAAAAGAAGATGGTAGGGAAGAGTGAAGTTACATACACTGAGCTTCTCAAGGTGCGCAAACATAAAGTGCTAGCATCATTCTATTATAGTTGTGAATAGAAAAGAAATTTACTCTTTTTGAGAAAAGTATTGTCTGTTTAGCTGTTAAAGTTGTTTTATTTGACAGATTATTGAGTCCGAAAGCATTTATATGTAGATATGTGATTCAAGGTGAACCACTTGATCTGGACTAAAGAGAATCTTCTTGATTTGATAGTATTAGTTACAAAACGTGCTAGTTTGCACCAGGACCTGTTCTTCTCTGGTTTAATGTGCTTGAATGTTTTCTCTTTTTTTCATAGGACATCTATCACTGAACTTACCCTGTTTCTCAGCTTGCAGTTTTGCTGAAAGACTTGCCAGCAGCCCATCTTGTTTGGCAGGAGTATGTGAAAAACTATAGCATGAGTATCATTGCTCTGCGTAGATTCATTTGGTCATTTACAAGGTTAGGAGATTTAGAATCTGCTTGTAAAACTCTACAACAAATGGTGTCATTAGCGGTCAGGGGAAACATTTCTATTGCTAAAACAGTTTATGGGAAGTTGTATTCTACTAGAATGGACATCCCTGTGCCTTCAAATAAGGGGCTAGGCTTAACCATATCAGACTTTAAGGAGATAAAAAAATTGGACTCTTGTATGAGTGCTGAATTAGATGGGCTGAATGGAGAAGAACACTCACTACTTGTGAAGGCGTTGAGGTGGTCCTTTAATGACATAATACACGGGTGTGCAAACCAAAAGAATTATATACTTGCAAGGAAGCTTATCTTACAGGTATATATTTCACTGAGCTTTTACATGTTCCGTAATGCTCCATCTAACACAGGTCATGTAGATTAAAATATTTTTCTCCTAGATTTTGTAATTGAAAAAGGTTATGAAGCAATGACACCTCTCCTCTTTGAAATGTCTCATGTTTCCGACATGGACCCTAAAACCTTCCTGACACCTGTTAAACATGTGCAGTTTTGTATTTATCAGTTTGTGCTTCATAGGTGAAAGGTTCTCTACATAGTCAGAGAATGTTAAATTTTAAATTCTAAGACTTCAGATCCCCTAAGATTTCAATTATTGAAAGCTTCTGTTAGTTGATTCTCAATAACATATGAATATCAATATTACCATCTCCTTATATATCCTCCTTTCACAATTTTTTAGTATAAATAAATTTCTTGGGTTATGAAAGTTTAAGGGAATTTTTTGAATTTTATCCATTGACAACGTTTATATTAATGTATTTTAACATCTTGAAGGGCGCTTCTCTGTTCAGATGGAAAATCTCGGTTTGCAGCCATCCTGCCATTCATATAATGGCATTATTAAAGCAGTTGCTTCCCATGGAAGTCTTGGGGATGCCATAGAAGTGGTGAGTTCAGCGACAATCATTATGTCCAGAATCACTTGTTTTTATTATATTTTTTCTTAATTTATTCTTTGAGCAGACTGCTATCTGTGGGAGTTCTGTCCAGAAATTTTGATCACTTAAGTTTAGGTCAAATAGAACCTCAAATCATGTCCAATTGGAATCTGATGCGAGATCTAGTTTGTCAGTTATATGGTCTCGTGATTGCGGATACTCAAGTTAATTACTGAAAATTTTTCTTGGCCTTATATTATTTTCGTTTAATATGCAGTTGAAAAAAATGCAGCAGAAGAATTTGAAGCCAAATGATTCAACTTTAGCAACACTTTCAATCACATGCAGCAAAACACAACAGTTAGATTTAGCTGAGGCTTTTCTGAATCAGATTTCCGAATGTCTATATCCACATCCTTATAATGCTTTACTAGCATCATGCAATGAATTGGTGAGCACAAATATGAAATTTCAAACAGAATTCCCATATACCATTTTATTGTCTGTAAGACTGTAATTAGTTTACCTAAAGTCCTAACTATATTCTTTAATAAGACTTTTCAAAAATAGCTAATTCGGGTGTTATATGTTGAGTGAGAGGAAGGGTCGGTAAAACCCTAAAATATGTGACTGAGTCAGTCCAATACATGTACTTTCATATCCTATTTAAAGTTTTGAATAATTTGCTTGTAAAATAGGAGGTGATGTACGATAGTACCGTAATTATTAAATGTACATAAAAATGAAATGAGGAAACTTCATAATCCTGAACAAATTTTTTTTCTAACACAGTTAATAAAACAAGATCCTTCAAACAATGGGTGTTTTATTTTTACCATTATGAGCTTTGTTACTGTTTGGTTTGGACTTGTGGCAATGTGATGTGAAGTTATTTATTTCATCAATGGGCTGTTGAGCACCAATTAAGATGAGCAACTGAATTTATACATGCACATTTTGTTTATCTGATAAATTTGCAGAATCAACCTGAACGTGCTGTGCAAGTGTTTGCCAAGATGAAGCAGAAAAAAGTTTTGCCTAATATCAGGACTTGTGAGCTTCTATTTTCGTTATTTGGTGTTGTAAATGCCCCTTATGAAGACAGTAATATACTGTCACAGGTGGATGCTGCTAAAAGAATAAATGCTATAGAAAAATATATGGCCACAAATGGCATTCAGCACAGTCATCTTTCAATAAAAAACATAGTAAGTTTCATTGATATCTCCTTTTTCACATATCTGGAGGGTTTTTCTTCTGTTCAAATCTATGAATAACTTGTATATGTGATTGAGAAAATGAGGAGGGATTCAACTCAGTGGTCAGTAACATGTTCTGGGGTGCAATTAATGTTAAAATTAAAAAGGTTTTGTACTAGAATATGGATTTGTTAGTCCCTCTGTGTATCATAACCATGCCAATCCGTTTTACCTGTTCTATTTAGTAATTAAGAAAGTTGAAAATCACAGGATTCAAGCTGTCTGAATGAAATGAAGAAATGTTTTAGGTGTTATTTGTGATCAGAAGGGCAGCAAATACTGAAATGCCACATGCTTTGTAGTGCTGATTAATGGCCAGCAAATACGAGAATACTAGATATGGAAGATTTGAACTTAGTATTACTAGAATACCTCGAGGAAAAAACAACAGAATTTTTGCCTTAAATGGTGTATCAAAGAAATAAAAAGAGTTCCTGTGATTACACTACCCTTTAAACAGATGTGTAGGAAATTAAAGGATGAATCTTTTAGTGAAATCATTAAGACCTATATGCAGATGAACTTTTAAAAGAAGTGTTTTTGGTAAAAGTGATGGTGTCACCCAATCCATGAATCCAACCTCATTTAATAGGGAAATGATTTTTTTGGTGACAGTACTCTTATAAGTGATCCAACTATAATGTTGATATTATGAGTAAAGCCATAAAGTTTAAGAGATGCAAAAGATCACTTTGATTAGGGTAAGATATGAGTGGTATCTTGTTCATTTACATTGCTTATGTCTTGGCCATGTTCATTCTGTCTTTTCAGGTTAGAGCCCTTGGAGAAGAAGGGATGATAAGAGAGATGATCCAGTATTTACACGTGGCAGAGAATCTTTTCATTTATAGAAATCCTTCATTGGGAACACATATTTACAACACAGTGTTACATTATCTTGTCAAAGCCAAAGAAGTGAGTGACTCATACATCATTACTTTGAATTTCGACACCTACTTTGTGAAGTGAGTTATTATGCATCCCTGGCTGGAATATGAGGTTTTCCACATGATACAGAGTGATTTGGCGATTGCAATTTTCAAGAAGATGAAGTTATGTGGCTGCGACCCTGACTCTGAAACATACAATATAATGATTAACTGTTGTACCATCCTAAAAAGTTACAGATCTGCTTGTTTGCTGATTTCAACGATGATACGGAAAGGGTTTTGCCCAGTGATATGTACATATACCGCTATCATTAAGGTTCTTTTCATTTTAATCTCTGATAGTCTGGCCCATATTATTATTTTGTCAAAGATTTTGCATTGTACTTGATTTTATGTCAAAAGAGTGAAATGCGCAGATTTATGATTTTATAGTAGTCTTGATGCACTTCCTAATCCCTTCAACCAACAAGTTTAGTTAACCTGCAAGTGACAATTGACAAAGGCGTGCATTTGGTGTTAAATGTTTCTACTAGTTCATAATTTGCATGTTATTTACGTCATTCATGCAGAATTAGTAGCATTTACTTAATAAAGCGATGACATTTTGTTGAAATGGTGCTTCAGGAGCCTTTATGCAGATCTCTCCTAAGTTACATTCTTTATGTTCAAAGTGCAGGATGCATTGTCTTTTTTATACTATACCATCAGACAATGAACATCTTAGGCTGGATGGAGTTTGAAAGTACAAAATACACTAAATCACTTCTCAGATATGTAATGGCTAAGGCATTGGGATTAAGAATAATATGTAGTAACTACCTAAGGAAAGCATGGATTTCTTCTAGATCATCAAGCTTTGGTTCAATTTGATCCTATAACTAATTTTACTTTGTCTTGAGAGGACACTAATTTACTTACTGACATCATGCATCTGACTGCTGGTCATCATGAAATTTGGGTTATAATTAATGGCTGTATTACTGTAAAAAGAAAAACTAATGGTTGTATCACCTGTCATTCATTGTGCATGTGCTGATATATTTACTCTTTTGTTCATGAGTTGCCACGACATCAGTCTTATTCAACCTGTAAATTTATTTTAGAACTGTGTATCCCAACTTGATACGGAGTTTGTTTGCTTCAGATTTTGTTGGAAGATGAGAACTTTGATGAAGCCCTGAATCTTTTGAAACAAGTCATATTGGATGGCATCCAACCTGATATACTGCTGTACAATACGGTTCTTAAACAAGCATGTTACAAGGTACTTCATCTTTCATATTAAAATCAATAAGGGGGATAAAGGGTGAAAGAAAAGAAATCTGTTCCAAAATCCTCGGTTAAGGGATTTGTAATGCTACATGATTGACTCATGATATTTATGGTTCAACTAGAGGAGGTGAGTTAAAGATAATATGGAGTGATTTGATTACATCAAAGAATATTCATGTGTCCACAGCTCGCAATTACAAACAATCCTTTCAATACTAACTATAACTCAAGTTCATTTCTGCACACTTAGCTTGCTCAGGAAAAGAAAAATTCTATCCTTATTAAAAGTCTGATGTGTATTTTATCCATTTTTTATGGAAAATTTAGAATGTGACCTAATGTCATTTAATTTCTTCCATGAATTAGGGAAGGATTGATGTAATTGAGTTAATTGTGGAGGGCATGCGCAGAGAAAAAGTTCCCCCCGATCCAAGAACATGCGGCTATGTGTTCTCTGCATATGTAGATTCTGGTTTCCACAATACAGCAATTGAAGCATTGCAGGTTTTAAGTTTGCGTATGATGTCTGAAGATGGCAACCTACTTGGAGAGAAGAAAAAAATTGTGAATGAATTCATCCTGTCTGAAGATTTGGCTTCTGAGTCACGGATACTCAAGTTATTTGAAGATTCTGAAGATGAATTTGCTGTTGGGTTGTTGAATTTAAGATGGTGTGCCATAGCTGGATTCCCAATCTGCGAGTCAGCTGATCAAAGTCTGTGGGCTAGAAGACTGGAAGGAAAACGATTGTGAGCCCGAGTGTTACGAAGACACCCGGTTAGATAGTTTTAAAAGGGACACCACTGTCTTTGGGGAAGCCTCCATAAAAAGGTTCTCAGTTCAGTAGTGGAGAGACGCGGGCTGAGGCTGTATCATACATGTATGTTGTCAACCGTGGCCGTCGTCATTGCTCCGGCTCTGCGCAGGAATTAAATTTTTTAATCATAAGGATACAAGTTCCGATCATTTTGGAACTTAACTTTTCTGAGTTGCACCAAATTTGAATCTTGTTGACGTTTGGTGCTCAATACTTTTTAACAATAAGTTATAGTAAACTATCGGTCTTTTCGTGATAAATAAAAATTAGTTTAACATTCGATTTGAC
Organism: Phaseolus vulgaris; assembly: GCF_051622355.1. Lineage (NCBI taxonomy): Eukaryota > Viridiplantae > Streptophyta > Magnoliopsida > Fabales > Fabaceae > Phaseolus > Phaseolus vulgaris. The sequence continues at coordinate 1,354,520 of NC_143498.1, forward strand.
ATTGAAATACTTTACCATAATTCAGAATCATGTATTGTACCTAAACATGAAATGGCTTTTAAATTCTCTTCTCGCTGATTGCTTTGCCACCTCTTGCTGGTCTGGTATATGAAAATAGTATGAAGATTTAGGATTTTATAGTAACTTAACGAACTTCCTAAACCCCTTCCACAAGTCAACATGCAAGAATGCACGCATTTGGGATTGAATGTTTATACTGGTACATATTTTTCGTTGCTAACATTTATCTTCTAGAACTATTGGCATTTACTTTGAATGTTATATTCGGCTCAAAAAAATAATGCAACTAAAATTTGGAGATAGCTCTGAATTAAAAACTTCCACGCCTTTTAAAATTGAGACCCTCGTGATATTTATCTATGTTACAAAGTCTATGTATTATCTGAGACAATTATGTTTATGTTGGATAAGATTACTGTTAAGACTACTTTAGTACTTTCAGGAGAGGTTTTAGTTCTCAGCTGAGTATATTATGGTTTAATGGTTTGAACAAGTTTCGTACAGAAGTAGGTTCCTGGACTTCTAAGAAACTTCAAAAAGCTTTTTAAAGAACAAGTGTAACAGCAAACCCTATTTTTTTACAACTTGTATAAATAGGTCTTATAATTACTTTATAACGACTTTAAATAATCAGAAAATATTAAGTTGTGATTGTTGCAGAAGCAACCAAATGGGGCATTTTGTTTTGAAACTGTTTAATTTTGAAGTAAAGAAACAATTGGTGTGAGGAAAAGTCAAAAGGAATAGGAGTGGCTGTTAGTGGATTAGATTTAGAGGTGCGCTTTTATTTTAAAGAGAGGAAATTATGACATTTGGGTGCAATCGTTGTCTTTAGAAACATCATGATAAATGCAGAGATGAAGGAAATAAAGTTTAGTAACTTTATGTTGTTATCATCGACCCACCAAAAGATAAAATGTCTCCCAATACTCCCTAGTGCTTGGATATCATGTTTGTTCTTCTCTTCTTTCATCAACTTCATAACCGCTTGCTTAGATACTGTTTTGCATCAAGAATGGTTCCATGAGGTTTCAAAATTAAAAGTATTACGAGTACATGTGGATCAACCTCAGTTTGCTGGCTTATAACACTTGCACAGTAAGGTCTGAGTTTACAGAATAACCTCCAATGATCTGTCAGATCCAATTATCCTTACCTTTTTGGAGGGTTTAAGAAAACAATAAATTCAACGGTGATGATGATTACCATGGATGAATAGACCTATATCATCATATCATAATAAGAAGAAATAGTATCAGATAAATAATGGACATGCAAACAGAGTTCAGTGAGTTGGAATTCCACCAAATCTTCTTTAGAGAGAAGAGTGACTTGATGTATGTAATAGATTTGTTTCCATTATGCTGCTTTTCATCGTACGTTAATCACTTTTATATCATAGCATTTTGATTAATTCATTCACCGTCCTTATGGTCAATCAAAAAGTTTAAGATATTTGCTTTGTCAAGTAATGATTAGTTTTCATAGCTAATTTGAAAGTTAGAGAAAATAAATGGAATTGTTCCCTGATTTTGTCTATGAATATAGATATTTAGGTATTAGATCTGTAGGTCATACATACATATATGTAGATAATGTTATAAATATTAATAAGGACTGGTCGGTAGAAATAATAATATTTATAATATTAAAAATGATATTAGTAAGAATATTGATAATATTAATTATTATATTAATAATATTGATAAAAATATTAATATTTATTGATATTATTATTAAATTAATAATAATGATATTATTAATAATGTTAATATCATTAATAATATTAATAACATTATTAATATTTAAATTAATATTATTATTATTATTAATGAAGGTATAATAATTCATTATATATATAATGTTAAATTTAGTATATAGTGTAATCTATATGTAATGCTTTAAATAATATGTAATATATAATACTGAATTTATCTCTTAAGTAATTTTAAAGTTTTTTTGTTTTGTGAATCTTACCATTGATAATTCTCACATATATTATAATACCGAAAAAACAATTAGCTTGATACATGAGAAACTTAATATAAATAATTTCTTTAATATCACTTCTTAATATGTTTCTTTGTAAAAAAAATTCTTACTACACTCATTTAATTGTTAATGGTGAGCAATATTTTATTGTAGAAACAAAATCTCTATTTTTTAGTTTTCTCCAACCCCGATCAAAATTGGTTATCATTGATTTTTTAAAAGATAACTTCTCATATTAATCGATATCTATTTTTATCTTATTAAACTCATAATTATATAACTAATTTATCTAACGTTCACTCCCTTGAATGCATGGAGTTGCCATAGACATAGAGAAAGCCCTGGCACGTGGGAAGGGAAAAAAGAGTGTGAATATGGCACGTGGGATATTTGTGATGGCATGAACGAATGAGGTGCAATTTCATTAAAAAATGAAGACACTCCGATCATAAGCAAAACGTGTAGTAAAAAGAAGAAGAATAATACGATGTTTGTTGTGAAGTGTTGGACGGAAAGAAACAGACAAAGAAATGAAAAGAGTAGGATGCTCTATTATTGGTGTATAAATTTTGAGAGTTGGAAAAGTAAGAAGAAGAAGAAAAAAGTGATTTTGAAGAAGAAGAAGAAAAAAGTGATTTTGAAGAAGAAGAAAAAAGTGATTTTGAAGAAGAAGAAGAAAAAAGTGATTTTGAAGAAGAAGAAAAAAGTGATTTTGAAGGAGAGGGAAAAGAGATGGAGGAGCAAATAGACCCAAGGAGTGGCTTCTGCCCCTCCAACTCAGTTTTCTACAGCAAGCGGAAGCCACTCCCACTCTCTCCCAACAACGCCCTCGACGTCACCACCTTCATCTCCTCCCGAGCCCACCGCGGAACCACCGCCTTCATCGACGCCGCCACAGGCCGCCACCTCAGCTACAGCCAGCTATGGCGAGCGGTGGAGGGCGTGGCGGGCTCTCTCTGGGACATGGGGATCCGAAAGGGCAACGTGGTCCTGCTCCTCTCTCCCAACTCCATCGACTTCCCGGTGGTGTGCCTGGCCATCATGTCCCTGGGCGCCGTCATCACCACCACCAATCCCCTCAACACCACGCAGGAAATCGCCAAGCAGATCGCCGATTCCAAGCCCCTCCTCGCCTTCACCACCCCTCTCTTGCTCCCCAAACTCACCAAGGCAGCACCCTCTCTACCAATCATTCTCATGGACACCACCGCTCACCCACCCCTTCCTCACCCCAAAATTGTAGCCACGCTCCATGAAATGGCCAAGAAGGAACCCCGGGCTGAGCGCGTGAGGGAGCGCGTGGAGCAGGACGACACGGCCACGCTGCTCTACTCCTCCGGCACCACGGGACCCAGCAAGGGCGTGCTTTCCTCCCACCGGAACCTCATAGCCATGGTTCAAATCGTTCTCGGTCGCTTCCACGTCGAAGACAACGAAACCTTCATCTGCACGGTCCCCATGTTTCACATATACGGTCTCGTCGCCTTCGCCACCGGCCTCCTCGCCTCCGGCTCCACCATCGTCGTCCTCTCCAAGTTCGAGATGCACGACATGCTCTCGTCCATACAGAGGTTCCGCGCCACCTACCTTCCCCTGGTTCCACCCATTCTGGTTGCCATGCTCAACAACGCAGACGCCATCAAGGGAAAGTACGATATCCGGTCCCTGCATTCGGTCCTCTCCGGTGGGGCTCCCTTGAGTAAGGAGGTTATAGAGGGGTTTGTCGACAAGTACCCCAACGTCACCATCCTTCAGGGTTATGGTTTGACGGAATCCACCGGCGTTGGTGCCTCCACCGACTCCTTGGAGGAGAGTCGCAGGTACGGCACTGCGGGCCTCTTGTCGCCGGCCACCCAAGCCATGATCGTCGACCCTGACTCCGGCCGCTCGCTTCCGGTTAACAGCACCGGTGAGCTCTGGCTCAGGGGTCCCACTATTATGAAAGGTGAGGAATCATTCAAGTATTCAACTTTTCTTTTTCTTCTACTTTTTCTTTTCAAGCATTATTCATAGTCATGCAAGTGGATTTGCTGCGTCACTCTCTGCTTTTCTTTCTCGGTGAAATTTTTTATTTATAAAGTTTTTTTAATTAATAGTGCGCTGTTGTTGAAAACTAATAAGGACAAAGACTCCTCCTATTACAAATACTATACACATGTTCCAGTGTCAGAATGTGCATCAAACAACTTCATGTGTTTGGTTTTATTCTCTATTCTATTCTATTATATTCCTACTTATTTAGATGGCTCAAGTGTCCTACACAATGTGAATGATTGGTTTAGGTTGATGTATAAACAATCAATTAAGAGTTCACTAGCTGAGCCTTAGATCATTATTTCTATTCAATACTGTTCAATCTTCAGTTACTTGGGACTTTTTAGCTGTAGATCTTTGTCATTTAGTTGTTTGTGTGATTAGATATGTAATTAACATTGAAAAGGTGGGGATGGCAGGTTATTTCAATAACGAAGAGGCCACAACATCAACACTTGATTCAAAAGGATGGTTAAGAACAGGGGATGTTTGTTACATTGACAATGATGGATTTATATTCATTGTGGATCGATTAAAAGAGCTTATCAAATACAAGGGATATCAGGTAAGTTATATTATGAATTGTGGCTAAGTTAGTTAAAGGAAGGATTATTATTGAGAAAAGGTGTTGTTGATGTTTGCTGCAGGTGCCTCCAGCAGAACTGGAGGCCTTGTTACTGACTCATCCTGCTATATCAGATGCAGCTGTTATCCCGTAAGTGTTGGAATTTCATCCATCCATGAACATATATTTGTAAAAAGAGTAGTGAATGAATGTAGTTTGGTAATGATCAGGTATCCAGATAAGGAGGTTGGGCAGTTTCCAATGGCATATGTGGTGAGGAAGGATGGAAGTAGCTTATCAGAAAGCCAAGTTATGGATTTTGTAGCAGGACAGGTTAGTAGTTTTACTGTTTCTTTGAATTGGATTTGTGACTGCTCAACTCATAGTATTAATTCAACATTCTGTAGGTGGCTCCTTACAAACGGATTCGAAAAGTTGCGTTTATCTCCTCCGTACCCAAAAATCCATCTGGCAAAATTCTTCGCAAGGATCTCATCAAGCTCGCAACTTCTAAACTTTGAGGAGATAGACGCATGCATGCACATGCATGGCTCTTTTCGTGCTGGAGTATCTGTTCTTTCTTCAACACTCTGTTGTCATTTTTAAAGAGCACCAAGTCTCCATACATTATTCTTAGAGGGAATCAAATTGTCTTGCTAATGGAAATAATATTTTCTGTCATCAAAACTTTGCCAATATTAATACAATTTTAATACATTTCGCCCTGCCACAATCTTTACATAATGACATTGTTAGTAGTTTTTTTAAGAAAAGTTGTAAAATATTATTTCTGTGATTATTTTAGGAATAAAATTATGGTCAATTACAAAATGAGAGTGATATTGCCAGATAATCAAAAGTGTATCTCTCAAGAACAAGAGCATGTAGTTTAGTGTGTGTATATATATATATATAATTTTTTTAGTAACTAATTAAATTATATAATGATTAATAATATCATGTAATAATTGATATATTTTTTAATAATAACTCAAATCCGAAAGTTTGTAGTGACTTAAGCACAAGCAGCTACCCCAACTGTGACAGTGCTGGCAGCAACCACCGAAGCAAGGATCACAAGCGGCAACCCTTCAACCATGGCTCCAAACTCAATCTGCGAGAGTGAATGAACATAGAAAATAGACTTGCGAGAGTGAAAATAAACTACGCAAATGAAGGACAAACCAAGTAGACGAAGGGTAGAAACCAACGTCGAAAGAGTAAAAAATGTGTAGGTTAAAATTTAAAAACCACTATATTACATCGGTTTTTGTTGACACTAAATATATTGTTGTAAAATTCCTATTTCGCACTAGTGATAGATGGATTATCTTTTGATATTTTTTATTTAGTCATTGCAAGATGAAGAATGAAGTCACCTTTTAGCAACCACACATTAAAAAATTTCGTAATTGTCAAAATACTTTAATACTTTAACTTAAGAATCTACTTAATATCTTTAATATATAATTATCAATATATAATATCAATATCAAATTAAGATCCAACATTGTTTGTTAATTTTCTTTGTCCTTTAACTTTATCTAATCTTAATACTGACGCACACTTTGATTCCGAGTAATATGTTCATCATTGTTATTGCACTTTCTTTGTGATAATTTTGGTTAAATAACACATCACTAATTTTACCTTATTGCTAAAGTTAAACGGATGATATGCAACTAAACTAAGCTTTAGTAAAATGAACGAGGTAGCAACATGTTTATCGTTGTTGTCACACGTGCTTACTTAACAGGTAAACTATATTTTATATTTTCATTACATTCAATCTTTCTTAAACTGATATTATTTCAACTATAGTTTTATTAACTCGAATTCGTTTAGTATTAAGTATTGATTTAAAATGATATTATGTATATTGAACATGTAATTTTAAAATTACGTAAAATATTATTTTGTAATAGTTTTTATTTATTTAATTCTTTATAAGCTCAAAATACCTTTTTTTAATATTTCGGATTACATAATCCGAAAGTCTTTTTCTAGATTCAGAATTAGCTTCTGAATTATGTAATCTGGAAGCCTTTTGTGATTAGCATCCGAATTACATAATCCGAAAGTCTTTTCTAAATATGAGATTGACTTCCGAATTATGTAATCCGGTATATATTTGGATTACATATTCCATTGGCTTATTTCAAATGCAAAAAAGAGTTCTGGATTTTATAAGTCTCAAGAACAATTCCGGATCCAAAAATAGCTTCCGGATTATGTATGGAGGTGACACAAAAAAGGAAAAAACGGTATTTTTACATTTAGTATGGGGGTGGCAGAAGAAGGTATGGAGGTGTAGGAAGAAAGAGTTCTCTGGGCATAGATGAAAGGCAAGCAATTGGGCCAGAATGGGCTTGTTGGGAGGGAGCGAGCCCAGTCCAGAAGGACTTGCAGACGACCAGTTGGTATTCGTGAAGTCTATGCAGAGAAATGAAAAAGTTTGGAAGGAAGGCATGTGTGAGTGTGAGGTAATGTGCATACGCATATAACAGAATAATATTTATATAGGAGATTGAGAAGCAGAAGCACATAGCAGTATCATCATCGTCGTCGTCATCATCATCGTCGTCGTCGTCATCATCATCATCGTCGTCGTCATCATCATCATCGTCGTCGTCATCATCATCATCATCATTGCCTTCTGGAAAGATCATAAGCCTGCAATCCATCTCCGGTGAGCACTTATTCTTCCTTTTGTTTTCCTCCTAAGCTATCTAGAATCTTCCAAACTCAGATCTCTTATCTTTCTTCCTCTCTCACTCCTGCTCGCCTCTTTACTCTACCCACGCCAACTTCCTCTACTCAACCTAGGTATCACCTTCATCTGCTAAAATCTTTTGCAATCCTCAATCGCACTTTTATATGCTATTCCTAATTTAATTATGGATTCTACTTTTTCTTTTTGATTTTTTTTTCCAGAATTTCCCGATTCCTCTGTCCAATTCCTTTTCATATTTGATTTTTTCCCGACTGAAATGGGCTATCAGAATCTGACCAATCTTTTATATACCTAATTGCTTTAGCGAATCCCGAATATATTTTGTATCTGTGTTGCTTTGTGTTTATTTTGATTGGATGTGAACATAGCCATGGTCACGTGTCATTGCATGGGCATCAGACAACATTATTTTGATTGTTGCTAGATGTTTTTATCTTTGGATAAATGTATCACCAACATCTGTTAGTTCCCGAAAACCTAATTGATGTGTCCAATGGTTGATGAGTAAAGAGGCACTGCATAGTATAATCACATTTATATTGAAATTTCTAGGATAACTTGTTATCTACTTTGTTATTAATAGTTTGATTTAATGACTGAATATGGAGGTTTACTGGGTTTTATATTACATATCTTTTGCACACTGATGTGGTTTAGCGTTGCCGACCATACATAGTGTGTTCGTGCGGTTTTTGCTTCAATGTCCTGTTGGTTCTACTGATGCGTCAATGAATCTCTTTCACTCTTTGGGTGATTAATATGCCCTTCATCTGCATTGTGTTGAGTTGCAGCTACTTTGGTATCTTTTTTGTCTGGGTTAGTTCTGTCGAATTCCTTGGTTCAACACTTTGCAGCTGAACCGACACATGGCGGGTCAGTGCTCCAATGAAGGCTCCAGTACTGGAAATATTTCAGCAGAGTGTTCAGATTCAACTGTTCAGCTCAATATCAAGACTCTGGATTCCCGAATCTACAGTTTTCAAGTGAACAAAAATGTAAGCTATAATATCCGATCCTGTCATTCTTGTGTTTTTTGAGTCCTATTGAGGTAAATATCAATAGCTTAGTGTATAACCCTCAAACTGGTCTTCAAAATCGTTTCAGATGCCTGTTTCGTTGTTCAAAGAGAAAATTGCAAATGAAATTGGTGTTCCAGTTAGTCAGCAACGACTGATATTTAGAGGAAAAGTCTTGAAGGATGAACATGTTCTTTCTGAGTATCGTATCCTTCAAATTGTTTTTTTTCCTGACAGCTTCATGCTTAATGGACCTAGATTTTTCTCTGTTTTAAATAATTTGTTTCATCATGAAGTGAGTGCATTATTTATGTGCAGTGTCTTTTTTTTTTTTTTTCTTTTCTTTTCAATATCCTTATTAGTTGGCTTTTGGAAATTGGGATTGCTTGGCAGAAGGAAATGCTGTGACCCATCACAGAATTTTTTCATATATGGTGAAATGAGTTAGTATTTTATTTTGAAATCATACTGTGATATTAATCTCTTTGTTTTATAACCAAATCCTTAACCATTTAAGATGTTGAGAATGGACATACATTGCATTTAGTTGAAAGACAACCAAATCAGCCGCAGGCTTCTGGTACAAGTGCTGATGAGCCCACTGGTACGAGTAGTAACCGAGGTATAACTTCAGGCTGCAAGGACGGTCCTTTTTATTTTTTTTTCTTTTCAGCTTTTTAGACATTATCCGACATCTGTTGTATTGTACTATGCTATTGATAAATTCATCGTTTGGAAGGAAATGATGTGGGCTCAGGTCCTCCTCGTAACCGTGTTGGGCAAATTTCACACAGTGTTGTTCTTGGGACATTTAACGTGGGGGAACAGGGCGAAGGAATTGTTCATGACCTCACTCGGGTTCGTTATCATATTCTTTACATCTATCTTATGTAGTTCGTGTTCATGCATTCTATTCAGTTTTCAGGTAGGTATTGGCAATAATGATTTGCTTTGATATTGCCTGAGAGACATTACATACCGCTTTATTTTTTTTTTTTTCAGGTTATTGGGCATGTTTTAAATTCTATTGGAAACGGTGGCCAGAGTACAGTTAATGGTCCTAATGCTGCGCAAACTTCTTCAGTTAGTACTGCTTTCGCTTGAATACATGATCATGCATTGTTTTGTTTTCTATCATTTGTATGATTTCCTGGGGTATTGTATTGATATGATTAATTTTCTTAACCATGAGTGACTGAGTTAGTTTACATCCATTTTATTGTCTGATTTCTCCTTCATATTTGAGTTCTCCTTGCAACCTTGCATATTTAATTTTGCTTGCCTTTTTCAATTTCATCTACTTAAATCATGAAGCAATATCATGTTGTGGTATTTATTTCAGGTGGCTTGTGTTTCATAGCATAAAAATATTTACCTATTGTCCTTACAGTGTCAAATCTCAAGTACCTCATGAATGCCTGATAAAAAAAGTACCCTGTGAATGATTATTTATCTTAATTTTGTAATCTTTTTTTTTCTGGTTCAATGAATATATATGTACTTTTCCTTGCAATACTAACACAGACTTGTACTGATACACATTGAAGGAATTCTGTTTCACTTTGTTAAGCCCTCTTATTTGTTATTATCAGTTTAATTTGTGAATAAAATCGATACAGAACACAGACTTGTACTGGTACACTTTGAAGTCAGTAAATGTTGTTTTTCCTACATGCATTATGCAATATATATCCTTTTGAACTAGGTTGGTGTTTATATCAGGCTCATCCAGGCAATGAAACTGAAGGAATGCATGCTGGAAATCAAAACCCAGCAGGAAACCAGGCGCCATCTGGACAAACATTTCATGGTCCGACATTCCAATCTGTGTCTCATGTTGTTCAGATTCCTGCAGCAGCTGGATCCATAGCCCTCCCATCTCTCAATGCAGTAGGAACATGACCTCTCTTTTGGCACTCAATTTGTTGTGGAAATTTAACACATTCTTCATGATGTTTAACTTTCTTTCTTTCCCCTTCATTTCAGCCAATTCCTGATTCATTGAACACTCTGATTGAGTTTATGAATCAAATGGAACACACACTGACACAAAATGGTGATGATTTTGTGATTGCTGCTCCTTTATTTTTAATTTAAAAGGAAATTAAATGTTTATAGTTGCTTAATGCTTATGCAGGTTATCAGTCAAATTTTTCACTAGCTAACCCTGGAGATCAGCGAGTGGAATTGCCTTCTAATTCGCAAGGGTTGCCAAATCTAGAAGCATTAAGTATTGTCTTACGTCATGCAGAACGGTTACTTGGTGGTCAAGCTGTTGCTGCACTATCTGTAATTAACACATCCTATTTACAAATATTATTTTTCCCCTAATAATAAATACACTTTTCTATAATCTGCAAGTATTAGATGTTTACTGAAAGTGCAAGACTTGTACGTTATAGATTTGCTACATAAGTTTAAATTTTGGGTAAAATAAAATGGCATAATTCTTTTATTAATACCCTGAAAGCATGAATGCACCATGTATTTGTCTTTGGAGAGATTATTAAGTGTTGTTAAAATGACTGGCATGTTGAGTATGCTCATTTTAGAGGCCGATGGAGATTTTTTATTTATTTATGTGGACTGAAAATAATTGGGGACTCTTCCTAGTCTAGGGTCTAGTGTAATAAACTTCTTGAATTTAAATAAACCTTTACTTTGATGTTGGGGTATTTACTAATCTTAGCAGGGTTGGTATTGGTGAACTGTGACAAGACATGCAATTTTATCTATCTTGTCAGTTAACCAGTTCAGGGATGTGCACACAGATCTCATTCTGCAATGTCATTTAAACCTGGTTAATATATCTGGGATACTTAGTCAAACTCAAATCCATTTGAGATTTAATTTTAAGACAAGTCGAGCTGTGTTTGGGTTATTGTTGGTCAAAGAAGGATATCCTTGGTATCTTTTAGTCTGAACATACTTTTAGAAGGTTTGCTCTTTACAACAGTTAGCGAATCATGCACTCATATTTTGAGACATGTATTTATTGCATACTCTTGTTATAAAACCTCAATTCCACTGGTATATTGCTGTCCATCTTTGACCATAACCATATAACAAGATGTAATGATACGTAGATCTTACTTCTGTTAACCCTGAAATGTTGTTATTATGAAGTGCATATTTCATTGTAGGATTTGTTTGTGAACCAATCTTACTATCTTCAGCATTTATCTTATCTGATTATGTTTTACTTGTAATGTGCGACTCTAGCATATTGCAGGACGCTTGGAAAGAGAAAGAGCTTCTGCTGATCCTCGTATAAGAGGTCAAATACAGTCAGAGTCAGTGCAAATAGGACTTGCTATGCAGCATTTGGGTGCACTTTTACTTGAACTTGGCCGGACAATGTTGACATTGCGAATGGGACAATCTTCTGTATGTTTTGGTTATTTTCTAAAGTGATTTGGTTTACTTTATTGTGTGAAAATATCGTTCATTAATGACTACTTTCAAATTTCAGGCAGAATCGGTTGTTAACGCTGGACCAGCTGTTTACATTTCTTCATCAGGGCCAAATCCTATAATGGCGCAGGTTTGTCAGCTATTTTTGATATATTTGAAGTTCATTTATGGTGATGCCTCATGCCAAGTTTAATTATTTAAGTACTGGCTGATGTTTTGGTTAAGTTGATTGTTCCTTAATAAACTATACCTTGTTGATACTTAATTTTAGTTGCCTTAATTTTAGTCCAAAAACCAGAAGCCCTATCAGTGATGATCCTGTTCTGGCTGTATATGAGGATGATTTTAATTGAAAGTTTTTTTTATATTACATCCTTAGCAAATGGTTCCTCCAAGTTTGACAAACATAATTAAAAGGCACTACTTTAGCTACCAAGTTTGATTAATCAGATACCAACACAACCATGTGGGTTCAGACTGCTAGACACAACTACAGAGCATTTTGTGTCTCCGTAACTCGTTGATGTTGGAATTTCAGTTATCTGAATTTAAACCATGTGCAATCCAGTTGTGGTTCACTAGGGGTGGGTAATTATGTGTACTCAGCAGTTCAAATTACCAAAACTCACCTCTTATTTGGTGATCACGTTTCTATCTGTGTGGGTTTTGATTGTTTAAATTTGCTATTTGGTCCTAATTATCTTCTGTTATTTTCAGCCTTTTCCACTTCAGACAAGCTCCCTCTTTGGTGGTCCAGTTCCCTCCTCAACTCCTGCTACTTTGGGTACCATTGGTATTGGAAGTGCTCCTAGGAACGTAAACATTCATATACATGCTGGTAAATAAAAACTAATTGTACTTCAACCCGTGAAATATTCAACTCTTATTAATTTTTCTTCATATCAGGTACCTCTCTTGCACCAATTGTTTCAGCAATTGGTTCTAGGACAAATAATGGAGAAGGGACAAGAAGTGAACTGCATAATGAGCCTGGTTCTGGTGGTTCAGGTTCATCACGGGTACTACCTGTTAGAAATGTCATAGCCACAGCTATCCCATCACACCCTTCTGGTGTTGGAGTCTGTAGTAGCTCACAAACTGGGTTTGGTGTTTCTACTTCACAGCCACCTGATTCAGCCTCATTGTCATCTGTTTTAGCTGAAATTGATTCTCGCCTTAGGAATGTTGTTGGTAGTATGCAAGGGGATAACACAGTTCGATCAGGTGATTACCATTTATGGTTTCGTTATATGTAGTCTTTTGATAGATTAGCATTTAATTTCAAAACACTTATTTGCATCCTTTCAGGGGAAATGGAATCAATCAGCAGGGACTTGTCTTCTGGATCTGAATCAAGACCTTCTGCACTAAATGCACAGCAAGATACAACGGAAATGAATGGTGTTGGGGCTGCCAGTGCTTCCTTAGTTGGCTGTACTTCTGAAAGTGAGGCACAGAAGGTAATACTTTTCACATCCCTGATTATTCGTCTCCTACATGCATAGCTTTTTGTTGACTGATATTTACCTCTCAATCACCTCCAGCTCCAAACTGAGGCAGGCCAAACCTCTAGTAATGATGAGAGAGATGTTTTGGTTGACAAATTTGTTTCTTCTTCAAAACAAGATTTACAAAGTTGTTCTAGTGGAGAAGCAATAGTAAAACCAGAAAATGACATCGATGTTCCAGCTGTTAGTGACAGACAAGATGTAACTGAACCTGCCAAAGCTGCTCCACTAGGATTGGGTGTGGGTGGCTTAGAGCGTAAGGTAAGATTATTGGTTATGGTTTCGTGCGTAAGAAGCCTGAATTTCCCAATTGTTGTGCTATGCTACGCAAATTGACTTGTTTTCTATAATGTTAGAACTTGGAATAGTATTTTCATAATATTTGACAGGCTGCTGAATGAGTCTTTTTATTGTCTTAAAAGTCATATATTTGCCTTTTGAAGTTATATTCTCTTAATGATTTTTCAGCATACACCATTCCTCTATATTTTTTCAATGTGAACACATTATCCAGTATGTATTGCTCCAAAGCAATCTATTTGAAAATCTTTTTAAAATTAGCATAGGTGGTGTATAGGGCTTTGGATATTGTGTCTAAGCAATTGGAGAATTTTTTTATGTTATGTACTAGTTAGAAACTGAAAATAATTTAGATTTAGGTTTTGGTTGTTTTGTGTTGCTTGTTCATAAGATGCCTCATTTAATGTTAGTATATATCTATGGTGCACGTGGGATATGATACGAATCTAATAGAGTCTGGTTATTCTTGAAATAACATGATATGATACATGCAAGATATATATTTAAAAATGTATAAAATTTCATAAAACACTATTTATATATATCACTGCAATTGTACAAATACCAATTAAAATCACATTTCTTAGACATTGTCAAAATAAAAATTTATAAATTATTGCCATCATACATTACTTTCTATTATTTACATGTAGGAATAACATTATCTATCTCATTACTTTCTTAAAATAATTCATAGAGAACAATTTCCCTCTTTGGTCTATGAAGAAACAATGTTTATATGGTTCTATGTTACACATGTATGTTTCTTGTAGTTTTATTGGATATAAATGCTTTAACTTCTCCAATGCGTATCTGTGAAGTATCCAAAAGTATTGGTATCTGATATGTGAAACAAATAGAAGTACTTGTACTTCATAGGTTTGGATACTTTATTCACACACACATATAGGTGAAGTATCCTAGAATATTGGTGTATCCAACATGGACACGAGGCAAATTGAAGAATAAGCGTTTCTAGGTATATATATATATATATATATATTCACTTTAATGTGTCACTGACATTTTGCTATGAATCCCATTTTTGAGGCAAACAGTAGGTGTTGATGTAGCATGATAGCTTCTTAAAAGTGATTTTTTTTCATTGGATTTCGTAATTGGCTGTTAAGATGAAGCAATTTTAGAACATTCTTTTCAGAAGCTAATTTTGATATAGATGCAAGGATGTAATTAATGTGATGTTTGGGGATGTTATATAAAACTTTGTAGAAATTATTGGAGCCATTGGTTTGAGAAATTATTTTCTATTTTCGTTTTCTTTTAAAAAAAAAAATGTCAACTTGTTCTCCTTTGTTTTGTTTTCAAAGATTTCTATTAGGAAACAATGATAGCAAAGTTGTTTCACGTTTCTTCTAAATTTTTTGAAATTAGGAAACAGTGAAAAAAATTGCATATTCTTTCAAACCAAAAGTTTACCATGATAGGAGCAGGTTTGCCATTCTACTCTTCCAACAAAGTTGAAGCATCCCTTTCCTGGCACCATCCACATGATGGTAGTGAAAGTATACCCATTCCTTTCCTTCTCCAATGTTTGTGTAGGGCTTTCATGTGTTGTTCTGGAAACATTTATATTTAACTAATTTACTTCCAGGGGTGTGGAATGAGAATATTAGTATACTTATAAATTGTAATACGGGAACATGTATTTCAATGGATGAAAACTCAAAAACAAGTCATTCGGTGGCAGCAAAATATTGTAAAGAATTTGAACTGTGGAGTATTACGTAAAATGGCACATTATTACCTCGTAAAAGACCAGTTTAGTCCCTGAAAGATTTAAGGACAGTCACATTAGTCCCTGAAATGAAAATGTTGGCCAGTTTTGACAATTTCAGTGATCATATTGGTGTTAGTAAAAGACTTATTCGGTCAACCTTTTGATGAAAAGGTTATTTTCATCCTTTAATGACTATTGTTACTGATCCCAAATCTTTCAGCGACCAAAATAGCACTTCAATCCATTGTTAGCAATGTATTTTTCACAATAACACATTTGTGCATTAGCACAGATCCTTGGTTGTGATGATTTTGGAATTCTATATATCTCTGGTCTTCCTGATGATTATTGCATTGTATAACTACATTCTTGACTTAACTGTTGGAAATTTGCATGCCAAAACAGAAAAGAACCAGACCTCAACCTCCTGTGAGTAAAGTTGCTGATGATGGATCATCCAGTTCTTCTGTCAATCAAAATCAGCAAACCAGAACAGATGGTCAACATATATTGCAAAGTCTTGCAAGTCATGGATCTGCTTTGAATTCAAGAAATGCTAATGGGCCACCCCAGCGGCCCTTGCCCTCCAGTAATCCCTCAATTGATGTGGCTGGTTTAATGTCTCAGGCCTTACAAAGTCCTGCTTTGAATGGTTTGTTAGAAGGGGTTTCGCAGCAAACCGGAGTTGACTCACCTGATGGTTTGAGGAATATGTTGCAGCAGTTCACACAGAGTCCACAGCTGATGAATACAGTCAACCAAATTGTCCAACAGGTTGGCAGTCAGGATGTGGGGAATATGTTTGCTGGAGCAGAAAGAGGGCAGGGTGGCGGTATTGACATTTCAAGGATGTTTCAACAGATGATGCCCATTGTATCTCAAGCTCTTGGTGGGGCAAATCCTTCTTCACTGTTCTCTGTTGAAGAAGCTGAACCTGGTGCATCCTACCAAGATGGAACAGTTAACAGAGATGAATATTCTGATAATCAAACTTCACAGGTTTGTATCCATTTGGTAACAGAATTTGTCTGGCTGTATTACTGGAAGTCAATGTTTAGTAATTTCTGTGAATTTTTTAGAACCATAAATTTTCTTACATATTTTGGCAGTAGATGGAAGTCCTCTTCTACTATTATTGGTTTAGTGGAGGGTGTAATATTACTTTTTTTCTCCATTTATGAGGCGAGTTTCTTCTTTTGGAGAATTTTAAAATGAGAATACATGGAGTATCATCAACATGTCCGTCTTTGTGACTAGTTGATGCTGTATTTTTTAATTTGTTCTCTTATGATTTGTGCTCTCAGCATTATTTAGTAGTTTACTTTTTCTTATAGTGGGACTTGCTTGTCTTCATGAATGGTAGTTCCAGGTCCTACTAGGACTGTTGGACCTTACTCATCCCTTCGGACATCCCCAAAAGAGACTTTTGGCTGCAGTGTCTTAAAATGTAGTTATTAACAATGAAGCTGCTAAATAAGGGAATTATGGGGATGTTGTACCTTACTCATCCCTTTCAACATCCGCAAAAGAGATTTTTGTCTACAGTCTTTTAAAAAAGTAGCTATTATTTCATGAAAATTTCACTGTAACTGCTGTTTATAGCCTTCCTTATAAAACTTAGTTATATATTTGTGAGATATGGTGTTTTATGTTCTAATGAACTGGTTCTAAGCCTACCCCAGCCCCCGGGCAAAGAACCTTAACAATCCATGAGTAAAAGGTATCATCTTTGTTTTATTAAACCTGTAGTGTTTGCTCCTGTTGAAAAGATGGAACAAAAGGACTCTGGCAGCCGGGCCAGCCGGGATGACCCAATAATCTATATGAGAGGGTGATAAACTTAGGCTAGTCCGTGTTGCCTGTAAATCAAGCCCTTTTATGTTTTTAATAACTTTCTTTATTATTAAGTAGTTAAATGGGCTGTGCCACCTACCCCTTAACTTTGTGAGTGAGCATAGATTGCTTCTTAGAATAAACACTTTTGGCAATGCCTAGCAATATTGCTAATTTGTTTTCTAAGCTGTAATAGTAGTCCTATTGTGACATTTTCCTTGTGTTCTCCAGCTCGACCTTCAACCACTGGCTGAGAGGATTGGACATTTGAGTCCTTCTGTAGATATTTTCCGTGCAGTAGCTGAAAATGCTGTCCAGCTATCAGGCTCTGGAATTGCTTCTAATGATCTTCTGGATGAGTTATGCCACAATGAGAGTCTTGCCAGGGTAAGTAGTCCTTTATGTTATTTGTTCCTTGCTAGCTGAAAGTTGTTTGGTGCACTGCCTTAATATACAAGCAACTTCTAAATTCTCGATGCCCAGCCTTGTAAAAAAAAATATTTTCTTGGTTGTGCAGGAATATGTAGATATGTTGCGATGTGATGTAAGTAAGCTGCTCGAGGGACATTCTGAGCCGGACAAATTCTAGTTGTAGTGTATTAGTACACATTTTCTGCTCCATTGCTTCTATTGTCACAACTCTTGACCTTCCCGAAACTTCTAGAAAATGGGTTATGGCGTGTAGTGTTCTAAATAATTGATTGATCATTAATTGATCTGGAACATTTTGACGTACTTCCAGATCAAGTGTGAAAATTAACTTACACCACATGCCAGACGGATGTTTCAAATGTAGCATTGAGGCGATGACTATTTTTTCGTAGACCTCACTATTTTCTTCTCCCGCCTCTTGTTCATTAACAATCTGGAATGTAAGAATTCGAAAAGCTTGTTTTATATGAATGGGAATGAGAAAAAAAAATTAGGGAGATGGAGGAAGTTGGAACCTGTTTAATGGCCTTCCACTGCCGCATTGTCTGCTCTGACTTACCCTCTTTTGGGCTTAATTCTGACAGTGGATGTTTCATCAAATAGTCTTGTACTTCTTCCATAAATGACTGAATCTGGTTGCATTGCTACTGTGTTTACCCAGGATTGAAGTATATTTTAAAGACCGAGGACTATTTTTGAAAAAAATTCAGCACCTCTGTACCATGTACTTCTCATTAATCTCGTGAGTTTTGGTATGTAAGATTATTTATTATCATTTAAAAAAAATTATATATCAATGTTAAACACATTTACTCTCCTTACGCGTCAAATATGATATATTTTTCTTTGGTCAATTCATCTTGAACTAGTTTTTTCTCTCACTTTTCATTTCACTTCATTCTAAACTTCCTTCATTCTAAAATGTAGCCTTTATTGTTCATTTATTTGATCAAGTTAAATAGTGAAGGGAAATAAGTTAGATAAATCAATAAAGAAATGTTTATCTTTGCATACTATTACATTTTCTATTGAAGTTTATACTTTTATAATAGTGCAGTCTTGTATTTCGTGTGTTGCAATTTCCTTGACCCCAAATGGCATACTTCGAATTTACTTGTTTCAGAGTCGATACTAAAAATATTTGCACTGTGGAGTATGAACGAAGAATTTTAAACTACGAATGCATATTATATTAGATAAACTTTCTCTCGTTCCTAATCTCCTTCCACTTGCTTTATTTTCAAACTTATTTAATATTTTTTATATAAACTTTTATGTTAGACATCACTAGCCAACTTAACATTTTGCATTTTAGGAAAACTGACACTTCAAGTAATAACAATCATCTATCACATATAAAAAATTTAATAATAAAAAAATAAATATAAAAAGAAAATATAGAAAGATTAGGCTAAAACACTATTGTTAATTAGACGTCGTTTTCATTCTTTTTGACTCGTAGAATGATTAGGTGTTGCAATTTTTAATAATATCTTCTTTTTCAAGTGAAGATGGTTGCTTGTGGTGATTAAAAAACGTTGTTGGATTATAATATGTTTTAATGTGTTTTTAGCAGTGGTACAAATTAAAATATATTTTAAAATTATATTATGGATTGTACAAAATTCTGTTGAGTCTCACAAAATTTTAACAAAAAGTCCTTTTAGAAAATCTTTTCAGAAATTTTGGCCAATCTAAGTTTATTCTATTTTCAGATTTTTGAAATTTGGTCATAGTTTCTGCAATTTTTTCCAGAGTTTATATTACGTTGAAAAATAAAAAAAAAATCACAGTTCTTTCATACTTTGAATCCAACTAAGGAGGCATGTTCAAAAATAAAATACCAAAAAGGTACCAAAGTTCTATTTTCAAATGATAAAGTAAGTCACAGACTGAACAAAATCGATTTTTTTGAAAATAAAACGTTCTGACTTTCTTCCTAATATCTCCTTTTTGTGATTTGTTTATCGACGTCCCTCCTTACCTGGATGAAAACAACATATGAAAGTACTTGTGAATTTCTTCAACACAATACAGATCCAGAATAAAATTGCATAAAGTAGGACGAAATTTCACAAGTTTCGGTAGAGGATAGATAGCCTTGGTTTTTACAAAATTTCTGAAAAATCCACCCGAAATAGTTTTTTCCCAAAATTCCAGGTAAGAATCTCCACTGAATTTGGGACAAAACGCGACAAATTTCAGGTCAACCTGATGAGTATTCACCTAGGAAAGAAATCAAACAGTTTCACACACAAACAAACCTTCCTTTCAGTCCTGGCACTGATCAATAAAAAATTTATTCCGAATCTTGTGGGACGAATTTGGGGCTCAAGTCTCAGCCAAAACTCAGTAGACACAATGACGAATGTCCGGTAAAAATTTCAGACCAAAATACCCTAAGAGTAAGGCGCAGTAAGTCCCAGACCGAGGGTGAACGAAACTGGTTTTCCGAAAACAAAACGTCCTGACTTTTCCTCCCCGTATCTTCTTTTTGTGATTTGTCTATGGACCTGCCTCCTTACCTGGGTGCAAACAACATATGAAAGTACTTGTGTGAATTTTTTCAACGCAATACGGACCCAGAATAAAATTGTAGAAAGTAGGACGAAATTTCACAAGTTTCGGTAAAGGATAGTCTTGGTTTTTACAAAATTTCAGAAAAATTCACCTGAAATAGTTTTTTCCCGGAATTCCAGGTAAGAATCACCACTGAATTTGGGACAAAACGCGACAAATTTCAGGTCAAACGGATGAGTATTCACCTAGGAAAGAAATCAAACAGTTTCACACACAAACGAACCTT
Source organism: Phaseolus vulgaris (assembly GCF_051622355.1). NCBI lineage: Eukaryota > Viridiplantae > Streptophyta > Magnoliopsida > Fabales > Fabaceae > Phaseolus > Phaseolus vulgaris. Next base: position 1,374,913 of record NC_143498.1, read on the forward strand.
CCTTTCAGCCCTGGCAGTGATGAATAAAAAATTTATTGCGAATCTTGTGGGACGATTTTGGGGCTCAAATCTCAGCTAAAACTGAGTAGACACAATGACGAATGTCCGGTAAAAATTTCAGACCAAAATACCCAAGGAGTAAGGCGCAGTAAGACCCAGACCGAAGGTGAACGAAACTGGTTTTCCGAAAACAAAACGTCCTGGCTTTTCCTACCCGTATCTTCTTTTTGTGATTTGTCTATGGACCTGCCTCCTTACCTGGGTGCAAACAACATATGAAAGTACTTGTGTGAATTTTTTCAACGCAATACGGACCCAGATTAAAATTGCAGAAAGTAGGGCGAAATTTCAAAAGTTTCGGTAGAGGATAAGCCCTGGTTTTTACAAAATTTCTGAAAAATTCACCCGAAATAGTTTTTTCCCGAAATTCCAGGTAAGAATCTCCACTGAATTTGGGACAAAACGCGACAAATTTCAGGTCAAACGGATGAGTATTCACCTAGGAAAGAAATCAAACAGTTTCACACACAAACGAACCTTCCTTTCAGCCCTCGCAATGATAAATAAAAAATTTATTGCGAATCTTGTGGGACGAATTTGGAGCTCAAATCTCATCCAAAACTGAGTAGACACAATGACGAATGTCCGGTAAAAATTTCATACCAAAATACCCAAGGATTAAGACGCAGTAAGTCCCAGACCGAGGGTGAACGAAACTGGTTTTCCGAAAATATAACGTCCTGGCTTTTCCTCCCCGTATCTTCTTTTTGAGATTTCTCTATGGACCTGCCTCCTTACCTGGGTGCAAACAACATATGAAAGTACTTGTGTGAATTTTTTCAACGCAATACGGACCCATAATAAAATTGCAGAAAGTAGGGCAAAATTTCAAAAGTTTCTTAGAGGATAGGATAGCCTTGGTTTTTACAAAATTTCTGAAAAATTCACCCGAAATAGTTTTTTCCCGAAATTCCAGGTAAGAATCTCCACTGAATTTGGGACAAAACGCGACAAATTTCAGGTCAAACGGATGAGTATTCAGCTAGGAAAGAAATCAAACAGTTTCACACACAAACAAACCTTCCTTTCAGCCCTGGCAGTGATGGATAAAAAATTTATTGCGAATCTTGTGGGACAAATTTCGAGCTCAAATTTCAGCCAAAACTCAGTAGACACAATGAAGAATGTCCGGTAAAAATTTCAGACCAAAATACCCAAGGAGTAAGGCGCAGAAAGTCCAAGACCGAGAGTGAACGAAACTGGTTTTTCGAAAACAAAACGTCCTTGCTTTTCCTCCCCATATCTTCTTTTTGTGATTTGTCTCTGGACGTGCCTCCTTACCTAGGTGCAAACAACATATGAAAGTACTTGTTGTATTTTTTCAACGCAATACGGACCGAGAATAAAATTGCAGAAAGTAGGGCGAAATTTCACAAGTTTCTGTAGAGGATAGCCTTGGTTTTTACAAAATTTCTGAAAAATTCACCCGAAATAGTTTTTTCCCGAAATTCCAGGTAAGAATCTCCACTGAATTTGGGACAAAACGCGACAAATTTCAGGTCAAACGGATGAGTATTCACCTAGGAAAGAAGTCAAACAGTTTCACACACAAACGAACCTTCCTTTCAGCCCTGGCAGTGATGAATAAAAAATTTATTGCGAATCTTGTGGGAGGAATTTGGGGCTCAAATCTCAGCCAAAATTGAGTAGACACAATGACGAATGTTCGGTAAAAATTTCAGACCAAAATACCCAAGGAGTAAGGCGCAGTAAGTCCCAGACCGAGCGTGAACGAAACTGGTTTTCCGAAAACAAAACGTCCTGGCTTTTCCTCCCCGTATCTTCTTTTTGTGATTTGTCTATGGACCTGCCTCCTTACCTGGGTGCAAACAACATATAAAAGTACTTGTGGGAATTTTTCAACGCAGTACGGACCCAGAATAAAAATGCAGAAAGTAGGACGAAATTTCACAAGTTTCGGTAGAGGATAGCCTTGGTTTTCACAAAATTTCTGAAAAATTCACCCGAAATAGTTTTTTCCCAAAATTCCAGGTAAGAATCACCATTGAATTTGGGACAAAACGTGACAAATTTCAGGTCAAACGGATGAGTATTCAGCTAGGAAAGAAATCAAACAGTTTCACACACAAACGAACCTTCCTTTCAGCCCTGGCACTGATCAATAAAAAATTTATTGCGAATCTTGTGGGACGAATTTGGGGCTCAAGTCTCAGCCAAAAATCAGTAGACACAATGACGAATGTCCGGTAAAAATTTCAGACCAAAATACCCTAAGAGTAAGGCGCAGTAAGTCCCAGACCGAGGGTGAACGAAACTGGTTTTCCGAAAACAAAACGTCCTGGCTTTTCCTCCCCGTATCTTCTTTTTGTGATTTGTCTATGGACCTGCCTCCTTACCTGGGTGCAAACAACATATGAAAGTACTTGTGTGAATTTTTTCAACGCAATACGGACCCAGAATAAAATTGCAGAAAGTAGGACGAAATTTCACAAGTTTCGGTAGAGGATAGCCTTGGTTTTTACAAAATTTCTGAAAAATTCACCTGAAATAGTTTTTTCCCGAAATTCCAGGTAAGAATCACCATTGAATTTGGGACAAAACGAGACAAATTTCAGGTCAAACGGTTGAGTATTCACCTAGGAAAGAAATCAAACAGTTTCACACACAAACGAACCTTCCTTTCAGTCCTGGCAGTGATGAATAAAAAATTTATTGCGAATCTTGTGGGACGATTTTGGGGCTCAAATCTCAGCTAAAAGTGAGTAGACACAATGAGGAATGTCCGGTAAAAATTTCAAACCAAAATACCCAAGGAGTAAGGCGCAGTAAGTCCCAGACCGAAGGTGAACGAAACTGGTTTTCTGAAAACAAAACGTCCTGGCTTTTCCTCCCCGTATCTTCTTTTTGTGATTTGTCTATGGACCTGCCTCCTTACCTGGGTGCAAACAACATATGAAAGTCCTTGTGTTAAGTTTTTCAACGCAATACGGACCCAGATTAAAATTGCAGAAAGTAGGGCGAAATTTCAAAAGTTTCGGTAGAGGATAGCCTTGGTTTTTACAAAATTTCTGAAAAATTCACCCGAAATAGTTTTTTCCCGAAATTCCAGGTAAGAATCTCCACTGAATTTGGGACAAAACGCGACAAATTTCAGGTCAAACGGATGAGTATTCAGCTAGGAAAGAAATCAAACAGTTTCACACACAAACGAACCTTCCTTTCAGCCCTGGCACTGATCAATAAAAAATTTATTGCGAAACTTGTGGGACGAATTTGGGGCTCAAATATATGCTAAAACTTAGTAGACACAATGACGAATGTCCGGTATAAATTTCAGACCAAAATACCCAAGGAGTAAGGCGCAGTAAGTCCCAGACCGAGGGTGAACGAATCTGGTTTTCCGAAAACAAAACGTCCTGGCTTTTCCTCCCCGTATCTTCTTTTTGTGATTTGTCTATGGACCTGCCTCCTTACCTGGGTGCAAACAACATATGAAAGTACTTGTGTTAATTTTTGAACGCAATACGGACCCAGAATAAACTTGCAGAAAGTATGACGAAATTTCACAAGTTTCGGTAGATGATAGCCTCGGTTTTTACAAAATTTCTGAAAAATTCACCCGAAATAGTTTTTTCCCGAAATTCCAGGTAAGAATCTCCACTGAATTTGGGACAAAACGCGACAAATTTCAGGTCAAACGGATGAGTATTCACCTAGGAAAGAAATCAAACAGTTTCACACACAAACGAACCTTCCTTTCAGCCCTGGCAGTGATGAATAAAAAATTTATTGCGAATCTTGTGGGACGAATTTGGGGCTCAAATCTCAGCCAAAACGCAGTAGACACAATGACGAATGTCCGGTAAAAATTTCAGACCAAAATACCCAAGGAGTAAGGCGCAGTAAGTCCCAGACTGAGAGTGAACGAAACTGGTTTTCCGAAAACAAAACGTCCTGGCTTTTCCTCCCCGTATCTTCTTTTTGTGATTTGTCTATGGACCTGCCTACTTACCTGGTTGAAAACAACATATGAAAGTACATGTGTGAATTTTTTTCAACGCAATACAGACCTAGAATAAAATTGCAGAAAGTAGGGCGAAATTTCACAAGTTTCGGTAGAGGATATAGCCTTGGTTTTTAAAAAATTTCTGAAAAATTCACCCGAAATAGTTTTTTCCCTAAATTGCATATTAGAACCTCCACTGAATTTGGGACAAAACGCGACAATTTCAGGTCAAACGGATGAGTATTCACCTAGGAAAGAAATCAAACAGTTTCACACACAAACGAACCTTCTTTCCAGCCCTAGCAGTGATGAATAAAAAAATTGTTGCGAATCTTGTGGGACAAATTTGGGGCCCAAATCTCAGCAAAAACTCAGTAGACACAATGACGAATGTCCGGTAAAAATTTCAGACCAAAATACCCAAGGCGTAAGGCGCAGTAAGTCCCAGACTGAAGGTGAACGAAACTGGTTTTCCGAAAACAAAACGTCCTGGCTTTTCCTCCCCGTATCTTCTTTTTGTGATTTGTCTATGGACCTGCCTCCTTACCTGGGTGCAAACAACATATGAAAGTACTTGTGTTAATGTTTTCAACGCAATACGGACCCAGATTAAAATTGCACAAAGTAGGACGAAATTTCACAAGTTTCGGTAGAGGATAGCCTTGGTTTTTACAAAATTTCTGAAAAATTCACCCGAAATAGTTTTTTCCCGAAATTCCAGGTAAGAATCTCCACTGAATTTGGGACAAAACGCGACAAATTTCAGGTCAAACGGATGAGTATTCACCTAGGAAAGAAATCAAACAGTTTCACACACAAACGAACCTTCCTTTCCGTCCTGCGAGTGACGAATAAAAAATTTATTGCATATCTTGTGGGACGAAGTTGGGGCTCAAATCTCAGCCAAAATTCAGTAGATACAATGTAAAAATTTCAGACCAAAATACCCAAGGACTAAGGTGCAGTTAGTCCCAGACCGAGAGTGAACGAAACTGGTTTTCCAAAAACAAAACGTCCTGGCTTTTCCTCCCCATATCTTCTTTTTGTGATTTGTCTATGGACCTGCGGCCTTACCTGTGTGCAAACAACATATGAAAGTACTTGTGTGAATTTTTTAAACGCAATACAGATTCGGAATAAAATTGCAGAAAGCAGGGCAAAATTTCACAAGGTTCGTTAGAGAATAATAGTCTTGGTTTGCACAAAATTCCTGAAAAAATCTTCCGAAATAGTTTTTTCATGAAATTGCAGGTAAGAATCTCTACTGAATTTGGGACAAAACGCGACAAATTTCATGTCAAACGGATGAGTAATCACCTAGGAAAAAAATCAAACAATTTTACACACAAACGAACCTTGCTTTCAGCTTTAATGGTGATGAATAAAAAATTTATTGCAAATCTTTGTAACTAATATTTTCACCGGACTATCGTCATAGGAAAAATAAATAAAAGTAAGAATATATTAACTTTTATGTCTCAAAAAGGCATTTAAAAGGACTAATATCCCAAATCACAAGATGATGTTTTAGCAACAATCTGTGTTCCGACTTCACAGAATCACATAGAGAATGGAAGAGAACATTGCTGGATAATGACACACACCGAAGAAAGCAAAGACAAGCAAAATGTAGAACTTTCTCCATCACCTCCATAGACACTTAGCACTTGTAACTGCATTTTTTTCTCAACTAGTGTTATTTATTTTAAAATATTTGAATAGGTTACAAAAGGGTTGTTTTGGTGAAAATAAAATTCTATGGAAAAATAATATTTTAATTTTGGTGGTGCTATAGTTGGCATGTGATACCTTCTCTGCAGTGTACAGTACCTTATTTTGCAGTACATGACCTACTCACTAAAAGACAGATTGAGCTATTCTTAATTTCTCATAATATACTTGGCTCACACAAACCAGACATGTGCATTCAAATCTCAACCCACAGACACACACACTGTAGCGGAGAAAGGATAAGAAGTAAACGATATTTGTTTAAATCAAAATGTTCTCTCTTCCCCTTTTCAATCTCATCCTTCTTCTTTATATCTGTCTTTGCCACCTTCCACATGGAAGAAAATAAGATAAAGAAAATGGTGTGTATGTGTTTTAAAATGAATACAGGAAAAAAAACAAGAGAGAATTAGAAAAATAAAATCATTGTTAATCGATTTTGGTAAAAAAAAAGTTGTTTGTTACAGGTGAAAATATGTTTGTAGTGGTTTTAAACGGCTAATAAGCAGCCACTAAAATTCATGCAGAATTTCCCATGGTTTTGTTTAGGCTCATTCTTTTACTTAACATAATAGAAGCATATTTGTAACTACATTGTTCCATTATTTTGAGTCCAGCAAACTACCCTTCAAAATTGGAAGTGGTGTGGAAGTGGAAAGGGGAAGGAAAATGTGTAGTGAGCAGTGGCTAGTAATTTAAGTTAGTTGCACATCTGGCAACACATTAGGTGTCTAAAGAAGATTCGAAGAACACAACAATCGAGGAAACAGTGTGTGTATTTGACTTTGAAGGGTGCGCATATTTTATTTGTGGGCAAGGAAATTTAAAAAACAAAATAGTGTAACAAGGTTGATTGATGAAAGAAGGTTTTAGTTATGCATGTTTTTAGATGTAGCTAATGTGAAAAGTACATGTTGTGTTTTGGTGATTGAAAAATTGAGAGTGGTTAAGGAGTTGAAGAAGGAGAATGGAATCACATTGGTTATAAAATTAGTTGTCACGTGAAGGTGTGTTGGAGGTGAAAATAAAAGCAATTACTAAGCCCCATGTGGGTTGGGGTACACTACAGAACAACACATCATTCAAATGTTCTGCGCATCCTAGGACCCGCCACCGACACCTATCCAATTTAACTAATTTAATTATCTATCACCATTTTTAGAACACACTTTATGCCTTTCAGCAATCTTTTTTCATTTTTCTTCACACTTTTCAATTTTTTAAACTCTTGTGTCTCATATAAAAAAAAAGTGAAGTTTTACAAGTAGGTGTTGATGGTGGTAGAGAAAAGAAAGAAAGAATAATATTAGCGTGTGCTACCAACTTTTCCTCTTTTTTTGATTTTACCCTTTACGGCTACACTGATTTGAGAGACGCCACGCTTCTTCTCTCTCTCACTTGAGTTTAAATGTAATTTTTGTATGCCACTCTCTCCACTCCTCTTTACTTTCTTATCTCTCTCTCTCCCTCCCTCAATCTCTCTCAAATCTCTCTCTGTGTTCATTCATACAGCAGAGGAGGCATAGAGCGAAGATGTCGCTCACCGTGGCGGCTCTCCTTTGTCTTTCTCTCTTCGCCGTCGCTGCTGTCGCTGAAGATCCCTACAGGTTCTTCAACTGGAATGTTACATACGGAGACATTTATCCACTTGGTGTTCGCCAACAGGTTCTTCTTCTTCTCTCTTCATACATATACTTCTGTCGTGTTCGTGTTCGTGTGTTCGTGTTCGTGTTTGAGGATCTCATTCATATATATATATATCACCCACACATACAGGGAATACTTATCAACGGTCAATTCCCAGGTCCAGACATTCATTCTGTTACAAACGACAACCTCATCATCAATGTCTTCAACAGCTTAGACCAACCCTTTCTCCTATCCTGGTACTCTCAAAACTTATTATCTTCCCATTTTTATGTTTCTTCACTCTCACACCAACTCAAAAACTTCTACCCTTCTCTCTTCACGGGTGCATGCATCCACATCTCCTCTATTTCTATTTATTATTATTTTTTATTCATTTCTCCTTTTCTATATATATATATATATATATATATTAAATTCCATTAAGCTAACTCTTCCATGCTTTAACACTACATTTTGGTTTTTCGATGAACTAGACATACACATACTTATATGATGTCACAACTAACATTTACCTGTATATATTTTTTTTTAAATTCATAATACATGTTGAATTGAACTCATTTAATTTAAAATATTTCAAGTTTTTTTATTACATATGAAGACTTTGTAAATATTTATAGACTTAACTACTACACAACTACTTTTAATTCAGATTAGCTTACTAGTTTATCATACATAACGTTACCAAGATGAATGATTTCAGATACGCACGAGATTTATTTTTGTTATATATCTTAAATCTCAATGATCTAACTATTAAATTTGTTTTTTATTAAATATATTAAGTCTACGAATTAATACTTGTGAAATTGATTTCCGATGTATATTCAATTTCAATCATCTAGATTGTGCAATTAGAAATTCCATTTAATTAAATCAAGTCTATATAAACGTTTTAGAAATTAAATTTATTTAATTTAACATATACTGTATGTTCTTTATAATATAAGTAAACATGACCTATACAAGTACTTGACTGGAGCATTAAATTTGATATGTATAATTGCTAAGATGGCGTCAAATAATTAAGTTATAAAAATTAAATCCATTGAAAAAAAGAACTCCGTGGATCATTATTTTCAGAGTAAGTTGATTTGAGTTAAAAGAAAATGATCGGTGGGATAGAAATAGGATTTTTTTTTATGTTGGCACCGAAAGGGCAAAATATATACGTGATTATATGGCAAATATGAAGTGATTATTCCATATAAGTGCGTTTGGTTTTCCAAATCGGGGAAATGAAGAAGACGAAATAGTGTATGATTCTGAGTTTGATTTTCTGTAATTGCTTAGCCAAGAAGCCAATAATTATAGTGTGGGCCCATCTACTTTATTCATGCTTTGCTGTTCTCTGCTGGAGATTGTGATGGAATGGATCATCACTTTCTGCCACCGAAAACAGAGAACTTTACTTTTTTAACATCAACTGCATCAAAAAAGAAATCTCTGTTCCAACGTCTCCCATTATTATTTGGATGTTTTTTTAATGTACTTTGATGTAGTAAAATAAAGTAATGTTGGAAAACACAGGAACGGGGTGCAGCAGAGAAGGAACTCGTTCGAAGACGGGGTGTGGGGAACAACATGTCCCATTCCACCAGGAGGGAACTTCACATACATACTTCAGGTGAAGGATCAAATTGGAAGCTTCTACTACTTCCCGTCTCTGGCATTCCACAAAGCTGCCGGTGGATTTGGAGGTCTCAGGATTCTGAGCAGACCCAGAATTCCTGTCCCTTTCGACGATCCCGCCGGTGATTACACTGTTCTCATCGGAGATTGGTACAAGTTCAACCACACGGTAATATCACAAAAAACATCACTTTTCTCTCCTCTCTCTTCCTTCCACGTTCTTCCAATAATATTCCACAACCAACACATGCCTGTCAATTCTCACGCAGCTGCCTTTCTGCCTTCAAGTCAAACCCCAACTAATTTTCTCCATGCATTATTCACACATGCAACTAACTGTCTCTTAAACAAATCACCATCTTGGTTAAATTAAAAAAAAAATGTTAAATTCCTTACCTTATTATATGCAACTTTTCTGTTGTTGTTTGAAATATGATATGAACGAGGAATTGGATAAATGGTGACCCTTCTGTTTATATTATTTTAACAGGATTTGCAGGCTATTCTTGATAGAGGTAGTAAGTTGCCTTTCCCTGATGGAATCCTCATCAATGGTCGTGGCTCTAACGGAGCATCTTTCAATGTGGAACAAGGTATCAATGAACCTTCTCTTCTTTCTCCTTAATTATTTGCCAAGTAAAATGCTGATGACCCAATTAGCTTTGCTCATCTCATATCTGCATTGCATGAGCACTTTTGTCTTATTCATGATTAAGATCATCGTTGAAGGAAAAACAAAGTTGTACATAACATAACCTAAGTGAGAGTGAGTAACGAGGGAAATAAATGATTTTGTATGTTGGGGGCACACGCAGGAAAGACGTACAGGCTGAGAATATCGAATGTGGGGTTGGAAAATTCCCTGAATTTCCGCATACAAAACCACAAATTGAAGCTGGTAGAAGTGGAAGGAACCCACACGGTTCAAACAACGTACTCATCTCTTGACGTGCATGTGGGTCAGTCTTACTCTGTTCTGGTCACTGCGGATCAACCTGGTCAGGACTATTACATCGTCGTCTCCTCTCGATTTACCTCCACAGTCCTCACCTCCACCGCCATTCTTCGCTACGCCAACTCCGCTGGCCCGGTCTCAGGCCCACCCCCCGGTGGACCCACCATCCAGATTGATTGGTCTCTGAACCAGGCCCGCTCCATCAGGTACCTTTTTTTCTATCAAATTCATTGCTTTTGTGTATGCGCTCTGAACTGAACCATGAAACTTAAATGGTTGTTTCAGGACCAACCTGACAGCAAGTGGACCTAGGCCGAACCCGCAAGGATCCTACCACTACGGTCTGATAAACACCACGAGGACCATCATACTGTCGAGTTCAGCAGGTATAATAAATGGCAAGCAGAGATACGGAATCAACAGTGTGTCTTACGTTGCTCCCGACACTCCTCTTAAGCTCGCCGACTACTTCAAAATCCCTGGTGTTTTCCGTGTTGGAACCATTTCCGACAGGCCCACCGGTGGCGGCATTTACCTTGACACATCCGTTATGCAAACCGACTACAGAACATTTGTGGAGATTGTCTTCCAAAACGACGAAGACGTAATTCAGAGCTACCATCTCGATGGCTACTCTTTCTTTGTGGTTGGGTGAGTCATCGCTCGTCATCCATTATTCATGTGCTTGGTCAAATTCTTACTTTGTGAAACGTTTGTATTGTGTGTATGCGTAGTATGGATGGAGGACAGTGGACGGCTGCTAGCAAGAACCAGTACAATCTTCGAGATGCAGTTTCGCGGTGCACCACTCAGGTGCGAATGACACGCATTCCGTCTTAACAATGCAGTATTTGGTAATCAAAATGATTGATAATGTGGTTGTTGGTGCAATGCAGGTATATCCCAAGTCATGGACCGCTATCTATATTCCGCTTGACAACGTGGGAATGTGGAACTTGAGATCTGAATTTTGGGCACGCCAATACCTCGGCCAACAGTTTTATATGCGCGTTTACACAACATCAACCTCAATCAGAGATGAATATCCTGTTCCAAAGAATGCTCTGCTTTGTGGCAGAGCAAGTGGCAGACACACTCGACCCCTTTGAGCTGCCAAATCCTTTCAATCAATATCAAAAGCAGTTTACTTTTCTGCTTCTGATTTTTGTATTTATTAGTTTCCGTAATTCATGGTATGATTTAAGCCAAAAGTGACCCCAGCTCGAGGTCATGTTAATTCTTTTCCAGAAAAAAAAAAGAAACAATATTCTATTTTTACTGTTTGTATTGCATATGAATGTTGGCATTTAGCTCTTGGCAAGTGTAATTCATTCATCATTGGTAGTTCCTTTAGATTTTACCTCTCCAAACACAGAACTTCAATATTAAGTGTTCAAACCAAGATATTACCTATCGATACCATTGGAAGAGACTGATATATTCATGATCGTGAAAATAAGCATTTTCTCAAACTAAATTAGCATTAGTAGCCACTGATTACAAAGGCAATATTCATACTGGCAGAAATTACACTCCATCAAGAAATCAATTAATTAATTTAAATGTAAAAAATAAAAAGATATATATATATATATAAATAATTGAGGATTAGAAAAAAATTATATATATTTTTAAAAAATTTGGAGATTAAAAGCGCAAAAAAAAAACAGAAAGACCAAAAAAATTACATATAAGAATTAAAATGAGAAAAAAAAATGTATAATTTAGCTTTTATCAATCTGGTGGTTTATTCCTTTTAAATTTTAACCTTTAATTTGTTGATTACTAGGCTTGTTTAATTCGCTTCATAAACTGAACATTCGAAAAAGATTTTTGAATCTGAATATAAATATAAATAAAATTAATTAACTGTTTATTTGAAAACAAAATATAAAAAGATAGGAAGAATGTGTTGGGAACAAAATATAAATAAAAGGAAGCAAAATAAGAAAAGGAAGTTAATTTAAAAATCTGAAGAAATAAAATCGAAAAATAGGGAAACCCGCGCAGTGCGTGTAGAGTGAGGTGAGTAGGTTATCAGCAATGGAGGAGCAGAAGCAGGAGGAAACCGTAAAGCGTTTGAGTGGTGAAGAAGAAGAACACAAATTGGAATCGGAATCGGAATCGGTGCAGGCTTTGCCCTCCGACGCTGTGAAGGAGTTGTTGTCGGAAGGGGTCAGTTTTTCTAATTCATCTTCATTCTCTTGTTTCTCTTCTGCTGAATGCTATTTCACATCACATCACAGGTATGTGCGCGTTGCATCTTTCGCCTCTTCGGCCTCCATGGCCGCGTCTATGCTTCTCCTCCTTCCCTCTCTTCTCTCTCCCCCACCACACATCAACTTTGCACACTTTGCTTCGGGATTCTGCAGTTCACGTGTTATTCAGACGACACCCAAACGCTCCTTCAAAATCACAACCTCCCACTTCTCATTGCTGACACGGTTAAACGACACGCCTATCAGTTCAATACCTTCTCCCTTGAAGTTTCCATCCCACCAATCATTCTCCACAATGATAACTCTCTTCGGTAACAAAGCTTCTTTACATTTTACTTCTTTTTATTTTGTATTTGTGTTTCTCTATTCCTCCTTATTACCGTTATTTTGTTAGGTTTATGTATATCTTATGCGTTTAATATTCATAGGAGTGTCTTCTATTTGTTTAATTTTTGTAGCTCATATATGAAAACCAAATTCGGGTCCCAACCTTGGTTCCAGGAAAACTTGCATACTGGATGCATATCTACAAAGGATGCCTTAAAGTTTTCTCTAATATATCCTCTTGAAAATCTTCTGGTCAGTCATTTTTTCGTATCAGTCAAGATGTTTATGTTTTGGTCCATTTTGTTTTCTAGTGACTCTTTACAGAAATTTATTTTTGCAGGAATGTAAATCGAGTATGGGCGATTTCCGCATTCGTTTGACTTACACTCACCCTAAAGCATCAAAGGGGGATCAGAAAGGGTCAGATAGTGCCCAGACTTGCAAGAGAAGAAAAATAGGCATGCCCAAGTTTATTAATGATCCTGTGTCTTGTATTTTCATTGGTCTTTTTATGAAGAAACTGTGATCATTAAATTGAGCTGTTATTTTCTCTGATTGCATACAGTATTGTGCTTTTCAGTGTGACTGTTTCAGTATTCAGAACAAAGTACAAACCAATGAATTCATGAGTATTCTTATATGTTAATAAAATGGTCTTCTCTTGCACTGGTATACCATTTGATTTTTATTTTAATATTTTATAGGTGAGTCCAATATTGATGGAGAAAGACCTTTTAGCAATTCACTTGAAAATGATTTCTCTGACTGCGGTGAATTCCTGCTAGAAAAGGTAATTTGCGATCACCCTCCTTTTTTATGACTAAATATATTGCAGATTTGTCAGAATGCAGTCTCTTAAATTTATGTGTGTGTATCATAAATCCTTGTTGATTTTCATGGTGGGTTCACAATGAGAATTATTTTTTGTTTTGCTTTATAGTAGAAAAAAGGTTGCTTACTTTGCCTTCATTGTCTATTTCTCTATTGAGATTATATATGACTCTATTGCTAACTTGGCTTTCCTTTCTTTTAAGCCAAATGAGCCTTGCCATTTTGCTTTCTTTTGCTACAGGACGCCTTTATATTTTGGTGGAAGATATCTGAAGGTAATGAATTTGTTATCCTCCCCCAATCTTTCTAGTTGGACATTTGGACTAACTTTCTGAAGTCATTACATGAATCAATGTTCTTTAGCATACATGTTTCTTCCTCCAGCAATGTTTTAAAACATCATAAACGTTGCATTTTTTTATCCAAATGCCACTCTTATAATTTACATGTTCTGATATGTCATGTGGCATGATAGACATATTGAACATGTGGAGGTAATTATGTGATACTTAATCTAAACTGTTAGTTTACTTTATGCACTTTCAAATATAGTTGAAATAAATTATGTATTGTAATTGATCAACTCACAAAAAAATAGATTCTTTATGTAATGGAATATAATTTACTTTGTTTGTTCTAGATGTAATCATATAACTGTAATTTGCAAAGTAATGATAGACAAAGAGTGAATATTTCTTGTGCAAATTCAAATTTATGTGTTTACTTTCATGGCAGTATTCACGGAATGTGAGTCAAACATGCTGGATCATTGATGATGAAAGAATGGGAGAAGCATCGGTTGAGGTACTGTCTATTTTGCCTGGCAATAGTTGTTGTCTTTTATGTTTCCTTTTAATGTTGATTGTGAAAAGTGACAACAATGTTTACAATCATTGTAGGAAATAATTGGTGGAAACATCCTCCAATCCTGCCAAGGTGATAGTTTTAAGTTTCATGCTGCAGGCAGAGAAGATATCGATGTACTAAAAATTTGTAGTTTTGTCCTTTTAAAAAGTTTATTGATGAATGAACTTGTCTGATACGGAACTGTTCTAGGTCCGAATGTTGGGTCCAGGCAGGCCCTTTCTTGTTGAAGTGCAAAATGCACGACATATCCCATCTGAACTGTTCGTAAAAGATGTAGAGAAAAAGATAAATAACATGGAGAAGAAATTGGTAATGTTGTAGCTGAACTGGTGGTGTATCTCTATCTTTTATTTATTTCATGATTACTAAATTCATTTTATCATGTGTTTGTGTAGGTTAGGGTGAAAAATCTGAAACTTGTGGGTAGTGATGGCTGGGACCTTATGCGTGAAGGTGAAGCAGAGAAGCAGGTCTTTCATTTTTATTCTTAATAACTAGTTACTTTTATTTCTTTGTTGATGTCTTGTAGCTTTGATTCATCTACTGTTTTATCTAAATATGCATCCTAACTATTACAATCTTAAAACTGTGTAGAAACAATATGCTGCTTTAGTGTGGATTTCTCGTCCTCTAAAGGATGAAGATTTTCAATGTATTTCTTCACACAAGGATTTGGTAAGCTTCTATGTTGCGTATTACTTCCTATCAAACATGTATTTTGTATAAAAAAGTTTAACTTATACATACAAAAGCATCAACTGTGTTGTTTTCAGTATCTGCATCATTTGACTTTGGCTGACTAGCTCAAAGACATGTCCGTCTATTTTTGTAACGCATCCTGATTGTATATCTGTCATTTTAAGCCTTTGATTTATCCATTTCGTACTTCTATAGCCATGTCAATTGAATCCATGTGTAGTGCGAATATTGATCTGTCATTCATCCCCTGTTAGGTCAATCTATCAATTATAAATCATGCTTTTTGTTTTAATTTATGAATGTGGTAATCACAATTTTTTTTCTTATTTGAGCAGAAACTTTTGCAGAGGACCCCAATAAGGGTGCTACATCGTCGCAGTCCTTTAGACCGGGAAAAGATTATTCATTGGTAGGATTCTCCCATATAATGATTATATCCCACGTTTACTATATAAATGCTGCATTCAGACACGTAACTGAAATTTCACCATCCCTTACTGTTTCTCAAATCTTAGGATGAAAATAGAGGCAATTGCTGGAAGTTCCCAATATTTTCTTTTGCACCTATGTACTCAGGTAATTTTATATTATCTCTTTTTAAGTGGCTGAACTACTTTTTAAGCAGAACTTAAGTTACGGTTTTATGTTTAAGCACCTCTGACTTTACAGCTCCATGCTTCATAGACTTTTTACATTTTATTGGCAATTAATGGTGAAAATATGATGAATAATATTTGTCAAGAAAATCTAATATAAGTACTATTTATGGGTGAAAGTAAAAGGATTTATTACATAGGCCATGTAACTACCATTTCTGTCTTTTGAGTGCAATAAAACAAGCGAAGGACATACCATGATCTATTCTCCTCAGGTTTCACTCCCAATAATTGTTAGTGCACGTTTGTTAAACATATAAAATCCGTATTTCTCTCCGTTATGGGCTTTCCGTTTTAAAATTTGTGACTGAATTAAATTAGAGATACATCCGAGTTAACATTATGTTAAACATCCCTTATTCATTATGTACAATGGAATCTGTAATCAGTAATTACTTGAAAGTCTGAAAGATCTAATATGTTTATACTTGTACAGGCTGGGACCTATATCAAGGAATTTGTTCATGGGGATCTTGGACGCACCCATCCTAGGTACGACATACTTTCAATTTATGGGAAGTGATAAATGTATTACTTCCTTCGAAACTGCCTTGAATACGTTACCATATTGGTAAGTGCCTTATTTATTATGGTTTTGCAGCATTGGATCAATTTTGGGATGCAGGGCTGAAATTTTGCAACTTGATGTCACAGACATCAAAATGGAATGTTTCCTGACATAACATCATTGTTGCTAGACTCTAGAGTGGACAGTACTATGACGAGAGATAGACACATGTGCATCTTCAAGTAGAGCTACTTTTCTTCTAATTATAGCTTTATGATTGAGGTTTAGGTTCTATTTAGTTTGAATTTGTGTAGAATTGATCTTTTGAAAAGAACTTATGTTTAGGTTAAAGAATTGATTTTATGTAGACTGTAAATTACTTCGAATACAAGTTCTTAACATTTTAAATAACTTGTTGTGCAATTTAATTTTTCTGGTGGCTAACATCCGTAAAGGAACATGGCCGAAGATGTTGCATAATATCAGGATTAGATTGTGTTGGTCATGTTTGGTTTATTCGCTGGAATCACTTAAATAATAATATTATGAAATACAATTGAACCACTAGTGAATGGAAACGTGTTCAATGGACATGTTTTTCAATGATGTTAATGTTTAAAAATTCAGTTGTCTTGACAATCAAACAGAGGAAGGTATGTTCCTATGTGTTCAAGGGAGAAAGCTAGCTCCATTCAAATTAAACAGGATCATATAAAACATCAATCACATTTTTGTATGGCTATGATCCCTTACGTGGGTTGTTGGCCTCCCCCAAAAATTCAAATCTCAAGGGGCTTGTCCTGTTGTCCACCAATGCAGTTGTTTCACTACAGTCTATCTATCTACTCAATCCAATGCGCATCTAACATTTTGGCCATGAAACTGTACCGGTCAGCAGCTTCATCTATCTGCAGTAAACAACTAATTTAACTTAAAAACCAAATACAACAATCAACAATGGGAGTAGAAGCTAAAAAGGAACCAGATCCTAAATCTATTACCATTTTCTTTGTTGGACGCCCTGCACCATGCCCAGCCTTGCATTCAATGCGACCAATTATAGGGTTCGTCTGGGGACTTTCATCAAGACTATTAACGAGGACATACTGCAAGGTCTGAAAAAAAAATCAAAATACCAGTCAAAGAGGGCAGCACCACCCAGAATCTTCACAATGCAAGTAGTGATTTGATAACTCAAGTCTGCAACATATTTTTTAGTTAGCAAAAATAATTCAATAAATCAAAGTTGGAAAGTTTCTCCAACAGACTTACCGCCAATAGCTTTAATGAATGCAATGGCACAACACGATCATCATGATCAGCAGTCAACAGCATTGTCGATGGGTATTGAATTGACTGATTGGGATGCTTTTCCCAAGGTCTCTGGACGTTATGCAATGGAGAGTACCTAAGACAAGGTAATAGAAAACCATCACTACACTAAATAAAATAGTAACAGGAATATCATATTTCAACTTATAAAATATAAAAAATATTGTTATATTTCATGATAGATATAATCATACTCACTTGATTAGCCAATGAAATTCTTCCTCCTTGTCTGAACAACCATAATCTGTGGTCCAAGCATGACCTGAATAACAAAAACAAATCAATATGATACAAAACAACAATATAGTCGAGAAAACAGGACAAAACAAACCTATCGTAAATTTGTGGAACCGTAGCATGTCCATAACACCAACATGAGCCAGTGCACAACCGAAAAGGTCAGGTCTCTGTTCACAAATTTGGGGAGGTTAGAAATACAGCTAACTCAATAAAAGTGCACTAACAAAATTTCAGAGGACCAAACACCAAAGAAGCCCAGGTGCAACTCCCAAATAAATGGCAAATGAATCATACTTGATTTATGCAAGCACCAACAAGAAGTCCACCATTGCTTCCACCCTCGATGCATAACTTCTTTGGTTTGGTATAACCAGCAGATACAAGATATTCAGCTGCTGAAATGAAGTCATCAAAACAGTTTTGCTTGTTTGCAAGGGAGCCAGCTTTGTGCCAATCCTCCCCATATTCTCCACCACCACGAATATTTGCTATGCAGAAAACAACACCTAAATGTCTCGCCAGTACAGTACGACTGATGTTGAAATATGGTGTAAGACTGATGTTAAAGCCGCCATATCCATATAGCAGACAAGGGTGTGAACCATCCAAAACAATATCCTTTTTGGCAACAATAAACATTGGAATCTTGGTGCCGTCTTTACTAGGCACAAAAACCTGAAATTTGTAAGGTATATTAAAGAATAGAACATAATAAACAACACAGGTTCTGAAATAGACAAACAAATAATGTGAACTTTAAAATAGGAGAACTCATCTAAGCATCAGTGAATCTTTCTCTTTTTCATTTTTCCCTTACCTGATTGACTTGAAACTCAGAGCGGTCAAACCCAGGGACGACAATCTCACGAAATATCTTCATATCAGGAATTTGTGTTCTCAGGTCGCACTGATATATGATTCCAGGAGTCAAAAAGCTTGTAAAACCAATGAAAACCTCGGAATCTTCACGCCGCCCAGAAATTTCACTGACTGTGCCAATGTCAATTGGTAATTGATGTTGCAAGGAACCTGTTTCCAAGTCTCTGACTTGCAGAACATATTTCACATCACTCAAGTAGCTCACAATAAGTTTGTTACCATTTACAGCACGTGCTGACTCAAGCACATCTTTTTCAGACTCTTGGATAACATCAGTCCAAGCATTTGGTTCTTTCAAATCTACTCGAACTATTTTATATTTTGGAGCATCTTTGTTAGTTAAAAATGTAAACAAGGTGTCATCATTTGCAATGGCATGATATTGTCCATCGAATTTATCAACAAGCTTGACAAATGGAAGGAGGGAATTTTCATTTCGAAAACTTTCCAGCCCGTTTGGAAGTTCAGACAAGTCATAGTAGTAAAGCTTGTTAACTGGATCACACCCTTCTTCAATATACAGAAGAAGATACTGCGCAATCAACAAAAGAGACAGTTTTTTAAGAAATTTGATATCGTATGCATGCATTATCACAGTAAAGCTCCTTGATAAAGGAAAATCATATAAATTTAACATTAGCTCCTAAAAAAAATGTAAGAAAAAACAACCATAGTTCATTCTACCGAGGGTAGATATTACACGACAGTGGATTGCTCAATCGTTTTTTTTTACAATAATTAGAACATTGCGTAAAGGATCCAGGTAACGTGATAGACTTGGCATAAACAAAGAAACATCATTGGTATTAATAATACTAAAAGCCTTGAGGTAAATAAGAACATAACGTAGGGAGCACATTTTCGTATCTTATATGTACACATAATATTACTCAGCTTCAAAGCAATGACAAAAAAAGTACCTTCCCGTCCTCGGTAACACTTCCTCCAAACATATGTTTAGGATTTTCAGGATCTCTCCAACACAGAATGTCTTCCGATTGATCAGTACCCAAAAAATGATAATAGAGTTCATGATGAAGGTTCGCATTAGTTTCAGTCCCAGCATCTGCCACTTCTCCATTCCTACTCAGCAAAGCAATGTAATCAATTCAAAATTACGAATCAAGAAGATATGAAACTAACCCCATCATGATATCCCTGAGAATGTCTACGATTAAGTTATTTACAATAAATAACACCAAATATCAATTTGAAATTTCAATCCCAGAAAGAACACGAGAATGGAGATGACATACTTTGGAGCTGGATAGCGACTGTAAAAGAAACCTTTGCTATCATGCGTCCAACTAATGGAGGAAAACTTGACCTGAAACATTAATCATTGGCATGATCTTGATTTGAATTCTTTTCGGTCAAGAGATTCAACTCAACATTGTTCTGCGAATCAGATATGGATACTAACCCAAGATAAAGTATCAGACTGAACACTCTTGTCCTGAATACGCATGAGTTTTATTGTGACCCAGTCGCTACCACTGGAACTAAGTCCATACGCCAAGAACTCGGCATTTTTGCTCACGGACAGCGTGTTGAGGGAGACAGTTCCATCTTCACTGAACGCATTGGGATCGAGCAAAACCTGAGCCTCAGCCTCCAAACTGTCCTGCAAGTAAAGCACGCTCTGCGCCTGAAGACCCGTGTTGTGGAAGTAAAAGTACTTATTCCCTCGCCGGAAGGGAGCGTTGTAACGAGGATTATCAAAGAGCTTCGTTATCTTATCCGCCAGCTTGCCCCTGCACTCGCAACTCTGCAGCACCGAATCCGTCAACGCCACCTGTTTCTGCACGAACTCTTGCACTTCCTCCGCCTCCGGATTCTCCAGCCTAACAAAACCAAATGAAAACGAAAATGAAAATGAAGATGCAATACAATGGTGAAGTTGGCTGCATTTCCATACCATCGGTAAGGATCGGTGATGTTGACGCCGTGGAAGTGGTCAACGACGGAGTGGTCTCTGCGAGCAGTGGGATATTGGATTGGTTGGTGCCGAGCGGAAAGGGAAACCATTGTTTTGGTCTTAGGTATTGAAGAAAACCGAAGAAGAGAAGGAGAATGCGATTTGAAGAAGATTAAGGTTGTTGTGGTGGAATTTAAGGAGGCGAGATTTGAATGTCTGGTACAAGGATTTAGAATATGCCGACTTAATGACAACATTGTTTCGTTATGTCACTTTTTACACCCAACACACTCTCCTTATATTCTCCTTCTTCTCATTTTATCCCATTCTTTTTTTTCTTATTTTAAATAAATAAATAATAAAATAACTCCTTCCTTCAAAATTTGTGGAGAGGTCATTGGTTCCTTTCCATGGATGACGCCATTTTGTCTATGACATAATCCATATTCTCAAATTTCCCAATATATTATAACATAAATAAATATATTTTAAATTATCAAATGTCTCTTCTCCTAACTCACTATTATGGTCAACTTTTTAAAATAAAAGTTAACTTATTCTTCTCATTTGCTTTTTAATTCCCAGAGAATATACTTCATCATACTTTTTCATGTTTATACTTTATTATAGAAAACATTTTCCAACGTAAATATAAAATATAGTCCCAATAATGATTTTCAAATTTATTTTGAATTAATAAACATACAAATCCTTGAAATAACTGAACAGAAATTAGAGATGGTATTAGGAAGAAAACAAAAATAGCATGGTAATTTTATAAATATCCATTTATATAAGTACGAGTGATGTAATAATTTCATATATGAACTTCGTGCTTCTTTTCAGTTTGATATAGTTAAGATTGGATTATTTTTAATCAAATTTAAAAATTTAATCCAACAAAAAAATTGTTCAATTTCATATTTTTTATTGGATTTATTTTAACTTACAAGATAATTTTATTTTATACTTTTTTTTCCTTATCTTATAAGTTTTATTCTAAATTTATCAAAACAAAATCTAAATATTTCATTAGTTAAGGAAACATTGATATTGATACATAGAGAAGAAAAAAATTGCTTCTTCGATTTGTAAATTAATGGGTGAAATTGAACGTTGGGCCGGATGGGCTGTTGGTTTTGTTCACTACAAACGCATACAAACACTGATAGTCTTTATTCTCACCTCCTTTTTTAATAAGTTCACATCCAATATTTTCAAAAGAAATACAAATGGACAAATATATTTTTGGAAAAAACAAGTTTCCTTGAATAAATTTTATTTATATATCCTGATACATAATGAAAATATATTTTTGTTTATAAAAATAAAAAACATGCTCCTATTGTTACCATATCCCTGAAAGGAATTAAACAAATTGGAGAGATTCTTTTCTAAATACAAAAAAAACTTTAGCATCCATTTTTATTAGTTATAAAAAAAATATGAAAACAAAAAGAAACAATGAAGTAGAAATAGATTACCAAATGAGAGTGGAAGAGAATGAGGATTATAAGATTGGAAAGAGAAATAAGTGAATGATAATTAGAGATGTGGATTAACATATAAGAACAATGTTATTATTTATTGATTCAAATCGTTTAGTGATAAATTAAGAATTGAAAATTGGGAATCAAATATTTATTATCAATAAAATATATTTTTATTACTTAGTCTTACTTCATGTTGGAAGAGGTTTTTTAGTTTCATTAACAAGTCCATATAAAATATTACTATTCACACCTCAAAAAGGTAAGGCTGTGTTTCTCTGAAAAAATGGTTTGAGTTAATTTATTTAGTAAATTGATTTTGAAAATAAAAACTTATTTGCAGAGAAGAAAGTTATTAATTAAGAAAAACAAACAAGTCTTAATACTAATGATGGTGAGAATCTGATGATGTAAGTTCCCAGAAAGGGTTGGCATGAAAAAAGAAGTAATGATTGAATGAAGACAATAAGTGATTTGGCAAACGCATTAATGCAGAAGCAATTACTCCTCTTGTCACTGCCAAACGCGATAATCATATAGTGCCTTACACCGATGCATTATCATTACTGCTCCTTTCTATGTTCCAAAAAATATCTAAATAAATTCAAAATACTTCCTTTAGTAACTATTTACACTACTCTCTTAAGAACATTTGTTAAATTAGTTCATTATAATTAATAATGTAATAAATTTAAATTTTATTTAAAATATATATATATATATATATATACAATTAAATATTTTAGATAGTGGTAATGACACTCATTAATAGACTTAACTATAAACTACACTGCAAAAAAAATGTACTCTAACTATATTAGTTAAAATCAGAATATATTTTTATATTGAAATTCACATTAGAAATGTATTTAAAATCACAATAAAAGAAATTTTAGTTAATTTTTTTATTTGAAAATTTTAATTAGTGCTCTTATATTTTTTTTATGAGTGTCCTTATTATTAGCGTTGGTTATTTGTTTTGGAAAAAATATCAATCATCAATTAATATATTTAAAGGTAATCTTATATTTCTATAATTTGTTGTGTGCAATCTAGTTTAATTTACTGAGAAGAGGTTTTGGGTGGATGAAAATTTCTTAAAAGTTCAATTCTAACTAATACAATTTTTTGTCTTGCTTTTTATTGTGTAAAAAAGAAAAAAAAAACTAGTTTTAAAATATGTCATATACATGAAATAGATATATAATATGATATTAGAGAGCACTTTTTTTAATCCTAGTAGATAAAATTTTGTTATTACCTTTTTTAAAATGCTCCCACCAAGGATATTAGATCTATATATTATTTCAACTTTATTGGGTCATTTAAATAGTTAACGAACTCATTTAAATTCCATTCTATTCGCTTATTAAAAAATCCATTTTATTCATATTTCAGTTGAAAAATTTAGTTTTAAAACAACTTCATCAGTTTGATTCTAAACTAGTTTGAAACCGATTTTATTTTTAAAACTTTGAAAACAAGTTTAATTAAAGAATCGGCTTTATAGGCAATCAACAGTTTTGAGTCATTTTTATTATTAATTATGTTGATATAATGTATCTCTGAGTCACTTATGAGATTTACATAACTATACTTAATTTTGTAGAAAGGAATGATAATAAAAAATTTACCCATACACAACCTCTTGTAAAAGATTAAGTTTATAAGAATTGGGTGACAATAAATCTCGACGAAAATTACGCTATTTAAGGCAAAACATTACATGTAATCACTAAATATACAATAATAATGCAATTTCTGATAAATGTTAGATAATTCAATATTTAAAATCCTTTTTCACATACTATGATATCATCTAAGTGAATGTATAATAAAAAGTTATTTAATATCTCATTATATAAATAAGACATATACCTTTCAAATATACCAAATCATAATTTATTTTATTATAACTACTTTATTGTTATTATTATTTAATTATAAAAAATGGGATGAGTAATTAATATAGTTAGAATTACATGGAGTTATAGTTGAAGAGGAGCCAAAAGAGGAGCGTTGTTTTGGCATAATGATCGAAAAAGCACGCGTTTATAGAGTTGCATGCGAAAGCCATGATGATTTGATTTCATAGCTTATAAAAGTGTGTGAAAAGGTTGTTTAAGTAAAGGTATGGTGTGATCTTTAGGGTTCATGATTGGCTGCAATGCAAAGCCAATCCTGAAGAAAAAGGTAATGCAGGCAACTTTCTGAATCCATGGTCCACCAACTCAAAACCAGTAGAGAGGTATTAGGTTCAGATTTCAGAATAACACAAGAAAAATGAACAAGAACAAAACCCTTTGGGGTGTTATGTTGTGCCACTGTTACCCCTCATTATAGTATAGCTGTGAGAGGAGTGGAAAGGGAAGGTCCATCATCCATGCCATAATAATGAAATGGTCCCATAATTAAGATAAATTCCTAGCACACTGTGCAATCGTACACAGTTGAACCCATTTTCAAGATCCATTTTTCCTTAGCTGTGAGATGTGAGATGCATTCTACACCTCCCAACTCTGGGGGGCCACCCTCCCTCCTCCCTCTTGTCCCGTCTTTCCACTACACTACACCACCTACAATTAATCACACACATTTTTAATCCTCCAACTTTATATACATACACGTTTGAATCCTTATACATACACGTTTTAATACACGTTTTAATCCTTACAGATCCTTACAGAGTGTTTCAACCCTTATACATACACGTTTCAATCCTTACGGAATGTTTCAACCCTTATACATACACTTCAGAATGTTTTAATTCTTATGTTTCCACCCTTATACATACTTAATTCTTATGTTTCCAACCTTATACATACACTACAGAATGTTTTAATTCTTATGTTTCCACCCTTATACATACTTAATTCTTATGTTTCCAACCTTATACATACACTTCAGAATGTTTCAATACTTCAGAATGTTTCAATCCTTAGTGAGTGTTTCAACCCTTATACAGAGGTGTCCTTACACTTCAAGTAATTTCAATACTTCAAGTAATTTCAATCCTTAGAGAACCTTACCTGAAAATGCCAACCTGCTGCTCAGTATATATTACATGGAAACAAATCAGAAGCAATTATTTTCCTGGGTATCCACCATCAATAACTTCTCCAAACTAACTTCCCTCTTCTTCATGCTCCACCTCTATGTTTATATTCTACTGTCATTTCATTTGATGTTTCAATGATGTTGTTCAGAATACAATAATTAATCTCTCAGAAACCAACCCAAGTATGCATGGAAAGAGAGAAAGAGATGAAATACCATATTAAGTCTAATGAGCTTTTGTTGTTCATAGTTTTACAGTAAACTTTGATACTAAATTTAAACAAGAATACATAGTGTAGTGTAGTACAAGAATACAGATTGTTTTGAGAGGAAACAGACAAGAGTTACTGACTTTGGAGGGAGGTCACGCGCCATGGAAGAATGAGCTTTGCATTGAAACAAGAGCAAGAGGGTTTTAATGTCAATATGCAATCATGAGCCTAACTTAACGTTCAGAGAGCTCGTGGAGCCTACAAAGAAATAAACTTACTGAACACTGAATTAGACAGACACTAGGGAAGGGAAGGGTTTGGCATCATTTTTAATGCTGACACCCATCTGCTTCGTCTGATGCTGCTTACTGCATATGCTGTGTATTATTTACAAATAAGCAACACGAATAACCCAAAGCACCTTGAATTTTCTCAGTCAAAATGGCAACAAGACAGGGATGCATGGAACTCCAACCACACACGGACACTGATTTATATACAATCTCTTTAATATCCACTTACTCATAAATAACACAACCAAATCAACAAAACATATAAATATATATAATTATGACCTTGCCAGATCAAATATCCCCTGAAATTACATGTAAAACAGTTTCTGCACCAAACCTAAGAACATGTCATTAAGATCCATCCACTGTACAAAAAAATTAAAACTTTGAGCATTAGCAGAACAAATATAACAAGGAAGAGATTAGGGTTTCCATCTCCCACCCAAAGAAGCAAATTAGGGCGTGTTAGCACTATATACCTACCTACCTCCCTTTATATTTGATTCAATTTCCATGAACCTGATGAAAGTAAACAATAGCTAGGGTCCTCCCCAAACACAAATATGAAAAGGAGAAAGGAAAGAAACGACACGGGAGAGGAGAAGGGTTAGATTATAACAGATCCATGAAGCTAGTATCTATCTATGTAAAGAACATAGAAAGGAGAGAAAATTAACAAGGGTGGATGTTTTTACCTTGTGAAGTGAAGAAATGATGATAAAGTGCGAAATGAATATCATGAAGGATTTACAAAGAGTAGCTAACAGAACTGAGTTGGCAGTATGCCCACCTCCATGGATGGATGGTTGACGTGTCTCTTTGAGAGAGAAGAGAAGAGAAGAAAGTGGAGGTGGACAGAATGCCAATAAACTCTGATAGAAACCCTTTGATAATCCCACATGAAGAGAACACCATGAAAGCTGTGCAGAAGAAGAAGATGAAGAAGAAGAAGAAGGAGAAGATGTGAATTGTGATGGTTTGAGAGTTGGGTGAGAGAGGTATTTAAGAAGTGATGGAGCATGTGAGAGAGAGATTAATCAATTTCTTAATTAATTATTTAATAGTGTGATTATAATAATAATAATAATAGTTTATAGTGTGGAGAAGACGTAGTTGCTGGAGCAAAAGAATGAGCAGAAGGGCATATTTAGAAGGAAGAAAGATGATGATAGTTATTCCATCTTACCCTCGATTCTGATGACATTTCACCTACAAAAACACACTTCTGTCTCTCATAATTGTTACTCTTTCTTTGCCCTTGCCCACCATACCAATACCATACACCTACTTACTTCCCACCATGGGTTAGGTTTAACTCAATAATCATTTAATTAGGAAACAATTACAATTTCCTAGAAATTTAACTTCATTTTAAAATAATATTTCTTGACTATATTTTTAATTTTTTTATAATATTTTATTTTTAAAATGTGGTAGCAAACTTTATTCAGTATATTCCAATAAAAAAACAATTATTTAAATCTTTGGAAGATTTCACATTAATTAGATATTAGAGTTTTTCATTGTATAAAAGTGGGTATAA
Organism: Phaseolus vulgaris; assembly: GCF_051622355.1. Classification (NCBI taxonomy): domain Eukaryota; kingdom Viridiplantae; phylum Streptophyta; class Magnoliopsida; order Fabales; family Fabaceae; genus Phaseolus; species Phaseolus vulgaris. Next base: position 1,401,979 of record NC_143498.1, read on the forward strand.
TTTTTAATCTCATCAACCGGTTTTATGAAGTTGAGTTAGACTTAAAATTCATTTTGTGTAATTATTTTTATTAAAAGTTCAGTATATTTATTTTGTTTATTTAAAACTAAAATAAAAGTATCTTTTAATTATCTAATATAAATTAAATTAAAATGATCTATCTAAACTAATACACAATTCAAATAATCCATTTCTAACTAACCAGATTTGTGTGGCCTACCCAAAACAAGAATATATATAAGTCTTCATATATAGTTTTTCTCAAGATTTTGATTTTGATTTTGATGATGAGGGAAAATAACCTTATAACTTTTTTTATTAATTTTGACATTATCATTCCAACTAATTACTGAATGTATCATTTTTAATAGGTTTTAAAAGCTGAAACTCAAAAAATGGATGAATTTGTTTGAAGTTCGTTGTAACTTTTACCCAATGTCTAAACATAGCATTATGTATCATATTTTATATTCTTATTTTGTCATACTACTCTTCCAGTGAATAAGCTTTAGATTATATATAGCAATGTGGGGTAGTATAACACTATCCCGATCCTGTTTATGGTCAACCTTTTTTTATATCTCTTACTAATAAAAGGGAAAAAAAACTATAGTATATCTGATATAGATTCAACATATACTTAAAAAATATTGACCTTTTTATTAGTAATTAGAAATTTGTAACGTAATTATTTTTCACCAAACATTATTTTAACATTATTAGAATTGATTTTATAAGCACAAGTCCGATGCTCTAAAAAGTTCTTATGAATTAAGAAAATTGACTTAATCTCATCTTCATTTTAGAGCATTAAAATATAAAAATATATCTAATATATATTCCATCTATATTCAATTAATTAGAATGGACTTGAAAAATATATATTTAAAAAATATATGAATTTTATATTTAAAATTATTTTATTAAAATATATTTAAAATAGTATGAAAGAAAATAATAATGAAAAGATAACAACAAACATAGTTTTTTAATATTATTTTTACAAAAATATACTTTAGATTGTATTATTTTTCTATTTTTAATTAACTTCTCATAAAAATAATAAAATTATATATATTTTAATATAAAAATATAAATTCGCGTAAAGGAAATGTGTGTGTTTTAGTTAGTAATATAAAAGAATAAAAACATCGAATATTACGTACCAATGTCTAATTAGTATAAGAATTCTGTATCAAAATCAAAACTAGTTTAAATAATATTAAAAAAATAAATATATATTTGTTATCCCTAGTCGGAAAAGAATAATAAGATAATATATAAAAGTATTCTAAAAACCTATTTTTTTAAAAATAATTAGGTGATTACTTTTTGGCCATCCACCATATATCAACACTTCTCCTTTATTATATTTATTAAGGTTTAATGTTATGTAAACTCGTTGTAATTTATATTTAATGAGAGAAATGAATATTGGATGTGATTGTTAATGTTAGCCGTAACTTTTTTATAAAAAAAAGTGATTTATATTTATAAGTGAATTTCGTAAAAGTAAAAACTGTTTTGTGTTTGGTTACAATTGTAAAAGGAGTTTTTCTAAATTAAAATTATTTTTAACTGATTACAAAATTACTCAAATTATAAGTAATTATAAAATACTATATTTGTTTAGAATTTTTTTTCTAAATATTAGCTATTGATAAATGTCAATTTTACTTTGTTAATATTACTATTAAGACAATTATTTTCTGAAGTTAAAAAAGGAATGTAAAAGTTCCTGATTTTATTAAAATATTTTACGTTAAACAGAGTTAACACGTAAATTACTGAAGTTTTGATATATTTGTTTATGTAGATAAGAGAATCTATAAAAGTAGTATAAAAATAAATTATTTTATTATATCAACCAAATCAACTGTAATTTTTCACTTATTTTTCTTTATTTTTTCCTTCAATCTAAACAATCATAATTTTTACTCTTTTTTCTTTTCTTTCTTTTTTCACTCTTCTTTTAATTCAAACATACCTAGTTAATTAAAAATATTCGCCCAATGAATTATTTAAGCACTTAGTGGATAATTTTTTTATAATTTCTCAATTCGCATGGATGGTTATTGTATTGCATTCTCTGCTTCATAACTAAAAAAAGAAAATAAAATTCGTACATGTTCATATGTAATTTAAAGTTGTCAAAGAATGAATCAAATCACATTAGTTATAGTTTAATTGTTGTGTTTATATGTTAAATGTATATTGTGAGAACATAATCATACTACTTAAATGTATTTAAAATTGTAGAAATTTTACTTAGGATAATAAAATTTAAATAGTATTTAACATTTAGTTGATTTTCATTAAGAATAATACTTTATTTGAAATTATGCTAGTTGCAAATGAAGTCATAGCGAAAGTAATATGAAAAAAAGATAGATGTATGATAGTCAAATCAAAATGAATTTTGATAAGGCATATAACTCCACAAATTGGGAGTTTATATATTATATGATGAGCAAGTTAAAGTTTTTCATAAGTGGATTAGTTGGGTATAGTCGACGTTGAATCCACAATTTCAATATTAAGCTCAACTAAAAATTTAGGCTAACTAAAGGACTAAGATAAGAGGACTCAATGGCCTCATTCTTGTTTTTGATAATTGTAGAAGGGTTGTTTGAAATGGTCAAACATGTTATTAAGAAACAAATGTTAAAAGAAATAGTGGTGGGAAGAGAGGTTAAGATCCATTGCATTTTGCAAATAATATAATGTTTATGTGTAAGTCATAAATCAATAACATATCGGTGATCAAAACCGTATTCAGATGCTTTGAACTAGTCTTGAGAATGAGAGTGGACTTTCATAAAAGTAAGATAGGTGAGGGTAAGGGAGCATGACTTAAAAAGATTTTTGTTTAATGTTGAACTATTAAGTAATGAACATACCATTCAAATATCTAGGTATACGTATGAGAAGAAATTCAAGAAAAAATAGTTTATGGCAACTGATAGTGATTTTTTTTTTTTTACTTGACAAACAATAAATAAAATAAATAAAGAAGAATTCGTAAGGGGTATCTTAACCCTTATATAAGGTAGAGTAGCTTATCATACTCTATATCGCCCTACAAAAGCATAAAGTGCTTATAATATGGGACCAGTTTGCACCAATCCCTTACCAAAGATAAAAGCAATCAAAGCACACAAAACTTCAATAAATAGATCACATCCAGCTCCTAAAAAACATAGAAAATAGAGGAAAAAAATAGCCCATAATTACAACAATGACACTAAGACACTCTAAAGAAGAGCAAACTAAATCATTTCGCAGCAAACAAGTACAAAAGATTTAAAGTTACAATGAGTGATTTTTTCTCCTTGAACATGAAGACATCTGCATTTTCTTGTTCAGTTGTAGTGTCAAGTTTGTGCCAACAACAATGAAGAAGAATCTCATAATTCATTTGCTTCCGATCATCTACAAATCACGTGGTTCCCAATATAATCGAAGTTTCCCTTCCCTATAACAACTCCAACCTGCAAACCTGAGCATAACATTCACAAGACCAAGTAAAGTGTAAAAAAAAAAACCAAGAGATGAAGCCCCCTTTGTTAGAGAAACCCATAATTTTAGTGTCATATTAATACATGTACTCAAGCATTGGACCCAATCTAAAAATGAAAAACATGCCCACAAATGCATCTGGACCAAGAAAAATATTTCAACCACATCCACTTTTGCTTAGTTAAATACTGTACAAATCCTATGCTTCCAAATAGTGAATAAAATAAAGAAAAGGTTATGTAGGTGGAGAGGGAAAGTATTATCATTACATGGAGAATATGTCTACTTATGTTAGTGCTTACGACTATACCACTGTACTACATGTCAATCTTTAAAGCGTTGGATTATGTATGTCATGAAATAATGAGAATTGAAAGAAAATTTATGGGGATGGGGTTGGGAGGGAGATGCTATGTAAAGATAAAAATAAAGAGGGACTCAGAGATTAAAGATATTAAGTTATTCAATAGAGATAAAAGATATTAAGTTATTGAATAGTGTGATGTAGCTAAATGGATATGGAAGTTGAATGTAGAGGCCAAATACCATGGAAAGAGAAGGAAGAAGAAATAGGTGGTGAAGTGGGAATCTTTCAGCAACAAAAACTAACGTATATATTAACAAGTAATAACATTTATTTATATAAATCGAAATAAGTGTTTGTTTTTTAATTTGGAAACAGATGCAGGCATTATTGAGGTGTATAAAATGGTGAAAAGGTTTACAAATATGTTTACTTAAGCTGAGAACCAAAATAGTATAGTGGTCCACCCTTTTTATGAATTCAACAACAAAGATGAAAAAACGACAGACAACAATTGGATACGAGTGCTGGGTTTTCTATATATGTCTACCATTTATGAGACCAACTCATTTTCCTTCCTTCATTTATGGCTACCCATCCAACCCTTAAATCACTGTCTACATTTTTCTGCCCTTTACCTTTTCAAAAACTCTATCAATATAACACTATCTTTGGGTCCAAAGAGAGAAAATAAACATCCCAACAAATTCAATATTCTTATTCAAATATTGTTTTCTTTGATTTTTCTACTATTTAATAAATTGTTTTTTCTACTTTATTTATTTACACTACCAGAAAATCATGAAATAGAAACTAATTTTTAGAGACCAAAATAATTAGTTACAATAGGAACTAAAATAGAGACTATTTTAGAAACTAAAAAAAAAATTGGTTTCTAAATTAGTTTATATTATTTTCTATTATTGTTAAATAACTTTTAAATTGGTATCTAATTAGCAACTAAGGTTTTAACTACCAATTATTTAGTTTCTAAATTTGGTAACAAAAACCTTGGTTGCTAATTAGATACCAATTTAGAAACTATTTAACAATAATAGAAAATAATAGAAACTAATTTAGAAACCAAATTTCTTTTTAGTTTTTAAAATGGTCTCTAATCTAGTTACTATTGCAACTAATTATTTTGATTTCTATAAATTGGTTTCTATTTCATGATTTTCTTGTAGTGTTAAAAATAAAATCAACTTAATCTACATATTCTACATATTCGATTATGCATTGTAAGAAAATTACTTCATGATTTATTGTTGGTTATTGACAAAATCAACAATATTGATAATATTATATATGTAACACTATGATTCGATCATCAAAAGAAAGAGAAGAGTTATCTTATGAGTAAATTATAATTAAAGTCTTTGGATATTATAAATTAACAACAGATTGTGGGCTGATTTTGAACTCAGTCTTTGCATCTTGACTTGTACGTTCCATTAAAGAAAGAGGTGGTGTTGAATTTGATAGTTGATATCTAAGAGAAGAAGAAGATGATGTTACATAGAATATTAATGAATAATTTTGGTATTATATAAAGAAAAAAAAGGTTGAATTTGGTATGCTAAGCATGTTGTGAGCAGTGAGCTATGTGGAGGATATATTATTCACCAATCATACATGCACCATCCAACGCGGAGAAAAGGTGTTCAAAAAGCTGTCACAAAGTGAAGACCAGATCTCATAGTCCATCCTTTTTTTCTCCCTCCCATGCATGCCAGAGCTTTTCCTACATAATAGCCACCAATTCAAAACACCCATTATCATACAACTATAATTTCTTGTCTTCATGTCAAAATTATCTGATCATCACCCACAATAATGATGTGGGAAAAGAAAAAACACACAACCTAATCAACCTTAATTACGTGATTTTCAAGCTTTATCTCATGTCTAAGAATTTAGTAAGACTTTAAACCACAACCAAAAGCCTTTATGACTCAATTAGTGTCCTTTCAATACTAAGAAATTAACTTTAAACTTAATTCAATCTTATAAAACTGGCTTATAAAATAAGTTTGCATTCACTTATATATTTTGAAATGTCGTTATCTTCAACACACTTTTTTCACATCGAGGTTCTCCAATTCATGCATAACACTATATATTATAGGCTATTCGGTAACTACTCGAGTATAAATGACCTGATAAGCTAAAAAAACTCAATTAGAATAGGTTCTAAATGATTCAGATATCATATTAAGAAATGAATTTTGAGTCTAATTCAACCTTATAACATTGACTTAGAGGTTTACATACACTTATATACTTTGAAATATCTTTATCTTTAGTCAAGGTGATGTTAAACAAGCTTTGAGATTGGGAAGAAATTTTATTGAGGAAAAAACATTTTTTTATTAATCTATGAGATTTTAGCGTGTATATTAGGTTGATAAAAGCCTTGAATTGGTAAAAAGTTATTGGGTTGTTCCCTATGGAGTTAAGTGGTATGTAATATATGGATGTATATGTGTAAAGTTGGGACGAAGAGCAGAAGGGAAAAAGGGTGTTATCTTTTGGTATACTTTGTTATGGTGCACCAACAAGTTTAAACTTTTATAAGACGGAAAACAAAACATAATGGGAACACTGACTTAAACGGGTCGTTAGGGTATTTATGCAGATTTGATTGAGCAACTATTGAAAACTAAAGTAATATTAAGTGGGGAACCCTAGAAGGCCAAACTTTACCTACACTTGGAATCAGAGCTAGGGAGAGTCCACCATCTTCATCATTATGCTCCGATTGGTATCCAAGTGCTTCATCCATCACATGTCGCATGTCGTTTCTGCTTAATTAGTGCTGCTCAATCAGGTGATGAACACAGTGATTATCACATTCCACTTTCCACCATTTTTCATACCATGAATTTGCATGTGTGGTCTTCAATGTTTGCAAGACTCAGCTGGCAGAAACTTGGAAAATCAGTTGTAATCAAAACATGGTTGAAATTTGTTTAAATAGATTAAATCATGTAACTGTTTGATAAGATTATAGAAAAGATGTGTAAGAGAATAAGTTGATGTTATATATTGTAGTCAAAGTAGGGACACATATCTATGGTAGGAAATAAATGTACCTGATTTTGAAGAGAATAGACCTGGGTTTCAAAAACTAAATGATGAAATCTATGACTAATTTTGTATTCGATGGTGATGTTGATGTGGGTGAGTCCCTTTCCAGCCACAACTCCATGTGACTCTCTGTGGCTATCTCTCTCCGTATCTGGTAAGGCATGAAGCTAGATTATTATAAAGAAAAAGAGAAATCCAACAAAAAACAGCAAACATTTGTTCAACCATGTGCTACTTATTATCATTATCAATCTATATTTCCAATGCTTAAGATCTACACATAAACTAAATCTTTCAATAATGCACTTTTACTCTTTCCTTTCTATTAAATGTTTTTCTTCAAATTCTCTATCTCAAGAATAATTACTGGGCTTATATAAAGTGAGGTTTGTACACATTACCGTATATGCAAATATATGTTATGGATGATCCGATAACGGGTGATACGATAAATCCAACAAATTTTTGTTTGGATAGGTTTTAAATGACTCTAATATCATGTTAAGATGTGGACTTTAAGTCTAACTCAACTTTATAAAATCGATCGACTTATAAAATGAGGTTTAGACTCAGTTATCTAATCAATGTGAATATCTCTATTATTTTTATCTGTACATGCTATTAGTATTATTTTTTTAGCCCAGTTCTCTCTGAAATCATAAAATTCATTGATCTTAGCCTGTTATATATGTTTTTCTAATAGGGTAAACTTATGGTCTTTTACCATCTTACCTTCTTCTACAAGCTGAAACTTATATACTACCATGTTACATATATTTTCATTCACAACATTCAAATTTCATACATTATTTAAGAGGATCCCTGTAACCAGTAACTTGTTAACAACAATTATATAAATAAATGAAACAAGTTAATAAAGGGAATAGTTAATTTAAACGTAAAAAAGAAAAAATATCTTATATATTTATTTTGTGACAAAAATGCACATATAATGTATTTTTTTTTCATTTATGTTATTATATATATTACAACAATATTAAAAATTACATAATAAATATTAAGGATTAGATACTCAATAATAGTGACTGATAGTCATACAAATATATAGAGTCTGATTATAATTGGCTTAGTTAAGTCTAATTCAAAATTAAAATTAATAAATTAATAAAATCGATTACATTAAAGTTAGTGTCAGAAATTTGACGCTAATATAATTTAATTTAAATATTTATAGTTATTTAAGAGTTTAAATTGATATTAATTTAATTTAATTTAAATATTTATTTTAATTAATGTTGATTTAATTAACATTAATTTTATTTATTTTTAATATTTATTTAAATTATGTCTAACTGACATTAATATTATTTTAATATTAATCTTTAGATTACACTAATAGTAAATAAATCATAATCCAAATATTTAAATTTAAACATGATAAAATATGGTCATCCTCCAACATAATTTCCACCAAAAAGATTAAGTTCTCTTATTTTCTATGTAAATATCCTCAAATTCAACTTCTTTTCTCACATTTTTTTTCACACAAACCGAAAACTTTTTTTTCACAGGAAACTCTTTCTTACAAGCCACAAGAAAGATGTCTCTCTCCCACAAGAAGAAAATTCTCTTACTTACTAAGAGTTTCTTTTTTTATCTTTAATCAAGATTATTTTGTAAAATGTTCTTGCTTCACATGATTCTCTCTATGCATAATATGCTTGTTTATATAAAAACAATTATATTATATGTATATGTAAATAAATTTTCTATGCGGTTCTCGATGGCACTTCAAATAATTAAAATGAACACAAAGATCTTGTAGGGTAGGGAGGATTTAGACACAACATTTTTATGTCATTCACAAAGGGATTAGACAAAAATAAGATATGATAGCTACTTACAAAAACTCTTATGGTAATTTAAATTGAATACTAAATCTAATGTCAATAAAGTGAAACAATTTGCTGAAGGATGTTATAGGATCAATTTATCTATCTATATACTTTAACTAATTGTAAATATTTTATTCAAATTGGTAATAAAAAATTAAGAAATAAATCATTGTATACCTATATGTGAAGACTTGAACTTATTAGGAGAGGTTTCCAACTGGGCTAGTTCATATTATTATATTTTTCTTTAACTAGCTCCTCTAAACTTACATTTTATAAACAATTATACTTAGAAGCAATGATTTTATAAATATGTACTTGAATTTAAAATAATTCATAATATTTTATTTTAATTAATAATTACAATTAGAAATTAAAATTGATTTGAAAATACAGAGTATTAAAATTTATAATGGCTACAATCTTCATCACATTTTTTATATATTACTCTAAGGCATATTAGTTTTAATAGTTTTTGAAATAATAGTGTAAAGATTTTTTATACAATCATTCAATCATAATAAGTTTGTTGATTTTTAGAGTAATTATTTTAAGGAAACGTTTGATAGAGAGAAATTTGTTTATGTCTAGAAATCATGATAAGAAGCAACATAGGTAAAATCTTTCTCAAAAAAATAATATTTTCTAGAAATGTTATTTAAAAAGAATAAAGGAAATATGAGAAATAAACATTCGTAATTTCATATTTTTAGAAAACTAACAAAATTTCTTATGTCAAATACCCTGTAAAATCGATACCTTGCTATATTAATTATGCATAAAACTAAACTTTAAAAAATAATATAATAATACGTTTTAATTATTTATTCTGAATATATTCAACAGTAATTAGTTTCTCTTGGGATATATTATTTTCATAGCATTCTTTAAGATTTTGCATACACATGAATGCGATAATTGCAAGAATGATGCCTAATAACACCACACTATTTATAGGTACCCATATAAAATGTATTATTATTCATTTATTTTGTATATGATATAAACAGAGGTACTTATTTTTGTTGTTACATATTACATAAATAAAGCAGCTATTGATATAGTTTGATAACACAGATACATGAAAGGGGCTATAAATGTGGGTAACACATAATTTGAAGGGACGAGCTTCCAAAGGCAACTAGGTGAGAATTAGAAGCACTTAATTCCCTTCTCTTCCATGTCAAATGATCACTTTTGCCACACTGCATAATTGTGGCCTGAAGTTGCCAATGTCCATTCCCTCCCAGAGGGACACCATGAACCATTTCCAATTTTCATGCACACTTTTTCTCCAATTATTGCAGAATAGAGATCATGTCTGGCCTCCACAATCCTCACACCTGATCTACTTTGAATACCATGACGCTTGCGAACATCAATCTGCAGTTTCAGTGTAAATTTGTTAGAGGTTCCTTCATAAAACAAAGAAATGTGTGTATTTTTTTAGTACTAATTACCAATTTCACAATCTGATCCCGAATTGAATTGCCCCAGTCATAGAAGTGGTCATAGAAAACTGTTGGTATTCCGGGATGAGTCAGTATATATGCATACCCCTGTCATATAACAAAAGTTTGAATATATGAGGTTAAATCTCATTTTGTTATCATGCAACTCACAACAACTTGATCAAGAAAGAAGAAGGCATAATTTTGAATGATGGACAGAACCGCATACATTACATATTCTTCATAAAACAGAAAGAAGAATATGCTTGAAAATTTTCTAAATTTTCCTAGTCTTTTTTCTGAGAAAGATGATGTAACAGTTAAGTGTAGTAGTATAAGAGCAGACAATACAGAAATAGAAAATACATGTAAGATAGTGATGCAAACAAAAAATACCTCCATAATATGGTCTTTGGGGAATGGCCAATGACCCTGCACAGAGTGAAGAGCACAAGTTAAAGATCTAGTAGTTAAGTGATAGAGGAAAAGTATTATGCCAAATGAAATGAAATCTTTGAAATGCAAAGAGCTAGAGCTTAATTATTAAAGGTTTCCCAATATTGTTGAAGAAGTATCTGTGGTGTACCTGGGTTGAGCCTGTGTCATGATTATCAATAAATGTGACAGCTCTTGATGACCACCAGCCAACCACACCTGGGGGCTTTCCTTGAGCATCACGCAGGCGCCAAAGCTCTCCTCTCACAGCTTCCTACAAATGAAAGAAAGATCAACTGGCTTGTAAAAGGATTTCTTGTGTTGTGTGTGTTGAGTTTCAAAAATTCACTAACAACTAAGCACAAAGTATGTCGAACACCTGAAGAATCCCTTTTGTTGTGAAGTCAAATGCAGTTGAAAGTTGTCCAGTGCCATCTATCCAATTCACTATACGTTGTCTATGACCATCTGCAAACAATGAAAAATAAGTAACAAGCTCAAGAGTGATACCATAACAAATAAACAAAAATGACCAATATTCTAAGCGATGTTTTAGTGATGTCTTGAAATGACTCAATGCAGCATAAAACTGTATCAACTTTCCTCTAAGAAAAAAAGAAAAATAGAGATTTGAGAGCTTCTTTTTGTCTTGTAGAATTTGTGTATTTTCTTAAGGTTCAATCGGTGTACCTTGATTATAGTCCAAAGAAGAGCCCTTATAGTTGCAAGTATCCCAGTACTCCCCGACAGAGAACAAAGGCTTAGCTCCCTCAATATATTCTCTCACATATTTTGCTGAAAACCTATAGATCAAAGGTATATAACATGATATAAAAAAATACAGAAAAATCCAATACTCCAAACCAAAGCCATAGAATATGTCTTACCCCTTTGCAAAATCAAACCGAAAATCTTGAAAGCCCACATCATGGCGCAACCAACGGAGCCAGCCAATGATATCCTTTCTCACAAAGTCTTGAGTGTGGTCAATGTTAGGAAATCCATCGAAAACAGCTCCTGTGCTTCGATTACCCTGAAATAAACAAGTGGTGAATAACACAATAGGACCAACATAGAACTTACAAAAAATATATTAGATCAAATGCATCTAATGTTACCATTCCTCCAGTACATGATGTCACTGCACGTTCATCCCACCCTAATGGAATTCCATCAAAACGATTATATATCCCTCCACGTCCTTTAGTGGTCCCAGTACGATGATTGATAACTATGTCTGCCATTGCTCTGACTTTATGCTGCTTCATCTTCTGAAGCAAAGCTCTTAGCTGACGCTCAGAACCATATTTGCTGTTAAGAGAGTAAAGGTTCTGCGGAGTGTAACCTGTTTGTGTGGAAATGTTTAACAAAAAGTTATGATACTGTGTTGTAGGAAGTTTGAAGAAAAAGATAAAAACATCACAATCAAACTACATACCTTCAGGTGAAAACGAGTGAGTTGGTGGTGGCAACCACACCGATGTAAATCCAGATTTAGCAATCTCAGGAACTTTGGTTTCTAAGGTATTCCACCAGTTGTGTTTGTGAGACTCCCAGTTGAATCCCTGCAAAAAATTGTTAAATGTTAATACTATATTTTATGGTACACAGTATCAGTTTTCTAAGACAGTCAAGTCTTTACAATTAAAGAACAGTGTTGGATCACAAACAACAAAGAACATTATGTCTCGAAAATTCTTCAATTATACACAGGGAACTAAGCAAATAAGATGAGTGTAGACCAGAGCGATTGAAATTTACCTGAAGAAGTATTTCTTTTCCATCACGTAAAAGTGCAGCTGGTCACCAAAGAAGGATAAATTAGATGAAGCCATAATCTATACTAAGATCACGTGGAAATTTGTTGAAACTGTGCTGTTGATGAGGTGTATTAGGAGTGAAAGAATACCTGGATCAGTTTGTTGATTGGTTTGTTCCTGGTGGTAAGGAGAAACAAAGGAATAAATAAAAGAAAGAGAGAAATATAAGAAAAAGAAGATAGAGAGAAGGAGAATGGTGTAGCATAGAATAGAACCTTCAAGAAACCCATATCAAGAATATGAACAGTTGAGTTGTTGGATTAAAGAATTGAGGAAGAAGGCAGAAATCTGCAGGAAGAGTTAGGAAAGAATTGATTATTGAAATGGAAACTAGAAATGAGGAGGAAGAAGAGAAGAGAAGAGAGAAACGCACAAGAGAAGAGAAGATGATCTGAAGAGAAGAGGGTGTGAGGCATTGGTATTAGTAGAGAAGGAAAAAGGGATAAAAAATCAGTGGAATTAGAATCAGAGATGAGATTAGCCGGGAATGTGGAATATGAGGATAAAGGGGAATCTGCTTTTGAGCCAAAATTCACATTCTATGTGCATCCAATTGGCGCAATAGAGAGGCATGGGGAATTCAACGCCAGCATTTCATTTCAACAAGTTTCAATTATTTCTAGAGCCGTCTCTTCTCCGCTACAATCTACACACCTTACACCATAAGCTACCACCACCACCAAACAATTAACACAAACCCTGCATTGCATTGCATTGCTTTCTTCCTTTCCTCTGCCACCACCATCACCACACAACCTATTCTGCTCAAAAATTACCTGCATCTTCTTTTCACACCATCAAATCCTCTATTTTCATACAATGCACGATAAAAATCCCATTTACTTACCCTATCATCAAAATCGATGAACGATAAAAAAAATAAACTTTAATAATTAAAAAAGAAAACTAGCTCTGATGTGTAGAAGGTCCCAAAAATCTCGACCCAGTAGCTCTGATGTGCAGAAAGTCCAAAAATTCTAGAACCAGACCTCGTGTCCTGTTTTAAGAAGTTGATAACCCGTTAACGGAATCCGAGGGGTAAGAGTTTGGCAGAACAGGACAAGGTGTTAAGTTTATTTCTTTTGTCATTATTGTCAGACAAAAACAAACTTCAGAAAATGAAATTTATCCCATTCACATGTTGTCCTGTTTTTAAACTACAATTTTAGAGGGATACATGACGTCAAAAGAAGCCTTTCAGGTTGGAGAGCCTCACAAGTTGGGGGTTTCCTTCATTTTTAACTCCCATTCACTTATACTTCTTCATTTCATAAAACATGCCTAAATTAATGTGGAATTTTTCTTACAACATGTAACATATTCTTTACATTTCCTAATTTTTTTAATGTTACTTCTGCTTTCTTCTTTATCTCACACCGTTCTTGCATTATTGTTTCCTTGTTCTGCACATGTTGTTCTGCACATATATGATTTATTATTGATACTAGATTGAACAGAATATCAATAATGTCACATATGTGTCACCATAAACAGTATAAGATCAACACCAATAGTTCTCAGAATGTAATTATGGTTCTTGTACAGAATTTCTCAATTATATTAATGTATTCCCTATTTGTAAGATTTTCTTTTGGGTGGACAAAAGAATGATAGAATGTAATGTAAACACAGATTATGCATATAGAGACAAATCACCAGTCATCAAGTAATGATTCTTGCTAAGTGGTCATACCCATATTCAAATGGCATCTAAAAAGCTTAATTTATGTGATAAGCTACAAACGACGAATAATCGATGAATGAAACCCTTTGGTAAGATACGGTAATACTTTTGAAGAAAAAAGCTCTCAAGAATCAGCTTTTCTTGCATGATGACACTGTTGAAGAAAAAAAGAAAAAACAGAGCCATGTTGGGCATTACTTTTAGTTTTATGCTTTGGATTGTGAATAAAATGGAAAGAGGAAAATTCTGTGAAGAAAATAACAAGAATAAAAGATAAATAGGATTAAAAAGTGAAGATTTTTCATTTAAACTATTTGGACGAATTAAAAAGTAGAAGAAATTAAGTAAATCAAATGGAAATTATTTTTATGCTATTTAAAGACTTTTTTTTCCCTTTTTTTCTTTTATTATTAAAAAGAGCCTATTATTTATGATAAGTATGCTATACAAAGTACTTAATTCTGTTAAAAAACGATTTTATGTCTAATGATGGAACCAATTTGCCTAAAGGGGAAGGAAGCGATTTCTCCACGTTGTACCTAGAAAAAACATGTTCATTACCTTTCAAAGATAAACAAAAGAATGGGTTAGAGGAGAAAATAAAAGTTTAAGTATTTTTTATTGAGAGAAATAGAGAAAAAGATAAGGAAAAGGATAGAGAAATCAATGGGAAAAAAAAAAGTATTATCATGAATCCAAAATTATTTTTTCCTTTAAACTAAAACGGCAATTTATGACTTTCATTTATTCAAAATTATTTTTTATCTGATACACCAAAGACGACTCTACCAAAATAAGAGATTGAATAGAAGAAGCAAAATTAAAAGAAAGTAGATAATATTGTTTAAAAGATGAGGAAAAATATTAAAATTTTATTTTTGTGGATAAAAGAAAATAAAACATTGACTATGAGGAGGAGTGTAGATAGCACAGTGACGTGGGAGATGTTGAATTGAATTGGATGAGATAGGATAAGACTGAAGAAAGATAAAGCAAAACTTCACAAGTAACTGTTCCTTCCTTCCTTTCTTTCTTCCTTCCTTTACTAACACTCACTCACACTAACCCTAACACTCACACCCACTCAACCAAATCGGAAGATGGCGGCGCCGCCAGTGAAGGTGTACGGGCCACCCATGTCCACTGCCGTCTCCAGGGTATTGGCCTGTCTGCTGGAGAAAGACGTCCAATTTCAACTGATTCCGGTGAACATGGCCAAAGGGGAACACAGAAGCCCTGAGTTTCGGAAGCTTCACCCCTTCGGACAAGTACCTGCATTTCAAGATGGCGACAACATTTCCCTCTTCGGTAGGTTCACTTAGCTTCTCCTCTTTCATTGCTTCTAACTCTAACACCAGATTCAAATCAGAGTCCAGAGCTATATGCCGCTACGTGTGCGAGAAATACGGCGACAGGGGAAACAAGGAGCTCTACGGAAGAAACCCTTTGGCCAAGGCCTCCATAGATCAATGGCTGGAGGCAGAAGCTCAGAACTTTAACCCACCTTCCTCCACCTTGGTCTTCCAGCTCGCATTCGCCCCCCGAATGAAGATCAAGCAAGACGAGGGTGCCATCAAGCAGAGCAAAGAGAAGCTTGCCAAAGTGCTTGATGTGTACGACAAGAGGCTCGCAGAGAGCCGTTTCTTGGCCGGGGATGACTTCTCTCTCGCCGATCTTTCCCATCTTCCCAACGCCCACTACTTGGTCGCCGCCGCCGACGCCGCTCCTCTCTTCACCTCTCCCAACGTCGCCAGGTGGTGGGACGAGATCTCCTCCCGCGACTCCTGGAAGAAAGTCGTTGACTTGCAGCGAGGTCCCTGATGCCATAATTTCTGTTCTGTTTTCAGAAAGTGTCTGAAAATCTATGTTCATTTTCTTAGGATTAAAGTTACAATGCAAGTGTTTCCAGATGCTATTGTTTTCTATGAAATTTACACCAGTCTCTTACTTAAATGTTGTATGACACTTATCTATACTTATTTGATAAATGGAAAATTTATAAATATTTATTGTTAATTTATATAATAATTATATATATAATACATAAATTTGTGTCTTTATATATTTTAGATTTTTTAAAAATTATCCGTATTTGTTTATCTCCATGTTTATATTGGTGTCGGGTGAATGATACACGTGGCATGATGGTTCTGTAATTTTGAGGGATGCGGTATGAGACAGCCGCTAAAGTTTTGCAGTGTTTGGATAATGAAAATGGGAGTGGGTAGGTTGTGTTCACAGAGACGCAAAGTCAAACATAACATTTGTAGGTGTCTTTCTCTATCCAAACAATACTCAAATGTTGACATTTCCAACTACCAAATTAATCGTCACTTCAATTTTCTCCTGTTTTGCAACTCCCAACTACCAAAGATAACAACAACAAAGGACTCAAGTTAACAAATTTAATGTCTCCTCTGCGGAGGAAAATGCTACAAGTTACTATTCACATACCAAAACTTCTCCTAAAATAAAACCTTTAAAGTGATTACTATTCTTTTAAATGTCTTTAGTTCTCTAAATTGAGGACCTCCAATTACTTTTTCTTTTACTTCTTTGATTTTACAAAATATTTATTTTAATTTTTAAGGTTACACATTTATAATGTATGATATCATAAATTATTTTCTAGTCAACTTTTAGTACTTGGATTCAATTGGGTAACAACTTTTTTTAAAGTTTAAATCTTCTTGTAGTCTTCAAATTAGGTGCATCTTTCTAACATGTTATTTTTTTATTATTTTGGGTTATATAACGTTAATAATTATAGTAAAGCAAAGGTTTAATCAACACTCAATTTAGATTTAATTAGGTAACATTGAAAATCTATTAAAAAATTTTTAACTAACATCTTATTAAGAAGGACAATATTGTAGTTATCCTACCAAAATGAATTTATTCAAAAAAAAAAAAAATATCAACAATTATCTAGCACTGCTCACTTTGAAACTTGACAAGTTGTGGTATTCATTTCTTACCTAATATACTTCTTCATTATTGATGGTTTTTGTCAAAAAATGATAACTTATTCGATGAAATACTTGACACTTGTTGTCAACAATGTCACTTTACTTTCTCAAGACATTTGAATAATGATGAGCATGTTAGAAGGGATAAAATTTGATTCTAATAAAGATATTCTAGTTAACTTGCATGATTGTCCTTTGACTAAGATCTTGAAATATGAGATGAGAGTAAATTTAATAAAAATGTTGGTGTTGTGAAATGTTTGTATATGTTGATTGAAAATTTGATTAATAATGCTTAATCCTAGAGCCTAAAAATAATATGTTGCATAATTGGAAAACTAAAAATGAAATTTTTATATTGAAGAAGTAGAATAAACAATGTCCTTAATTTTTGGATGAATAAAAACATACTTAAACTTTTAAGAAATCATATCACTAAAAAAAAATTATATGGTGAATTTTAAGAAAATAACTATTTCTCATTATCAACATCACTAGCGTTATTTTTTAGTATTTTGGGTTAGATGACATTAATAACTAAAGCAAAACAAAAGGCTTACTCAACATTCAATTTAGATTTAATTGAGTAACATGTTGAAATTTTACTAGAAGTTTCTTAACTAACATCTTATTAAAAAGGATAATATTGTGATTATCCAAGATAAATAGGTTTATTTAAATAAAAACAATGATCAACAACTATTATTAACTTTGGAATTCGGCAGCATCTCTAACCAAATATACTTCTTCATCATTGATGATTTTTGTCAAGAAGTGACAACTTATTTGATGAAAAAATTTCACAAGACACTTGTCACCAACTATGCCACTTTACTTTCCCAAGACATTCGAACAATAATAAACACACTAAAAGGGATAGAATTTGATTCTAGTAAAGGTATTCTATTTAATTTGAATTATTGTCCTTTGATTAAGACATTGAAATATGAGGAGAGAATAAAGTTAAAAATGTTGGTGTTATGAGATATTTGTATAGGTTGATTGAAAAATTCGGTTAACAATGTCTAATTGAGAGAGACAAAATAAGATTTTGCATAATTGAAAAAAAAAATTGTACCAGTAGAATAAGCAATGTCTTTGATTTAAATGAATAAAAACATATTTAAACTTTTAAAAAATCATATCACTGAACTAAATTTATATGGTGAATTTTAAAAAAATAACTATTTGTCATGTCATTAATATCATTAATATTTTTTTTACAATAAAAAACTAAAAACTAAAAAAAATTAATTACAAGATAAAAAAAATATCCCGATTTAGAAGACTTAGAATATATTTAAATTATATTTATATTAGGATTAATATACTTTATGAAAGTTATAATAAGAGAATGAGATTACTCCAAAAAATTATTAAAAAGATATTTGTGATTGATTTACACAAAAAATTAAATCAACGACATAATGTTTTTATTATCGTTATTTTTTTTAACTTTCCATTCCATCAATAATAACTATAGTTTAACTATTTTTACACTAAATATCATGCACAGAAAAAAAAATATATAAAATAATTAAACGAATACAACTTCTCCTCTCGTAAAATCATAATACCTCATCTTAAGTGTGTCCACAAGAGCCAGGCCTATTCGTAAAGTTTTTTTGTGGGGTTCCAAGGGCCAGACCATACAAGTCCATTAAAAGTTAGAACAAGGTGAGAGAGTGCTACAATTTCTTTAAAAAAAATATAGAAATTTCAATATTTTTATCCTTTATCTTTCAAATTAGAGACATTCCATCATTTATTTTTGAACTAGGATGTGATAAACCTATTAACAAATAATATAAATAAGTAAAGTGTTTAGTTTAATTTTTCTGATAAGTGATACTAATATAAATACTAACTTAAGTTTTGAAAAATGATTGTATATAGACATCTCGTATCGAGATATGATAATTTCAAAAACACGAGGGACCTAGAAAAGGAATACACAACAAATAAAATATAACAAAAATATAAATACTTACTTAAGTTATGAAGAAGAATTATTGTATATAAACATCTCGTATCGAGAGATGATAATTTCAAAAGCACGAGTGATCTAGAAAAGGAATACACAATAAATAAAATATAACAAAAATGATAAATTGCGGAGATTTTGAGTACTCTTTTGTAAAATTGTATAAATATGTAAAAGTACAATTTTTAATTATAAAACCTAAATGTGAGGACAAAAATAATTTAGGAACAATCTCATCTCTTAAGAAAGTATTTTAATCCCATTAATCTGGACCAGAATAAATTTAGGAGGGAGAAGACAGGTGTCAATAGCATAGACCACATGTAAAGGGAGGGGATATGATTTTTGTTCAGTGCCATTTTCTTCCTTCACTCTGCATTATTCTTCATTCTTCATTCTTCTCTCTATCTGGTTATCTCCCAAGCCACTCATGGCTACAGTCACCAACAATTTAATATTCAAAACCCCCATCTCCATTCCCCTACACCCAAAGCTCCTTCCTCTTTTTTCCCGCGTCTCTACGCTACCTTTTCTACCTAAATTCCCCTCCTCACGGATATCAACCACCCCCAACTCTCATAATCGGACACCACTAATCCCCAGAGCCACGGCGGCTCCCGGCGCCAAGAAAACAGAGAAGCAAGAGAGAGTTCAGCGAGTCCACAGCATCGAGGAGTTCGATTCCGCGCTCCAGTCCGCCAAAGAGAGGCTGGTGGTCGTGGAATACGCGGCCAGCGACAGCGAGGAGAGCAGCCAGATATACCCTTTCATGGTGGAGCTCAGCCGCAGCTGCAGCGACGTGGAGTTCATCCTCGTGATGGGAGACGAATCGGCGAAAACAAAGGAGCTCCTGAAGAGGGAGAAGGTGGAGAATGTGCCTCACTTCAGCTTCTACAAGAGCAGCGAGAAGATCCACGAGGAGGAAGGCATCGGTCCGGACATGCTGGTGGGGGACGTTCTGTACTACGGGGACAGCCATTCCGCGGTGGTGCAGCTGCACAGCGGTGAGGACGTTCAGAAGCTTATAGAGGAGCACAAGGTGGACCACAAGCTGATCGTGCTCGATGTGGGACTAAAGCATTGTGGCCCCTGCGTGAAGGTTTACCCCACGGTGGTTAAGCTGTCGAGGCAAATGGACACGGTGGTGTTCGCGCGGATGAACGGGGACGAGAATGAAAGCTGCATGCAGTTCTTGAAGGACATGGAAGTGATTCAGGTCCCCACCTTTCTGTTCATCAGAGACGGGAACATCGAGGGCAGGTACGTGGGTTCCGGCAAAGGGGAACTCATTGGCGAAATTCTGAGGTACCAGGGTGTGCGTGTCACTTATTAATTCTTAATCACTCACTACATATATGATGCATGCTTAGTTATCTCTGTTATCAACTTCATTTCAAGAGACATATTCGTCATATATGTGCCATTTCAATTCAACGATGATTTGCTTCAAGTTGTTTGAGGCTATCAGAATGTTGGTGGATAAGGGCATTTAGAGAGTACGATATATTTGATATATTTGAGACTTGGAATAACTTTTAAGTTTATATAAATGAAAAAGTGGTCAAGATTTGATTAATTATAAAGGAGCTCTTCAAGTCAAAAGTAGCTAGGTATGATCATTCCTAGGAGTTAATTTGGAATTGAGTGAGTTTCTTCCTGATAAGAGATATATAGTTAGTTAGTTAGAACTTAACTAATATTATCTCTAATCCTTAAAGTTTAGATTTTTCTCAATTGATTTTAAAGTTTAGATTTTTCTCAATTGATTTTAAGTATCATGAGAAGATAATTTCATAATTTTTGTTTAAGTTTCTAGGTAGTTTTATTCAATGTTTTTATTAGTGATTAACACACCATGTAATCATATATTTGACTAGTCGATAAGTAACATTCATTTCTAATGCAAGATCAAACTAATTAAATGTACACCACTCTCTAATCTTGAGCTGGATTAGGTGAAAATGCTTTTAAAAAGGAATGTTGTTTAACTTTTGGATGTTTGACCTATTCATGACAATACAAAACCCTCGACATTGAATTGAGTTAGACAAAAAAAAGCTTAACTGTTATTGAGTTAATTCTGAAAGCTTACATCTAGACTCTAGTCGTTTTATTTTAGAGTAGGAAACTCATCAATCGTCATGTCTTTTCAAATATCTTTTTAGGGATCGACACAATAAATACAAATGTAATGTATTGCCTTTCATTTTAATTAAAAAATAGTCCAATTTTTAATTGAAATAACTTTATGTGGCATATTTAATTATAAGGTACAACTCATTCATTGCAAACTTCCAATAATCAAAATTTATTAATAAATAGTTGACTAAATTATTTTCCTCACAAGCAAATTATTTTTTTCTTAAATTATTTTCTTTTAAAATGAGATCGAACTAACTAACTAATGCTACAACGGCACTAGATGAAAGTGTTTTAAAAAGTGAGTGTTGTTCGACTTTTGTATGTTGGAGCTATCCATGACAGTAAAAAGTGTAATTTGAGTTTGAACATTATTTTAGAAAAATACTTTTTAACCAGAATTTGTGATTTTAGTTTAAAGTTTTAAGCAAAAAATAAAATAAAATGATTTAATCGATATAATTTACAAAAATTTCGGATAAAGACTGAAAGATTAGAGTTTAAGTAGAAAAAAATAGTAAATACACTTAATTGTAATGGTTAGAAATCAGGAAATTAAAATTATATTTAAAAGTGTTAAATATTAAAAGAAGAATTAATTTTAACAAAATATATTGGGCTTGATCGGGCTGATTGAGGTCTGACATGAGTAGTTTAAGGTTGGGCCTTGGGTAGTGGGTTTGACAGAAGTTTTATGGCAGATTCTCCTCCATCATACCATTTTTCACCTACACCCAACAACATTGAAATGTTTTGTGTATACTTAATAAAAAATATAAAATGTCTATTATATCCTTAATGAAATAAAATATAGGTTTTTACTACAACAATGCATTCCCCAACAACAACCTTTATCCACTTAACCCAACCTTACGTACCTAAGGCACGATGGCACCCAATACACACCACTGAATTCCCAAGGCACGACGGCAAAGAGGAGGAGAAGAGTTGTGCTTGTGAAAACTTATACGCAATGCAGTGCAAGAAGTTTTTACAAAATGTGTGACTTTCGAATATCTATATCCAAAAGTATTTTTCTATTCTGGATGTGTATATGATGTACTAGATGCTTATGTTTGGAAGATTATATTTAATTTTTTGCTTTCGGATATTGATATCCATAAACATTTCAAATGTAAAAAAAGTGTAAGTTCAAGAGTTCTGGATGGTTCTGGATATTGAAATCCAGAAGTCAATTATGTGTTTTTTTGTTTTTCAATTGATGACAAATATACTGAATCTTCTGGATGTCAATATTCGATGCGAATACCCAAATATTGTTCATAAATAATTGTGAAAAAAAAAGTTGAGTTTAAAAACTTATTTTGTTGCATGGAGAAATTTCGAAGTTGTATAGGTTTGATTATGAAGGGTTGATTTATATGTTGGTTTGATGGTTTTGAAAGAAGGTCCGTGCTAAAGTATTATCTGGTGGCGGAAGAAATTGAAAAATAAGAAGCCACGTGGCGACATGTGATTCTCATAAACATGGAAGCACATCAGATCACAGATTTTGCCTTCTTCATCTACTATGTGGTCACAACCCATATTCGCTGTCTTTCTTTTTATCTCTTTCAAATCCCAAACTTCTAACAAACTCATTATTTTTCTCTATTTTTCACTCAATAAACAACTTAATAACAAATCTAATCCAACTTTTCTCTTCTTCATAGTCAATGCATTCCATTTTTTTTTCCCTTTTATGTGGCGGCTACCAGTTTTATACCACTTCTCATTTTCTATGCTAATTCTTTTGGGAAATTTTCATTGGTTTTGAATTTTATTAAATAATATAAAGTTGAAGATGAAAGTGGGTACTTGTAGTTAGGTTGGAAAGGAGAAGGGCTGCATCAACAACTTCCACTTCATTAATCAAAGCATGTTTTCGAGTTATGACGTTATCAATATCTGAATTCAAGACAAATCAACGTTATGCTACATATACAATAATAAATAGATTAGTCATCATTTTATAACAATAATCGCTTTTATATTTTCTTTTGTTTCAAATAAATAATTATAGTTTTCTATTTAATAAAATATTAAGTTTGAAAACTCTTTGAGCTTATGTGAAGACATTGCTAGTAGTACGTACATGTTCAAGCAAACAGAATTAGACTTTAAATTATTTGACACCATAAACTAATCAAACAATTTTTCAAGCTAACAATATAATGAGTTCATAGAATTGGTTCATCTTAAAAATGATAATCATAGTCAAATGGGTTCATAGAATAATGAATTATTAATCAATTTAATCTTTTAAAATGTAGTAGTTGGTCAAATTGGCTGCTCAAGTTAAAAAGAAAAATTAATTATACTTTTTTATTAATCTTAATTTAAACTCACGTTGATTACAAACATTAAAACAAAATTGAAAGAACATTATAAATAAAAGTGTACGAAAAACAGTGTAGCTAGGAAAAATGAAATGAATCGTGATTCGTGATTGCTGTAGCATGATTTATGATTAAACATCTTTTCTGTACATGATGATAATGATGAGGTGTTGGTAGAAGATGAAAGAAATGAATAAAAACAAATATAAAAATTTGAATAAACAAAAAAAAAAATCATTTGGCCGTAAGCACAGGATTCAACTGAAGAGGCCTAGGAGCTGCCATGGTTCTTCTCTTCCACAGATTAATCTCTTTCCGAGGTTGCACACTAAGCAACGGTGCACCGCCAGCCGTCAGAGGGGCAGAGAAAGGGATTATCACCTCATCCTCTGCATCGCTCTCCACTCTATCATCATTGTCCGAGAAGCAATCTCTTTCCTCCGGCGCAATCTGGGCCTTCCATTCGAAATTCGAAAAAGTCTCACGCCCACTCGCAAATCGCCTCATGTGACCCAACGGCGGCGCTCTGTCCTCGCCCGCATCAGATTTTTTCCTCGCCGCAGCCTTCGGTTTCCCCGCGTGGAACAACAACCTCTGAAACTTCGAACCCTGTTTCTTCTCCTCTGTCGTGTCTCCGGGAGTGGCGGAAGACGCGCTCTCTCTCGCGCGTGTGGACGTCGACGTGCTCTTCGCCCCTTCCTTTTGAATGTGCTTCTTCTTGTGCTTGATCTGTCCCATGCATGAGATTTTGGGCGACGTGGGCTCCTGAGTCTCGACGCCGCCATGCCTGGGTTTTCTTCTGGCTTCGTCGGGAATCATGGGGCCGGAGAAGAAGCCTTTGCCGCCATGTGTTTTGAACTTGTGATCTCTGCCGGGGCTGAAGGGAGGGTTCTGGAATGTGACTGCTGCTGCAGCTTTTGGCAGTATCTTCAAGATCTTGTTCTTCAGCTTTGACTGTTTGTTCTCTTTCTCCATGGATTCAAATCTGCGAGATGTGAAGGAATTGTTGGAACCAGGAGGGACTGTGTTGTGTTTTAAAGGGATGCGCGTGGTGTGAAAGTGGGTTTCGTTACGACGTTAGCGTGTTTTTTGACTTTGTCAATAAAGGTGGGAGAGTGGGACAGTGAAAGCGTTGGTCAAATAAAATCTACTTACGAAACACTGACGAAACACAACACCTTTCTTCGCCTTTATGCTTATGCTTAGGCACAACAATGTAAACAAACATGCATTTTAAGCAAACATTCAATTTTTATCCTTATAATTATAATAACATTTTTTTTTAAATATTTGTTCATTTTTAACTTAGGTTATATAGCCTTCTATTACTATAAAAAAATATTTATGTCTTCTTCAAGATAGATTATGTTTTAGGGTAACTGATTTTATTTTCTGATCACCACTTTTAGATATGATGGTCTTTGATTGGTTAATTTTTTTGCCGAATGTTTAAGGGAAATTTGTAAAACACTCTGACAATCAAGTTAGTCTGAGTACAATATGCAAGTGAGTCGAGAGAAACAAATACCTAAGACGTATGGTTTCTTCTGATATTTATACCTTTTGAATTGGCATCAACTGATATCGATCTGCTCCTAAATCCAAAAGAAGACTCAATCGTTTCTTAATCCTGTTTTATAAATAAATTTGTTTAATTATGATTAATTAAGATTTTCCAAACTCTCTGTATAAATTATATAAATCATTCGATCTTTTCAACCAAATCATTTGGTTATGTGGATTTTTTTTTATTATCCTGTAGTATATGTCCTTTTTAAAAATTACAAAACTATTTTCACAAAAAAAATCACTTCAAGTTAATCCGTGCTTATTTTGGCTTCGCACGTTTGCGATGGTGCCTAACTTGTGAAGTTTTTATCCAATCACTAAACACGACACGTGGGTCAAACCTACTCAGATAGCGATGAACACAAGGTTTTGGTGAAATAAGACAAACTTTGTATTTGCTAATCGCTGCTTAAACGTGGTAGGAAAACTGAAACATTATATTAAACTATATTTTCTAATTTATTGTATTATAATTACGGAAATATTTATCAGATAATTTATTTATTTTTTGTTTAACTTATTCATTTATCCTAATATACATTTTAAATATAAGATTAAAAAAATGAGAATACTACAACCAGAAAAAGGTTACCAACCTCGATGATAGGGACTTGGAGAGTTGAAACAATTGTGGATGCCAAATAATAAGACAAAGCTTATGTTATATAAACAACAATAACAGTATATACTTCAAATATTTTTTTCCACGGTAATAACGCGAGAAAGAAGTGAATCTTTAATAATAAAAAATATAAACACGTTTTCTTCAGTTTTGTTTCTTTAAAATATTATTTTCAACTTTTAATTAGCACTGCAAGTATTTTTTTTAATGTATATATATGGGTATAAACCGTGTATACCTATATATTCTGACCAAAAAATAACTTTTTTTTTTAAAGAAAACGATTAAAGTAGATTAAGTGTCATTTTAACCATTGAAAATTTGGAATGGGCTTCTATAAGTCCATAAATGGGCCTTAAAGACATTTCAAATGGGCTTCTATAAGTACATAAATGGGCCTTAAACACATTTCAAATGGGCATCTACAAAACAAAGAAAATCGAGCATTTCATGAATCAGAGGGGAACAATTTGCATGTATGATACATTACCATTTTTTAATTTTGTGGCTTATTTCTTGCCGCCAATTTCACGCGACCATTTCTCGCAATGCCACTAACGAATCGTTCACCGGTTTTTCGATTTCCCATTCAATTAAGCCGTTTTGGCATATACGATAGTTGAAACGCACACCAAGTGTTTGTGAAAGTGTGCTAATGACGCTTTTCCAATTCTTGTAGACTGTGATTTGAAAAGTAAAATAAACGTTGTTTTCTTTCTATTCAGGTAACCAGCTGGGTGATTTTAACTCCTCTCTCAGCCGTTTCACCAAGTTGCAGTTTTTGTCATTACCTCTTCAGCCCATAACTATTTTCTTATCTTACCTGTATCCATCGCAGGTTATACTTGGTAATTGATATATGAAAATAGTGATGGCTCATGAATGCATACTCTGCATCTGTATGTGTTATTATTGTAACTGTTTTGTTTGTTTTCTGGAATAGCTAGCTGTTTAGGAAGAGGCTGGATAGTTTCTTTGTCTCCATGGATCTGCAGGACTTCCTTCTCCGTGCTCGAGTCTTGAGGCTTTACAGACAAGCATTGAGAATTTCTGGTCGAGCCCCTTCTTCTGCCAGAGGTGAATGTTCTTAATTATCTGGCTCGTTCCTTTATACAATTCAACATTCTTGTGATGTTATATACGCTTATTTGTGGTTTTATAATGAAACTTAACAAAGATTCAGGAATATGTGCTTCTGAAATGTTGATTGAAGTTGGTAAAATTGAAAGGATCATTTGGGTCCACAGTTTTGTAATTTCAGTGACACTTTCTCAGTATTGTGCCGTTTTGTGGTCTACACAGGCAAAAAAATTTATAACTGAGAATAAAAAACATATGAGAAATGACAATCTCTGTTATTCAGAATTAATGAATACATGCTTATTAGATAACAACAGGAACAAACCCAAGTACTACATAAGCTGAAGCTAACTCCTTTATAACGTTTAAAAAATTACTTGGTGGAATGGCTGTTAAAAAAGTTCCAGTTCTTTGATACATGCATGTAAGTTTGATGACATTGGTTGATGTAATGGAGTGGTGCAGGTGAACTGAGACAGACAATGAGACAAGAGATGGAAAATAATAGAAAGTGCAACGACAAGCAAAGGATCCGTTTCTTGATTAGTGAGGGATTGGAAAGACTGAACCGACTGGGTGAAATGCTTGACATGCAAGGTCATTGATCATTGATGGATTGTTTGGAGAGTAAAAAATCTAATTACTTCATCAATGATAATATGGTATCTGTAAAATTATGGTTTAAATTCTCTGTTCATTAAAAACTTTGATTCATGATTCTCCCTTTCTACTTTCTACTGAGATTCCTTAGCGAAGTACTCTATGGATTAGAGTAAACACTCTTTTGATTTAATACTTGATAGAATCTTATATATTTTCTCCCGTTGGATAGGTATTTCATCAATTATCTTTATAATTAGTTGAAGATAAACTAACTCAAACGGTCTTTTATCTTAATTTATATGCATAATCCTTTTAAATATAACGGTTTATCTCTTTTAATCATTCATCTTTTATCTCTTTCTAAGTTAAACGCTTATATTTTTTAAAGAAATTATCTATAATTAACAATAATTTTATACTGCAATTAAATTAGTTATTGTGAAAATATAATTTATAAATTTAAAATATTTATTCATTATAATTTTAATAGTATAAAAATTAGCCTAAGTAGTGGAGGGACAAAATGCTATTTAAAAAAAAACGATGGAAATAGTTAGAGCGATAACATTATAAAAAAAAATAGTTGTTTAAAATCGTCATATGTAAAATAAATTCGAATAATTTTAAACCAGTGCCACTTTATATCATGCTAGGCAATGCATATAAAAACTCTAAATACTAGTTAAATAAGGAAATTCAAACAATAATAATTCATTAAATTTCATCAGTTAAAATACTTATTAACACTTTTTTTTTTTATCTTTTTCTATCATACCATACCATTTGTTATAACGAGAGTTATATATTTTTTTATTTATCTTTATCTATCATACCATAAAATTTATTATATCTAAACTTATCTCTAATTTTGTTTTATCTTTTCTACCCTGTCCTACCAGGTGAGTGATTTACATGTCTACTATTTTAAATGTTTTGAGTTGATTAGTAATAGTGTACAACAATAGTGTTTTTTGAAACTGAAAGTGAGAGAGCTATCATTTTATAAAAGGACAAAAATTATAATTTGAGATTGAGCAACTTCAATTTTTATTACATGTAAACAGACAGGCCTTGCATATAAAGCATGACTTGATATTCAAGAAACTGTGTTCCGCAAGTATGAATTAGAACTTCTTTTATCATAAAAAAGTGTTTTTTTTTCATAAGTTATAGAAATGGAGTTTTTTTAATTTTTATGATTATTTATTATGATTCTAAAAGAGAATGAAGTGCTTAATATTTTTTAAAATATTTTATTTATTCTATTATATTGATAATATATTGATTGGGTAAAAGAATTAAGTAGGAAATAAATATTAGTTACAACTAAGAAAATAATCACTTTTCGGGGGGCTGAATACATTTCAAGACCCAGACTCTGCAACCACATCCACCAATGAATTTTAGTTAACTTTTAGCCCTGATTAGAAACCAAAAAGTTTAACAAAAAGAGCAAAACTACAAGGGCTCCTTCAACAAAAAACAAGCAAGGATGGGTCTTGCTACTCTCTAAATGTATCTATGTCCTGCATCTGTAAAAATCCAGCATCTCTTCCTCCACAGGATGGGTCTTGCCAGCTATGACAAGGCAATGCAAAGGTTCTCCAAAATCAATTAACAGCAACTGCTTCATAGTTCCAGCTACTATCATCTGATCTTCACTACCAAGCCGTGCAAGCCCAACACACTCTGTATCCTCAGTATAGGCTACAAGGCAAGGAGGGGAAGGCCACTTTAAACTAGATACATAATATTTCTTATGAGAAATGATAGGAGGTCCAAATATATATAAAGTATAAGCGCTTACCAGTGAAGATTTGCCCCTGATGAGCAAATACAATGGCACACATTTAAGAACCACAAACAAAGACACAGGGCAGGGAAACAAGGGCCAAAATTACATAATTGACTGATCTTTAACAACTCATAAAAAATGTTTGAAAACAAAGCAATTTAACATGTCGAAAATCTAGAACTGTTGATGATTATAATATACAGTCAACAACAGAGATGTAAGGATACAGTCACTGATTAGGTAAAACCAAGGGAATAGATAAATTTATAAATATAGACATAAATATATTTGACAATTCTTTCTCCAGATTAGAACTGGTTATATACTATTTCATCTTCACAAATAAACAACCCTGAGAGCAGATAACAAAAACATGGAAAATTATGATTGATTAAAGAAATGCAAAACTTGATCATAAGATAACATCTTTCAAAATTAGAATGTCCTAAATCCTCAATATAAACATTTTTCTGCCTTACTAGCAGATTCACAATCAAGTGCAAAGAGAAAGCATCAGCGAATGAACTTCTCAACATGAACTTACCTGAAGTTCAGAGATCAAGTGTAAACCATCATATGCATTAGCTTTGCAATTGTGTTTCAGTTTATGAAAAGACATTCCAGAAAAAAAATAACAATTGAACTTGCTAGTGCAAAAACCAAAACGCAATGTTCTAACGAGCAAAAGGACTGTCATCATAATAATATCTAACAGGTCTAATTAACTTATCAGTTATCAATGTTACGATAAAGAGGGAAATCAAATAACGAGCAAAAACACACCCATAACATCTACAGCGCAAAAAACTCAATGTAAATCACAACGTCTAAATTTTTCATGTTCACAAATAAGCAACCCGGTTAGCAGATTACAAAAACATGGAAACTTATGAATGTCTGTGGGAACGAGAATGAATTCAAACATTCAAGCAAAACGGTACAATCCTGAGCAAATTCAAAGGACTAAATCTTTGAAATTAATGCAATCAAGAAGCAAATAATTTACAGTTGAAGTTTATCAAACTAGTGTGATGTAAACTTGCTCACCAGATTCTTCACGATCTTGCACAATCTCCAAAAGCTGCTCAATGGCTGTGTTTATCGTCATATATCTGGGTGGTTCATAGGCTTTTTTCCCTCTGAAATGACCATAATAAAAAGGATACATAAAACATACAAAGAAAAGCATCAAACTAAACAATTCAATGATTGTCATGATACCACCAGAACATTACAATGACTGACAGAAATTCAGCAAGACCTACATGAGGCAACAGGAGAAAGAAAAAAGTTACTATTTTGAAAACCAACCTGCACAAAGACTCTAGTGTTGGCTCCTTCACGCGAATATCTGTAACCATACCAAATTTGGAAATTATATTAGCTCTCTTAATAAACAAAAAGGAAGAACCTTTAGTACACTAGTTAAAGAAGAAAGTTTTCGTTCAGATGGTACAATCTTTTGAACATATTATTGAATAAAATAACAAACGTTTATGCTAACTATCTTTTAGATGTTTACACGACACTCTAGGCAAGGAAGGAAGAAGCACTTACAACCTAGTCACAATCTCTAACACATGCATTTTTTTTATTAGATTTCTCCATATAAACTAATACAAGAAAAAAAAAATGTTTTTACAGAAACTAAAATTAGCTCATATACAAATTGAAAACTAAATTGTGAGGAAGCTAGCAGGAGCAAATTTTAAACTTAATTTTTTTTTTCTTCTCTCATAAATGTTTATAAAGAAGATTATCCAAGCAAATTCTAAAGCACAGATAAGAGAGAGTAACCTAACAAGCAAAGAGTGTGCAGTCCCATGAGGCGGTTTTGCTGAATCTTTTCATAGAAGCTATCAGGTCTCCATGTCTCAGTAAAGAAAGGTATAGAAACAGTCTCCCCATATCGGTAAAGCTGCAGACCACAAATTCCAATAGCATTCATCACAGATGCATTGTGCACTACTTTGACAACAATCCCCATCTTTTTGGCTCGAACAACAAGATCAGTGTGAGTGGTAGCCCTGGGAAAAAACATAAAATTAATAAACCGTGAAGAGTGTGATGCAAAAGAATGCTGTACAGAGAAGAAAGCAATAGCATACCCAAAGGGATCGCCAACGACGAGAAAAGCAACATGGTCATGATGAGCTTGGGCAAGAATTTCATGGGCCTTTTCTTCTACCATTTCTCTGTCGGCAAGAATAATGGGTTTACCGTATAGTTTTTCCTAAGGAGATGAAAAGAGTGAAAATTGAAGAAGAGAGAAAGAGTAATAGGAAAGAAAAGGAATGGGAGATAAAAGATGGTACCAAGTTGGAGATGCCATTGGTAGAGAGACCAAAGGAGAGGAGGGAAGTGTAAGCTTCCATGTAAACCTTGTGGCACTTGTTGACAGCTTCCAAACCCTTGAGAGTGATATCTTGCTCATCACCCAATCCTAATCCTATTATGTATAACATTTTTGTTCTCCAAGCTTTGATCTTTTCTTCTGAAATCAGAAAATACAGAGTTAACAGAGAGAGGGATGGAGTCTGAGAGAAAGAAAAGAGTAAGGTGGGTGGCAGAGGCGACACTCCTAGGTTTTCTCAACTCCAACCAAGGGAAAAGACTGAAACGGCACTCTCTTTAATTTGTTTTATAAACTTAATTTAAATAGATAAGTTTAATTAAAATGTATAAATAATTTAGTATGAATCTTGTTTAAATGTTAATTTTCTATTAGTATTAGAAAAAAAATTATAAGGTAAACTAATTATACTGACACAAATATTTTAATTTTTTAATAAAACATTTCTAAAACTATGTAAATCTATCAATTAAAATTATATTTTACATTTTCCAGAAATAATATTTTAAATCTGCACAGCTTACTTCTTTAATATATTTTAATTATCACTACAATAAACTTGATTGAAATAATTTATGTATACCAAAACCTGGGAAGGGTATGTCATGAAAACTGGGGAAAGGTTAAAGAGTGGTGCAAATAGCAAAACCCTGTTTTCATAAAATATTTGATAAAATCTTTCTACAATGTTTTTAATATAAAAAAGTGAATGTGGATTAACAGATGTTACATGTGTGGATTTTCTTTAAAAAATAAGAAATGGTAAATGAGAATCTTTGTTATTCAGAATCAAAGGCTACTTGCTTATTAGATAAGCTAGTACATAACAACAGGAACAAACACAAGTACAAGCTGAAGCTAACTCCTTTAACGTTTAAAAACAACTAAGCTACATGAAGAAAAAATCTCCTTAAAACTAGGATATATATGCAATTTGGTCACAAAATAAATATATAAGATATTCTTTTCTTTTTTTTACGTTTTATTAACTATTCCCATTATTAAATTGTTTAATTTATTTATATAACTGTTCATAACAAGTTAGTGGTCACAGTGATCCTCTTCAATATGTATGAAATTTGAATATTGTGAATAACCATATATGTAAGTTTGGGCTTGAAGAAGAAGGTAAGATGGTAAAGACCATAAATTACCCTATTAGAAAAACATATATAACAGGCTAAGATCAATGACTTTTATGAGGAGAGACAACTATGCTAAAAATAATAATACTAAATAGCATGTACAGATCAAAACCATAGAGATGTATAGTGATTGTACTTGAGAAAGAAGGATTTGAAAGAAAAACATTGAATAGCAGGGAAAGAGTAAAAGTCCATTATTGAAAGATTCAGTTTATGTGTAGATCTTAAGCATTGGAAATATAGATTGATAATAATAATAAGTAGCACATGGTTGAACAAATGTCTGCTGTTTTTTGTTGGATTCCCTTTTTCTTTATAATAATCTAGCTTCATGCCTTACCAGATACAGAGACAGATAGCCACAGAGAGTCACGTGGAGTTGTGGCTGGAAAGGAGTACCCACATAAACATCACCATCAAATACAAAATTAGTAATAGATTTGATCATTTAGTTTTTGAAACCCCGGTCTATTCTCTTCAAAATCAGGTACATTTATTTCCTACCATAGATATGTGTCCCTACTTTGACTACAATATATAACATCAACTTATTCTCTAACACATCTTTTATATAATCTTATCAAACACTTATATAATTTAATCTATTTAAACAAATTTCAACTATGTTTTAATTACAACTAATTTTCCAAGTTTCAGCCAGCTGAGTCTTGCAAACATGATCTATCCATGGTATGAAAAATGGTGGAAAGTGGAATGTGATAATCCCTATGTTCACCTCATTCAGCAGCACTAATTAAGCAGAGACAACATGTGACATGTGATGGATGAAGCACTTGGATACCAATCGGAGCATAATGATGAAGATGCTTCACCAACTTCTTTCAACCACGGATGTTCTGGTTCAAACACATAGTCAGAAATGTTGATACAAATTGTCAGAAAAGAGGGATAGGAATAGCCACACACGAAGCAGAGCGTGGTTTAAAACAATTCAGAACAAAATAAGAAAACACAATGGAAGAAGAAGCAAAAGCTCACCATAATTGAAAGCTAAAATCCAACACGCACCATTACTGCTGTGAAGCTCGAACTCTTCCCCTGTGACTGAGGTAAAAGTGATAGCGATTTAGGGTTTGCCAATGTTTTGCTGGTTTGTAATGGGTTTAGGGTTTTGTAGGCCCAAATGGGTTTATTATTTTGGGCTAAGCTGCGCTCATCCATTTAGTTACTTTTTGCACCCACATTGTCTTCTTCTACCCTTTATATATTTTAGAAAGGAAGAAAATATACTGGAGAAAGTAATTAACCCATGTTTGTTCTTTTTATTTTTTCTTTAATTTTTATTAACTTGATATTTTTATTATTGATACGAAACGAAATTGTTTACTTTTAGATATTAACTGTAATCAGTTTGTTAATTAAATTAAATCATTTTGTTCCAGTGTAAGTTTTTTATATAACATGATCAATCATTACAACTCTGATGATATTATTTAAAACAACTTAGAAGTTAAAATATTGACATTGTTCATGAAAATGATAAAAAATTATAAAACAAATCTTCATTTTCTTAGTCTTTCAATGAGAAGTTTGTTTCGATAATTTAATAAAAATATAAAATATAAAATATACAAGTCTAATTTATTTATTTTTATGACTATAAATCTCTTTATATTTACGTTAGCTTAGCCAACAAAATTTAGTGAAAGTAGATGGAAATCTTATATTGCATGTTACCTGAAAGAAAACGTATAATATGCTATAAAAATAAACATTCTTGACAATATTTTAAATTTCATTTATATATATTTTTAAAAATGAAAAAAAAAAGTTCATAGAGATCTATTAAGTAAGAATCAAACTTGTGTTTCGGAATCACAATGTATCGTAATAAGATAATCATTTGATTGAAAATATTGGTGAAAGTCCTTTCTGAAAATCATACCCAATACACTTACACTGTTTTAAAAAATAAAATAAAGAAAAACAATAATTTTACATCATAAACAGACATCCTAAACAATTGAATAAATAAGAAAACTATTAATTACCGATTTATAAGTTGATGTTTGTATTCATTTATATACTATGAAATATCTTAAGTTTTAGTCAATCACTATAATAGACTCGAAATGTTTTGATACCATATTAAAAAATAAATTTTAAGTATAACTCAATTTAATAAAATCAAAAGTGAGATTTTTATTTATTTATATATTATAAAATATCTTAATTTATATAAGATTTTCAACAACATGCATAAACAATTATAAGAAAAAGAAAACAAATTTAGT
Organism: Phaseolus vulgaris; assembly: GCF_051622355.1. Classification (NCBI taxonomy): domain Eukaryota; kingdom Viridiplantae; phylum Streptophyta; class Magnoliopsida; order Fabales; family Fabaceae; genus Phaseolus; species Phaseolus vulgaris. Next base: position 1,436,991 of record NC_143498.1, read on the forward strand.
TAACATGAATATTTGTGTAGTTATATATATTAAGGTATCTGATTCCATCTTCAATAATTAATGAAGAACATTATTTTTTTTTATCAACAGAAAATAAATAAATAAAAAGTTAAGATATGATTCAATCTTTATATAAATCACAGTAAGTATGTCACGTCCAAAAAAATTCAAATTCATAAAAAAAAACTAACACCTAATAACTAATCTCTCGTAAAGAACATAGCTAACTAAAGATCTCACCAAGCAAAAAACTTACCCACGACACTTCCTATAAGAGAAAAGAAAAGTGTGTTAAAGAACTTGAAAAGTCCTTCTTCTTGATCTTCTTCATCTTCTTCAATGACTTGTTGCCAGTAAACTCTCACTCCATTCCGATAAATGGGTTCCTTGACCTTCATGTAACGTCTTCCAACTTTATTCAGTGGTAACGATGGTGTATTCCATGGAAGCAATCGCCTCAAATCCTTCAATTCTATCAATTTTGGTTCATGCATTGTTCGAGCTGAATCCATATCAACAACACTCTCTTCAACTCTGCAAAATCTCTCTCACTTTCAATTTCAAAAAACACTATTGTTGTACACCATTTCTAATCAACTCAAAACATTTTAAATAGTGGACATATAAAGCACTCACCTAATAGGATAGTGTAGAAAAAGATAAAACTAAATTAGAGATAAGTTTAGATATAATAAATTATATGGTATGATAGATAAAGATAAATAAAAGATATATAACTCTAGTTATAAATGGTATGCTATGATAGAAAAAGATTAAAAAAATAGTGTTAATAAGTATTCTAACTGATGTTGAAAAATTAGATATAAATTAGAATTTGAAAAATTAAATTCGGAGTAAAAATTAGGCTTATTTTTTATACTATTAAAATTATAATGAATAAATATTTTAAATTTATAAATTATATTTTCACAATAACTAATTTAATTGCTGTATAAAATTATTTTTAATTATAGATAATTTCTTTTAAAAATATAAGCGTTTAACACAGAAAGAGAAAAAAGATGAATGATTAAAAGAGATAAACAGTTATATTTAAAAGGATTATGCATATAAATTAAGATAAAAGACCGATTTAGTTAGTTAATCTTTAACTAATTATAAAGATAATAGATAAAATACCTATCCAACGGGAGAAAATAAATATTAATTTTTTTTTTTTAAATCACGTGTCTAACCATCATAAATCTTTCAAACATTGTTTTAATTTCAAATTTATAACTTTTACTCCCCAAACTAACCCTCTTATATTATTCTTATGTTATTCCTAATCTCACAAGTCTTATATAAGACCTTTTAACCAAGTCACGATATTTAAATAAAAATATTAATATAGTTTGTAGTAATAATTTAATTAATAATTTTCATATAAATTATTTTACATTTAATTAGTTAGTTTCATATAAATTTATTAACCATAAGTATACATTACTTAAGCCCGTCCTGCATTTTACACTAATGTGAGACAGTGCAGTAATGTGGGACAGATTGCTACCATATTATAAAATTTATAAAGATTTAAATATGTTATTAATCTCATTAAATAAATGAATGAAGTTGGATTTTAATTTTCTTTATTTAGTAGTATTGTGATATAATGTGAACATGTAGCACTTAAAAATCTGTAATGATCCATGAAATAAAGGTGATTTAATTATCTTAAAATGGGTATTAAAGATTAAAATAGGGACTTAAAAATCTTTAAGAATTGAAAATCAAAGAAAACTATTTTGCATTACTAAAACCAAAATTTACATATTTTCAAAAGATTAAAAATAGTTATTTCAAATGTTCTACGAATGATTTTTTAAAAAAGTATGGGGAAAAAACAAACAAAACCTTAAATTCTGGATTTAATTCTTCATTTTCTTTACCAAAATTTACCTTACAAAAAACATCTCAGATTGTAACAGGAAGAAGTTCGAACCTTATTCTCAGGGTAAGGAGGAGCAGTTGAAAAGCTTATGACTTCGTCTTGCATGGTTAGACAATTCTTTAGCGATTGGTAGAGGGGAATATTATTTTTGGGTTAAAAAGAATTGGTACATAACGCCAATAATACATAAGATTCTATCAACTATTAAATCAAAAGATTGTTTACTCTAATCCATAGAGTACTTCGCTAAGGAATCTGAGTAGAAAGTAGAAAGGGAGAATCATGAAGCAAAGTTTTTAATGAACAGAGAATTTAAACCATAATTTTACAGATACCATATTATCATTGATGAAGTAATTAGATTTTTTACTCTCCAAACAATCCATCAATGATCAATGACCTTGCATGTCAAGCATTTCACCCAGTCGGTTTAGTCTTTCCAATCCCTCACTAATCAAGAAACGGATTCTTTGCTTGTCGTTGCACTTTCTATTATTTTCCATCTCTTGTCTTATTGTCTGTCTCAGTTCACCTGCACCACTCCATTACATCAACCAATCTTATCAAACTGCAAATTTTGTATAAAGGAATGAGCCAGATAATTAAGAACATTCACCTCTGGCAGAAGAAGGGGCTCGACCAGAAATTCTCAGTGCTTGTCTGTAAAGCCTCAAGACTCTAGCACGGAGAAGGAAGTCCTGCAGATCCATGGAGGCAAAGAAACTATCCCGCCTCTTCCTAAACAGCTAGCCATTTCAGAAAACAAACAAAACAGTTACAATAATAACACATACAGATGATGAGTATGCATTCATGAGCCATCACTATTTTCATATATCAATTACCAAGTATAACCTGCGATGGATACAGGTAAGGTAAGAAAATAGTTAGGGGATGAGGAGGTAATGACAAAAACTGCAACTTGGTGAAACGGCTGAGAGAGGAGTTAAAATCACCCAGCTGGTTACCTGAATGCTGACCTGAATAAAAAGAAAACAACGTTTATTTCATTTTTCAAATCACAGTCTTCAAAAACATAGAAACTTATGATTGAGTAAAGAAATGCAAAACTTGATCATAAGATAACATCTTTCAAAATTAGAATGTCCTAAATCCTCATTATAAACATTTTTCTGCCTTACTAGCAGGTTCACAATCAAGTGCAAAGAGAAAGCATCAGTGAATGAACTTGTCAACACATGAACTTACCTGAAGTTCAGAGATCAAGTGTAAAACCATCATATGCATTAGCTTTGCAATTGTGTTTCAGTTTATGAAAAGACATTCCAGAATGTTCTAACAAGCAAAAGGACTGTCATGGAAACTTATAAATGTATGTGGGAACGAGAATGAATTCAAACAGTCAAGCAATAAGGCACAATCCAGAACAAATTTCAAAGGTCTAAATTTTTAAATTAACGCAATCAAGAGGCAAATAATTTACAGTTGAAATGTATCAAACAAGTGTGATGTAAACTTGCTCACTAGATTCTTCACGATCTTGCACAATTTCCAAAAGCTGCTCAATGGTTTTTCCATCTGAAATGACCATAATAAAAAGGATACATAAAACATACAAAGAAAAGCATCAAACTAAACAATTCAATGAATGTCAAGATACCACCAGAACATTACAATGACTGACAGAACTTCAGCAACACCTACATGAGGAAACAGGAGAAAGAAAAAAGTTACTATTTTGAAAACCTACCTGCACAAAGATTCTAGTGTGGGCTCCTTCCTGCGAATATCTGTAACCATACCAAATTGGAAATTAGATTAGCTCTCTCAATAAACAAAAAGGAAGAACCTTTTAAGGATTCATACAATGACAGATGAAAAGCAGCTTATAGTTGTCAAATTCACCTATATTATATTAAACATTCCAAATTATTAATCTCAATGCGGAAAGAATTCATTATATTTGTAAATGTACAAAAGGAGGCCCAGCGATTATATTAGACAGAGGGATTTAGAATTTATAAACCAATGGAAATGCTTGAAGGATTCTTCAAGTCTACAAATTTTCATTTATCTGTGACACTTGATATTTATCTAGCTTGAATCCTGCTATATCAGCCTCCTTGCAGATCTCTTTGCACTTTGCAGTCCTCCCAGAGGCCATGTAAATTTGAAGCATGTCCTTGTATAAGCCAAAGGTGGGAGATAATCCAGCTTCTTTAAGTTTTGAAAAGTATCTCATGGCCCTAGATAGATCATTCAGAGCAACAAACAGTTTTATTACCACACGATAAGCAGGAAGGTCAAAAAGGCAATTAGAAGACTCCATCTCCCAAACTACAGCCAATGCCTCTCTGTATTTCTTCTCTGTATAACGGCTGTGAATAACAGAAGTGAACATAACTACGCTTGGTTGATAGCTAGACTGCTTGAACCAACTAAACAGGCTCTCAACTACTTCAAATTTTCCCATCTTAATACATACTTTCATTATAGCAGTACAATCTTGCTGGCTTAAATTCAATTCATCTCGTTCTCCAAGTTCATCTAACAAGGGCAACACATGCCTGTGTCTGTCAGGGTTCTTTCCAAGTTCTAATATTAACTTGGCATAAATACTTGAATCCAGCATTCTTTTATCCCTTCTGGCAACTACTAGAACCTTCCAGGCAAGTCTAAGGTTCCCTCCTTTTATAAAACCCTTGATCATTGCCTCCAATACAGCACGACTTGCCAGACCAGTATAGTGGTCAATGTTGAATGGAATTCTCAACTCATGATTCCTGGCCAAGACCTCAACAGTTGATGCCAGAATCCAATCATCAGGGAAGAGATGAGGTTGATTTTGTGCCCATAAGAATGTTTGCAAAGCTCTCTCAGGGAATCCCATATGACCTAATTCCCTTATTGTCAATGACAGGGACCCTTTCCTCAGGAACTGCACCCACTTTCCAAGAACTTTAGATACATCTTCAGCTGGACCAAGCCTACTCATTTCTCTTGCCAGTCCAACTAGGAAACGCGGGCTTTTGTACACTTTCTTAGTCATAGAAGCCCGAGAAGAAACCACAGCTGGAGCTGTCAATTTTACTTGTGTTTTTGGTTTAGGTAGTCCCAAAGGTCGGAGTTTGTAGGGAGCTGGGAGAGGAAGAGGCCTTTCTCGATGTAATTTTCCAGGCTTTTGCGGAATTCTACCTTGGAAAAGTGATGAGATGACTTCAAGCTCATCTGATTCCCAAACAACACCAATATTTTCATCCTCCACTTCATCATTCTCTTGATTGATATCAAAATCAGCCTCAGTTGGTTTAGAGGTGGTGCTAGGCTTCTTCAAGAATAAATTAACACCAAAATCTGGAGGTTGCTTAGGATGTGGTCGATACCGGTTATCCTTTGGTGGTCGATTCCGGTTATCCTTTGATGGTCGATACCGGCTATCCTTTGGTGGTCTTCTCTTTGAATGTGCTGCTAAAGTGACTCTTCTGTAGTTGCAACAAGTTCTTCCCACCGGAACAAAATGAACACAGGGAAATGACAAGGTGCAGTACATTATTCACAAGTATGAATTAAAAATGTGGCAGTTGCATTGTCATTCAGAACCTGCAAAGAAAATTACCGTCATGTGGGTGTTTTATTCCGTGCAGGACTTTCATCAAACAAATAGTGTGCATATTACAGTACCGAATCAGCACAATACGTTACTTTTTATTGGAAATAATTGAACTTGCCGAATTGGGGGTGACGAATTCCAATTCCCAGAACACAGAAACGGCGTCCATTTCATTCGGGTTAAACGCAAATCTATAACAATTTGTTCTTCACTCCCAGGAGAATTTCTTGATTTCGTTATCAAATGGTTTGATGATTAAATAATTGAATAGATTGAATGCAAATCACTAAATTTGTAGAGAAGTAAACTAAAACATGTATATCTGCAAGAATAACAGGGCATCTAAGGAGATGAAAGAAGGATCCAACACGCACCATTGCTGCTGTGAAGCTCGGGTTCTTCCCCAGCAACGGTTTGCCAATGTTTTGCTGGTTTGTAATGGGTTTAGGGTTTTGTAGGCCCAAATGGGTTTATTCTTTTGGGCCATTAAGTTTTATTTTGAGACTAATACTTCCTGCACCATGTTTTCCACATATACCCTTATCTCCAGTGAAAAAAAAATTGTATGTTGCGTTTAACTTCATCATTGTTTCAAAAACAAAACACGATTAATTACTTTTTGCACCCATGTTGTCTTCTTAAATTCCTCATTGTAGAGGTAACTTGATCTTCAACACCAGTTAAAGACAGAAGTTTGATGCAAGAGTGATGATTTTAGTAACCACTGCAAAATTTATACCTTTCTGTCTGTTCTCTCCTTTCTTCTACTAGTGAGCAAGCTTTCATAGATTATATAATAATTGAATGTTCAAATTGAGGTTGTCTTTGTTTTTTTCTTAGATTCACTTTTTGGATTGATTAAGTATGTTATATTTAAGCTTGCTTTTGAAAGAAATTTTTAAACTTAGATATATTTAATAAATTAGTACATTTTTTTATAAAACAATATTAATTTCTATTTTCTATTAATAAAATAAAGTGTGCGAGTGTGTTTGGGGCTAGACATGCAAAATATTGGGATAATAATATTCTTAACCAATCAAAAATATTTAAACAATTATCTGTATATTTTATTTTAAAACATGTTTTTCACATTAAAAGTTACACTAATTCGATATAGGAACAATGAAGTTTTTTAAAACAGTAACACAATCTAGATTTTTCAAACAATTTAACTTTTTTGTGTATCCTTTATACTAACTGAAGCAATGAAGATAGGCTTATGAACTGTGAATAAATCTGATAAAGTTTGTAGAGTTTTACTTGATACTTTTCTATAATTCTTCACTTACATAATGTATATGGTGACACAGAAGCTTTTCCTGAGCATGAACCAAGGATAATATTGTTATAGATAAATATGAAAAGAATCGTGAAGAAGAACCCATACATAGATGCGAAGCGTTCATGGTGTTTCTCCCACGATCGTGCCAATACCAAGAGAAGAGTAATGGAATCGGTTCTAATCCGCAAAGCTTAAAACCTACAAGCGTACACATTATTATATTCTTGTTCTTCCCACTAATCCAAGGTAAGAAGAAAAGCACCAAAAACATTGGCAATTGTGATGAACCCCACTGAAACGAACAGTTAATTGGGTTATATAAATAGGGTTATTATCAGTTCAAGAAATGGCCATAGAAAAGTAAAAAAAAAACTATCACCAGGTAAAGATCAAGATCGAAAGAAGCTCTGATAAGAAAAAAAATGGGGTTGGGGTTGTTTAAGGCGTTGTTTTGCTGCAACAAGGCCCGTGAAATAGAAATCATGGAGTCATGGGAGTCCTCTCCGGAGAATAGCTCGAGAGAAGATAGTGGAAAAAGGAAAGCAGTTGCAGGTGGTGGTGAGAAAAAGAGTAGCAAGGCACAGACGGGAGCTATTCTGGGAAAACCTTACGTGAAGATAGAGCAAATTTACGAGATGAAGAAAGAGCTGGGAAGTGGGCAATGGGGTGTGACTTATCTGTGCGTGGAGAAGACGACGCAGAGAGAGTACGCATGCAAGTCCATTGCGAAGTCGAAGCTTTTGAGTGCGCAGGAGATTGAGGACGTGAGAAGAGAGGTTATGATTCTGCAGCATCTCTCTGGGCAACCCAACATTGTGGAGTTCAGAGGGGCTTACGAGGACAGACAGCAGGTGCACCTGGTGATGGAGCTGTGCAGCGGCGGCGAACTCTTCGACCGCATCATTGCCAAAGGGAACTACTCCGAGCGTGAGGCGGCGGCCGTCACGCGGCAGATCGTGAACGCCGTTCACGTCTGCCATTTCATGGGCGTCATGCATCGAGACCTCAAGCCGGAGAATTTCTTGCTAGCCACCAACACAGACGACGCTCCCGTCAAAACCACCGATTTTGGACTCTCCATTTTCATCGAGGAAGGTCACTCACCACTCTCTCTCTCTCTGTCTCTCATTTCCATACTTTTTATCTTCTTCTTACTAAATGCTTTTTCTCTTAACCTATAAACATGAAATACGATATGGATACGTATTATATCAGTATCATCCATATCGTATTCGTATCCTATATTAGTATCTGGGTGAGTGTCTCTGGTATATAGGTAATAAAAGATGAGTTCTTTGGTTTGGTATTGGATGTGGGGCCGGAGAGGAGAGAAATTCCACTAGACACGTAACTAACAAAACCTAACAGCAGCATATATAACATCAAAACACACAAACTAACATGAAACAGAGCATAGTGAGGGTGTTAAACAACATAAAATCTCTCTCTCTGTGTCACTGTCTCTCTCTAACAAAGCGTACTGCGTACTGATGCAAAAAAGTGAGGAATGGTGCTTTATGTTGTGTGAGTGAGAAGAGAGGACCATCTCATCTCATCCCAAATCCCATATCACATATCCAATATCCCAACCCCAAACCAAAAGCAAAGAATAAATCAAGAGTGGCAACACAGTTTGTGTTTTGTGTTTTTCTTTTCTTTTCCACATCTAAACTCAGAACCTGAAAATCTCACACATCAATCAGAATCTCTCCACAAAGAAACGTTATTTATCCACATGGGCTTCTGCTTCAGCAAACCCCGCAGCAACGAAATAACAATCAACTATGATTCACCACCCCCTCATCGTTTTCACCCTCGTCCACGCCCTCCAACAACCCAACAACCTCGTTATGCAAGCTCAGACCCTTCACTTTCCATCGCCCCTTCATCATCATTCAGTGATCCCTCACGAATTCTAGAGAAACCATACTTTGACATTAAAGCGCTTTACACGCTGGAGAGGGAGCTGGGGAGGGGTCAATTCGGGATCACTCGTCTCTGTACCGAGAAGACCACTGGAAGGAAATACGCCTGCAAGTCCATTTCAAAGCGGAGGCTAACCAAAAAGAAGCAAATGGACGATGTGAAGAGGGAAATTCTGATCCTGCAGCACCTCTCGGGTCAACCCAACATCGTTGAGTTCAAGGGCGCTTACGAGGATTTGCAGAACGTGCATTTGGTGATGGAGTTGTGTTTGGGTGGCGAGCTTTTCGATCGCATCACTGCAAAGGGTAGCTACTCCGAGAGTGAAGCTGCTTCCATATTCAGACAAGTCGTGAATGTGGTTCATGCATGTCACTTCATGGGGGTCATGCACAGAGACCTTAAGCCAGAAAATTTCTTGCTTGCTAATAAGGATCCTAAGGCACCCTTGAAAGCCACCGATTTTGGATTGTCCGTGTTCATTGAAGAAGGTCATGCCTCAGTCACTTCTCTTCCATTCATTAATTCCTTTATTTTCTTTATTTTCACAGATTCAAGCTCTGATTGCTTCTTCTCCTTTTTCTTTACTAAAAAGATTCCAAACGTTGCCGTCTAATTTCAGATTTGTTGGAAAAGTATTACAGTAATAAAAAGCTAATGTTAGGATTAGAAGTGTAAGTTTGTGTCCATGTTGAGTAGATATGAAAAATTAATAATTGCCTTATACAATTGAGTTGAATTAGTTGCTGATAGGCAGAGGAAGAAGACTGAGTCAATTGTTATTGTGGAGAATTGGAGTCAACCAAGTAAACGATCTCCAATGTGATAATGACAAGTCAACCGAGTAAACGGTTTCCCATTATAAAAGGGACCATTATAAAAAGGAGTAACAGAAAAGAAAAGAAAAAGCAGAGACAAGACGCCAAGTCACCTTTTGGTAATAGACCGTCTTAGCTCCTACTGACATAAATCATAATACTTTGACAACCTGTTCAACTTATAATTGATGATATGAAGGAAGGTTATTTTCTTTATTTCATTTCATAAACTAGTGCAAGTTTTAGGGAAAAAAATAATTATAGACTGATATAAGTTGTGGATATATCACTTATGATTCAGATTGAGCCAGTAAAAATGATATTCTATATTTAAAAGTATGATGGGTATTAAAAACTGCCTTCAGCAAAATAAATGGCTGATATGTTTGACAATAGTTACATTTTGAAATTTGTGTGCGAGAATCTATTGATTGGACTGTACTAAATAATATCCAATTCTACAGATAAAGTGTATAGGGAGCTTGTTGGAAGTGCGTACTACGTGGCCCCAGAGGTGTTACAAAAGAGTTATGGAAAAGAAATAGATGTGTGGAGTGCAGGAATCATTTTATACATCCTTCTAAGTGGAGTGCCTCCTTTTTGGGCTGGTAAGTATAATCTGTGACTTCTGTTTATAACTCAAACACTAGTTAAAAGTTCGTCATTCAATTGATTTATAGAAGAATATCATCCCCTGATAGATAGATAGATTGTTTTAGTACTGTTCATTGCTTCAGTAACTTTATCTGTGGGGCAATTTTAGAAACCGAGAGAGGCATATTTGATACAATTTTGGAAGGCAAACTTGATCTGGAGAGCGCACCATGGCCTTCTATATCAGCTGCTGCAAAGGATTTGATAAGGAAAATGTTGACCCGTGACCCTAAGAAACGCATTACAGCTGCTGAAGCACTTGGTAAGTACGTCACTCACTGCTGCATTTATGTTTTAGCCTCTCACATTCTGATGGTTAAACTCAATAAAAAAGTATTTACATTACTCATTTGAACCAGAACACCCTTGGATGAAGGAGGGTGGTGAAGCATCTGACAAGCCTATTGACAATGCTGTTTTGAGTAGAATGAAACAGTTCAGAGCAATGAACAAGATGAAGAAACTTGCTTTAAAGGTACCTCAGATTTTTCAGCAGTGCATAAATTTGAATGAAATATATATGTTCAAATGCCCTGCAAAAAAAAAAATGTAACTACTGTTGAATGTGGTCAGTTGAGTAAGTTAAAAACATGAAAATAAAAATCTGTTACACTTGCTTTCCATAACAAAAATAGTATGAGAATTTTCTTGTTTTTCTTTTATATGAAAGGTTATAGCAGAAAACCTTTCAGAGGAGGAAATCAAGGGCTTGAAACAAATGTTCAACAATATGGACACTGATCGCAGTGGCACAATCACATACGAGGAACTCAAATCTGGATTAACCAAATTGGGATCCAAGCTTAGTGAATACGAAATAAAGCAGCTAATGGAAGCTGTGAGTTCAGAAATTAACATTTAGAAAAATGTTTGTACCCTTTTTCTTACATCAAGATATAATAAACAATGATACATAATTTTTCCTTCTTAGGCTGATGTTGACAAGAATGGAACTATTGACTATCAAGAGTTCATCACTGCCACTATAAACCGGCATAAACTGGAAAAGGAAGAGAATTTGTACAAGGCTTTTCAATACTTTGACAAGGATAACAGTGGGTGAGTATGAAGTCCTTTAGTTTGATTTTGATCCTTACTCATTTATTGTTTAATTTTAGTATATTTGAATAGTGTATTTTCTATGGTTTTTGCTTAACTAAGTTCTGTTTTGGTGACTTTGGTCAGATATATAACAAGAGAAGAGCTTAGACAAGCATTGACTGAATATCAGATGGGAGATGAGGCAACTATAGATGAAGTCATCGATGATGTGGATACTGATAACGTATGACTTTACTATAGATTTTTTCTTTTTACTATGTTTAACATCTCAGTTATGGTGATAGCTCAAACTTTAGAATAGATTACTTGAAACTTATTGTGATAATGATATAATAATAGTAGGGACTTATGGTTGAGCTTTTCATTTGCAGGATGGGAAAATAAATTACCAGGAGTTTGTGGCAATGATGAGAAAGGGGATTCTGGATATTGATGAGAAGGAGAAACCACGATAGTTGTGTTGAGTGGCATCAAAACAAAGCAGTTTCTGGATTTTTCTTGCTGTTTGCTGCTTGCTGCTGATGATGATTGAATCACTCTTGAATTTGTGAATCTGTTACTTACTTCATGTAAAATTTTATGGCATTCCCACTCTATGCTAAACTTTGTAAACATTGTTTTAAATAAACTGCAATATTTGGAAAATAAATAAAACTATGATCCAAACACGTTCTTGCGATTGCTACCTTTACATATCGTTATTTGTTACAAGAAATATCTAGAAAAAACTCTTCTTCCATTTCAAAACTTTTCTGGGTTGATTCAGTTTTTAATGTTCAGAATTTCAATATATATTTGTGCACTTTTTTTTCATGCCCTTATAAGTAATTATAAGATACATATAGTAGAGTATTAATGTTATTTCTCAGTGAAAATAAGGATAATTTAAAAGTGGAGAAATTTTAAAACATTAAATAAGGATAATTTAGCCTAAATATGTTAATTTGACAATTAAATTCTTGTTGACAATACATGGCGAGAGAATTTTTCGCTAATTTTATGCTTTATTGTTTCTATTTTCAAGTATTAACAACATTTATTATAAAACTAGGCAACTAATATGGTAAGGTTTAAAATTCCAAAAGAGACTCAGCATAATTAGATCTTATTCAAATAAAAAAGTTAAATTTTTCATAAATTATAAAAAAAAAGGTATAATCTAATTTTAACATGTAAAAAAGTATAATTTTAGGATAATGATATATATATAATCAGCATTTTTTTATACAAGCTTACTTCTCAATACTATTATTTTAATATTTTTTCATATAATTTAATTTTTTATTATATATTTATTTTTAAATCCATGAAAAATTGTATATAACTTTAATAATAGCATCATTTCCCTTAATTTTATTTTCATAGTTGCTTTTTGTATAGATTGGAATGGATGCTGATATTCTTGCCACTAATGGAAGCAAAGAAGAAAAGTAGAAGGTGTAAATACCAAATAATCACACCACAGCAAAGGAGATTAAAGGTCTGAAACCAAAGCAAAAACAGCTTCATTTGCATAACAAAAACACCCTGTTGCATGAGAATCATGGGAATGGGGTTCTCAAAGGTGTTAACACACACCCCAGATGATGAAATTCCAATTTCTTCCACAGATTCTGCTCCTCAACTCACCTACAAACAACCTCGGAAAAACCTCCATGTTCCACCTCAGTTTCCTCCTCCCATGCCAACCCTGTGTTCTTCACAAACAGGACCTGTTCTGGGGAAGCCTTACGTTAAAATAAAGCAGATGTACGAGATGAAGAAGGAGCTGGGAAGAGGCAACTTTGGTGTGACTTATCTGTGTGTGGAGAAGGCCACAGGAATTGCCTATGCATGCAAATCCATATCAAAGAAGGGGCCACAAGAAGTTAAGAATCTTAGAAGAGAAGTTATGATTCTGCAGCATCTTTCAGGGCAACATAACATAGTGGAATTCAAGGGAGCTTATGAGGACAGGGAGAAGGTGCATGTTGTGATGGAGTTGTGCAGTGGAGGTGAACTCTTTCACCGTATCATTGCCAAAGGTAGACACTCCGAGCGTGATGCAGCCACAGTTATGAGACAGATTGTGAGGGTTGTTGACGTGTGCCATTTCATGGGTGTGATGCATCGAGACCTCAAGCCAGAGAATTTCTTGTTCGCCACCAAAGACCAGGATTCCCCTTTGAAACTCACGGATTTTGGATTCTCTGTCTTCTTTCACACTGGTTATTACACCTTTCATGCACATCCATCCTCTTCATTGTTTGTTTTCAGCTTTGTTTTTGTTGTGCTCTTTGCACTTTAGGAGTTTCCTCACTCACCCTATAAGGCTCGGATACTCCTCTTAATAACATGTCCGTGTCGGACACACCGACACTCGTACAACACGTATCGGTCAAGTGTACAATTTTTCCGTGACAAAAACACAATGCATTGCCAACTTTTTTTTTTCATCAGAACTCGTTCTTAGTCTAATTATTTGATAATACTAAATAATTGTGCAGGTGAGGTGCATACAGATATTGTTGGAAATGCATGCTACGTAGCTCCAGAGGTTTTGAAACGGAATTATGGAAAGGAGATAGATGTTTGGAATGCAGGAGTCATTTTATACATCCTCTTAAGTGGGGTGCCTCCATTTTGGGATGGTAAGTACAATGCATGAACCACTCAGTTTTGGTTCACAGTACACAGAAATTTAAATCATCATTTGGAACAATTGTTGCAGCTGTCTAGCCTTGTTTATGATCCAAAAACTAAAGGATTGTCATTCGTGATTGCATCATTGCACGTTTATTGTCTAACATTTAACAGCTTGTACAATCCTTAACACGGTTTTTTAGATATAGTTTCTATGATTTGACAGAAATTTATTAAAAGTTATGAGATTATGCAGGTCCTTGTTTCCTATTTGTTTACTCTGGTTCATGATTTCATGATTCTGAACAATACTTTAGCAGCTCTCTTAACACATGATTGATACATAAACATATGTTGCTTTAGCTTTATATTTATTGATTTAATGACTTGTGTGTCGGGTTCAGAAACCGAGAAAGGCGAGTTAGTTGATGCTTTGGGTGGTAAACTAGATATGGACAGCGAGCCATGGCCTTCTATCTCGGACGCTGCAAAAGATTTGATCAGAAAAATGCTTACTTATGACCCTAAGGAACGGATTACAGCTACTGTGGCCCTTGGTAAATATATTTTATTGTTGTCACTTTTATAGTTTATTAAGAAATAGACTTTAAACCTAACTCAATTTCATAAAACCGACTAATAAGCACACTTATATACTATGATAACAATGATTAATACTTTCATCACCCTCACCTCTTTCCACACACCAAAAATCTCTTGTAACAGGCAATACAAAATTTTAAGTACTATCTCTCAGTTATACATGTTAATTAACAGACATGATTGCCAACTTTAAATATTCAAGTAAATCACACTATGTGTTTGAACCAGAACATCCGTGGTTGAAAGAAGGTGGTGAAGCATCAGAAAAGCATCCAGACAGTGCTGTTTTAATTAGGATGGAACGGTTCAAAGCAATGAACCAGATGAAGAAGCTTGCCTTGAAGGTCTGTCAATTTTTTCAAATACAAGTGAAAGTTTTATTATAAAAAATCATCTTACAATGAGGTAAATAATAAACAACACTTTGACTAATAGAATGTCTTGTTTTTGAACATGGAAGGTAATAGCAGAAAACCTTTCAGAGGAAGAAACAAAGGGCGTGAGACAAATGTTCAACACTATGGATACTGATGGAAGTGGCACTATCACATTTGAAGAACTCAAAGCTGGATTATACAGATTGGGTTCCCTGCTTAGTGAATCTGAAATAAGGCAGCTAGTGAATGCTGTAAGTTCAGTCCATGGTAATAAAAGAATAAAACATTTAAGCTTTTTCTCTATTTATTAAGCAATAATGAATTGTGTTATATGATCTTTCTTCTTCACGTGCAATGTCAGATTGGTTATGACAAAAATGGAACAATTAAATACTGTGAATTCGTTGCTGCCACCATGGATCCACATAAAATGGAGAAGGGGGAGAATTTGTTCAAGGCTTTTCAATACTTTGACAAGGATGACAAGGGGTTAGTCTATTTTTTAGTTTTGTGAATCTTATTAATTCTTGCTTGATTGAAATGATGTTTCCATTTGAACAGTTATGTAACGGGAGATGAACTTAGGGAAGCTATCACTGAACACCAAATGGGAGAAGAAGCTGCGATAGATGAAGTCTTCGAGGATGTAGACTCAGACAAAGTGTGTTGTGTGATTTTTCTCTCTATTTCTTCTGCACTTGGTGTGAATTGTGACTTACAGTAGAGTTGGTTTTGATTTTGCAGGATGGGAAAATTAACTATGAGGAGTTTATGAGCATGATGAGAAAAGAATGCTGAATAACGATGACAAGCCATAAGTTCAGTTAATAGCCATCAATATTCTGGTTAAGTCGTGCACTTGTTTCGATGTTGCACGCGATAGAATCACATTTGAAATGCAAAATCTTGTATGGCTTTTCTTGACACTCTTTAAAGTGGGTCACACACTCGAAACATATCGATGATCCAATGTAAATAATATTTGTTAAATTTATAACAATTTTATCACAATTTTTTTTTAAAAAAAATACATTAATTTTCTAAAAACTCAAATTTATATTATATAAAATTTTAATATAATTTTTTATAAAGAATAAATCATTATGACCTATCCATGAGAAACATCTCTTTTGCTAAAAAAACTTAAACATACTTGTACACATAAATCTTTATTATCAATTTATATTTTATAATTATGTTCATATTCATGTCGTATCAATCTTCATACGTATATTCATGTTCATATCTGTATTCATGTCGTATCAATGTCTGTATTTATGTTACATATCGTAAAAAGTAATTTCAGAACACACTTATGCTATGTAAGTAAATTCGTTTCGTCGTGTTTGTTATTTATTCTGAGGCTACATACAATAGGCTAATCAAATGCTGAGAGGAAACATGAGAAGCAATCAATTTAAATTAAGTTTGATGATAACACCACCACACTCTAATTCCAAATCACCGTATTCTCTATACAACAAAGCAAAACGACACATTAGTAATATTATTACACAGATAGTTTTATATACAACATTTTTTATGAGTTCAGCAGCTGCGTGGTTGAACTGATATTCCACAACAGTAGACTTTTGCTTCAATGCCTCAACAACAGGCCCTTCCCTAATCCAATCCCTACACTCATCAATAAATGCATCAGTAAATAAATTTAATCAAATAAAGACTACTTCAGTCAATTTTCACTGTATTTAATCACCTATTGCAAGAGCAAAACTAGAATAGTATTACTAATCCATAATTCAATCCCAGTTACTTAGGCATTTTACAAGTGAAATGCAAAGTTATCTGTCAATACTAAGGTTTTTTAAAGAGAAGTACACATACACATCAAAATGTACTACTCATTCAAATAACTATTAGATAATCATGAACAGTATGTTCATACAAGTAAGAGCCCTATCAGAAAGAACAGTGTCTTGCATACCAAAATCCAAATCACCACAGGAAAGGGGGCAAAAAGGTCGATTCCATAGGACACTAGAATTGATTGAAGTAGCGATTGGTGTCTGGCAATGAATTTTAATGATTTAATCACAGAATTAGTAATGAACAACCAACGGGGCTCTGGCAAAAGAAATGCCAAGTGTGAAAAGAATAGGGAGAGGCTTGTTTAATTTTGATCTTCCTCTGAAAACAGATCACAAAATGATTCATCGAATCCGATCCTTCACTTTCAAGACCAGGAATTTCAAATTTACACCACTTTGAATTGGCATAATCAACGCCACAACTTCAAAGTCAAGAATCCTCATCATTCCAATTAAAACTGCATTGGGAGAAAACATGAATGCAGTTTCACCTTTCAAAAACATTTGTAAACAAAGAAAATTAGGTACACAAAAAATCACATGAAGTGTTTAGGCGAAGAAATCAAATTTTTACCCGTGCTTATTATTAGATGCAAAGAAAGAGAATCCTTTTGATCCAAGACAAAATTCAATACCACAGAAACAATACAATATTACTGTGTTAAAAAAAAAAAAAAACTAACAAAACAAATTCGGAGGAATCCGCATGTGAAAAATTGCGTTGATTGAGTACCTTATAAATCAGCGTGGATGGGAATGAGAGGGATTATCATTCAGAATGTGATGTCTGTTCTTCTCGGCGAGCTTATCGATGGCGGAGTGTAGGGCTTCGCGGCCCCCTATGAGCAGTCGGGTCACGATTTCCGGGTCGGTTTCGAAGCGGGCCTGTTCGAATTCTGTTCGGGCATTTTGTCTGAGAACGTCGCGCCAGATGACGCCTCTGGAATCGGGCCAGACGAAGAATCGGGTGGCCCGAAGAATGTCACGGTAGAGACTGAGCGCTTCGCGGCGAGTGCTGGTGAGTTGCCTCCGATTCTCGAACTCGTCGTTATCGTTTTTGTTTTTGGTTTTGTTTTTAGCGATGTGCCTGTCTAGAAGCTCCTCCACGGTGTCTGGACCCTCGTGCAAGAGACGCTGCTGAATGCATCTGCAATTCCGCCACTGAATCCAATTCCAAACGCTTCGCCATTTTCCCACTCTTCCCACCATTTCTATTCTCTCTCTCTCTCTCTGGGAACACACTGTTTATTTATTTCTCATTAAATTTTAAAAAAAAATACTAATTCTTCGGGCTTTTCCTTATATTCGGGCTTTTCGGCCCAATTTACAAATGCATTATGGCTACTTCTTCCTGCACTTCCATACCTTCTTCTCTCACCTCCATAGATTTTCGTATTTTCAAAAATACCCCTCTGTAATATTCCGGATTACATGATCCGGAAGTCATTTTTCAAATTTGTAATTAGCTTCCGGATTATATAATCCGGAAGTTTTTTTTCAAATGCATGATTACTTTCTGGTTTACATAATCCGGAAGTTAAAAAAAACTTCCGGATTATGTAATTCAGAAGTCTTTTTTTCAAATGCGTTTTCAGATTACATAATCTGGAAGTTATTCTATGAGGGTGGCACAAGAAGGATAAAAATGTATTTTCATGTTGTGTATGGAGGTGCCAGAAGAAGATATGGAGGTGCAGGAAGAAACAGTCATGCATTATCCCAGTGGCAAATTCTTCCTGCAACCCACGGTTTCATCCTAAACTTCTAATGGATGATGAAACTACCATTTTCATCTTAGGTTATTTCTTCCTGCACCCCTACATTCTTTGAAATATCTTTGATAATTTTGAGTGATTCTGAAATAAGAGTTCCATAAGAAAAGGTGTTTCTGAAATAGGGATTTCGTAAACAAAGTGTATTTTCAGAATAGAAAATCTAGAAGACAAAAACTATCCCTACGAAAAGTATGTTTCTAAAACATTGCAAAAAAGAGAAAGCTGTAAGTATTTTTTAAAAGGGGTAAAATGGTCTTTTCAAAGAAAAATGGGGTGCAAGAAGCCATTTGTTGGGGACCATGGAGAAACACCCTTATTCTTAATATAAAAATAAATAAACAGTACATAAATGCATTAGAGAATTCCAAATTCGAAATTCATTTTCACCTTCATCTCATTCCTAATTAAAACTAAAGAGATTATTTTTATCTTCTCACGTGAATAATAACGTAGAGTTTCAAATTTATTGGGTGTGGTAGTAAGAAAAAGCGCTTAAAAGATGTGTTTATTTTTCTTTAACAATTAAAAAAACAAAATGAGAAATAATATTTTTAGCACTAATGATATAAAAATGATGTCTACAATCGCTTTGTATGACATAACCAAGTAACACTTTCATGTTATTTTTTCATTAAAAGAAATTCGTCATATTCTTGGTTTTATTGTATTTCCCCTATCTCTTACATCTCATGAATTTAAAATTGCATAGTTCGAAAAAATTAAAAAAAACAATCAAAATTGTATTGCATATAATTCTTATTTCGAAAAAACGATAAAGAGGAAACAAAATTGATGAAATTAATCCCATGAGACAGTGCTTACATACTTCTCCTCGATTCATAAATAATACATACACTAATCCTTCGAGCTTAACCAAAACAAACCCAGCAGAAGATGAAAATTGCTTGTCCCCAAAAACCAGAATGCCAAATCTCGTTTATTTTACGTTCTTCCAGTCAAAATTTCATCGCATATTACCCTCTCGCAAGACATCAATCATATTATACAATCTCTTGTCATCCTTTTCTTCAATCTGCATACATGAAATAACCCAATAAAGGATTGTATACAGTGAATGGTTAAAGCAACTGTCTTAAATCTTATTTTTACTTGTAAAACTGATTTTAACATTATGGTATGGATAGTCAGAAAAGATGGTTAAATCATAAGGAAGTCTAAGCACCTTCTTAGCAAGAAACAATACAGCATCAACAGTGCCTTCTGCATATATTGATCTACCACAAACATTATGTTGAAATTCAAAAGAAACCCTGCAACATTTTTTTAAAGGAACATAATACAAGAAGGATAAGTAGTTAGTGACAAGAAGAAATATGTCAAAACATACTATAAAAGGACACGAAGATATCAATCCTTACGTGTCATCCGGTGATGACAAATGATACATATGAAATGCATGACCAGACAAATGCTCCTCCGGGACTCCAACCATTTCAAGTTGTTGCTTGGGATCCCTGATCAATTTTATCTAGAGAAATTCACGAAGGAAAGAAAAAAAATCCTATAAGAATTTGTAGTTCTTATAATATGAAGACCACAATTAGCAACTTGTTGGCAATATGAAGTTATGCAGGTTACTCTAACCTTAACTGAGAGTTCACAGAATAAGACAACTTACAAATGAATATTCACTGACAACTAGAAATAATTCCCAGTGAACTACACCGCTAATACCAAGATACATGTTCGTCAAACAAATTCAAAACCACACAAAGACCCACACGCTGTCCAACAAGAAAGGATTTTAGCTACGGTAAAGAGTATACAAGGCTATACAGGGACGAACCAACCATGCAATTTCATCAAACACACCTGATCCATATCAAAAGACACCCCCAGTTTGTTGAAGCAAGAAATTACTGCCTTTGCAGTTCCAGATGCATCAACTTTGCTTGCTTGATGGGACTCCAGTACCTACAATCTTTGAGGACTGCATCAGATTTTAATATTACATCAAATCAAAAGATTAATCAAAAGAGAAGCATCATTGGAATTAAATGGTTTACGAAACTCAACGACATTTACTTAAGAATCACCAATCCTCAGTTTTTATTAAACATAAAACAAGATGCCTTAAGAAATCCCAGTCACAAACAAGTAGCAAGGTAGAATGTGAAATACTATCTTTTGTTCAGAGACAATTCAAACATGGTGTACTAGGATAACCAAGTGTTCCGTATAAAACCTTTCCCAAGCCCCAAAATGTCAATGCAAGAATTACCTGTAACGAATACCCTGAGAAGGCTCCAGGAAATTGCTCTGCCATAATTTCCATAGCTGCAAGAAAAGCAACAACCTAAAGAGAAAAAACATAGCAACATAAGGATAACAAAATACAAGACTACTGTTAAAGACATGGAAGTTTGATCAAGTTTCTCTCCTTATCATATATATACCTGCTTTCCCATTTGCGGGGATATCACAGCGTAATTCTTTGAGTCTTCAACAGTCTTATGCAACAAGTTCCTATCCCCACCAGTGGTACCCATCACGAAGGGCACCCCAACCTTACAGTATAGCTCAGCATTGCCTGCATATGAGAATAAATTCAAAAATAGCTCCAATACTGGTACAATCTTCGTGAAACACTCCCAATCATAGATCATAAATTCAAAAGATCA
The DNA here is from genome assembly GCF_051622355.1 of Phaseolus vulgaris. Taxonomy (NCBI): domain Eukaryota; kingdom Viridiplantae; phylum Streptophyta; class Magnoliopsida; order Fabales; family Fabaceae; genus Phaseolus; species Phaseolus vulgaris. Next base: position 1,458,046 of record NC_143498.1, read on the forward strand.
ATTGTGTATATCATTAAAATCGGGTCACGTGTCTGGAATTTAGATCCATAACGTACAATGGCCAACTACAAGCCTGTGTGTTTTGTACTGTCAAATCAAATGTTGATTTGTGCACCCAAAAAAAAAAGTTTCATTTTAACATAAATCAGAAGAAAAACAAAAGATAAATGAATTTGAAACATCAGGTTAACTTTGCTGATAGTAAGATTTCACAATTTACATCATAAATACTACAACAGCAATGCCTTGTCTAACCCAAAGAAGTCAATTACATGAATCACAAGACATGATTCTGCTCACTAAAGACCGTATCTTCAGAGATAGTTTACATTATATATAAATTAAAAAAACAATAATTTGATTATTGATAGGAGAGAGACAAAAAAGGTAGATGAAAAATAAAATGGAAGTTAAAAGTGTAGAGAAATAGAGAAGAGAGATAAAGAGACAAATGAAAATAAGAGAGAAATGGTAGAAGGGTATACCACACCATTTTTTAAATTATTTCCATTCTTTTTGTCTGCCACAAGCAACCCACATCAATTTTATCCTCACTCCTCCCTCCATTTCACTCCAATTATAAATATCCTTCAAGATACAATACAATACATACCATTAACCGCATTTGGTACTGTGTAGTCCACAACAATCAAATTTGGATACTTTTCAAGGGCAGATGCAAGAACACTCTCCCTGTCAGAAGGGCCATGCACAAGAAAATCCCTTCCACCTATCTCAAAAGTCTGTCCAGACTCCTCTTCACACCCAAATGACACAGGAACAACATGCAGTCCAGCAGCTTCCGCTGCATTAATCACGGCCTTTCCCATTTTTCCAGTACACGCATTAACCTAAACAAAATTTAGTTAAATGCATGTAAGCTAATTGCACTGTGTTTTGCAACTAAACCCTGTTCAGATAAACTTATCCCCAGCCAATTACAAAAGATTAAAAAAAAATAGATTGAACTTCTCCCATAGTAGATAGAACAGATACATTGTACCAAAATTAAGGGTGTAACTTGATTTTAACTGGGAGAGTCTCAATTTATTTTTATTTTTTTTCTAAGTACAGATAAGCTCATTCAATTAAGAGAACTTTCATGCAACAATAACTATTTTGTGCCCGTTTGTTTTAAACTGGAGAATCAGTAATTTAATAAAGCAACGCAAAATGCAAAATGAACTCCTCATAGTGAATTACCATTATTGGAATACCCGTGTTTTTGGACGAAGGTACAGATTTTACGAGAGAAGTTTCAACGGGCTTGGCTGAAACTGACACTACAGGGAACGAACGTGATCTCCTCTTCCGCGAAACGGGGACACTGGTTCTTATACATGTGCTATCGGCGAAGAATGCGAGATGATTTTGGTGTCTGTGGAACACGTTTGGTGTGGTTTTCAGAAAAGATGTTGCCATTGAAGACGAAGAGTGAGGACCTGGGGTCAATTTGGGGGTTTAGGGTTTTAGCTTCTTGCTGCGCTTTCTGTGACCCGTCCCAGATTAGGTTTTACAGAGTCTTTCTTTTTCGTCCGCCATTGTTGAGGAAAGTGAAAGGTGAGTAAAGATTTGGGCCCCATTTTCGGCCTTACTGGGCCCAAAACTTCAAAGTTAAAAACAACAAACAGGAGTCAATTTCTTCCTGTACTCCCATGGTTTCACCCTGCATACCCATGGGTTTGTGAAATTACCATTTTATTCTTAATAAAAAAAAATCCTAGAACACCCCATCTTCATTTTTTCAGCTCCTGCAACTTTCTCAAGCTCTCTTCATCGCTATAACAAAACCTCGCTGTAAAATCAACACAAAAACCCTTCAACCATTTCCAATAACAAACCATTGAACCCCACACAATCAAGTGTTGGAGATGAATATGTTGTATGAATGCCAACAGCATCTGCAACAAACGAGGTAAAACTATTTTTCAGATGTTTTCTTTTTGTGGCAAAAAATGAGAACAACTGTAGCTACTTCTTTAGTTCACATGACTGCAAGTCCAGTGAATATCACGAGTGGTGCTCAAATTACTGAATTGACTTCATTTGTTTCTTTATAGAAAAATGATGGAACCCTTTTACTTTCCATATTATGCTTTTATGTTTAACGACAGTTTCATAAGGTACTATAAAAACCCTGTTTTTGTAGGCTTTGAAGAAAGCTAGAAGCATGGGGTTGGAACTTTTTCAAGAAGAGAAGATAAATAGTACATATCTACTTAGTCGTTACTAAAATAATTAATCATCTAAAAAAAATTAACTTTTTACTCAATATTTATACCAGTGACTTTCAATATTTATTATAGAATAATTTTGCGATTTATTATAAAATAAACTTTTTAAATGAATGCAGGTTGTCATCTTTACGTCATTTCTAAACCCACGTTGATAAGGCCAGCAAATAATAAATGTAAGGTTTACAACATGTAAACAGCTGATTATACTATCATAGAAAATACCTTCCATAAAACATGAAATTTAAATGTTAACACAAAAATCCTGGCGGAAAAAGAAATTGAGCAAAAACAAGGATAACTCCACTCCAAAAGAATCCAAAATTTGTGATCTACATGCAAGTTAAAACAGCTCCTAATAATGCAGCAATTATACTGCACCCATGATGAACTTTCACTCATCATCATCATCTTCCTCGTCATCAGCAGCAGAGTTCAGAGCCTGCAAGCGTGCAACCAACTTGGCCTTCCTCTCCTCATAAGTAAGTTTCTTCAGGTTGTACCTTCAAAAACAAGGAAATACTTTCAGAAACCTTCCAAACCAGACATTTCAAATCTCAAGTAAAATAATTAGCACAAACTAGATAAAGAACATAGAAATAACGAAATATACTGCTGATCCTGAAACTGATCTAAATCCACTCGATAGAAATCAAATGACAAAACTAATGCATATATATAGACACACGTTTATATACATGCACATTTCATTATTTATAGAATAGATAAGCTTTCTGAAAATATCGTAGTGATTTAATTTACCTCTTGTGTTCCTTTGGTGGCTCTTTCTCAGATTTCTTGAAAGTAGGATCAGCTCGAATGGCAGCATGAACCTTCTTGTAGACCTCCTCCAGATTATCAGGCTCTATTCCACGCTTGATATAATCACTGAAGTGTGTCTGGTATTTTTCAGGCTCATCTTCGATCAAGGTCTGCAAAAAATATAAAATGGTTTGCCGAGCTTATCATTTGAAAATCACAATATTGCGCTAAAACATTCCACCAAGATGATGCTAAATGAAATCTGTTCAAACCTTCATATAAGAAGCAACATGTCCACCAAAGACATATTTGCGGTGAATATCAGCGTCAAGCTCCTTCTTATCCTTATCAAATCCAGCAAACCTTTTGTCACTGTGAGGAATATCCAATCCCCCATCCAGAGCTCCCTGTAAACCATTACAATTATTCAATTTGTCCACTAATAAACAGAAATCACACCAGATAGCATTGCACATAATAGATCACCTTAAGGGCACCAAAGACACGATTTCCTGTTGTAGTCTTTATAAGACCAACATCAAGGAGAGCACGGAATGGCCTCCTGGTATCAGCAGGTTCAACTGAATAATCTTCTCCAGTGGCCTAATGAGGAAACAAATTAAATAAACAAAATGTGACAAACAAACAAACAAACATAAATACAGAGAATAGCAAACTCCTATACCTCAACATTTCCTTCATACTCCTCGTCCATCTCAAGCTTTTTAAGAACTCGACGGGCCAACAAGAGCCCAGTGCAATAAGCTGGTCAGAGTAAATGGGTGAGAAATATATACAAAAACCTTGAAGGAGGATAGCTAAGAAGATTGACTTTCTCAGAAAATACCTGCAGCATAGTTTGTAAGGCCTACTTCAAGACCATAGCGTGGCAGCTCATGTGAATATGCTGCAGCAAGGACAATATCGCCAGCAATGCTAGCAGATGTTATTTGGGCGATGATGTCCTTGTTGGTCTAATAACATAGTCAAGGTTTATACACATTGAAAATTGAAAAAACATAACTGGCAAAAAAACTTCAGCTATTCACATGATAAGTCCAAGTATTTCTAACTAGAAGAATTATTAAATTATAAGCACGTAAAACCATCTCTCAATGACGTAAAAGTAGGATACAAATCGAACCACAAAGCGATATTTTGGGGTGTTGTACTTGTTTTTATCCTGGTTAATCAACCGAATCCTGGCTCGGTAATCGGTTTTTCCCTCTGCGATAATAAAAATCACAAGTATAAAAAAATGTTTGCAAGAAACAATATAGACATTAAACAAAAAGAAACGAAACAAACGCAACACCTCTTCTTCTCTTGAACTTCACTTGATATCTCTTGAAGTAGGCCCTTGATTTCTGAGCCTTAACGAACACCTTAAATATACACACAAAAATGTTGATACAAATTGTCAGAAAAGAGGGATAGGAATAGCCACACACGAAGCAGAGCTTGGATTAAAACAATTCAGAACAAAATAAGAAAACACAATGGAAGAAGAAGCAAAAGCACACCATAATTGAAAGCTAAAATTACACGAAAACGTGTCTATAAGAAACTCTATAAAAGCAAAAGACGAGAACGCAGGTAAACGAAAACATGTATATCTGCAAGAATAACAGGGCAATAAGAAGATGAAAGAAGAAGGATCCAACACGCACCATTGCTGCTGTGAAGCTCGATCTCTTCCCTCGACTGTGACTGAGGTAAAAGTGAGACCGACTTAGGGTTTGCCAATGTTTTGTTGGTTTGTAGTGGGCTTAGGGTTTTGTAGGCCCAAATGGGTTTATTCATTTGGGCTAAGGTGCGCCCATCCATTAAGTTACTTTTTGCACCCACATTGTCTTCTTAAACCCTTTATACATTTTAGAAAGGAAGAAAGTAATTATCCATGTTTGTTCTTTTTATTTTTTCTTTAATTTTTATTAACTTGATATTTTTATTATTTATACGAAATTGTTTAATTTTAGATATTAACTGTAATCAGTTTGTTAATTAAGTTAAATAGTAGAAGATGGTTTCAAGTTTTGGGTCCAGTGAAGCCAAAAACTCATCCTTCACTCCAATATTTTTTCAATAGAGATGGTTTTGATGCTTTTAACTTTCCACCTCCCCTTACTCAGCTGACATATTCAAGAAAATTGAACAGAAATGGTGCAATTCAATATGAAAATTATAGAAAATTGGTAAATACAGAAAAAAATTATTAAAATAAACATTTTTCAATTCAAGTTGTTACTGATATATATATATATATATATAACATTAATTAAATCCATTAATTTGTTACTTTTTTAATTAAAATTAATTAAATTCATTAATTTTTTACTTATTTTTTTAATTAAAATTGTTAACCAGATTAAGAAAACTTCAGTTTAAATAAAAATATAAGTAGATTATGATTACTTTAGTTTATTTTATTTAAATTAAATTTGTCAATTTTTCTGGTAATTTCAATTGAAATTCTTTTTTCTCAAAAAATAATTATTAATATTTTAATAATTTAGGAATTTTTTAAAATTACATCAATGTTGTGAAAAAAATTATTTTATAGATAAATAATATCAAAAAATTAAAATTAAATTTTGTTTTGACAAGAATTCCTCACTTTAACTCCTCTAAATTCTTTTTCTATTTTGTCCCTACTTAATATTTTATTTTATTGATTTATTTTGGTTATTTGGACATTTTATAATTTTAGAAGTTAATAAAGTAGTATTTTAATTTTCAAATAATATTTTATTTTATTTGTTGTTGAGTGGATAAATGGTAGTTACTTTTCTATTTTAAACTGCCATTTTTCTATGTTAAATAAAAATAAAAAATTAAATATATTTGTTAATATTTGTTGGTAGTTGTGGACACATTAGCATGAGAGTGGAAAAATTGTTATGTTACTTTTTTGTTTTAAATTGATTTTTTTTCTCACTAGGTTTTCTTTTGCACACATAATCTCATTCTCAATACAATAACAATATTCAAATGGTCGAACTCACAAAACCTTCAAAGTCATCCAATGTGAACCAAGGATTGAAACACCACCACTTCTATCGTCACCCATCAGATGACATTGTTGTACGAAAATGATATATTGTTTGGGATATTAAAAAAATATTCAAATTGCATCAATCCAAGTTTTGCATAGAGAAAGAAAACTTTAATCCGAAAGATCGCCCTCACCCGCATCATCTTCCTGGTATTAGATAGATTATTCCACTACACTTAGAGACACATTTTCATGTAAAGACTTTATTATCACGTGACATTGTGGTTTCTTTGTTTTTAAATCTCCCATACCGCACAAAGAAAAAATAGGACGATTTATGTGTCTTCTCATATGTATTTGTATTTATTAAAATGAATTATAAATTTATAATCTTAATATAAATGTACAACTAATGACATTTTTTTATTCGAATTTTAATATTAAACATAAATATATACAAATAATAATAAAAAATACAGATACACATGCGTTATCACATCTGTGTTCCCGCTAGTTTTAAATAAATTGGATTAAAAATAGGTTGTGCAATAAATATAAAATATTTAGTACTTTTAAAATATTTTTAAAGTTAAAAATGTTTTTGTTGTTTTGAAAATTTGAAATTATGTTCGTGAAGTAGCATTTAGGGTTAATACAATTATAAATAAAATTGGTAGCATATTTAAACAAAATTTATAAAATGATAAACAGTACAATTTATACATTATTAGAAAATATAAATGTAAGAAAAATTATCATCCGCTCACTGAGAAGGTAGTCTTTTTCGTTGTTTTCGTTGTCGTCCTTGTGGCTGTTCAAAACATTGTTATTCAGTTAATGTAATTTTAAACAATTTCTAAATTATTACAGTGAAGTTGAACTTGACAATAGAATTGAAAACTTCAATTTAAATAAAATACACTAAAATTATCGACTAATGAATTTAATTAATGTTTCCTATACCATATTGATTGAAAAATGTTATTTTTTAATTTTTTTGTATTTGACTAAAAAAATTTCATTTTTTAATTTTTTCTATATTTGTATATTATATTGAATTCCACCATTTCTGTCAATTTTTCATATTCAACATTATTTACAATTTTTTTCAAGGCATTTGAACATGTATATATTCATTCAAATTTATGCAGTAGTGAAAAATACGAGGTACCTTGAAAGCAAGTTTCTTCTTCTTGTTCATTGCTGTGAACTGTTTCATCCTACTCAAAACATCATTGTCTATAGGCTTGTCAGATGCTTCACCACCCTCCTTCATCCAAGGGTGTTCTGGTTCAAACGAGTAATGTAAATACTTTTTTATTGACTTTAACCATCAGAATGTCAGAGGCTATAAAACATGAATGCAGCAGTGAGTGACGTTCTTACCAAGTGCTTCAGCAGCTGTAATGCGTTTCTTAGGGTCACGGGTCAACATTTTCCTGATCAAATCCTTTGCAGCAGCTGAAATAGAAGGCCATGGTGCACTCTCCAGATCAAGTTTGCCTTCCAAAATTGAATCAAATATGCCTCTCTGGGTTTCTAAAATTGCCCCACAGATGAAGTTACTGAAGCAATCAACAGTACTAAAACAATGTAAACTACGTATCTATGCATGAGATGTTAACCTATCACGTTTGATATTCTTATATAAATCAGATGAATGAGGAACTTTTAGCTAGTGTTTGAGTTATAAACAGAAGCCATTGATAATACTTACCAGCCCAAAATGGAGGCACTCCACTTAGAAGGATGTATAAAATGATTCCTGCACTCCACACATCTATTTCTTTTCCATAACTCCTCTTTAACACCTCTGGGGCCACGTAGTATGCACTTCCAACAATCTCCTTATACACTTTACCTGCAGAAGTGGATATTGTTTAGCACAATCCAATTATTAGTTTTTGAAGTTTATGTTTTTTACTGTGGTAGCATCACCCTTTGTTAGAGAGAGATTATAGCAGTTTGTCAATGTATAATACTGTTAATATTTATAGGTTAAGATTAAAAAGCATTTAATAAGAAGAAGATAAAGAGTATGGAAATGAGAGAGAGAGAGAGTGGTGAGTGACCTTCCTCGATGAAAACGGAGAGTCCAAAATCGGTGGTTTTGACCGGAGCATCGTCTGTGTTGGTGGCCAACAAGAAGTTCTCTGGCCTGAGGTCTCGATGCATGACGCCCATGGAATGGCAGACGTGAACGGCGTTCACGATCTGCCTCGCCACCGTTGCCGCCTCACGCTCGGAGTAGTGCCCTTTGGCAATGATGCGGTCGAAGAGTTCGCCGCCACTGCACAGCTCCATCACCAGGTGCACTTCCTCTCTGTCCTCGTAAGCCCCTCTTAACTCCACAATGTTGGGTTGCCCCGAAAGATGCTGCAGAATCATAACCTCTCTTCTCACGTCCTCAATCTCATTTTCACTCAAAAGCTTCGACTTCGCAATGGACTTGCACGCGTACTCTCTCTGCGTCGTCTTCTCCACGCACAGATATGTCACACCCCATTGCCCACTTCCCAGCTCTTTCTTCATCTCGTAAATTTCCTCTATCTTCACGTACGGTTTTCCCAGAATACCTCCCGTCGTCTCTGGCGAGCTCGTCTCTTTCTCACCACCACCTGCAACTGCAACTGCAACTGCTTTCCTTTTTCCACCATCTTCTTCCGAGCTATGCTCCGGCGAGGACTCCCATGACTCCATGATTTCTACTTCACGGGCCTCGCTGCTCGACGCCTTAAACAACCCCAACCCCATTTTTTTTTCTGATCACACCTTCTTTTTTTACTTTTCTATCGCCGTTCCTGGAACTGATAATAACCCTATTTATATAACCCAATTAACTGTTCGTTTCAGTGGGGTTGGTTACAATTTCCAATGTTTTTGGTGCTTTTCTTCTCATTTTGGATTAGTGGGAAGAACAAGAATAGAATAATCTGTACGTTGTAGGTTTTGAGCTTTACGTGTTAGAACCGATTCCATTACTCTTCTCTTGGTATTGGTACGATCGTGGGAGAAACACCATGAACGCTTCGCATCTATATATGTATGGATTCTTCTTCACGATTCTTTCCATAAGTTAGATTGAAAAATAATCTAGTTCAATACAAGTCTCCTAAAGTCTCTAACACGAACATGGACACGGATTAATGTGTAATTTAAAACAATTTGTTGCTTATTTTTATAATCATAATAAAAATTTATACAATAAATTTGAATATTTATATTTTTTTTTGAATTGAACACTTCATTGATAAATGTCCTACGAGTGTCAACCCCGTGTGTCGGACGATATGAATACGTCATTTGAGATAAGCGACTGAGCCTCGAATCACAATGAAGAGATTCCAAATTAAATTGACAAATAACAAAAAATATAAAGATAAATACAAATGGACACCTTCTAAATAAACTAAAAAAACAAGTTAACCCGCCAAATTAATATCGAACTAAAGAATGAATGGTTTTGTCACTTTTACTAAAAAATTTCTGTGACTGTTAAATTTTTTTCCTCAAACACTCTTTTAACAAATTTATTCTTAGGGTTAAATTTGTAAAATAAAACTCTAAACCATCATCATTAAAATAATGTGCTTTCATGTAGAATAAAAAATATCACATTTTCATATACCTACTATCACTAATGTCTATTTTCCTTGAGTGAAACTTTAACATCTATGTCTTTCGCACAAAATTTCATAAATCTATTTATAGGTAGCAAAATCATATAAAATTTGATGCATGAAAAGCTTTACTCATCCCTCCTTGTTTAATTTAGCAATATCAATGGGCCCAATTCTTTGAATAATTTAGAAGTATACACAGCTGACATTAACTATAATTACATGTTAAGGTTATATTTGTTGTTATTTTGTTGTTAAGATTATGTTTGTTTGTTGTTATTTTTATGATAATAAATCTTCATAATTGTGATGTAATGGGTTGGTTTTGATTAGTTAATCTCTAAAATTTTTGGCTTGAGCTCTGAAGTTTGTAATATCATAAGTTGGGTCTAAGTAGTTTTTAAGACTATTACGAATAGAGTGATTATATTTTGACATCCCGCTCCAGTTTATACCTACACTGAAATATTAATATTTGTAATAAAAAAAATTAAAAATAAGAAAATGTCTTTATTGAAATATTAGACAAAATATAAAATGTTAAAATAATTTTTAAAATTAAAAAAATTAAAAAATAATTAAAATATTAATATTTAGTGGGATGTAAAGTGGATCAAACCATCATTTTCCATTACGAATATGAATAAAACTGATATAAAATCATCTTAAATAATAATAAACACGTTTAATATAATAATCATATTCTTTTTTTCTCATATTATTATAATAATTTAAATGACAAAAATTTACCTTAAATGAATAATTAACATTTGGTATTAAAAAGAACTAAAAATAGAGCTGGATATAGAAGAATAAGGAGCACAGCTAAAGGACATAACAACTATGAAATCACGCACTATAAATTCGTCTCTAAAACCTTGGTTACTAATTAAATATTAATTTAAAAATTATTTAACAATAATATAAAGTAATTTAAAAACCAATTTTTTTGTTTAGTTTCTAAAATAGTCTTTAATTTAGTTACTATTGCAACTAATTTTTATGATTTCCTTGTAGTGACGATTTACAATTAAACTAAATAATATAGTTAGAAGTGATCCTTCTTTATTAGAAACAATAATAAATTCAATAATCGATATATTAATGCTATTTATGTTGATTTATTGAAAAGATTTTCTTAGAATTAAATCTTGGTATGATTAAAAAGTTTATTTTACCTTAATCCTGGAAAAGTGAGTGATATAAACCACGATTACATAAAAAGTGAACTAGGGTTTGGATCCATTGAGTGTTTGAAGAAATTGAGTGGGAAAAGAAGATAAAAAGTTGGGTGATGGGACCATAAATAGGAATCACACTTATAAAAACCTACTCAACTCTCTCCACAGATTCTCATCTGCTGCCACTAAACCATTTCACATTTCTTTAATTAAACTAACATCAACTTTGCAATTGGTTATCAAACTCTCAACTTTCATTATCATAGCCTCTAGCTAGCCATCTTCAACATCTTCCCTTATCCCATACTTATTATTAGTTAAGTTTGGCCCAACATTAACAATTAAGTAAGAGGGAGCACATTATCACTAACATATATAGCTTTCTATAACTTCTTTTAATTTAAAAAAAGCATTACATATAATGCAAGGCAAAGAGTGTAACATAAGTTATCAAGTTAGAACTATTTTTTCAGATGATTCTTATCTGCAAATGTAAACTGAGTTTTTTTTCTTAGAGTTAAATATATTTTTCGTTAGTGTATTACGTGAAATTAATTTTCATTCATGAATCAAACTTTAGACATCTTGAATATTTGTAGTATGAAAATTATTCATATGGTTTATTGTTAATTTGTTTTACGTGTGAAACGAATTTTCAAATATGAACTAAAATGTTAAAATATTTCCTAAATATTAACATATTTTATTATAATTTTTAATTTATGTGGGTGCTATGGAATTTCATGAATCAATTAAAATATTAACATATTTTATTTTAATTTTTTATTTCACGTGGGTGTTATGAAATTATAAGCAAGTGGACTGAAGATTTATTTATTACGCAAAAGAATTGATAATAGTTTCTTTACTTAAAAAATATATAAAAAAATTAAAGTTTAAATTAAAAAAAAAAAACAATTTTGCGTATATTACGTAAACCAAACATATATTTAACCATTTGTTATATTAATGGTACACGAATAATGATAATAGAAAGAAAAAATCCATACTTTGAACACAGAAAGGTGTTAAATGTAAACATTATTTTTTTTTATTGGAAACAAGTAGCATATGTTGTGAAGTTGCGGGGAATAGTTAGAATCAATACGCTAAAAATGCAACACGTTCACTTCCTCTTTTTTATGATCTAGCCTTACTTTATATCAAAATGATTTTATTCATTTAATATTTAAATTATAAATTCATATAAAATTTTATTAAAATTTTAAAAAATTAACAAGGTGGCAATACAAATTATATGTTAGTATATTTAAAAATAAAATAAATATATATATATATATATATATAAACGAGACATCTAAAAATTATATTAAATATTTATATATATATATATATATATTAATAAAATTGTGATTTCATTCATATTAATCAAATCTCTTCACTACCTTATAATCCAGGTAAAAATATATTTGACGTTATATTTACTGTATCAGAAAATAAACAATTGTTATGAAATGAAATGTGGTAAAAATGTCATGATAGAAACATTTTTTTTATATTGATTACTTATAAGATGTAGAAAGTGTATCCTTCAACATCAATTGCAAGTCATAATTAATGTAGAGTTCTTCCCAGTACAAAACATTGCTATTTTTTTCCTTTTTTTTAAACCGGTGATTATTCTTCTAAGTGACATAAAATGATTTATTTTCTATATCAATTACTATCTAAAGTAGAAAAAAAATTCTCACTTTCTATGCTTGTAGCACCGGTTTCACAACCAATATGAAATATTAAAAATAACTTATATAAAATTTTATTATAGAGTTTTGTTATTGTTTTAATTATATCGTCGAAAACATGTTAAAATGTAAATTAATATAATTTTAATATATTTGATCTTAAGAAAATAATTTTTAAGTTAATATAAGTTTTGACTGTATAAAAACATTATGCTTATTTGAGCTCATATGATATTATATAAAATTATGTTTAAATATTAGTTTAACACCTTATAAAAAAATCATTAAATAAAAATTAATTTTAAAAACTAAAATAATTAGTTATTATTTAACTAAATTAGATACCATTTTATAAATTAAAAAATTATCGGTATTTAAATAGTTTTTATTATTGATAAAAAGTTATAAAATAGTTTTTGGATTGTAAAATGTTAATAGAAACTAATTTAAGATATAAATTAATAAGTAGTTAAAATTTTCGTAACTAATTATTCGATACCAATTCATAAATTATTTTATAATTTTTCATTAATAATATAAATCATTTTAGATAATAATAATTTTTTAGTATCTAAAATAGTATAATCAGTCAATTTAATTACGGATTATTTTAGTATCTAAATTTAGTTGTTATTTAAAGTTTTTTTATACTGAAATATTTCTAAACAAATAATTCACATGTCTCACATTAAAGAATTAATTGTAATTTAAAATCAACTTTGAATTCAAGCCTTTTTAAACATTTTTCTCATTTGATTAAAAGATTACAAGTTTTACATAAAATATTATTGTATAGCATTCTAAAGAAATTAAACAATAAAAAACCATGTTTTTATCTTTGCTTTTTGAAAACAAAACGTGGGATACAAAGGATTGGAGTAGATTAAGTAGTAGTTATTTTGAAAGGGAGAAGAAAGGAGAAACCTACCATATTCAGTTCAATTTTGTCTCTTTATCACTTTCTATTTGCTTTTCTATGCACATAGCTGTATGTCATCAACTTCTCATCTTTATCCGTATACATTAACTACTATTTTTTTAAAAGACATTTAGCTACTTAAGATGATTAGATCAAATTATTAAACTACATATAATCTAATTTACCTGATATAAAATTTCCATTTCTAAAGAGAAACAAAATCAAATGAGGAAAATATATGAGGCTTGGACACGTTTATTAAATGGTGGGTTTGTGTCTGACATATGTATCGGACACCGATACTCGTAAGACACGTATCGATGAAGTGTTTAATTCAAAAAATATTTATTGAATTTTTAACAATTTTAACACGATTCTAACATAATTTTTTTAAAAATATATTAATTTTCTAAAAACTCAAATTTATTGTATAATTTTTTATTATTATTACAAAAATAAGAAACAAATATTTTTGAACCAGTCATGATAAATATTTGTTTGCTGCAAAAAAATTGAAACATACTTGTGCATATAAATTATTATTGTCAATTTATATAATTTATAATTATATAATATATAGATTCGTATTTTCGTGTCTTCGTATCCTATATTTTAAAAATTATACGTATTTCTAATTATATGTATCTCTATTTTTTTTATCGACAATAAAAATTAAATATAAGATGCAAACTACTTTATGGGTAGTTCAACCATTATACATAAAAACAAAAACAATAAAACAATAACTAGAGACTAACTCAAAACCCAATCTAACACCCCTTATTGCTAACATACAAGAAAACATAACATCACAACAAACGACCAACCTCAAACCCAATCTTATACATTTTAAAGGTTCTAAACACCAACTAGAAAAGTGAAATAAACATAATCATGTGTAGAGTGTATAACAATTAAATAAAGTGGAAAATGTTTTTATTTAAATCTTTTTTTTTCCCTCCCTACTCCACTTGCCATCAACAAAATGCTATTTGTTAGGACCACATAGCATAAAATTAATTATCTCATTATGTTGTAGGGTAGGGGTCATTGATTTAGTGGATGATAAAATACAAAAGATATTTATTTCTTTTAAATTAATTTTGAAAGACCATCATTTGAGTGTTAAGGTGGCATAGGAGATGTTGTTCCCTTCAAAATCAAGGGACATAGGGTTGAGATAAGATCACTTTTTGACTGCAAATATTGCACATTCAACCCTCACTCGCATGGTTAATTCTGAAATTTCATTCATCTGATGTGCTGCTGCTGCTGTGTGTTCTGTATCCATCATCACCAATTCAAAGACAAAAGATTATTTTCTCCATTCATCGTTTGGTTAAACAAGGACAAGAAGGTAGAAATTGTTCTGTTCACCCATGCTAAAAAACACCAACCTCTGGATCAAAACGGGATAAATAAATAAAACAAAAACACTTGCAGGCTCTTCTTGTTGCTGTCGGAAATGAGAAGAGAAAATCTCTATCCCTTTCTGTTCTTCCTCTATCTCAACGCCCACTTGCTTCTGCCAAGAACCCATCTCCCTCACTCAATAAAAAATTGAAAAATCCTTTTTTTTTTCAAAAAAACACAAACCTAGAATGCTTCCGAGAAGAAACAAACAAACACATTTGTCACGCCACTGAAAAATTACCGGTAATAATCAAAGTGAGAAGAAGAAAGAAACAAAGGGGTGGCGTGGTTCAACAATGTGAGAATATTTTGCGGTGCAGGGGAGAACAGAGAAACTGTACAGAGGCAAAGTGTTCGAATCCAATATCAAGGAGACAAAAACAGAGGGGTTTAGCCTTATGGTGAGTTGTGAAAGTACCCGTTGTTCTGTCTTGGTTTTGCAGAGTTCAACAAGGATTTTCCGAGGAAGAGAACAGCGTGGGGTCGAGTTTGGCTCTGCAGAGAGGGCAGAGAGGGTGCTTGGAGAGCCAGGTGTCGGCGCATTCCACATGGAAGGCGTGGTTGCAACCGGGAACCAGTCGAGCGGGTTGGTCGGCGGCGATGTCGTCGAGGCAGACGGCGCATTCGGAGCCCATGAGAAGGTCTTTTCCGGTGATCGAGGGGAGGTTTTGGAGCTGTGCAGGGGAGAGGCCGGCGTCGGGGAGTGGCTTCGCCGGTAGCGGCGGATCGGCGCGGTGAGTGGTGGCGTACCATAGAAGACACATGTAGACGATGAAGACGGCGCTCATGCCAAGGCAGGGCAAGAACAGCGCCAGAAGGACGGAATCTAGCATGTCCAGCTTGTGACACCAATCTCTGAACCAAATTTAGGTTTACAAAATTAAGAAGAAGAAGAAGAAGAAAAAAGAAGAAGAAGAAGAAGAAGCTATGAAAATGGTAATGGAAGAGTTGTTTTTGATTGATTGATTGAGTGAAGAAGATGGAATGTGTGGGTTTTAAAGTTTTCCTGAAATCATATACTGTTTCGTATGTGACAAGGAAAGCTCTTCAAAAGCTTCACCACCCTTTCCACTTTACTCTACCCATATCATCACTCTCTTCACATTTTTTTTAAAGATAACAAAATATCATACTATTTATTTCATATTTTTAAATTATCTAGTATTTCAAATTGTACAAGTTTCAATGAAATATTTTGTTTATTGATTTTTTTTTTTATATATTTTGGGGAACTTATAGTTTGTATATATAGAACAATTTCATCCCAATATAATATTAAAAGATAATGATAGAGTTCTCTAGTCAAATTTCAAATGTTTTCGAGTAATTTTTTTATCATGTTTTTCTAGTTTCTACAATTATTTTTTAGGTTATTGTTTATTATTAAATAATGAAAATAGTTTTTTCTTTTTAAATCTTTTAAAAATAAAGTTTACTTTGAACGAAAATGGTTTCATTTGACGACGACACAAGTTGGGGGTTATTGATCTTCACCTACCTAATTAGATTGTAATTTAGGAGAGAGAAACTCCCTATATATTTCCTATACATGAGTGATGTAATATACACATAAGAATAATAAACATCTCTTGTTCTTACCATTTTTTATCATTTTATTATAGTATTCTCATAGAAATTATAAAACATATAATTTCAAAACTTTAAAACTTTAAAATGTAATTCATATTCAATCTCAACCAATCAACTATTTTTTCATTTAGTTAAATTTCAAACAACTTTTATGCATCAATCAACATCTATTTTTCTCAACAAACAAATCTTATAATATAAATTTGAAATTTGTTATCAAATCACTTTCACATTCACATCATTTAACTTATATTTCAATTGAAAGATAAAACTAATCTTCATTAATATGATTACTCACAAATAACTTAAACTTCTAAACAAAATAGAGAGTATAATACAAATATTACTTTTAATAGCATAAAAGATCTTCAATTTTCTATATATATATATTTTATATTTATCTTTATAGAAATTAAATAAAGTAAAATAATCATGACTTCCTAAATTTTTTTATAAATGATCGATAAAGTGTTTATATAAATTTTATCATTTTTAATGAAAAAGATGCGAGACTCTTTAAGTGCATGTTTCTTTTATCTTTTTGTATATGATTTGCTTTTATTTGTCTTTGTCATTTTTTCTAGTAATTTTTAAAATTGTGTGTTTATAACATTAGTTCTCTACGATAATACTATTGTTTAATAATAACTTGTGTTTTTTTCCGAAATAAAAATTCACACCAAAAAAAATTGTTTCGTATTTTTAATAATAGTATAATACTCTTTATCAACTTAATAATAGTGTAATATGAAATTATATTTATATTTTCCAATATTTATCATAATATTAACGTTTATTACTAGAATGCACTTTAATTTATATATTTTTACATGATAGGATGATATGTAAATAAACCTTTTACCATAGAAATAACATAGTATTTACTTTCAACATTTAATTTATATATTCATTGGTTTTATATGTGACTCAGGTCACCACTTCTCATTCTCATATTTATTGGATTTAAATTACACAAATTACAATCCTTCACTTACCTTCTATTTTATATATATTACCATCCTTTTTTCTATTTTTTCAACTATATATATTATCAATTTTATTACTAGTTTACCTCAACTATATCTATTATATTTCACGTCTTTTTATCGCTTTACTTAACCTTTAACATATGAAAATGATAGTTTTTTTTTACTAATCAGATTACATATTGATGAAAATCCTTTAATTTTTTTTTTTACTTTAATGAAATAATAAATATTTATTGTAAGATGAAAAAAGTAATATTCTCTACTATGTAAATTGATATCCATCCAAACATATAATTTTTTTTTGGTTTATGTCTAAAAATGATGATTACGACAAACTAATACCTTTATTGGAATATTATATGAATGATAGTTGAGTTCCTTATCTAGATAATTTGAAATAACAAAGTAATTTGTCTTATTAGAACCAGATTATGGACTTAACCATTGCTTGATTAGTATATTACTGCATCATTTATGAGAAATTATTAATGTGAGATGAGATTTGGCTTGCAAAGTTGTAATTTTATATTCATCAAGGTAGTGATGTAACATTAGTTGTACTATCTATAATAAAATATAAATATTTATATTTATTTAAAAGTTTAAACTTGTCCAATTAGTTTAATGTCTGTGACCTAATAACAGCACTAGTCCATTGTTGTTAATACACAAACTACTTTATCCTTAAGATAATTACGAGAGTGAATTGAATATGTTTTTAAAAGTAGTAAACATATTTACAAATAACAAACTATAGTGGTAAGAAAAATTAGAAAATATTTTAAAATTTTAAAAACTAAGTTTAAAATATTTATCTAATTAAAAATATTATCATCGGTACTCATGATAAAATGACATTATCAAATGACGTGATCGAATATTTACTTAATTGAAAGACCTCACACAGATAATATATATATATAGTCGGAATTGATGATTAAGAAATCAACAAGTAACATTTTGTATAGTATAATTAGTCTTATAAAAGGTACACAAATTTATTTTAGCATCGAGATTAATTTTGCGGCATACTCTAATACAAGTCGAGAACCGAGGGTTCATTAAGACTATATCCTTGATTTGATACGAATCGAACCCGAGTGTTTGAATTGGTAAGAAGTAATTCAAACCATCAAACTACTAAGGTGATCCGTTCATTAAGACCTTATAAATATAAATTACACCTTAAACATATTTATTACTTTCGCCTATCTTATACCGAATTTAACTTAATCTTCAGATTACATTTTACATATACCCTTTCCAACTTTTCAAAATCAAATAGAGTATATAGTGGACTATAGGTACTAGCCGCAGAAATACCCCTTACAACCCATACAAGACGATTATACATAATATTTTTTTTATCTCTACACTAATCATATAAAAATGTTATTATGGGGATAATTTGTACTAATTGATTAGTAGTCAAAGCATATATATATACTGAACTTGTTTAATATTTATGAACTTTATGTTATGCGGTGTGAGTCAGGGTCGCGTCAAGCTTTTGAATTTGAGATCCCAACCTAAATCCCAAACACTGGAATGCAGTCAAAGGTGAATTTCTCTTTTCACAAAGCTTTTTCTATTAGACAGTTTCATTTCATTTTGATTCATCTTCGTTTCTTCAACCTTATGATTGCTAGATGAATCTTGGAGTAAAAAAATGCAGCTAAATTTTCTTTCTCTCACTTTTTCTCTATCAACTTCCAATGATGTTTGAAAGTTTCCCACTATAAGCGATTCACTCCTTGCAAAACAAGTTACCCATGCAAAAGCAACACCCATTATGGGAAAATTTCTTCACTTAGTTTTTCTTCACCAATTGAATTAGAATCCATCTAAGCAAAGCAACATCCACAGTTGCAGGCAGATATTTTCTGTGTTATATGCATATATTTACTTTTATCAAACACATTGCTTGCAAGTTGTAACAATGCATGCATCAGCTTCTTTTTTCATATTCTTGCAGTAATTTTTCTTATGTTCCTTTAAAACCAATCGAACAATATATATGACTTGTTTCACCCTTTCTGTTCAAGTGGATGAACCCTTTTCACCACTTGCCATTGAATATGGAATGAGTGCAGTTTTGATCCGTTCGATGGTTGCTAGCTATGACTGTCCCAGAAATTTTCAACAACACCATTTGCAAGCATAAAATCTGTGACTGTATTCAGAATAAGGTGATTTCCCTAATTTAACAATTTTTTATTTATAAAGAATAAATAGTGTTTCAATATTTATATGAAAAATGTCATAACTAACTATGAACTTTTCACTCACCAAACTAATACTCAATAATAAAAATGAATAATAGATCACATTAAAAGAAGGAGATTTGTTTAAAAACAAATTGTAACTTCTCCAATTACTTAACATAATAATTATATAATGCAATTTAATGTATATACTATATTTTTCTATCAGTGTTGGTAAATATTTTAAAGTTTTTTTTTATAATAATGAGTTTATTTATTTTATTGTTATAAATTATAAT
Organism: Phaseolus vulgaris; assembly: GCF_051622355.1. NCBI lineage: Eukaryota > Viridiplantae > Streptophyta > Magnoliopsida > Fabales > Fabaceae > Phaseolus > Phaseolus vulgaris. Next base: position 1,477,955 of record NC_143498.1, read on the forward strand.
TTGTAACTAATAATATGAATTGTTTTTTTAGTTAATATTACTATTTTACTTAAAAAGTATGAAATTATTATATTAAAAGAATTGATTTAAATTTGTTATTAAATAAATTATTTGAGTTATAAAGATACAATCACATAGTGTACTTTTAAGTATAATATCTTAATTTTGTAAAATATAAAAACTGAAAAATTATAGATTTACATGCACTTATTTTTAATTTGACAAGTTATACAATTATGCACCTGTGTTCATTTTTTTCTTATGATTATGAAAATTAAAAAATGATTATTAAAATACAAATATTATTAAATTAAAAATTTATAAAAAATAACTATAGAAATAAATAATATTTTTAATTTTACTATAGGTAATTTTTTTAGTGTAGGGATTTTTGAATTTAAAAATATAGGTACCTAAAGAGTAAAATGGTAAAAAATTGATGTACAACAAGATAATCAAAAGAAAGAGTTTCTTTATTAATGTTATAGATAAAACTATGTTTATTTAATAAAGTATAATTTTTTTTATATAAAAATAAGAAAAATAATTATAAAAATCATATCATTTTATATAATAATATAAATGTTATATATAGTTAAATTAAAATATATTCTAAAATAAACAAGATCGATTTATAATAGGAGGTTTTGCACCCTTGGAAAGAAAGATTGTGTCTGATAAGGTGGAAAAGATGGTTTGTTATTATGACACATTGGAAATGGGCCGCGAGAGGCCCATTGGGAATGGGCCAAGAGAGGCCCATTAAGTGGAGGTTTGGGTAGGGGTTTTGGAGAAGAGTCGGAAAAGGAGTGAGTTGGTTAGGGTAGTTTGGAGAGAGAGGGTGTCGGGTGTTAGGGGGTATATAAAGTGAAACACATCGCAGCAACCAGGTTAGGGCGCAATAGAAAATACAAGCCGTAGAAGAGGGCTTCGTTCTTTGTGTTCGTTCGCAAAGGAAACTCTATCCTTAGCTATAGTGGTAACTCGCAGATCAATTCTTCGTCACTTTTTCCTTCATTGATTTTTCCTTTTTCTCAACTTCACTTGCTTTTCTGCATTTTTTTTTTCTTTTTTCTTGTTTTTGTGCTTGTTCGATGTTGATGGTGATGCTTTTGGTGTGTTTTCTGTTATTTGTTGGGCGGTGTAGATGGATCGGTACCAGAAGGTGGAGAAGCCCAGAGCTGAAACTCCCATCGATGAAAACGAGATCCGTATTACTAGTCAGGGGAGGATGAGGAACTACATTACTTACGCCATGAGCTTGCTTCAGGTAAGATTTTTAAAGCCTAAATTAAAATTAGGGTGAGCTTTTACCAGGATTGAGGAAACTTGGAAACTCTGTCTGGCTGTGTGTGAATATCTCTGTTGTGATAATTATTATGCTTCTGCACTGAAGTCTTGAACATGACCTCTTTTTTATTTGTTTGGTTGTTTAGCCCTTTTTTGCATTTGTATTTGTTGCAATTCTATGATTCCGATTTTGGAGGGAATTAAAACGGATCAGTAGGGTGTGGTAGGTGGCGTATCTTACCCTACTAATGTGTACTTTTTTTTGTTATATTTTGTGGGCACTTTTTTTAAACTAAACAAACTAAGTGACTAATAAATTTATTATGATGAGTATATCTATGATTTATGTAAAGATTTGATAATCAGAATTTAATTTAAAGCATGTGGTGTAACAACTTCTCTCGAACTTTCCCCTTCTCTCCCATATTTTTAATGTTTGTATTGGAAGTGTGTGTGGGTGGTGGGGTTCAGTGCCACTGTTCTTTTAGCAGCGAACTTCTTAAACAAGGGGGTAGTCTATGTTCCCTTTCATTCTATCTTGTAATATTCTCTGGTATCTGGAAAAGTGGATATTATGAGTCATACATTGAGTATAGTAAAAGTTCAATGGAGTTATGTCATGAAGATCTCCCTCATAATTGAAAAATAATTTGGGTTGGGCTATTCCGTTTTTGTGTGAAGTCTTTCTTCTTCTGTTCTAATTCTGTAAGCTCATCTTAGCTTGCTGATGTGTCTTTGCAGGAGAAAGGTTCCAATGAAATTGTTTTCAAAGCAATGGGGAGAGCTATCAACAAAACTGTAACTATTGTGGAGTTGATCAAGGTCTGTTAGTTACTGTCAGTAGCTGAGATGATCACTTTCTTGATATGTTGTTTCATTTAAAAAGGATTTTATTTTATGTTTATTGCTTGGGGTTAATGCAGAGGAGAATTGTGGGTCTCCACCAGAATACAGCAATTGGATCCACTGATATCACTGATACTTGGGAGCCCCTAGAAGAAGGCCTCCTTCCGTAAGAGTCTATGGCTAATATTATTTTAACTCTAAATGGATTAAGTGTTAAATATTCCAATCAGTTGGTTGCTGGTTCTTACTGCTTACATTATTTTTTACATTATCCATCTTGCAGTTTGGAGACAACAAGGCATGTGTCAATGATAACAATAACCCTCTCAAAGAATGAACTTGATACAACTTCTGTGGGGTAAGTTGACTTTCTTTTCTTTATGTTGATGTCATCACCAGTATTATACTCTGATTCACAGAGTTAGGGTTCGTAGTTTTATTTTAGTCGTGCAGTGTGCAGAGAGTTTCAGCTTTCAAAATAAGTTCAAACCCCTGCTTAAGTACACGAAAATTAGTTCTCTTATAGGCATTTAGATTACCTATTATAATTGTAAATTAGTATTGTGAATCTGTGAAGGTTTTGTTTGAATTGGAAGGTATATTGAAGCGAAGTGCACAAGTTAGAATTTCAGTCAAAGTGTGAACTTTGATTACATTACCCAAATTATTTTCTTTCCCATTAGGAGGAGATTGGTATTAAATTTGTGTTGCTAAGGTTCTAGAAATGAAAATGTTAGAAGGAAGAACAATAATGGGTTTTGTTTGCGAATAGCAATGCTTAAATGTGGTCTTAATGATTTTTAGTTCCCTCAGTAAGTGCTTCTGTGATACATCTTTTATTAAAACTTTTTTCAGAAGTATTTTTAGAGTGTGAAAAAGCTCGAAAAACTATTTTTGTTTACTTTTCAGTTTTTTTATTTTATTTATTGAAACACATGTTAATTAACAAATCGCTTATTCTTCTAAATAAGCTTAAACAACTGGCCTTACAATTCCATCTTTCATAACAGGTATGCATTTGATATTGTTTCACATATGATAATGACATGAAGATCATAGATGATATGATGATTATAGCAAATCTTAATTGTAAAAGGTAAACTCAAGTAGGGAAAATAAAAGAAACTTCGGTTAACACATAGGAAATTCGAGAGTATATATACTGACACATGTATGTACTTCTTTAGCAGGTATCAAGATTTTAGATATAAAAAATAGAGAACCAAGTCATATTATTGTTATTACTTTGAATTATGTGAATTTTAAGGAAATCTATAATTTATTGTGTTCCCGTAGGTATCAGCCTCCATTACCAGCTGATCAGGTGAAGGCTGCCACAGATTTTGATTATGAAGGAGGTAGGTACACGTGCATGTAAGTTGTTTCCCCCCCACTTAAAAGTTTACAACTGTTTTAATTTGTCTGTTCTGCAGAGGGTTCACCTAATGGTCGTGTTCGAGGTCGTGGTGGTCGCGGAAGGGGAAGGGGCAGAGGTATGTCTGCTATGAACTACGTGTTTGTTATGACCAGGATAAATTATCTGTTGTGATTGATGGACTTTTTTCAATAAGTCCACTGTATATTTTCCCTATTTATGTGACAATTTTAATTTAAAACTATTGCTTTAGATGTTATGGATGATCACTTCAGATAAAGTTTTGCCTCATGCTATTCAGATATATGAATATATTTAGATTTTTAATTCGATAGATGTTTGATCCTTTTTAATAGGCAACAACTTAAATGTTTCGCAGTTCCTTTCATCGTGTTTAGAGTTAGCAAAGCATCTTTTTCCACAATTTAAAGAAAAATTCTTGTTCGTAGGCCATCTGAACCCTAAGGAAAATGTTGAAGAATGGTTATGCATTTTTCTTATATGGCTGCTGAATTTTTTTCAGGGAATGGTTTTATTTCAGCTGATTATGAGGATGGTGGTTGGGATCGTAATAGAGGGAGTGTTAGGGGAAGGGGTAGAGGAAGAGGACGTGGTTTTCGTGGTCGTGGAAGGGGAGGGTACAATGGCCCCCAATTTGATGTGCAGCAAGATGGAGGATACAATCAAGATGTACCTCAAGGCCGTGGTACATCATTAATTCATTTTTACTCTGTTCATTTACATGTGTTACTCCTGTTCTGTGTACATTGGCTATCATTGTTTGACAATCAAATTTTGCTGTGATATTCTGGAAGTGTTTGAACTGGTTGTGTGGGCTGTCTGCTAGTCTTCATGATATTTTGGAAGTGATTAAACTTGTTGTGTCTTATGGTTCCTTTACCGTCTGGACACTGGTGCAGTTTCATATATTGCTTTAACCTCCATGTTTTACTTCATATCCAACATCATACTCGTTCATTCAAGGGTACCCTTAAAGACATGGAGATGTGTTCTGTTTTGAATTCTGCTTTATAGAGCTGATTGGGGGAGGCGAAATATTCTATTATTTTGCCCAATTCAACCTTTTGATATTTTTCACCCAGTACTTTTTAATTTTTAAGCTTGCTGAGATGTGCTTTATATGGGGTAATAATTTGTTATTGATATTTTGACAAATAGTCATGAGGGTATTAAATTAACTCATGAGTTACCTTTAGTTTAATTTAATAACTAATTAAATTTTGTTGTAGGTCGTGGCCGCGGCAGGGGTGGATATCGTGGAAGGGGCCGTGGCTTTAGATCCAATGGGCCAATCCAAGCAGCTGCCTGATGCAATCAATGGCTGGCATTAGTGCAGTGCAGTTGACTTGACTAGTGAAGCAAAGCCAAAAGCCCGTCTAATTTTATGTTTTCTTTTATTTGTTCAATTTTCTTCATTTCCCCCCTTCTTTTTCTCTGGGGCCCGAAGAACTGTAGGGCATTTTCTTCTTACAGTTTTATGTAGACTTTTAGTTTTCAGACTGCTGCCACATAAGGCACCCTTTGTTTTAGACCTTGGTCAGTTGTACTTCTGTTTTGGCCCTGAATCTCATTCTTTAATTTTTATTTTCTAGAGAAGTCTTTTAATTCATGCCTTTTCCTTCTCTGATATATATTTTTGCTTTTCTCATTTTAAAAAGATAATGCTCCAGGGGATGCCTGTTTTTATTTACCTGGACGATTTTCTTAGTTTTCTACTTTTTCACCAGTAGGAATGTTCAATGTTCAAAGACTTCTAGCTTTGATATTCTATCTTACATCAATTTGCGTATTTTGTAGTTAAATTGGTATTATATTTGGTCCAAACTTTTATACTGTTCACTACACAGAACTTGTGGTAACCGATTTTTGAAATGCGTGTTCTAGATATAGCTCTAGTTATCTACTAATTTTTTTGAATTCAAGAATAGATTTATTTTACCATTTTGGGATCATGATCAATTCATATCCGAATTCCTATGCCTGCTCAGTCAGAAAGGATAACTAGTTACCTATCACCAATCCTCGTAAATTTACTACATCCATTACTGTAGTAGATGATCGATTGCCATAATTAAATGCTCACATTAATTACTAAATCCATGAATTTCTCAAATAAGAAAATTAATGTAATGAAATTTCAATGTTTCATATTGTAATAACTAGTATTCTTTTAGCAATTTTTTTGTCACGATATATGATATAAAGGTCAATACATAATAATAAAATCTTTCTTACAATACTACAAAAAATATTTTATATTTATAAAACATGTTACCATCATATTAAATATATTGTGATAATTATAAAAAACATTCAATAAAATGAAATAAATTACTTACCGAGTTTCGTGCGTTTAAATTTGGAAGAAGAGGTGATAGTTTGTGATCGAAGTTTCTTCCTCTATCGAATCTATTTAACGTGCTCTTGGGTTCTTCTTCTACTTCTTCTTCTTCTTCCCTGCGTTAGGGTTTACGTAATTTTCCGATCCAAAGACACTGGTAGATTGTGTTGTTGAGGAAGATGAGTGAAGACGTGGAAATGAAAGATCAGGCAACGCCTTCACACGTGATTTCTTCAGCTCTTCCATCTACATTGCAAGGTAAGTTTCTTCCCCAATCCGCACTATTTCTCTATTTTCATGTCTCTGAAGCGTAATTCCATTTAATTCTACTGAATTTTGAGCTCACCCACAGATTTGAAGGAAATATCATCAATCATTGAAACCGGTTCGTACTCAAAGGAAGTCCGTCGAATTGCTCGTGCCGTGCGCCTTACATTTGCATTGAGACGTAAACTTACGGCACCGCTCCTCTCATCCTTTCTTGATTACGTTCTCGTGCCCGCTTCTGAACTTCACACTAAGTTTTCCTCTTATCTTCCTAGTCTCAAGGTAATTAATTTTGTTTTTGTGTTTCACTTCAATTAACTATATTATTGTAAACGTTATTAGAGCATGCTTGTACGATTTTTTCCATAAGAACTTCTAGGAGAGAAAATAAGAAAAATAAATGAAATGAGCTTCAACATAAACTGGCACGTTAGAAGCGAAAATTTAGATGAGAAAGACCTACAAATTAGCATGTACACCAGCTTAGCTTATGGAGAATCTAATGTCAAACTTTCTTTCTACTTTTCTCCCTTAGAATTCCTTATGAAGCTTTTCCACACGGACCCACCCTTGTACTATGATGCATCCGATCTTCAATTTGCTTCACATATCTATATTGTATACATATCTGATGCCGGCGCTGTTGATACTGCATTGTATTCAAGCTTTTAAATCATTTTATGGAAATTCAATACAACTATAAAAAACATGTAAGTATATGTAATATAGAAACAAAGAAACACTTCCCTAGACGAATCAGAAATGGAAATAGTTTTCTTTATGAACGGTTTTAGGAAAAAAATGAGATTGATAGTACTGTTCCTATCTGCAAATAGTAGAGTATAAATTATAATGATAATGATTTATATTTTTTGTTTGTTTTAGTAATGCCTAAGAAGTATGTTTTTAATTTGAATATATTTATACCTTTTTTGTAGTACTTGTCAGTGGCTTTGATAAATTATTTGTGTATTCAGTATGTGTATGAATGAAATATTAAACTGTTTTCTTGCAATGTTTAAATGGATGATGGTCTTTCTGTTCGTAACTGGCTGTATAGGAGGGTGATCGAGAGATGGAAGTGGACAGTGCAACATCTGCCATTCAAAACCCGGTGGCGAAGCACTTGTTGCCTGAGCTAGAAATCTACTGTTACCTCCTTGTCCTACTTTTTCTAATTGACCAGAAAAGATATGACGCGGTTGAGTTTATTTCTGTATTTTTATATTTTTACCAGCTATGCCAATATGCTGCACATTATATGCTAAGGTTGCTTTAATTTTTCATTATAGGCCAAAGCTTGTTCCTCAGCTTGCATTGTTCGGCTGAAGAGCTTGAATAGAAGAACTGTGGATGTTATTGCATCTAGACTGTACTTTTATTACTCGTATAGCTATGAGCTTACAGGAGATCTCGCTGAAATTAGAGGGTGAGTTTGGTTCTTATCTATGCAATTAAAAAATGGATATTCTGGTGCAGATTTTTATATTGTTAAGACATTAAGAGGGGATTTATACCTAATTGAAATGTAATTTATTCCAAACTAAATATAATTTTTATTTTAGCAACCTCCTTGCATTGCACCGGATTGCTACTCTGCGCCATGATGAGCTGGGTCAGGTTTGTGTTCTACTTTGTTTGTTTTATAGGTGGGTCATGTCTTATACAGTGTACTTACCTGCTGACTTGATGCAGGAAACACTTCTTAATCTTTTACTTCGTAACTACCTACACTACAACCTATATGATCAGGCAGAGAAATTGAGGTCTAAGGCTCCACGTTTTGAGGCCCATTCAAATCAGCAGGTATGGGGATTTGTTTCCTGTGGTGCTGAATGCAATCTCCACCTTTTGAACCTGGTCTGGGAATTTTTTTGCAATAATGTCCTTGTGTTGAACCTTCTCAACGATTCTGAGATTTATATATTTAGCTAGTCTTGTTTAAATTTCCTTTTGTTTCTTAGATTCTTTTTTACTTGCCATCTTATCCACGTGTGTTGTCTTTTTTAGTTTTGTCGCTATCTCTTCTACCTTGGCAGAATTCGGACAATTCAGCTGGAGTATACCGATGCAAAAGAGTCTCTCCTGCAGGCTGCTCGTAAAGCTCCCAGTGCAGCACGAGGTTTTCGAATTCAATGTAATAAGTGGGCTGTGATAGTGCGGTTATTATTGGGAGAAGTGCCTGAAAGGAATGTCTTTATGCAGAGAGGAATGGAGAAAGCTTTGAGACCTTACTTTGAGCTTACTAATGTAAGTCCATAAATTATGAACCAGAATTAATATTTTAAGGTCCATTAAAAGTGAATTTATAATTTTAGATCTGATCGTATGATTACTTCCTATAGTTTCACTTTTTATGAAATACGCACTACATTTTTGTTGCATGGCAATTATGTTCCTTGCTGTCTTGTCTATTTATTCAACTATCCTATGTTATAACTCTTTCAGAATTATGATGTGGCAGATGAAATGCTTGACACATAATTGGTTCTGTGTGGCTGTATTATTGATACTAACACCTGACCCTATAGTTATCAGTCCAGGACAGCAGTTTGTAGCAGCTAGTCCGGAAAATGTTATCATAAGATTGCTGGAGACTGGATAGCCATTATTTTAAATATTATTATACAAACTAAATAATTTATATTACATGCACAATTACTAAATAATGCGAAGGAACACAGGTCAACAGAAGTGATTTTTTTACTTTTTAAATGACTGAGGTAGAAGGGTCTCAAACCCTGTAATGTAGGTAAAAATACATTAGAAAATGGATGAGAAATCATAGTTTTACCCCACAGATTCACTAAACAAAGATTTTCAGGGGGGGATGGTTTTTGAGTCCCATCACTGTAATGCTGCTATAGAACATGAAAAGGCGGAAGTTTGTTCATGACAGACAGCTGTTGCTGAAAACTACTACACTAATTTGAACAGTATGGGTTCACTTTGCTCTGCTACTCGGCTAAGGAGAGATATTTGAGTATATTATAAACAAGAGAAATCATATACTGATGCTTTGTTTAACTGAAATTGAAACAGAAAAACTGCAAATCATTATTATATACTACTTTTAGTCTGATTTTATTGAAAAAAGGAATAATCCTTGTTTTACAGTTATGCATTCATTGCAACACTTTCTGTGCTTAATCTTATACCATTTTGGTTTCTTGCAGTTTGCATTTTACTTTTCATCAGTTAAGTCATTCAATTTACTATTATTTCTTTTTCAACATTTTCAAGTAAATATACTACTACAATACTAAATAAAGTGACCTTAATGTGGGTTTTTTCTCCTGACAATTTTATTTTCATATTTATTTTATGATGTGACAATTTTATACAAAATATTGAATTACTCTCTGCATTGCAGTTATCAAACTTAGTTTTAGGGTATATTTAATTTACTGAAAGAAGGAAGGATTGGACAAGGTTTGTTCTTTGTTTGATTTTAATAATGGTCATATAACAGAACAGAAAAAAGATGCGGCACAGGACATAATTCTAAATATTTATTACTCAGTAAACCTGGAATAACTTGTCCCACACACACAACACCCAAAAGTAAAAATATCCATCAATTTGGTGAAACCTTGTCAATGCCAATAACCAATAAGCTTCAACCGGTAGTGTACCCTATTCCACCCCTTACTCCACCTCCAAAACTACTTGTGATATGCATTTACCATCAAACAGTTGATAAAAGAGTGATGTGACTCAGACCATCTAATGTGTTGATTGGCATGTGCATATGTTCACTTGATGCTTTGTTAAAGTTTATTTCCTGTGTTTCTAAATCATAATCCAATGCTTTTAACATGATTTGGAGCCCTCCTCCAAGTTCGATACAGTTTGTTTTATTAAGTCAACCATAAAGTTATTGTGGTGCTTCTTTGTAGTAGTGTTGAATGACGTTCTGGATTTTCAGGCTGTTCGGATTGGTGACCTGGACTTGTTTAAGAATGTTGCAGAGAAGTTTGGTACAACTTTCAATAGAGATGGAACTCATAATTTGATTGTTCGGCTGCGCCATAATGTCATTAGGACTGGTTTACGCAACATCAGCATATCATATTCACGCATATCGGTAGCTGATGTAGCTAAAAAGTTGAGGTTGAACTCTGCAAATCCAGTTGCTGATGCTGAGAGCATTGTTGCAAAGGCTATCCGCGATGGGGCTGTTGATGCTTCATTGGATCATGCTGACGGGTGGATGGGATCGAAGGAAACTGGAGATATTTACTCTACAAATGAACCTCAGGTGGCATTTAATTCTCGGATTTCCTTTTGTCTTAACATGCACAATGAGGCTGTTCTAGCACTGCGTTTTCCACCAAACACACACAAGGAAAAGGAAAGTGCCGAGAAGAGGAGAGAAAGACACCAACAGGAGCAAGAATTGGCTAAGCATATCGAAGAGGAAGATGATGATGACTTCTGATATTGATTTGCTCATTTTATGTCGGCTAAGACTATCGAAGAGGAAGATGATGATGACTTATAATGATTTGCTTTTTTAGTCTTACCCGTGGCTGTCAGGATTTCTTTATTTTCCGCAATTGCTCATATTTCTCTATGGGAAAAGTTTCATTACCATCTCCTTTTTCGAGCAAGAAGTTTTATTTTCTACGCAAAATTATTTGGAAATCCTTTGCTATATTGAGATATTTGCTGTAAGTGACAAATCACGGGAACACAAATTACCTGTTTCCTTGTTCGGAGAACTTTGTTTTAGAATTTGAGTAAACTAATCTACTATCATTTCCATTCTAGTGGTTCAATTCAAAAGTTTGATTATTGAAAAGTATCTGTCATTGGGCCAAAAAAAGAGGTATGTAAACGGTGGAGGAATAACTGAGCTATTACAAGCGGAAATATGAATTTTTTTTCCTGTTCACAGATAAATTACACCCTGCCTTCTTTTCTTGTTCGAGTTGAAGGCCATTTCTAAAGCTGTAACACTTGATTTAAACTTTTTTCTTGGATAATTTGGAGCCTATCAAAAAGTGGGGGAAGAGTGTGGAAAGTTAGTAATGTTTTTAAAAAATTGTAGTACTGATAAGGGGAGAAATATAAAGTAAAAAACGGTGCCTTTGGTTGGGTTTCTAGGCATTCAGCAATTTCAGATTGCTTGACGGTGCTGTTAGTTTGCTCCTTTTCTTTAGTTTGCTTTACTCTAATTCCCATTATAGACTGCCTTGCCCTTCATCTTTTTCTGCTCTTTCCTTTTAGATTGTTTGACGGTGCTATTATAGCGAAGCATGGCCCTTTTAGATCAAACTTATAATTTATAAACACTCCACTTAAAAAAATGCGAAAAATTCAGTGTCCAGTGTGCAACTGGATAACTTATTTACTTTTTAGATGTCCAATATCTCATGTGTTATCGGATTGAACCAACGGTGACTATTTCCTTTGCTTTGCTTTGCTAGCTAACAGACAACTGACAATCTGTATAGGCAAAATGGGACATGTGGATGTAGCTCACAAAAAACGACACTGTCATCATTTCCATGTGACCCTGTAAGTTATGATCTACACACCGTTTGTTCCATTTGATAAATCCATTCTGTCTTTTTATCCACAAATGGAGTTATAAACCATGAGATCCATGAGAGACGAAAGAAGTAGACATTGGGATCTGTGAGGAGCTAAAATTAAAAAATTAGACCACCAAATGGGGTTTGTGGGTTTTGAAACATTCACGGCTCTTATGTGGGCATGTGCATGTGGGTGGGTTAGAAGGGGAGTATAAGAGGAATACTGAAAGAGAACGTGGGAATGATTGAATGGTGTTCAGACTTGCACAGATAAATTTAATCTGATAAATAATAAAAATTGTTTCTTGAGTTCTCTTATCTTGCAGAGCCTCACATGTACCATCGTTGCCTTAGCTAGTCTAGACCCTTATTTAAGCACAAAGCTTTTGTACTTGGAAATGGCAATAAATTGCACATACAATTTCTACTCTCATATCCTCCAACCTCATCATCTCACTTGGGTCTTAGGCATTCAGCAAGCTAGAAAAAAAAATGGGCAATTTTATGTTTCTTTTGGGTAGCCTCATTGGATTATGCAGCTTCACAATCACTACCTTTGCCTTCTCACCTTCTGGATGGACCAATGCCCATGCCACTTTTTATGGGGGTAGTGATGCTTCAGGCACTATGGGTAAGCAATTGTTTTGTAACCAAACCTTTTAATACTAGATTCTATTTTTTTGTACCCTACTTTTCAAACTAAGTTTGAAATTTTCACACATAACTTGTGTATGACTGCAGGGGGAGCTTGTGGGTATGGGAATCTGTATGCAACTGGTTATGGAACTAGAACTGCAGCTTTAAGCACTGCCTTATTTAATGATGGAGCTTCCTGTGGTGAGTGCTACAAAATCATATGTGATTACAAAGCAGACTCCAGATGGTGCATCAAAGGAACATCTGTCACCATAACCGCCACAAACTTTTGCCCTCCCAATTTTGCTCTTCCTAACAACAATGGAGGCTGGTGCAACCCACCCCTCAAGCATTTTGACATGGCTCAACCCGCTTGGGAAAAGATTGGTATTTACAGAGGAGGAATCGTGCCCGTCTTATTCCAAAGGTTAGAATTTGTTTCCTACCTTGGTATTATATAAGAACATTAATATAACTCACGAGGGACACCCAAGTAGTGAAAAGTAATCCTTATCTTCTAAATCAGATGTTTAAGGTTGTATTGTATTAGAATCAAACATAAACTTCTAAGATAACTTCATAGTTTATCCAGCGATTGTAACTAGCTCATTATGCCATTTGTTGTTATTTGATTATTCATAAACATTTAATCTCTCAAATTTCACAGTGGAGATGTCTGATATGCTCTCATAAAAAATGTGGTCATATTAAAGTATATAACTTCTCAACTGAAAATTCAATTCCCTGGACTTGAAGAATTTGGTCTAACTTCATTGTGGTCACTGCAAAACAAAAACAACAATATTAATACTTAAGAAAACATTTTTTTGAATTACTCTGTGACACTGATATGATTGCTGCAGGGTTCCATGCAAAAAGCACGGAGGGGTTAGGTTCAGTGTGAATGGAAGGGACTACTTTGAGCTTGTGTTGATCAGCAATGCAGGTGGGGCTGGATCCATACAATCTGTGTCCATTAAAGGATCAAAAACTGAGTGGATGGCTATGTCAAGAAACTGGGGTGCTAATTGGCAATCCAATGCATATTTGAATGGTCAATCTTTGTCCTTCAGGATCACAACCACTGATGGACAAACCAGAGTTTTCCTAAATATAGTTCCTGCAAGTTGGAGTTTTGGCCAAACTTTCTCTAGCCCAGTTCAGTTCTAAGCTCACAGAAAACTCCTCAACGGCTGAGGCGTGCTTTTTGTTTTAATGGAGCAGCCCGCCACTCCTTTCTTCTGGTTTTGATTATTTGGTGGACTTAACCCATCAACTCCAACCCCATAATGAAGGCACAATATTATATACATGCCTTAAATAAATTGTTATCAATAGGAAGCTCAAGCTTGTAGAAATCAAATAAGCATCTTTCAGGTTTAAATTTATACCATGAATAAATTGTTATAATATGAATACTATACTTCAAGTGGAAGCTGTACTGCAGAGAGTTGGGAAAATATTACTTCCCTAAATTTTTCGATGTAATGTTGTCACTTTGTGTGTTATTTCATCAAGCTTTTGAAACCACCACAAATACTGCAAGTAGGGTTTGTGTTTTTCTTTATTGGAATCGATTGATTTTAGTTGATTCGGATTGAAGTTGTCTTAAATTAAATTTCTAATTTCAATTCAACCTGACTATGACTATTGTATTAATTTAAATTGGGTGATTGGAATTATTATTGAATAATAAAAAAAAATTATAAAAAACGTCAACAATGTAGATATGAATTTACATATTGTCGACTAATCCAATCATTATTTGATAAGATTAATTTAGATTTAAACTTCACCTAAAAAAAGTAAAATGAATTGGATTAAAGTCGTAAACTTTAAATGGTAATAGAAATATTATGTAATGGGAAAATTGAATTTGTAAAATTTGAAACAATGAATGAATTTTAAAATTTTCAATCCAATCTAAATGAATTATCCGAACAGGCCTGAACTTTCTAGTTTGAATTAGTTTGAATTGGTTTGAATTAATCATGTCATTTTGGTTCTATGACCATCTCTAGCAAGCAAAACCTCTTAATTTTTGTTTCTAGAAAGATGAAAATGATAAGAAAAGCCTCAAGCATAGTAAGTAAATCTCAGGCACTGGGACTCAGAACCTGTTATATGCAACACGGTTTTCAACAGCTAGCAGCGAATCTAGGTGTTTTTTGTTTGATTAAAGTACTTGCACATGCAGTGGCATGACATGAATTAATAAAAGTGAGACACACAACATTAGCTGGAACCATCGCAACTGATGTCTCACACAAACTGAATCTGGACAGTGTGACACATGTTTGATTCTTGAGTTACTTCCAACACATCTGTTTTTTCTTATTTTGACTGGTGCTTAGTCATTTGATTTGTATAAGGTTGATTAAATGAGATAGAAAGTAGGATAGTTCCTTTTGTCGTCTTTTTTTGACATTTTTAGGTATACAAATTTGATGTCAGTAGGAGGTTAACGTGTGTTGTTAGGGAAGAAACTATATGTTTTTTCTTTTGATTTGTATAAGGGTTGAATTATCATTGAAATGGTTCTCATTTATTTATTTTTTAATATGATAAAAGAAAAATCTTTATCCTTTTAAACCAACCCTTCTCTTTTCTGTACTACTTCACCTTCATTGAAATTTTTATAAGTTTTAACAACTTCATTTATAGTTTTGAACACATCTCTTCTATAGCAATTGAAAATAATTTCTTAACAATCTCATAACTCAAAATATGTACACTATTTCTACCATGTAATCTTCACTATTGACTTGTATCAAATAGAAAAATGTTATTTTAACAACTGTAAAATGAAATATACGAGTTTACAACTATGATTTGACCAATACAATTTAAAAATTGTCTTATTTCAGCAAAAAGTTATTTCTCTTTCCAGTTATAATTCGGTGCATGATTGTTAAGGTATCAACATTCATAAAAAAATAACCATTAAATCAAATTTCTGTAAACTATTTAAACATACTAAAATGGAAAATTACATCATATATATGATGAACATGTGAAACTTACAAGAAAAAAACTCAAAGGGAGAGAGGTCGCCAAAATTTGAGTCTATATGTTTTTGGAATTGCTTTTGTTTGTAATAATGTTGCTTTTTGAAGCTAACAGTACCAAATGCAACTTTCATCTTATTTAATAGAAGGTGCTTGAAAATACTACTCCACTAACAGGGTCGTAGATCACCTAATTTGCTAAACAACCATTATACCCTTAACAACTCCAAGCTTCCCGTGTTACCACCACCTCCCTATAAATACCACATTTATTCTTGTTATGTTCCTCACAAGTCACATACAAAGTTTTTGAACTTTTTGTGGTTTGAAATATGGCAGGTATTGCTACAGTGTTGATGCTCATAACTACAATGCACTTGGCTTCTCTTGTGAGTGCACTAAATGTAAATTACTATGAAAATACGTGCCCTCATGTGGACTCCATTGTAGCTGCTTCTGTTCACAAAGCAACCATGAATGACAAAACTGTTCCAGCTGCTCTCCTTCGGATGCACTTTCATGATTGCTTCATAAGGGTATGCAACCTTTTGCTTCTCCTAATTCCAATGTGTTGGTTCAATTTATAAGCTTTAAAAGGAAAAATTACTGTTCATTAAAAAAAATTCTCTTCATAACTTGCATGCACTATGAAAATATACTTTGACAATCCTGATATTAAAACAATAATATTGAAGATGGTAACGTGGTTGTATAAGAAGTTGTGAGTTGTATCCACTTTGTACAAACTGATGTGTAAAAGTGATCATATTTACTCTTTTTTTAAGGGTTGTGATGCCTCTGTTCTTCTGGAATCAAAGGGAAAGAGCATAGCAGAAAAGGATGGACCCCCTAACATTTCATTGCATGCATTTTATGTCATTGACAATGCTAAGAAAGCACTGGAAGCAGAATGCCCTGGAGTTGTATCTTGTGCTGATATTTTGGCTCTTGCTGCTAGAGATGCTGTTACCATGGTTGGTTTCTCAAACAATAACATACACTGATCATAGTTTTATTCATTTGTTAATTCATGATTGGATGATGATATAAAACTGTCCTACTCCTGAAGTTTAAGGTATTTTTTTGGTCTATCTAACTTCAACAGAACCATTTATAGTAACACTTAGAATGGATATTATAAGTTTGTTTACTTATTGCATTTGGTGGCTTAGTCTGGAGGCCCCACTTGGGATGTTCCAAAAGGAAGAAAGGATGGAAGGATATCAAAGGCCACTGAAACCAGACAATTGCCAGCTCCTACTTTCAACATCTCCCAATTACAACAAAGCTTCTCTCAAAGAGGCCTTTCCTTGGAGGATCTTGTAGCCCTCTCAGGTACTTTAACTGATGAGTAACATTCTTCTTTAAGTGATGATATGTTGACAAAAATGAAATCACCACTAGTCTAAACTGGTAGTTATGTTATCAACATTGATCATACAAATTGTAGGTTTGAGTGTTACCCCATTTGAGATCTTTGAAGAAAGTTTTTGAATTCATAAAATTCAAGGTTTATGAAATGAGATTAGAAAAATGAGACTCCACCTGCATTAGAATTACATGATCATTAAATTCTGATGTTCTGTGATGTGCAGGAGGCCACACACTTGGATTTGCTCATTGTTCATCCTTTGAGAACAGAATCCATAAATTCAGCCCCAAAGAAGAGATTGACCCTTCCATGAACCCTTCATTTGGAAGCAGCCTCAGAAGCATATGCCCCTCTCATAACAAGGTGAAAAATGCAGGGACTCCATTGGATTCTAGTTCCACCATGTTTGACAATGCTTATTACAAGTTGCTTCTCCAAGGAAAGAGCATATTCTCTTCTGATCAAGCTCTGCTAACTCATCCCACCACCAAAGCTTTGGTTTCCAAGTTTGCTTATTCTCAAGAGGAATTTGAAAGGGCATTCGTCAAGTCCATGATCAAGATGAGCAGCATCATCAATGGTGGACAACAAATCAGGCTCGATTGTAAATTCGTTAGATGATTCATAGTTTGTATTGGAATGTATGTTTTATATTGAAATCAAATGTGTTTGTTGTCACAATGTAATGAGTAACCAAGGGCAATGGAACAAAAGGAAAAGGAGGAAAACAATGGTCTTCTTTCCTATACTTTTCATCCTATGTTTTCCTTGTTTTTAGTTTTTAGAGATCTCACTTTATTAATGAATTTATAGCAACACTTTAGCAGATAAAAAAACAGACAAAATGAGGAAAAAGATGTTTATGATAATCCATTACTAGTGGCCCAAGCAAGTATTCATTTTTTCAGTCTTTATTTTGATGTTGTGGGTTTTCTATCTGAATCCTAAGAATTTTGTTTGTTCATCTGCTAATACTAGAAGGATAATATATAGTATAATAAAACTATTTACATTTATTTAAATAAACTGGTTTATTAACTGCATTATTTTTTAAGATTTAACTTCTTTGATAATTAAGTTTCACAAAATATATCACGTGTTTTATTTTAAAATTAGTAATTTAAAATGCAATTCGTTATTTAAAATAAAAATAAAAGGTAAGTTGTGTAAAATATAATATATATATTTTTTATTAAAACTTGTCTCTTAAACCACAACTTATATATTCTGTACTTAAGTTCATCTTAATTTATAGAAAAGAAATATTTTTTTCTATGTATTTTTCTCCTGAAACTTTTTTTTTTAAAAGTTCTTCCAAATAATAATTTTACAACATATATATATATATATATATATAATATTTAAATTTTCTAATAATCTGCACAATATATATGCACTTAACCAACAGATCAATATGACAATATGTACAATAGAACAAAGAATAAGAAAAACTTGTAATCATACCCTTAGATTTTAATTTATCCAACCATTTTACAAAACACATCTATAATACATGTTATGGTCTGGAAAATTGAACAAACAAAACCATTTGAAGCATCACTAAGCTCTCATCAAAAGCACCTTAATTCCTCCATTGCTCTGTGACAGCTAAGCTTCATATACATGGAACATAACTAAGTTACTAACTCTTTCAACATTTTTCTATATACAAGGTCAAATGTTTTACTTTTTCTCTGTAATTGTTTGCACCAGAAGCCTTCTGGATCTGTTTGTGGTGAGAAAACACAGGTAGATATGTCCCTCAAGCTCTTCCAACTGCTCCACAAAGCTAGAATCACGTTCATGAAACTCCCTCATCACCTGCTTCACAATCTCCCACTTCCCATTCCTCGCACCAACCTCTGCAACCATTTTCCTATGCTCCACCTCGTCCTCCAATCTCTTCACCATCCTACTCATCGTGTCCAAATCATTTATCACTATATAAATCCCTTTTGCAGCCACATCAAGTTGCTCACACACCCTCTCAGAACCTCTGCACCCCACCCTTCCACCACCCCTCTTCGCCAACAAACCAACCAAACCACCCAGAATACTAGGCGCCACCACCACCCCAACTACACTGTGAAAAGCAATCACCAACAAACCAGCAAGAACCACACAATGTGAAGCAACAAGAGCGATTCCACCAACCTTCTTGCACACCCTCTTCAGTTTCAGCCTCCTTCTGATCTTCCTTCTCGTTTGTTTCAGTCTGTTCAGAAGCTCCACGCACTTGTCGTGAATGTCACGGAACTGCAGGGTGCTGACAGCAGAGAAAGGGTTGGTCTGCGAAGCGAATGAAGAAAGCTCTCTGTAGATGGTATCTCTGTGGGTTTGGTCGTGATTATTGGCGATTTTGCTTAGCTTAGCAATTCTTGCAATTCGTCGATAAGCAAGTCTTACTGAATGGATGGCTTCAAGGATTGTGTCACAAAAACGACACGCTTCCAAGGTGGCTTCGAAGTACTCCACAAGAAGACGGTGCAGCTTCAACCTCTGCGATATGTTTGCTATCGTCTCTTGCCGAGGATCAAGTAAGTATTCTGTAAGCTGCATGCATAAGGGAACTGCAGAAGAAGAAGAAGAGGAAGATGAAGAGGAAGTTAGCATTTTGGTGGTTGTCTTTCCAAGACCCACTTGTGCTTTGTTGCATATTTCCATGTAAGACTTTGTTCTGAATGCTTCCAAATACTCCTCATTCACGCTTCGCTTCTTACACAACCTGTCTTCCTCACATTCTTTCCGTGCTCTACCTGTTAGATTAATTGCACACAAAACGCAACAGATGAGATATTTACAACTGAAAATCTAAAATATTATGTTTCTATCATCTAATATATAGAAGAAGAATTAAAACAACATGAGTACGTTGATGCTTTTAGGTTATACATGGATATGAATGAAGAAAATGGTTGAATAAGAAAAGAGATGCAAAGTGAGTTTACCTGTTGTTTTTGGTAGAGAAGAAAGCCACCTGGTACATGACATATTGAAGGAGAGATCTAAGTTTGTGAATTGGAAATGTGATAAAGTGAATGAAGGGATTGTTGGAGGGATGTATATATAGAGAGAAAGAGAGAGAAAAGGTGGTGTGTGTTTGGTGGATTGAGGAGAAGTGAAGAAGAAAAAGAGAAGGAATCTAGTTGGCAGTTAGCAGTACCACAAATGGTTAAATGGCTTTGGTCACACGTTAGTGTACCTCACACGGTGTGTTCTCCCACGTCAACACCACGCACCTCCTCCTTCTTCTTCCATTCTTAATTATTTCCCCCCAATCACCCTTTAAGCATTTCTTATCCACTTATAAATTATTTGTTCAGAGATTATGTAATAGAGATTAAGAAATTTTATAAGTATATAAGCAGGTGAAAATATTATCTTATAAGTCGATTTTATGAGATTGAGTTAAACTTAGAGTCATTTCAAACTTATCGTAGTGAGAGTTTGTTGACATTATCAGACCACCGCTATCTGACTCTTATCGGACCATTCATAATACTATATTATCCTACTTACGAGTTATCACTTTCGATGTGAAGAAATTGTTGTCTCAGCTTATGAACCATAAACCAATTTTATGAAGTTGGGTAGAATTATGTCCTTCTTAATATGATTATCTACTTATTTTATTTCTACAAACCATTTAAATATCCTTTTTATTTATGCAATATACAAATTCTTATTTAATATTTTACCATATATGTTGACAATCATTAAAATGTGCCAAATTAGTGTTTTTTTAGTATTTAAAAACTCACGACTTTATGCTACAGTCTCTGTCGTCTTTTTGTCAAATATCTGCCGAATTAATTGGTTTCTAAATGATGACATTGTTAAAACAAATAATTAATGCTTAGGGTTATACATTGAAGGAGTATTTATGTCAAAAAATACGTTTTAAGAGAAATTATTCTTCGTTTTTATAAATGTTGTGTTTTTTACCCCTATAAATATTTATATTTTATATTAATGAATAGAATTTCTGAAAGTTATGAATAAAATAATTATTAATTTGGTATACTGATAATATTTAAAAGAAAATAATTAGGTTTTAGTGTGTGGTTAGATTAGAAGAAGAAGAATTGAAAAAATGATGGGAAGGCGTTTGTGTGTAAGATATGAAACACAGATGGCGGCAAAGCAAGGTATTAACGTGGGCTCTTATGATTCTCTTTCCATGTATATCTGTTTGACACGTGGACTTAGTAATCATGTCACATGTTACGTACCAGTTTTGTTGGAGGGTAAAAGATTCATCAATTATTCTGGCATCACAAATATTCATCCAAATAAAATTTCAAATTTATAATATTTTTCTACATGTGAATCGAAAAATTGTATGTGTTCTTTTTACTTCAAAATAATTAAAATAATTGTGTTTTAAGTTATGAGGCTCAAAATAATTGTATTTTAAGTTATGAGACTTAGACAGACACGTTTTTTAAAAAAAATATGTTTTTTTTTATTAGCAATGAATAAATAAAATTAAAAGGGATACTTCAGGGTATCTCAACCCATATACAGTACCCAGAGGTGGACTTCCTATAATATCCACAAGCGAAACTCTCCTTTATGATTGGAGCAGAACAACCTTAAAGTGAGAAAACCCTACCCAAAAAAATAACCAACATCGGCGACCACCGATTACACATATGGTGAACGCCGCTTCATCAATCGGCGATCATGTTGATCTTTGCATACCTACGGCGACCACCGACTACGCACATGGAGATCGTCATTTCATAAACTGGCGATCATATTGACCTATGGAGAACGCCGATTCATACTGGCGATCATGTTGATCTTTGCATACCTACGGCGACCACCGACTACGCACATGGAAATCGCCGTTTCATCAACCAGCGATCATGTTGACCTTGTATAATTTCAGCAACCTCCGACGATCATGTTAAAAAAAATATGTTTGTGTCGGATAGTATTTAAATTTTGTATAACATCTATTAATAAAGTATTAAATTAAAAAAAAACTTGTTTAATTTTTTACATTTCTAGCACCTAATCCAATTTAAAAATATATATATATATATATATATTAATTTTCTAAATATTTAAATTTATTATATAAATTTTAATATAATTATTAAAATAAGGAATAAATTTTTTAAACCAACCATAAAAAAGTCTTTCTGCTTAAAAAAAAATTGAAACATAACTTTACATATAAATTTTATTGTCAATTTATATAATTTATAATTATATAATAATATATAAATTCGTGTCTTCGTATTCGAATTTTAAAAATTATACACATCTATATTCGTATAGTGTGATCGTTTATATGCTAATTAGATTTTAAGATTTCCACAACAATTAAAAATGTCCAATCTAATATTAATTTAATAACAAGTACTTCTTATCTATTCCACTCATCTTCCATATTTTCTTAATGTACTCGGTTCTAATGTTAATTACTTTTAAATATATAGTATATTGTTAAGAAATTACTTTAAAAATTAAAAAAAAAAACTCAAAAAATCATATTTAAAATAAGTTTTGAAGAAAATGTTAGAGGTTTGCTAGAAGTTGCTATCTAAACTAAGTTTATTAATTGAAGAATTTTCCCTACAATAATGACATTCTTCGTTTTCTTTATATGGACTCACGTCTTGTTTGCAATTGGCATCATTTTTGCAACGAACTCTAACATGTATATAACAAGCTCTTAATTATGGAAAAAATAAATATTTTAATTTGTTTAATTGGATATAAATATTTTATCTTTCATAAAAAATAAAAGCACAGTGCTCTTCCTAATTACAATACAAATAATAAAATATAGTATAATCATTAAATTTTAAAGAAATAAATATCTTTATTTATATTGAAATTACCTTTTTTTTTTTCCAAAAATTTAACAAATTTTCTTTTATGAATATTTGACAAACCTATTCCTTAAAATATTAAATGGTTAAATATATTTTTCATATTATACTCTAACACTAAATTGATTTTCATCTGTGGTTTAAATTTAAATCATCTAAATATATATTTGTAGTATAGAAATTATAAGAATATTGTTATTTTAGAAGGAATAATATAATCTTATTATTTTAAATGTTGTCGAAAACTTGAGGCATCTATTATATTAATTTTCATCCTGTAACATACTCTTACCATCATTATATCTCAAAATTAAAATTATTAATTACTTTTATATCAAAATATATTTGGTCTGAAATACTTACATATTCATTTCAAATTATTTAAAAAAAAAAACTTTTTTATTAAATTTATAACCTACTTGCTTTCAATTATTTTTTAATCAGTTATTTGTGTATATATATCGTAATTTCAAAAGCTATTTGTGTGTATGAATTATATAATGCATGGATACTTTCTAATTTAAGTTTCTTGGGACTTCACGGCAAGGAAACCTTAATTTAGAATTAGGATTTATGACAAGACGAATCTTTGTCTTCTCTGATAAAATAAAAATATCTAATAATAAGAATACACGTTAATGCAAATAATTGAAAAACAATGACGTTCATCTAACTAAAAGTTTTTTCTTAATCATTCAATGATGGATGTATACAGCAGATATTTGAAACCTTGTTGCGTAAAATGGGGTCATTCAATGAAACACAGAACCAGATATTTCTAATGAGGTGGAATAGGTCCTTCAATATGGCCAACTTTTTATTTTTTTAATTAAAAAAAACCAAAACAAAATTAAAAGAAAATTGTAAAATAAAAACTAATTTTAGACACCAAAATAATTAGTTACTAACTTCACTAAATTAAAAATTATTTTATAAATTAAAAAAATTATTGGTATCTAATTAGCAACCAAGATTTTTGCTACCAAATTTAGAATTTAAATAATGAAACTATTTAAACTAATTTAGAAACCATTTTTTTTAGTTTCTAGTCTCTAATTTAGTTACGCAACTAATTATTTTGATTTCTAAAAATTAGTTTCTATTTCATGATTTTCTTGTAGTGGTAGTTTCTCTTATTAATAAAAATTTATAAAATAATTTTTAAATTGATATCTAACCATTAATTACTAAAGTTTTATCTACTAATTACTTACATTTTAAATTAGTCTTTATTACTCTTTTAAATACTAATTTAAAATATAAAGTATTAGTAACTAAAATTTTAGAAGTTATCAATTTAAAAATTATTTTATAAATTTTTATTAATAATAGAACTCTTTTAGATATCAATAATTTTTTAGTTTCTAAAATAGTATCTAATTTAGTAAATGTAGTGATTAATTATTTATTGTATCTAAATTTGGTTGTTATTTAATGATTTTGTTGTACTGTTTTACCTTTAGAAAAAGCATAACAAAATAGGTTAATGTAGAGATAGTGGCTTTTCTACATTTAAACCATGCACACTTAAATGTACAAAAAATATGCATCAACATATTGGGACTAATAAACATAATGAAACAAAGGAAGTGGAGAGTGGGAGATAGCAACGTTCTTCTTTTCTTAATCACCACAAACATGTGGAGAATGAGATTTGTGAAAGTGTTCCAAAAATGATGAAAAGTTAAAAAAGTAAAAGAAGTTTTCCAATTTTGGAAGGTGGATGCATGGGGAGAATGGTTTGATGGGAAAGAAAAATGAGAAACTATTGGAGAAGAAGCTTGAGGCAATGGCTATAGTAAAAGTAAAGATGATGTAAACATTTTTCACTTTAATAACCGAAGTAAAGTATTCATAAACATTATAGATATGCAAACAACAATAACATAAAAAGGGTAATTAGAACTATGGAAGAATGTATATAATACATAAAGTTGGAAGAAAAAAGTTGAATGGAAGAATATAAAAGGCGGAGAAAACAAAGTTGATGAACCGGAACAACTATGGAAGGAATATAATAATAAATAAGATATTAATAAGATAAATGTTGGAGATCCCATCTAGAGATTAGGATATTTAATTGTATATAAGTGGGTGCAAATCTCATCCCATGAGCTGGTTTTATGGGGTTGAGTTAAGTTTAAAGTCCACTTCCTAATATGGTATCAGAGTCATTTTGAGTCTATCTTAACGAGTATTTGTGGTTTATCAGGCCATCCGTGGAGACTTTGTAATAATAAAGAAAAATTTATAGTGAAAAATATATTTAAAAGGAAAGGTTTTGTGGGTTGGAAAGGTGTGTGGAAAATTAAATAAACAAAATGGTGATAATTTTCATTATGTAAGTAACATGGGATGGGATGAACTTATAAGATCTAATCTAAAATGTTTTTATATATGAAGTTGAGTTCATATATATACCATTACTGAGTAGAAAATTGTGTAGAAAGTTGAAATTAATGGAAAGTAAATCGATAGTGTGGAACAAAAAGTGTTTGACAATATCTAAAATATTTAATCTGTTCAACTTTCATTTTCAGTGTGGATCAAGAATTTGAACACTTTCAAGACATGCAACACATATTTCCTTAATCTGCATTATAATTATTATGAAAATTTGCACTGAATGTATTTTAGGAATTCATGTATGTTAAGGACGTGACTGATATTTTGGATTTGTAATTGTATATTTGAAGTCATATTCCTTATACACAATTTTTTATTATTATAATAAATTTTTTACTGATTAAAAAAATATACAAAAGGATATATTTTATATAAGCAATTTTTAGTGAAATTTTATAATCTAGATGAAAGTAGTTAAATAATTATATTTTTGAGTGTTTTATGTTATCGTGTTTATTATTTAACTATAGTGCGTGAGTGTGTTTTTATAAGAACATACTTAATTCTCTTTACCTAAATTTGCATAAAGGAAATAAATACTTTAAATCAAAACTAATAACTTTATATTTTTTTTTAAAGAAGGTCTTCCATATTTAAGTAAATATTAAACTAAATATTAGTTTAGTACGTGGACTTTAAGTCTAACTCAATCCTATAAAATCGGTTCATAGGGTTGAGGTTTGCACCCACTTATATACAATGAAAAGCTCTAAGTGGATCTCCAACACACGTTATAATATATTATTGAGATAAAAATAATTGGTACAGTGTGAGATGAGATCTAGTATTGGGAGTTATTATAATAAATTTAAATAATAAAGTTGACTTTTTTTTTATATTTTGAGTTGTAAAGAGCGGAAAGAAATAAATAAAATAACTAAAAATGAACACATGTTATTTTTAGCTGAACCTAAACCCAATATCTTATTCATAATTGAAAACAGAGGTAGGAAGAGAAGTCACATAAATGAATGAAAACAGAGAAATTTATTCTGATAAACACCAGATTCTGATGAACTCTACTCCTTGGAAGCAGCAGCAATGTCAATCACGAAACGGTAGCGAACATCATTCTTGGCAACACGTTCAATGGCTTCGTTGATTCTATCTGCTGTGATCAATTCAATGTCACTCGTTATGTTGTACTTGGCACACACATCCAACATTTCCTGAGTCTCTTTTATTCCTCCTATGATCCCACCTTTTACTGATCTCTTCCCTGTCACAAACCCAACAACGTTTTTCAACTCGAACAACAAAAACTGTAATCAATTGCCAAAATTAAGGTTAAATGTTCTATCAGTTACCCATAATCAATGGAAAAGAAGGCAGTTGCAGGGGCTTGTCGGGTGCTCCGACCAGAAACAAGGTGCCTTTGACTTTCAGCAACTCCAAGATGGATAAGAGAGGGTGCTCTGCAGAAACAGTGTCCAGTATGAAATCAAGGCTTCTCTTTGCTTTCGCTAACTGTTCTGGGTTTGTGCTGATTATGAAATCATCAGCACCCAAACGTTGCTTAGCTTCTTCCTCTTTCGAAGGAGAAGTGCTAATCACAGTAACATGGTGCCCAAATGCCTTCCCGAATTTAACGGCTAAGTGTCCCAGCCCTCCCAAACCAACCACCCCAATCTTTTTCCCCCCCGTCGCCACCAGATCGTGATCTTTCAAAGGACTGAACACTGTTATTCCGGCGCAAAGCAGAGGAGCCGCCGCGTCCATCGGTAGGCTCTCCGGAACGTGTACCACAAACCTTCACATCACATTTTCATCTTCAGTGACAAAACCAAGTTTTATGTATAGACATATGTCGAAACTAATACTACAGGAAATTGTTACAACATTAACACCACATACTGATGCAACACAAATCGACAATAAGACGAAGATATCTATCATTTCTAATATGTAAGACACGAGAACAACAGAGAGAGTGATGAATGAAAGAACCTGTGATCTGCAACAATGAGTTGGGAGTAGCCACCGTAGGTGATGCTGCCATCCCAGAAGATTCCGTTGTACACAAATTCCATCTTCTCACAGTAGTTTTCCTGACCAGTCTCGCAGTGTTCACAATCCAAACATGAAGCTGCCATACACCCTATACCCACTCTGTCTCCTTCCTTGAACCCCTTCACATCGCTTCCTGCCTCAGTCACCACCCCAACGATCTCGTGTCTGCACACAATCAACAAAAAAGACTCTGTTAACTAATCACAACCACAATGAAGTAATCAGTTAACAGTGGAAATTTGTTGCTTACCCTGGCACCACAGGGTACATGGTGATGCCCCATTCATTTTTAGCGTAGTGTAGATCAGTGTGGCAGATCCCACAGTACAAGATCTTTATGGTTACATCGTTGACACCATTCTTCCTGCGTCACACCAACTTCCTTTATGCATCATGATATAGAAGAATGAAGAAATATAGTGAGAAATAGATGTTAGCATTACCTTCTTTTGAAGGTGTAGGGGCTAATCTTGCCGGAAGAATCGTGTGCTGCCCACCCAGATACAGTTACTGTGTGATTCGGTGTTGTTGCAGCCATTTATACAGAAAGAGTGATGGAAAAAAGATAACACTTTCTATTTGGGACTTTGGAAGCAGTGAACTCAACAACAATGGTGGCCAAGAGAGAGTGATGAAGTGAATGCAGGGCAACCACCTTCACATTTTATAGACACAAAAACAGTATAAACTAATAAAATTGCTGTATTAAATATCACCACATGTGCTGTACCTACTTATTTCTCTGAATCTTTATTAATTGATGCTTCCTACTCATGCTCTTAATTTATATTGAATATTTTTATTTATTCTCAATTTTACTTTTTAGACTTACTCTTTCTGATAAAATAAATATTTATATTTAGTTTTTGTTAAAGTATATTTAAGAACCTGAATCCCATTTAAGAGAATAATGTCTTCTTGACTTAAAAACACCACCAACAAAATAAAACATTAATAACTATGGTTTCTATTAATTTTTTCATCATTCAAGTAATACCAATAAAAAAGTCTTAAAATTAATGTAATACAGAAAAAATAAATTAAAATCTTATTTTAACATTCTGCATTCACTTTATCACTAACAATATTATTATTTTAATATTTTTTCATATCAGTTACAAATTTATTTATTTTTATATATTTTTTTAAAACTAGCACACATAATTTTTAAATTGTAAAAATATATTTTTTCTATTTAAAATTAGGATATCATCAAACTCTCAACTCGATTCTTTTTACCGATTAAACTGATACTAATAGCAGATGCAAGTTTTCAATTTAACCTATAAAAGATATTTTGATAGTTGAAGTTTAGAATATATTAATCTTAAAAAAACTAAATTTATATATTATAAGTGTTGTTTAGTGTTCTTAAAATAAAACACTTTTCTTATTCTAAAAGTGTTATCTTTTAAAGAAAATCTTGTTGGTAGTTAAATAAAGTCCTGAAAAAAGAGTGAAGGATAGTTTGACAGCATGAAGAGTGATAAAAATATACTTAATAAATAAATAGATTAATATTTTAATTTAATTTGATTTATTTTTAATTAAAAATATTATTATAATATTATAATGGTTTATCCACTACGTGTATTTTTCTTTTTGAGTATGAACAAAAACTTTTTCTAAAAGCAAAAGAAACGACTTTCACGAAAAACCCAGGAAACAAAAGTAAAATTGACAACGTTGGTTGTTGTTAGCAAACACTAGCACTACATATTTTTATATCATAGAAGACCTGACTCAGAGTTCTTAGTTGACTGATAAGTGGACAGAAAGTACCCAGAAACTGTTAAATGGTGGGAGGAAGAAGATAAAATGCTCAGTCTATGAACCTAATAAAATAGTTATAATATATATTTACATAAAAAATTAACCTTTTCTCATTAAATATTATATGGAATAATAGTTTACCCCGGTCTATACGATAGGTGAAAGTTTGTATATCTGGTCGATCGACCGACACAACCAAATTCATTATACTTAACAGAAAACTAATGAAATTAAACAATAATCAAGTATTAGGTAATATACTTTTTAATCATGATCTAAAATATTAATTAATCCAAATTAAAAAAAGCTTATGAAAATAATATAAATAATTACAGATTTTAAGGATAAGGTACGTCGTTATTCTACACTAATAGCGTCGAACATCAAATACCAATCTCATTTAAACATCAGAGTGTCTTTTATCATTCAAGTTTGAAATTTACGAGAAGAAAGATAATCATTCTTAGTTTAAATCTCATTTGATATCAAATAATTTAGAAATTAGTTTACTGTAATTGAAATTAAAATAGTAAAAATGAAATAAACATTTTAATTCTGTTTCTAAAAAAGACAAATATCTTTGTGGTCCTTTCAGCACTGATGGCATGGCAACAAATGTATGGTTGGTGGTGGTGATAGTTACCGTTGAACATATAATGTAACTATTCATAAAAGTAAGAGCAACAAAATAGAAGATTAGGGTATATAAAACCTCCAATAAGAAACAACCATGCTCATCCAAATCAAAAAACCACAACATTCTTCCAACTACCCAAATTCAATTGAGTCAATTCCACACGTTCAAAGCAAAAACTGATTTTATAAATTATATCTTTATTCAAATTTTATTATTATTTAAATTTAGAGTTATCTAAGAATCATAACCTATATATAAGTTATAATAGATTCAATTTATATTTATTTATTTTATTATTGATAAAAAAAATACAAAAAAGTTTGTTTTAAGAAGCCAATTTTGTTAGTATTTACTGATAATAATATTACTTAGTTCGTAACAACTATTTTATATATATGTATAAGGTATATTAGTTCACAGTTCAAATATTTTTTAATTAAATACGTATCGTAATCTAATAATCTAATTCAGTTTTGATATAGGTTACTGAAAGGTTAAACGAGGGAAGATTAATATATAATTCTTCGCCTTTAACTAATATTCTATTGACAATATCTTTGATCTTATTCTTTTTAAGCTAACTAGATATTGCATTGCACATGCATAAATTTATAGGGTATATTTGACTTTTTTTTTCACACCATACGTCATATTTAACTTATATATAGTTACTGTATTTATTATCTATTAATAATACCATTAATAGTTTTTTTCCTTTTTTATCTGTATAGTTTTAAAAAAAGATTATTAGAATATTTTAAAAAATAAACAATAGATTTTTTATTTAATATCTTAAAATTTAACTTGTATTTACTTATATCATGTGACATTATTACTCTTTCTTAAAAAAATGGTTCAATATTGAAATTTTGGTGATGTCATTTTATGTATAAAACAAGTTATGTTGTAAAAGGAAATATTTATTTTATATGCATTGAAGTTCCCAATTGCATTGATCATTATTTATAATAATAAATAATATGAATGAATAATATTATTAAAAATATATTTATTAGTTATATCTAACAAATATCTCATTTAATACCAAACTTATTTTTTTAATGTTGTTAATATACTCATAAGTGATATAATTTTGACAAAATCATGATTACATTGACTGAATGATAAACACACATATGAAACCATGTAAGAATTTTTTTACCTATGTGAGCATGTTGATCACACACAATGTTCATAGATTTAAGAGTTCCTAATTTTTACCTCCTAAAAACTTTGTACACTTTTCCACAACCACATAGATTATCCTGAAAATTTGAACCTCTTTCCACAACCACACACTTGGTGGTTTTGACAATTGATAACCTATCTATTTGTTGCTGTTTGGTTTTTCTCTTTGAAACTTAGTTTTTTCTGTTTGGACCTTTTTCATGCCTATGTGTTTTTTTGAGTTTATAAGATGAAGCACAAATTTGATGGGTGGGTGTAAGAATATAAGGTTCCACTTATTGCAAAAGCATGTACACAACTCAAAGAGTTGGAAGATACCTTTGCTCTCACTTTACACCTATTGTTAGCTCTTGTTCCTACAAATAAATGGATTCTCAAGTAATTTGAAATTAACAGACATGTAGTTCTAGATGAAAATGTATACATGAAGTTTATAACTGGTGTTTTATTAATGACAAGAATATGTTTATGAGTTTGCAGAAATTTGGACGTTAGTGGTGTACTTATTTTCACATAATTTTAATTATTCTTTTGCTGATCATTCACTCTTCTTAAAACATGTGGACACATTAAGGATTGTTCTTTTTGTTTATGTGGATGATATTGTAGTTATTTGAAACAATCATTAGAAAATTCATCCCATAACATCTCTACCCACACTTATGAATTAAGAAATTAGGTGATCTTAACTATTTTTCGGACTTGAAGTTGCTTGAAATAAAACTGGAATCCACTATAGCAAAAGGAAATAAAGACCTTACTCGAGAGACTAATATGTTGGCTTGTGCTCCTATGGAACATCTACACATTTTTTAGTTGAAAAAGATTCTAAACTTAATGAGGAAGACTCGTCTTTTTACATAAGACTCATTAGACATCTCACAAATCTTATTGTGATATCATGGACCGAGTCTGATTATGATACCGATAAATTAGATGTCGATAATGGAGTTGTAGTCTCTAATGCTTCGACATGAGACTAGGGAACTTATAGTATCATAGGTTGGATTCAACTTGTTAAATTATTGAGTATAAAAAATTGACCCATTTTGTAACATAAATAAGTTACTTTAATTCTATTTAAAAAAAAAATTGCGGAGAGGTCATGCCTTTTATTCTTAAAACAAAATCATCTTTTGAAATACCATGTGAAATGATGTTTCATCTGTTTTATAATATTTCCAAATTCAATCCATTGCTGTTTTCTTAAAAGGAGTATCCCTTTCAATGGTGAAAAAACACAACTCTTTATAAGCTTTTGTGTGTGTGACTTGCATATGTAACATTCCACTTCACACAATGGGATAATTGTGAAATGGACTTTGAATTATATAAAAACCTATGAATAAAGTATTTATTTTTTACCTTTCCCTTAATTTCTACTGCAGGGAAAGAATAATACACTATTTATTTCCTCAAATAATTTTTACGTATTGATTAAAAAGATATTATAGATTCCAACTTACCATAATAAACAATATTGTCTCATTCCCTAAAAAAAATGATTTTCTTTTTTATTATGCAATTCGGAAGAATCTATATATCTCCACGTTTTCTTTCAATTATAAGATAACGAATTTTTCTCCAAAATACACTCTTTCTTAATTATTATTTTTTAATATTTTATTTTATATATTTAAAGAGAAATAAATAAAAAATATATCATTCTCTATCAATTTAGCTTTCCTAAGATTCTGTTAATTTTTAAAAATCTGTTTACCGTCCCTATATTAGATTCTCGCTACCTTATCAACGAGAACGTTTTTATTTTTTATTTTTTAATCTGTTATTTGCAATTTTTCAAATTCTAACTTAAATTTAATATTTTATAAAATGAATT
This sequence comes from Phaseolus vulgaris, assembly GCF_051622355.1. Classification (NCBI taxonomy): domain Eukaryota; kingdom Viridiplantae; phylum Streptophyta; class Magnoliopsida; order Fabales; family Fabaceae; genus Phaseolus; species Phaseolus vulgaris. The sequence goes on from NC_143498.1 coordinate 1,510,351, forward strand.
ATCAGTCGATAACAATAATATTGTATCAAAATATAATCTATTCACAGAAATCTAAAATATATTATTGTTACGAAAAATATGTACTTCAAATCTAAATCCTGATACAGTTTATATATTTATAAAGATTTTATTATATTTTTTTGTTATGAATCTAAGTTTATCTAATGGTTATTTTGATATAAGATAGAATGCATATTGAGGAGATGAATTTAGCAATATAAAAGGAAAGGGAAAAGAATACGAAGGAAGAAGTTGTTGTTGTTGTTTATGCTCTGAGAGAGAGAGAAAGGGTTCTTGTTCAACTAAGATCCGTTTCCCATCTCATTGAATCCAGAAAAACCCTAACTCATATTTAATTTCAGTTTCATCAATTTCACCCTTTTCCTTTTCACTATTGTAATTATCGAATTGCTTTGTTTTTTCACTTCTTCACTCATCAATCTTTTTTTCAGTCTCAGAATACAAACACACAACACACAAAAAAACTACAAACCCTAATCATCAATGGTTACCACTGCCAAATCTTCCAACCACCACTCCTCCTCTACTCCTCCCTCCCCCCTCCACCCTTCCGATCCCAACTTCCCGCCAAAAAACCTTCCCTCGCCCTGGGCTCAAGTCGTTCGCGGTGGCGACCCCGAATCGCCGCCTGCTATTCACCAATCGCCGCCCTCGACGTCATCCTCCTCCTCGTCACTCATTGCCGACCACCCCCCGTCCTCCGACTGTTCTCCCAAGGTCATTCCGGCGTCGCCGCCGCTCGACAATTCTAACACGGTTGGTGTTGCAGATAGCTCTGATGGCGCTGAGGACAATGCTGATCGTTCTAAGAAACCCGTTTGGAATAAGCCCTCAAACGGCGTCGTCGTGGAGACTGGGCCTGTAATGGGCGCTGAATCGTGGCCCTCTCTGTCTGCTGCATCTACCAAAGCTTCTGCTAAATTGCCAGCTGAATCGTCGTCCAAGACCGTTGCTGATGGATCACTCTCCACTTCTCAGGTTTGGTTCAAATACATTATGCCCTAGTTCTCTGCTTAGTTTTTTCCCTTTTTTTTTAATTTATAATTCTGTTTAGTTTGGTTCGAATACCGTGCGTTGTAATTCTGTTTAGTTTTTTTCTGTTTGAAAATTATGAAAATATAACTAGAATAATGCCCAAGTATAGAATTTTGTCAATGTATAATGTTTCCAATTTACATGAATCTATGGCAAAAAATCCTATATATATTTTGGATGTCTCAAAAAGAGTATGTATGTCTTGTTAAGAAGGATTTAAAATCGATGTCAAGAATGGTAAATGGTGGGTACTGGGTATTATTACTTGGTGTGACCCTTTTTGTTATGTTGTAGGGGCAAATGACTTCTCAGTCTTCTCAGAAACCAGCTACTGTTACTAATGCAAAACCTAATCCTGCAACAAATTATAATGTGCCTGGTAGACAAAGACCGATGAAGCGGGTAGGTGGTAGTGGCATTGTGTCTGGTCCTTCTCAGAGCAACTTCTCCAATCCTCCTCCACCACCGCCACCACCACCTTTTCCTGTATACCAGCTCCCACCAGTTAGTTATGGTATGGTACCTGTGGTACCTGAGCCTGCTCCAAGAGATCATTACCGTAATAGTAACTGGGATCATAGACCAATGGTGGGGGGCTTTGTGCCTGGGATGAATGAATATCGTGGTTCATCTCACAGGAGTTATCTTGGGCCTCATCCACGAGGAGATGGTTCCTATCATAATAGTTACGGTAGCAGGCATGATCATGATCGTCGAAATTATGGGAATACCAGAGACACTTTTGTACATCAGCCGAGGATGCCTCCTAGAGGATTACTGAGGCAACCACCTCCTAACTCTGCTGCTTTTGTGGGCCATCAACCCATTGGCCCATTTGCTAACCCCATGGGTTTTTCTGGTTCGTTTTTCTTCTTTGTATCAATTGTCTCGGTTTAAAATAAAAAACAAACTAATGTTTTTCTTCTTTTTCCATTTTAGAGTTTTATTACTATCAGCCAGTGGCAATGGAGCAGTTTACTGGTATGCCTTACTTCACGCCCAGCCCTCCTCCCACAACACTCTTTTCTGCTGCTGAATCTCCTCTCTCCAATATGATAGTCCGCCAAATTGACTATTACTTTAGGTAAACTTGATCCATTGTTTATTATTTAGACTGTTAATAAATCTTCATTCATTCTCAATTTGTTTTTTTGCAGTGATGCTAATTTAGTGAGAGATGAGTTTTTAAGGTCTAAAATGGATGAACAGGGTTGGGTTCCTGTTACTTTGATAGCAGACTTCCCTCGAGTAAGTTTTTTTGCTCGGTTAAAAAATACAGCCTGCATCTTTTGTGTAGAGACTTTTAATGTTATACTCCTTGGTTGTATAATTTAGTAATTCACTAAATCTTTGACTTACGGTAGCAATTCTGTAGCAGTTTTTTCTTTTCTTAAGATGATTGTGATTGAGGATTTTCCTTACACAATTTATTTGGAATCAATGTTTTGGTAGATTTTTGCTTATATATGACTACTTTGACTATGTCTCTTGCTAGGGAAGATGGATTTTTCTCTTTGTAGTTGATTATTTTACATATTCTGTCTGTCTGGAACTAATGCTGTTCCAGGTGACCAGTAGAAATGAGAAAGTTGGACCTTTTTTTGTCTGATGATATAAATTTCAACTTACTCTTGTGTGTCCTTGACACATAAGTTTGATATTTGTTGTTTGTGACTATTTCAAATATTGCTCTGCTTCTGATTTAAATTTTTAATTTCTTGTTGGGTTGAAATTTCTGAGTTGAATAACAGTTTGGTACTGTATGGTGCATTGAACTGTTTAGGATGACCATGTGCTTTTGTGAGCTTTTGATGTCAGTTTGCTCTTCATCCATTTTAGCTTTTTGGATTAGTGTATTTTGTGTTATATCTTTTTTCTCCATATGCTTCCACAATTTGGTATACCCTTTGCCTTGATATCTCCATGTTGAATATCTGTATTTCTGCCAGTATGGATGGTTTACTCCCTGAACGAACCTGGACTAGTGTCTAGGTGCTTGAGTGAGGTTTAGATATGTTATTTGTTCTGCACCTTATAGTTTGACATCTATGTGCTACGGGATGCATGATAAATATAATTTTTTGTTATTGACATCCTACTTTAAACATGTAACAGGACAAACATAGTCTACCAAGGGATGCATGATAAATATAATTTTTTGTTTTTGAATTTGACCATTTTCCAAATGAAATTATTTAATTATTATGACATGCTACCAAGGGTGACAAGTGATGAAATTGGATTTTCTGAAAAGTCTCCTATCTAGTGTTCTATTCTATTCGTCTTCCTATTTTGTAACTTTGAATCTGATGTATAAGACATTGATCAACTACAAAATATAATTGATTAATACTTTCCAATATTAATCATTATTGATTTTTTTACTTGAACTTGTTTGTTTTTCTGCGCTCAATATATTTTATAAGGATTTTAGAGAGCAAGGTTGTGGAATGTGATTACAAACATATTGTTCTGCACATTACCCAGGTTTGAGTGTAGTCCAGAGAATAATGGAATGGAATGTTATTCATCGAGTAACCATTCTCTTGTTTGAGAAATTCTTTAAAGAAAATAAAGACAATGAAAGATTATGTAACATTTCAACTGTCTTTTATTAATCTTCATAAGTACTTAGCACTTTAAGTTTGTTTTGGCTCTATCTACCGAATTTTTGCAGGTTAAAAGTCTTACAACTAATGTTCAGTTGATACTGGATTCTATGAGAACTTCCACAATAGTGGAAGTGCTGGTAAGTTCTCATGTAATAGTACTTTTTTACGTGTCACTACTTGATTTAAGTAATTTGCACTTATATATAGTTTGTTAAGAGTTTGGAATTTATTTTCTTCAAACTGCAGGGTGACAAGTTGAGAAGACATAGTGAGTGGATGAAATGGGTGCCCTCTACTAAAAGACGGTCTGGATCTACTTCTACTTCGCCGTCTCCCCGTGGATCAAGATCCAATAACTTGACAGTTAATTTTCAAGCTATAACTATGGAAGAAACTGCAGAGCCACGTAGTCTGCATCAACTCACCAATGGTGGTGCTACCGGAAGTAGCACTTAAACTGTATTTAAATAATCTACTCAAACCAGATTTCTTAACCTTTTTGGGGTCCAATATTGAAGCCTTGTGGTCTTAGGTTGTTTTTTGGAGGTGATGGGAATAGAGACTGTGATAGTTGATTCTTTCAGCAGTCTCGATTTTGATAGTGGTTTTGAGTGAAGTAGTGGAAGGAAATAAGAGTTATTCACCATTGTTATGGTAAAGAAAAAAAAAAAGAGAAAAAACTAATTAGAAAAAAAACCTTAAAATTTTTTATTGAGGCTGATTTAACGAGATTATTGATTTGTATAGCTGATATTTGTTTTGATGAATATTTCCTATTTTTTTAATGATTTATGGTAGAAAGTGTAAATAATGTCCGTTCTTTATAGTGTTGAGTTTTAATTTTATTCTGATTTATGTGCTATCATATTGTCACTATTAGTTTGTTTTTAATTACTCTGTTTTTTTTAATAATTCTTATGATAGGGTCTCATAGTATGATCTTCCATTTTACTTAGATATTCATGTAGTTAAATTGTAATACATTTGGTTTTTTCAAACTCAGGAATTTCCATAATTTAAATGTGTTTTTTAATATAATTGTAATAACTGGTATTTCAAGTGAAGATATTAATTGAATAATTAGTTTTTTTTTTCATTAAAGATGTTTTAATATATTTTGATTTCAACCTTCTGTTGAAAATTGAGTTAAATCGTGAGTATATGTAACGCGAAGAGGAAAGCATTCTACAAAAATTTACTGATGCCATTTTTTTCTATAATTTTTAATATATGAAGAGAATATTTATAAGATAAATTTTCAAAAAAATAAAATTTTATTTCAAAAAGTTAGTAACTATATTGTCTTAGATTTTATTGTGCACATAATACATATGAAGATAAAACGAATCCATATTTTTATCTAAGCATGACAAAACGAATCATAAACCAAGTCTTATTCATATAATAAATGTGACATTGATCTAAATTTTCAATTACAAGTTATAAAATATATAAAACAAATGAATCAAATAATTTTTTATTCACTAAAAAAAATCCTAGTTGTTGATTAATTATTTATATATGATAAATAATTTTTAATATTTTAATTAAAATTATAGCTAATATAGTAATAATTGATTACGATTGATGAACAATAATTATGCTTAAATAATTGATTTTACTTCCATTTTTTTAGTTTATAGCTTATAGTATGTTTAGTATCTTCTACAATTGTGTTTGTGTTTTATTATTCTGTTTTCATATCTTTCCTTGTAAATCAGAAGAAAGTCAAAGTCCAATATTTTCAATTCATATCCCACATTTTTGCGTATCCTTAACATTAATCATATAGAAGCAATATTTATACATTTATTATGACAATATTAAAAAGTATTTTTTTTCTATATATTAGAAAGTAATTAATATTATATACTTGACTATGATAATGTAGTTCTAAGTTTAAAATATAAATGGATAAAATTATGTAAATTATATGTATTTTCTTTAACTTTTTAATATATATATATATATATATATATTTTCAATAGATTGAGTTAGTCCATCAACTTGTTAAAGCACTAATCAAATCAATTTTCACAACCTAATGTACATTGTCCACCTACATGTCAGATTAAATGCATATAATTATCTGTTTATAATTATAATTATTGATTATTTATATTAATTTGTGTGCATATATTAATCTAATTAAAATATACATTCAAACCAAATTATAATCATGACATGCAATGCTATAATTGCTACAATTAATTATTGCCAAAATCATTTTGAATTAATGATTATATATAATTTACTCTCTATATTTAAAAATAATAATTTTATTTAATTATGTGGTTTATATAAAGAAACTATGCCTAAAAGTTATACATTTAGTAAATCTATATTTTAAATGCTAAAATTAATAAATAAAATAATTAATATCAATATAAATTATTTATTTATAAACACCGTATTAATAATATTATGTTATATTAATATCTATGAAATAATAATATTAATGTAACAAATGTTTAATTATTTGTTAAATATAATCAAGTTCATTAAATTTTATTTGATGAAATGATTACAGTAAAATTTATTTATATATTATTAAATTTATTTTTTTGATCAATTGTTATATATAATATGTTAAAGTCTTATTTATAATTATAAATAAATATAGATAGATGGTCAAATTTTGCCTAAAATATAAAAAAAATCCTTTTAAAAAGGTTATCTTAGAAACCTGATTTGAGTTTGAGTCAAACACGCGTATAAAAAGATTGCTACATAATAAAACAACAATTAATAATTTTAAAAATATTTTTCTCATTTAAAATAATTAAAACTTTAAAACAAGATTGCATTACTTATTTAATATATGTATTTTACTTTATTTTGATAAAGAATAAATGTTCTTAATTATTAATATATTTTAAGGAAAATTAAATCATAGAAAGACATTCAATTTCATTTTACTGAGATCAGGTTTAGGATTGGTGCATCCTCACAAATACATATAAGAAAAAAAAAACCTTGTTGTATTATATAATAATTTCCATAATTAATAACACTTGAGACTTGATAAAAGCTGATTATTGCAACAAAGCTACACTGTTGAGACTTGATAAACACTGAACACATGAAGCTTGTGTTTCTCCATTTGAGAGAAAGGGTAATTAATTTGAGAGAGAAGTATTAACAGAAGAAGAAGCAAAAAAGCTTGGATCATTGTTCCTTTGTGTCTGAATAACAGAAGAGACCACAAGCTGATAAGCTCTCTCACTTGGATGAGCAAAATCCCAGAAAATGAAAGTTCTAGGATCTAGACACACACTCAGAAGGTTACACACCCCTGAATTTCCATATGCACCTGTTCCACAACACGCTTCACCAGCATCTATAAACCCTGAAATCATCACAATGTAAACCACTATATTAACAACTTGATTCCGGTGTTAATACCTATGAGCCTCATACACTTCTCTTAAATGATATATCCGACAAACACATGTTTTGGACACGACACTCGTACGACACTTGTAGGACACGACACTTATATGACACGTATCAGTGAAGTGTCAAATTCAAAAAATATTTATTGGATTTCTGACAATTCTAGTACAGTTCAAACACAATTTTAAAAAGAAAAAATACATTAATTGTCTAAAAATGTCCATGTCCGTGTCAGTGTCCATGTAATATTTTAGAGTTTATACGTATCTCCCTGTCCGTGTTGTGTTAATATTTGTCTGAGTGTCTATGCTAAGTAGGTAAATACATAAACTAATCTTGAATGAGTGAATGAAGTTGTATAGAAAATAACCTGATGCCTGTGGATTATTTATAAGACTAAGAAAAGGATTATAGACATCGATGAATCTAATGTCATAATTTGGAAAGCTGGCTCTGATGGAATCAACTGCTGATGATAACTGGGCATTGAAAGTCTGTGCTTCCATATTCACAATTTGTGCACAAAATCTGAATGGCCCCCCAGCTGCAGCTCTTCCTCCAGGTAAGCATCCCAGTGGCAATGTACTTAACACCCACACTTTTCGTACTCCAAGATCATAAATACTCTTCAACAAGTTCATAAATTTTTTTATCAGTAGTAAGAAAGAATAAATAAATATGAACCACTTTGTTTGAGTCACAAAACAATCTTCAAGTTCATAAACATATGATGATAACATAGAAAATGAATAGAAGGAGGAGGTGGCAATGGAACCTTGAAGAAGTTTGAAGCTGTGGAAATTAGAGTGGAGACATATAAAGGGAAAGGACGTGTAGTGGCAAGAAGGTTAGAATAGGTGATGGCAATGTCGTTGTTGCCAGCAGAAACGAGGAAGAGGCTGTTGGATATGATTTCACTCGCACGTTGTTGTCCCACAAGTGCTGTCAGCTTTCCTATGTATTCTTTGAACATTCTCAGCTGAGTTGGCTGTGACAGAACTCCCTGATCTCACACAAAACAAACACCATTCACTCACATAAATTATCATTTCAAAATCTCATTCATGCATTCAGGCAATTGCTTATGATGAGAGATATGAAGAAATTAACTAATAATGTTCTTCCAAAGATAATATATGTCTTATTCAGAGGGTTAGTGGAGAATAAAATCAGTGCTGGATTAAGGAGTTTTTCATCTAAAATGCAGTGAAAGTGTAGTTGATGTTATACCTGTATTTGAGAAGTGAGATCATCAATGCCAGAACCACCAGAAGCAAAGGAAACCCCAGTTATGAAGTCTTGAGAGTTCAAGTTGCTGCTAAGATATGCTGGCACCGTTTCTTTTACTCCCAGTGCCGATGCTGCATATACAATATTCAGTTTATATAATAAACCATTTTGGATCTCTTATATCTTATTAACATAGACACTCTGAAAAAGGATACAATACGGATATGGAAATAAGTATAATCTTTGTAGGAGACAGAGTCACATGTCTATATATATATATAACTATGAGTTATATAAATTGACAATTAATAAAAATTTATATGTGTATAAATATGTTTCAGTTTTTTTTATAGAAGAAAAGTGTTTCTTATTATTGGTTCAAAAAGAATTTATTCTTTATTTTTATAATCATAATAGAAAATTAATGTATTTTTTTTTTAAATTATGTTAGACTATCCTAGAATTGTTAGAAATTCAATAAATATTTTTTGAATTGGACTCTTTACCAATACATACCTTATGAGTATCAGCGTCCGATACGTGTATCCAACACGCACACACCATTTAAAAGACGTGTCCGAGTTTCGTATGTTATACTCCAACAGTAAAAAAAGCAAAAATCATGCATGCTGATATAAATCTTATTATTTACCTATCAAATCTGTGGGATTTTTTCCATTGCCAAATCTTCCTGTAGGTATTCCTCCAGGGAAATCCCTTCCATAGGGAGGATAATTGTACTTACTAAAAGTTTGAAGATTGTTATTGTTTCCAGTATCAAGAATTGAGTCTCCAAATGAAAACAATGCTGGAATTGATGCATTAACAGCTACTGCTCTCACAGCAAACAAAACCAACACAATTGTCACTGCTCTCTCCACAATTTGTTCCATTTTACTTTCTCAATGGTTTTCTTGCAGGCTTCTGTGGTATTTATAGATAGTTATGTTGCAAGAATGTACATGCCCAAGTATTCCATATATATCCCATTTAATACAAATTCAACAAATTACATCATGTCAATGTATATTAATAAATAAATAAGGATATAATTTAAATGTTAGGACACAATTTGATGCAATTCACCATGAAAATTTAATATTTAATAAATAAATAGACATATACATTTTAAACATTTAAGCCATGATTTTAATTATAGAATTTATGTTCTACTGTTTTTTGCTAAATAGTGGAATGATACTAAGAACATGGCCACAAGGAATTGAATAGTGTTTTTTTAAATATAAAATTCATTTTTTCTTATGATAAAATAACTTTTGAAAAAAAAAAGTATGGATTTTATCTTTTGAGACTTTGTAGTTCTTTTAACAAGCCAGTTGTACAATAACATTTGCAAGTCTTCTTCTACAAGTTATGTTTTTTTTTTCTTAATTTTTTTTTAATTTTATGTCTCTTTATGAGCAATTGATTTTTCTTAATTAAAAGTTAGGATAAGTCTAATTTGGATTGTTTCAAATTATACACTTTTTATGAGTAAAACTTTTCATCTTTAAATAAATGATGGAGTTTATTAATGGTCTGTATATTCTTGTCATTCAAAAGAAATAATCTCAATAAATTAAATCTAATACCAATTAAAATAAATATTAACTTTAAAAGGAGGGAATAATTTTGGATAAAGATTTAAAATTGGTCTTGAAAATATTTTCATGAATAAAGTCATTACATGTTAATAATTTTTTTTATTAATAATAAGAATTAATTTATATATTAATATTTTTTTTGATTTCTAAATTAGACTCTAATTTAATGAATAAAATAACTAATTATTTTAATTTCTAAAATTAAATTTTTAATTTAATAATTTTCTTCAAAAAGACTTATTTTTTCTTTCTAAGTCTTCTACGAAAACTAGCTATATTTAAGCAATTTAAAACTTTAGAATGAAAGTTTGTTATCAACACCCAATTCCCGTCCGAATAATTAAAACACATTAAATAAAATAAAGAGAAATTGATTTAGACAAAATCACCACAAATAATAAAATTTAAAAAGATAAATTGAGAGTAGAAAATATTTTTTTTAATTTAATTTAATGAAATGTTCTACTTGAAATACATTAAATAAAATGTTCTACTTTTTTTACTTTTGAAAATAAAATATAAATATAATAAGATGTAATTTAAATAATTCTCGATGATAAATAAAAACATTGAAAAAAATATAATAAACACTAAAAGTAAAAATTTAAATTAGAAGGGATTGAATTGAAAAATGAAAAACATGTCATGATAAAAATAAGTTGTTTTAAAATATTACATAAAATATAGTAGTTTATTTTATTTTAAATATATATATTAAAAAATATAATATAACACAATTTAAAATATAGAAAATTTTATTTTAAAAAATGATTTGTTAATAAAATATATAAAAATTATGCAACCACGAAACTAAAATATATTAAAAAAAGACATTAAAACAGAAAAATAACTATATTTTAAGTTTGTTTTTATTTATTAATAAAAATCTCTCATCATTCTGGCAGACTCTCCCCTAACATGTTAGTGTAAGTGTGAGAGAATACTGAATCATAACAGATGCACAAACTTTCTTCTTATTCAATTTTTTTTTATCAACTATAAATAATATATATCACTTTAATGATAATTTAATTGATATAAATAAAAATAAAAACAATTTAACAATACAACACTTCCCAAACAACTATTTAAAAAATAACTGTCAAATACAACTATCGACAACAAGCTAAAGAAAAAAAAAAACAGATTGAATTTTGAAATTAAATAGAGGAGATCATTTATAAGGATTTTGAGTTAATAAGTTATTTTTGCTTTTTTAGTGTTGAGTATAATAAAATTCTAAACATAATACGCATAAAAAGTTTAATAGTTAATTTTGTATATTAAAATACTAATCTTTATTAATTTCATTCTTCATTAATAATAAAAATTAAATTTTAAGTTTAACTGAATATTATAAAGGTGAAGTGTAGATAATTATTTTAAGTTTAGATGTTTTATCTTTTTTGTATACTTGAATTGAAGAGATCAATGATAAAGATACTTTTATACCTAATCAAATATTTTTTTAATACGGTATAACACTTGACTTATACACCGTATATACATGCAATCTTTTAAATATTTTTATTTGAAGCGTACCATATGCAACAGAATGAGAATTCTCTAAATTATCCATCAAAATATAATTTATTTACAGAAATATAAATCTAAATCCTAATACAGTTTATATATTTATAAATACGTATTATTATTTTTAACAGATAAAGAAATAAAATATTTATCTTATGTAATACACATCTTATAACAGTAATTAACAAATAAAAGGTATTAATTCATGAAATCAGGAATCAGGTGCACTAAGATTCACTGTAACAATATGAATGTAAGGTGATCTTATGGTTATTTTGATATAAGATAGAATGATAGTTTGAAACAGAGGAGGAGATGAATTTAGCAATATAAAAGGAAAGGGAAAAGAATACGAAGGAAGAAGTTGTTGTTGTTGTTTATGCTCTGAGAGAGAGAGAAAGGGTTCTTGTTCAACTAAGATCCGTTTCCCATCTCATTGAATCCAGAAAAACCCTAACTCATATTTAATTTCAGTTTCATCAATTTCACCCTTTTCCTTTTCACTATTGTAATTATCGAATTGCTTTGTTTTTTCACTTCTTCACTCATCAATCTTTTTTTCAGTCTCAGAATACAAACACACAACACACAAAAAAACTACAAACCCTAATCATCAATGGTTACCACTGCCAAATCTTCCAACCACCACTCCTCCTCTACTCCTCCCTCCCCCCTCCACCCTTCCGATCCCAACTTCCCGCCAAAAAACCTTCCCTCGCCCTGGGCTCAAGTCGTTCGCGGTGGCGACCCCGAATCGCCGCCTGCTATTCACCAATCGCCGCCCTCGACGTCATCCTCCTCCTCGTCACTCATTGCCGACCACCCCCCGTCCTCCGACTGTTCTCCCAAGGTCATTCCGGCGTCGCCGCCGCTCGACAATTCTAACACGGTTGGTGTTGCAGATAGCTCTGATGGCGCTGAGGACAATGCTGATCGTTCTAAGAAACCCGTTTGGAATAAGCCCTCAAACGGCGTCGTCGTGGAGACTGGGCCTGTAATGGGCGCCGAATCGTGGCCCGCTCTGTCTGCTGCATCTACCAAAGCTTCTGTTAAATTGCCAGCTGAATCGTCGTCCAAGACCGTTGCTGATGGATCACTCTCCACTTCTCAGGTTTGGTTCATATACATCATGCCCTAGTTCTCTGCTTAGTGCTGTTTTTTTTTTCTTGCACTGTAAATTCTGTATAGTTTTTTTTTTTAAATTATGAAAATATAGCAATAATATCCCCAAGTATAGAATTATGTCTATGGATATTGCTTCCTATTTGCAAGAGTCTATGACAACGAACCCTTATATATTGTTATGTATGTATAGAAGAGAGCATGTCTTGGTAAGGAAGAATTTAAAATCAATATTCATAATGGTAAATGGTGGGTGCTGGGTATTGTCTGTTGGCTGACCTTCTTGTTATGTATGTTGTAGGGGCCAGTGAATTCACAGTCTCCTCAGAAACAAGCTACTACTACTAATGCAAAACCTAATTCTGCAACAAATTATAATGTGCCTGGCAGACAAAGATCGATGAAGCGGGTAGGTGGTAGTGGCATTGTGTCTGGTCCTTCCCAGGGCAACTTCTCCAATCCTCCTCCACCACCGCCACCACCACCACCTTTTCCTGTTTACCATATCCCACCAGTTAGCTATGGTATGGTACCGTTTGTACCTGAGCCTGCTCCAAGAGATCATTACCGGAACAGTAACTGGGATCATAGACCAATGATGGGGGCTTTTGTGCCTGGGATGAATGAATATCGTGGTTCCTCTCACAGGGGTTATTTTGGGCCTCATCCACGAGGAGATGGTTCCTCTTCCTATCGTAATACTTACGGTAGCAGGCATGATCAAGATCGCCGAAATTACGGGAATACCAGAGACACTTTTGTACCTCAACCAAGGATGCCTCCTAGAGGATTACTGAGGCACCCACCTCCTAACTCTGCTGCTTTTGTGGGCCATCAACCCATTGGACCATTTGCTAACCCCATGGGTTTTTCTGGTTCGTTTTTCTTCTTTGTATCAATTGTCTTGGTTTAAAATAAAAAACAAACTAATGTTTTTCTTCTTTTTCCATTTTAGAGTTTTATTACTATCAGCCAGTAACAATGGAACAGTTTACGGGTATGCCTTACTTCACGCCCAGCCCTCCTCCTACAATCTTTCCTGCTGCTGAATCTCCTCTCTCCAATAAGATAGTCCGCCAAATTGAATATTACTTTAGGTAAATTTGATATGTTAATTATTTAGACAGTTAAGAAATATTCATTCATTCTCGATTTGTTTTTTGCAGTGACGCTAATTTAGTGAGGGATGAGTTTTTAAGGTCTAAAATGGATGAACAGGGTTGGGTTCCTGTTACTTTGATTGCAGACTTCCCTCGGGTAAGTTATTTGTGCTCGGTTAAAAAATACTTCCTGCATCTTTTATGTGATCCTTTTAATGTTGTACTTCTTGGTTATAATTTAGTAAATCACTAAGTCTATGACTTGAGGTAATTCTGTAGCAGTTTTATTCTTGTTTTCTTAAGATTTTTGCGGTTGAGGATTTTCCTTACACAATTTATTTGGCATCAATGTTTTGGGACACTTTTGCTTATATATTACTACATTGACTATATCTCTCTTCAGGAAAGATTAATTTTTCTCTTTGAAGTTGATTATGTTATATATTCTGTCTGTATGAAAGTAATGCTGTTCCAGGTGATCAGTAGAATACGATGCATATGATGGATTGAACTGTTGGGTTGAAATTTCTGAGTTGAATATGGTGCATATGATGGATTGAACTGTTTAGGATGACTATGTGCTTTTGTGAGCTTTAGACCTCAATTTTGCCTTGATATCTCAGTATTAAATATCTGTATTGCTGCCAGTATGGATGGTTGACTCCTTGAGCGAACCTGGACTAGTGGCTAGGTGCTTGAGTGAGGTTTAGATCTGGTATTTGTTCTGGGCCTTATACTTTGAGATTTCTATGCTACGGGATACATGATAAAATGACTTTTTTTTATTGATATCCTACTTTAAACATGCACCAGGACAAACATAGTTCATTGCAATTAGTCTCAATGATGATGGCTGTTGCAACTAGGTGGACAATATTAGTAGACACAAACATGACTAATTTTACGGAATCCAGATGTGATAGTTATTGTATCATCTAGAAAAATAAAGGAAACAATCACATCATCAATATTGTCAGTGATCATGTGTTAGTTTATGATGTCTTATAGAAAGTAAAGGACACACAACATTAATTTTGGAGTTTGGATGTTAAAATAAAAATATGGATTCCTTTTAGGGTGTGACAAATACAATAAGGAGATAAATAAGATCTCAAAGAATGTAAACTTTCTTAGTGATCATCAGTTTGTTTGTAAAATCACACAAACATGAAACAGAGCTTTGATTGTTTATGGTATGATCCAAGTGAACTAACTGATGTTTATTCTTTTAGATCACTTAGTCTTTTTTTAGATTTGACTATTTTCCAAATGAAAATGTTTAATATTTATTATCACCTGATCAGTTGTATGACCTGCTACCATGGGTGACAAGTGATGAAATTGGATTTTCTGAAAAGTCTCCTGTTGTATTCGTCCTCCTACTCTGTAACTTTGAATCTGACGTATAAAATGTTGATCAATTATGAAAGATATTGATCAATACTTTTCATTATTAATTATTGTTGACATCTTCCCTTGAACTTATTTGTTTTTGTGCACTCAATATATTTTATAAGTAGGATATGAGAGTGTGGAATGTGATTAGAGACATATTGAGTGGGGTTGAGAAGAAAATGGAGTGAAATCTTTATTATTTATTGAGTAAAATTTCTGTTATTTGAGATATTCTTCTAAAGAAAGTGAAAGATTATCGTTGAAGATTTCAACTTCATTTATTAATATTCGCAAATACTTAGCACTTCTGCTTTGTTTTTGCTCTATGGACTGTCCTTTCGCAGGTTAGAAGTCTTACAACCAACGTTCAGATGATCTTGGATTCTATGAGAACTTCCACAATAGTGGAAGTGCTGGTAAGTTCTCCTATAATTTTACTGTGTCAATACTTCATTAAGTATTTTGTACTTGCATATATCTTGTTAATTGTTTTGAATTTAATCTATTTTAATTTGTTTTCTTCTAACTGCAGGGTGACAAGTTGAGAAGACATAATGAGTGGATGAAATGGGTGTCCTCTACTAAAACACGGTCTGGATCTACTTCTACTTCATCTTCTCCCCGTGGCCCAAGATACAATAACTTGACAGCTAATTTTCAAGCTATAACCCTGGAAGAAACAACAGTCCTGTAGAACTGCTACAGGAGGTAGCAGCTCAACTGTATTTAAATAATCTACCCAGACCAGATTTATTTTCTTAACCTTTTTGGGGTCCAATATTCAAGCACATGATCTTAGGTTTATTTTTTTGGAGGTGAAGGGAATGGAGACTGTGATAGTTGATTCTTTCAGCAGTCTCGATTTTGATAGTAATTTTGAGTGAAGTAGTGGAAGGAAATAAGAATTATTCACAGTTGTTATGGTAAAGGAGAAAAAAAGAGAAAAAAACTAATTACAAAAAATAACTTCAAAATTTTGATTGAGGCTGATTTAAGTAGGTAATTGGTTTGTATAGCTTATATTTGATTTGTTGAATATTTCCAAATTTTTTTAATGATTTATGGTAGATGGTGTAAATAATGTCTCTTATTTGTAATGTCTTAGTTTTTGTTTTTATTTATTTAGTCTGTTTTTTTATTGGTGCTAAGAGCATTGCAGGTTGAGTTATAAGATTAAGACTTGAGTTTTGTGAGTAATAAAAATCAAAAATATTTTTTTTTGAAATATAAATTTCTTTTAACAATCAAGCTAGAATCTTTTAAGATATTTGTACCATCTGTAATATATAGAGATGTTCTTATTTCATAATTTTCATGTGGTTAAATTGTAATTTACTTTTTCAATGTACTAAGCATTTTCTAAAATTTTAATTTTTTGTTTTGTATTAGTAGACTATGGCAGTAACTGGTATTTCATGTAAAAATAATAATATTTTTATTAAGGATATTATTAACCTATTTTTTATTTTGATTTTAATCTTCTGTTAAAATTAATTTAAATCATTAAAGTTATGTAGGACTAAAGTGTCCATGTAAGACTATGCTCAATTTTTATTATGCAAGAAGATGAAAGCATTTTATATAACTATTGATGTAATTAACTTCTATAATTTATTAATTATTAATATATCTATAATATGAATATAGGTATTTATGAATCTAATATACTTATAAATAAAGTTTTATTTAAAAAGGTTAGTAACTATATTATATTAGATTTTTTTTTTATTTTGCAATAAATTTTTTATTCATCATTCTTAGGATTAAGAAGGTTCATTTCTATGCAAAACAGTTTGAATTTTTTTTGAATTGAATACTCATCATTTTGATTTAAAATTTGTCGCGTTTTGTTCCAAATTTTGTTGAGACTCTTAAATAAAACTTCAACAAAAATTCATTTTGGAAAATTCTTCGCGCTATCCTCTTTTCATATTTTTGAAAATTTTTCATCCTCTTTGCAATTTTTCCAGAGTTCATATTAGGTTGATTTTTTTTTTCAGAGCTCATATTACGTTGAGAAAAACCGAAAAAAAAATACACACAGATACTTCCATATGTTGTTTGCATTCGACTAAGGAGGCACATCAAAAAACAAAACACAAAAAAAAAAGATATGACGAGGAACATCCAGGATGTTCTGTTTTAGAAAAACATGTTTTTCAATTTTGTTTCCTCTCGGTCTGGGACTTGTTACGCCTTATTTCCTGGGTGTTTTGATATGAAATTTTTATCTGACATTCCTTTTTGTGTCTACTCAGTTGTGGCCAAGGTTTGAGCCTCAAATTCGTTCCATAAGCTTTGCAATGAAATTTTTATTCGTCACTGCCAAAGCCGAAAGGAAGGTTCGCCTCTGTGTGTGAAATTGTTTGATTTTTTTACTGACTAAATATTCAACTGTTTGACCTGAAATTTGTCACGTTTTGTCCCAAATTTTGTTGAGACTATTACATAGAATTTCAGCAAAAAATCTTTTCGGGAAAATTTATCAGAAATTTAGGCAACTTCAAAGCTATCCTCTTTTTAGATTTTTAAAATCTGGCCCTAGTTTCTGCAATTTTTCCAGAGCTCATATTACGTTGAACAATTTTGAAAAAATTCACATAGGTACTTTGACATGTTGTTTGCATCCGACTAAGGAGGCACATCCAAAAATAAAATACAAAACAAAAAAGATATGAGGAACATCCAGGTAGTTCTGTTTTGAAAAAACAAGTTTTCTAATTTTTTGTTTCCTCTCGGTTTGGGACTTATTACGCCTTATACCCTGGATGTATTGATCTGAAACTTTACCTGACATTCCTTGTTGTGTCTACTGAGTGGTGGCCAACGTTTAAGTCTCAAATTCGTCCCACAAGTTTTGCAATTCGTTACTGCCAGAGCCGAAATTTGTTGTGTTTTGTCCTAAATTAAGTCAAGATTCTTACGTGGAATTTCAGGAAAAAACTATTTCGGGAGAATTTTTCAGAAATTTTGTGCAAACAAAGGCTATCATCTATCGAAACTTGTGAAATTATGCCCTAATTTCTGCAAATTCATACTAGGTCCGGATGGCGCTGAAAAAAATCACACAAGTACTTTCATATGTTGTTTGCACCCAGGTAAGGAGGCACGTCCATAAACAAATCACAGAAAGAAGATACGGGGTAGAAAATCCAGGACGTTTCGTTTTCGAAAAACCGGTTTTGTTCACTCTTGGTCTGGGACTTATTGCGCCTTACTCCTTGGGCATTTTGGTCTGAAATTTTTACCAGACATTCGTTACTGTGTCTATTGAGTTTTGGCTGAGATTTGAGCCCCAAATTTGTCGCACGAGATTGACAATAAATTTTTTATTCATCACTGTCAGGCCTGAAAGGAAGGTTCTTTTGTGTGCGAAACTGTTTGATTTTTTTCGTGGCTGAATACTCATCCGTTTGACCTGAAATTTGTCGCGTTTTGTCCCAAATTCAGTGAAGATTCTTACGTGGAATTTCAGGAAAAACCTATTTCGGGAGAATTTTTCAGAAATTTTGTGCAAACCAAGGCTATCCTCTACTGAAACTTGTGAAATTTTGTCCTAATTTCTGCAATTTCATCCTGGGCCCGTATTGCGATGAAAAATTTCACACAAGTACTTTCATATGTTGTTTGCAACCAGGTAAGGAGGCACGTCCATAAACAAATCACAGAAAGAAGATACGGGGAAGAAAATCCAGGACGTTTTGTTTTCGGAAAACCGGTTTTATTCACTCTCGGTCTGGGACTTACTGCGCCTTACACCTTGGGTATTTTGGTCTGAAATTTTTACCAGACATTCGTCACTGTGTCTATTGAGTTTTGGCTGAGATTTGAGCCCCAGATTCGTCCCACGAGATTGGCAATAAATTTTTTATTCATCACTATCAGGGCTGAAAGGAAGGTTCGTTTTTGTGTGTGAAACTGTTTGATTTTTTTCGTGGGTGAATACTCATCCGTTAGAGTTGAAATTTGTCGCGTTTTCTCCCAAATTCAGTGGAGATTCTTACGTGGAATTTCAAGAAAAAACTATTTCGGGAGAATTTTTCAGAAATATTGTGCAAAACAAGGCTATCCTCTACAGAAACTTGTGTAATTCTGCCCTAATTTCTGCAATTTCATCCTGGGCCCGTATTGCGATGAAAAAATTCGCACAAGTACTTTCATATGTTGTTTGCAACCAGGTAAGGAAGCACGTCCATAAACAAATCACAAAAGGAAGATACGGAGAAGAAAATCCAGGACGTTTTGTTTTCGGAAAACCGGTTTTGTTCACTCCCAGTCTGGGACTTACTACGCCTTACTCCTTGGGTATTTTGGTATGAAATTTTTACCAGATATTCGTCACTATGTCTATTGAGTTTTGGATGAGATTTAAGCCACAGATTTGTCCCACGAGATTGGCAATAAATTTTTTATTCGTCACTGCCAGGGTTGAAAGGAAGGTTCGTTTGTGTGCGAAACTATTTGATTTTTTTCGTGGCTGAATACTCATCCGTTGACCTGAAATTTGTAGCGTTTTGTCCCAAATTCAACGGAGATTCTTACGTGGAATTTTGGGGAAAAAGTAATTCGGGAGAATTTTTCAGAAATTTTGTGCAAACCAAGGCTATCCTCTACTGAAACTTGTGAAATTTTGTCTTAATTTCTGCAATTTCATCCTGGGCCCGTATTGCGATGAAAAATTTCACACAAGTACTTTCATATGTTGTTTGCAACCAGGTAAGGAGGCACGTCCATAAACAAATCACAGAAAGAAGATACGGGGAAGAAAATCCAAGACGTTTCGTTTTTGGAAAACCGGTTTTGTTCACTCTCGGTCTGGGACTTACTGCGCCTTACTCCTTGGGTATTTTGGTCTGAAATTTTTACCAGACATTCGTCACTGTGTCTATTGAGTTTTGGCTGAGATTTGAGCCCCAGATTCGTCCCACGAGATTGATAATAAAATTTTTATTCATCACTGCCAGGGCTGAAAGGAAGGTTCGTTTGTGTGTGAAACTGTTTGATTTTTTTCGTGGTTCAATACTCATCCGTTTGACCTGAAATTTGTCGCGTTTTGTCCCAAATTCAGTGGAGATTCTTACATGGAATTTTGGGGAAAAAGTAATTCGGGAGAATTTTTAATAAATTTTGTGCTAACCAAGGCTATCCTCTACCGAAACTTGTGAAATTTCGCCCTAATTTATGCAATTTCATTCTGGGTCCGTATTGCGCTGAAAAAATTCACACAAGTACTTTCATATGTTGTTTGCACCCAGGTAAGGAGGCACGTCCATAAACAAATCACAGAAAGAAGATACGGGGTAGAAAATCCAGGACGTTTCGTTTTCGGAAAACCGATTTTGTTCACTCTCGGTCTGGGACTTGCTGCGCCTTACTCCTTGGGCATTTTGGTCTGAAATTTTTACCAGACACTCGTCACTGTGTCTATTAAGTTTTGGCTGAGATTTGAGCCCCAGATTTGTCCCACGAGATTGGCAATAAATTTTTTATTCATCACTGCCAGGGCTGAAAGGAAGGTTCGTTTGTGTGGGAAACTGTTTGATTTTTTTCGTGGGTGAATAATCATCCGTTTGACCTGAAATTTGTCGCGTTTTGTCCCAAATTCAGTGGAGATTCATACGTGGAATTTCGGGAAAAAACTATTTCGGAAGAATTTTTTAGAAATTTTGTGCAAACCAAGGCTATCCTCTACCGAAACTTGTGAAATTCCGTCCTAATTTATGCAATTTCATTCTGGGTTCGTATTGTGCTGAAAAAATTCACACAAGTACTTTCATATGTTATTTGCACCCAGGGAAGGAGGCACGTCCATAAACAAATCACAGAAAGAAGATACGGGGAATAAAATCCAGGACGTTTCGTTTTCGGAAAACCGGTTTTGTTCACTCTCGGTCTGGGACTTACTGCGCCTTACTCCTTGGGCATTTTGGTCTTATATTTTTACCAGACATTCATCACAGTGTCTATTTAATTTTGGCTGAGATTTTAGCCCCAGATTCGTCCCACGAGATTGGCAATAAAATTTTATAAAATCACTGTCAGGGCTGAAAGGAAGGTTCGTTTGTGTGCGAAACTGTTTGATTTTTTTCGTGGGTGAATACTCATTCGTTTGACCTGAAATTTGTCGAGTTTTGTCCCACATTCAGTGGAGATTCTTACATGGAATTTCGGAAAAAAAACTATTTCGGGAGAATTTTTCAGAAATTTTGTGCAAACCAAGGCTATCCTCTACCGAAACTTGTGAAATTCCGCCCTAATTTATGAAATTTCATTCTAGGTCCGTATTGCGCTGAAAAAATTCACACAAGTACTTTCATATGTTGTTTGCACCCAGGTAAGGAGGCACGTCCATAAACAAATCACAGAAAGAAGATACGGGGAAGAAAATCCAAGACGTTTCGTTTTTGGAAAACCGGTTTTGTTCACTCTCGGTCTGGGACTTACTGCGCCTTACTCCTTGGGCATTTTGGTCTAATTTTTACCAGACATTCGTCACTGTGTCTATTGAGTTTTGGCTGAGATTTGAGCCCTACATTCGTCCCACGAGATTGACAATAAATTTTTTATTGATCACTGCTAAGGCTGAAAGGAAGGTTCGTTTGTGTGCGAAACTGTTTGATTTTTTTTTGTGGGTGAATACTCATCCGTTTGACCTGAAATTCGACGCGTTTTGTCCCAAATTCAGTGGAGATTCTTACGTGGAATTTTGGGAAAAAGCTATTTCGGGAGAATTTTTCATAAATTTTGTGGAAACCAAGGCTATCCTCTACTGAAACTTGTGAAATTCCGCCCTAATTTATGCAATTTGATTCTGGGTCCGTATTTGGCGGAAAAAATTCACACAAGTACTTTCATATGTTGTTTGCACCCAGGTGAGGAGGCACGTCCATAAACAAATCAAAGAAAGAAGATACGGGGAAGAAAATCCAGGACGTTTCGTTTTCGGAAAACCGGTTTTGTTCACTCTTGGTTTGGGACTTACTGCACCTTACTCCTTGGGCATTTTGATCTGAAATTTTTACCAGACATTTGTCACTGTGTCTATTGTGTTTTGGCTGAGATTTGAGCCTCAGATTCTCCCACGAGATTGGCAATAAATTGTTTATTCATCACTGTCAGGGCTGAAAGGAAGGTTCGTTTGTGTGGGAAACTGTTTGATTTTTTTCGTGGGTGAATACTCATCTGTTTGACCTGAAATTTGTCACGTTTTGTCCCAAATTCAGTGGAGATTCTTACATGGAATTTGGGGGAAAAAGTAATTCGGGAGAATTTTTAATAAATTTTGTGCTAACCAAGGCTATCCTCTACCGAAACTTGTGAAATTTCGCCCTAATTTATGCAATTTCATTCTGGGTCCGTATTGCGCTGAAAAAATTCACACAAGTACTTTCATATGTTGTTTGCACCCAGGTAAGGAGGCACGTTCATAAACAAATCACAGAAAGAAGATACGGGGAAGAAAATCCAGGATGTTTCGTTTTCGGAAAACCGGTTTTGTTCACTCTCGGTCTGGGGCTTACTGCGCCTTATTCCTTGGGCATTTTGGTCTGAAATTTTTACCAGACATTCGTCACTGTGTCTATTGAGTTTTGGCTATGATTTGAGCCCCAGATTCGTCCCACGAGATTGGCAATAATATACTTAAGAAGGCTAGTGATAATAATTTTTATATAATCACATTACAATTTTTAATATTATTATTTTAATATTTTTTATATCATTTAATTCAAATTTATTTTTTATTATATATATATTAAACTCATCAGATCAATTGTATACAACTTTAAAGTTGTGAAACTATCATTTTTATAATGTGAAAGAGAATAATTAACAGGAAAAAAACCAGAAGAGGTTGTAACATTGGAACTCCTAAGAACAGAAGAGACCACAAACTTATAAGCCTTCTCAGTTGGATGAGCAAAATCCCAGAAAACGTAAGAGCTAGCATCTGAACACACACTCAAAAGGGTACATGCCTCTGACTCTCCGAATAAACCAGACCCACAACACGCTTCTCCAACATCCATAAACCCTGAAATAATCATGTAACAAAGTAGCTAACTTAATTACTTCATAATCAATGATGAACAATGCTAATTTGGTACACAATTAAGTTAATCATATTCAATTAACAACGTTAATAGTGTATGGAAAATGACCTTCTGACAGAGGATTTTGTATTAGATTAAGCAGAGGAGTGTAGACATCGATGAACCTTATGTCAAAATTGGGAAGGTCTGATCTGATGGAGTTAACAGCTGATGATAACTTTCCATTGAAAAACTGTGCTTGTTGATTCACAATTGGTGCACAAATCCTTAAGGGTCCTCCTGCTACAGTTCTACCTCCAGGCAAACACCCTAGTGGTAATGTACTGAGTACAAACACTCGTCTTGCTCCAAGTTCATATAAACTCTTCAAGTTGTTGCAATCATATATAATATATCAAAACTTATGATGTTGATGTGATGCATAATATAAATTATGAATGATGCAATCCTAGCTTTCATCTTCAATTCTAGATCTTCTTCTTGTTTTGATTTGAATATCTTCTAGGGATGATGAAAACTATTGCGGAAGCATGAAGAGTTGTAGAAATTTGAAAGATGTGAAAATCATGACGGTGAATCTAAATGAAATTAGGTAACACTTAGTTTTTAGAGTGAGGTTAGGTCAACACTACTAGGAGGAGTCTAGAAATTTGTCTAACAAGAAGATAATTCTAGAAAAAACTTTGAACAAATAAAAGTGTCTCAATTGGATAACATTTCATTACTCAAATAAAAAACAATGAAGAAGATCTAGAAATGAAGATGCAAGATAGGATAGGATTGCATAATTGAATCTCTTATTGTAACATGTTTTTGTGAGTATTAATGATAAAATAAATTGAAGGGGAGATGAGAAACCTTGACGAAACTTGAAGCCCCTTCAACCAAGGTATTGGCATAAGAAGAGAAAGGCTGCAATTGTCCTAAGGTTGCATAATAAGTGAAGGCAATGTCATTGTTGCCTGCTGAAATCAGGTACAAGCTGTTGGATATGATATAAGATGCTCTTTGCTGTCCCACAATTGCCCTTAACCTTCCTATGTAGTCTTTGAACAGTCCCAGCTGAGTTGATAGCGATAAAACTCCCTTCTCACACACATAACACAGTCAACAACACAATCTCAAAATGTCAAACCAGTTAAAAGTTGATAGTGATTTTTAATAAAGTTTAAATAGTTTATGTATTAGTAAGAAAATGAAAGTGAGGTCATCAATAATTTTACTCACCTGATATTTATTAAGAAATAGACTTTAAATCTAATTCAACCTCATAAAATCGGTTTATGAGGTGATATTTGCACTCATTTATATACTATGAAATGCTCTAATTTCTAATCGAAGTGAGATCTCCAACCTACTCTCCTTACGCCGAGAGTGACAGCTCGTGCGTGAGACATTATATTATGGATGGTACGCTAACGGTCCGATAGCGGGTAGTGTAAATGAAAAAAAGAACTAAGTGAGTGAGTTACCTGTAGTTGTGAAGTTAAACTGTCAATCCCAGATCCACCTGAAGCAAAGCTTACACCAGTTGGTAGGTCTTCTGTCCTTAAGTTACTGTCTAGATATGCTGGCAATGTTGCATTGATTCCCAAAGCCTCAGCTACACAATGTAAACACTAATTTCTTCACATTCAAATCATATTCTATGAGGAGATTCAGAGTTCACCACATTTTGGTTAATTCATTCCATTACAACCTATTCTTCTGATACTTTTTTAACTATAGTTGGAATTATTCTTCTAAAAAGCTTTTAATAGAAAAACTCTATGTTTTATACCATATAGAGTATTCATTGGTTTTATCCAAAATTTTCAATCATTTAATATTTAAAACTAAAAACTTGATTTGAAACAATTAAGTTCAGCACCACTCCAATAAGAAAAAGTTTAAATAATCAAAAGGGTTGATCCACTTGAAAAAACTTTCACAGACTAATGTATTTGGTCAGAAAAAACAGGCACATGTTGAAAAATGTTGTGCATGGAGTGAAGAGAATGCATTGTAATTACCTATCAAATCCGAGGGATTCCTTCCATTGCAGAATCTTCCTGTAGCTATTCCTCCATAGAAATCCCTGCCATAGGGAGGATAATTGCACTTACTTAATGTTGCAAGGTTGTTATTATTTCCTGTGTCAAGAATTGAGTCTCCAAATGAGAACAGTGCAGGAATGTGTCCATTTTCAGCTGCTGTTTTGAGAACTGGAATGGCAAATAAAATGAAAACAATGAAAGTTACAAGTCTCCCCCAATGATCCATCTTCCTTCCTCACTTCTTTTTTCTTTGAACCAAAATGGCCTTTCTGCATGAGTTATGTGTGGCAGTTTATATCCTCTAGAGGAAAGTTTTGTTGACACTATCAACAGTAAAAAAAACATACATTTGACTGTTTAAATAATATAATAAAATAAAAAATAAAATATTAATTTATTAAGGTGTGAAGTTTATGTTTTTAGTCTTTGAGAGTGTTAATATATCAATATCCTATCCTCCATACAACTCAGATAATAGAAACTAAAGTCAAACATATTTAATATATTATAATGATAACAAATAAACATAAAATATTATCATTAAGTCAACTTAGAATTCAGGAATCAATATTAATATATTTATTGGATTGTTTGATGCATCAATTAAAGTTTTGAAAATTGTTTTATCAGTCATTTAATGATTTAAGGAAACACAATAAAGATGAGTGGATCTCTTATCCATAGGAATTAATTATCATTACTTAGTGATAAGTGAAAAGGATAATATTTACTCTTTTTTTTTTTTTTACTTTTTAGCAAAATACTAAATATGATTTTTTGAGATTTGAGAAAAAAGGGAAGGTGTGGTTAGTAGTTTACAGAATAGATAGGATATTTTAGAAAGTAATGGAAGTGTAAAGTAGGCTAAAAATAATAGACTGAGACAATGTTTACTATTAAAAATAAGATATATGATTGATATTTTTTTTTGTAAAATATATATAATGGTGTTTATTTATGGATGAAAATAATAATAGACAGAATAGTATAAACTATAAGTTTAGGGCGTTACATTCAACATTTTCCTTCAACATCTTCCTTCAAGTTAGTGCATTAAATCATATATATCAAGCTTGTTACAAATATAATTCTAGGTCCGGATAAAGATTTAGTGAAAATATCTCTTAATTGATCGATCGAATTAACAAATTTAGTATTGATGTCTCTAAACACAATTTTTTCTCAAGTGAAATGACAATCAATCTCAATATGTTTGGTCCTTTCATGAATGACAAGATTTGAGCTAATATGAAGAATAGTCTGATCATCATAGATGAGTGTCATTTAATTGACTTCTCTAAATTGCAATTCTTTGAGTAACTCTTTAAGCTCACAAGTAATTGAAGTCATAGTTCTATATTCCGTTTCAACACTAGATTTTGCCACAACATTTTGTTTCTTGTTTTTTCAAGTAATTAAATTATCACCAATAGAAACACAATATTCGAAAGTGTATCTTCTACCATTCAGAATATCTAAATAACATACAACTCTAGTAAAATTATTGTGACGACATAACAAGTTTTTTCTAGAAGAACCTTTAATATATTTTAATATATGAGTGAATGCATTTCAATGATTAACTCATACTGAATTAAAAAATAAAATATATAGACTTAAGAAAACTCAAGATAGTTTTTTCTTAACATTAATATTTAAATGTCAAAACTAAAACAACAAATTAATTTATTATTTCAACTTAATAATAATGGTTATATCAATGTTGCATTACATTATTGGGTTAAATAACTAAACGTTATTAATAGAACTTAAAATAATAATTACCATATTTGTATGAATTAATTATAAACACACTTTTTTCTAAAACTAATATTAATTCAAAGAGTGAAATGTCAACTCTATGATGCATGCATTTTAATCACACTCACTTAATTAATTACTCATCATAAATTTATTATAGATATAGATATTAGATAGAATATTTGGAATATTCCAATTTATATAAAAAAAATTACACTTATTAAATTACTATGTAATTTATAAAATTTCTAAACGGGTATTGAATTGTCTTACTTTTCTATCCACCCATGACATCTTCCATCTTTTGTTATTTTATTACCAAAAGAGAAGATAATAGAGAATTGTTATTCTATCAACAATGTCACCACTTTTATCATACAAACTTGGAAGATAATAGAGAATTGTTATTCTATCAATAATGTCACCAATTTTATCATACAAACTTGGATGAAAAATAACATAAGAAAACATTTAGGGGAAATATAGCAAAGAGTAAGAGATTGGAGAAGATCTTAAATTTATTATCCATAATTGAAAGTAATACACATGGAAAATGTGGAAGGTATGTAAGATGGAAAATGACTATAAAATTCAAAAGTAGTGAACAATCACATAAACAACTCGAACAAATTCAAAATAGCAATTCTCTTTGCCATCATATTTAATATATAATTTATTAATATAATTTATTTAGACAAACTTCTCATAAGTACTTCTAAGAAAAAGAAATAAGAAAAAAAATTAAAATAAATTATCCATAAGTTAAAATTAATTTATATATAAACTAATTTATAGAAATCATTTCTTATAATTTTATTTGAGACAATTTTTTAACTTATGTATAATTTATTTTAATTCATATAAAAAACTATTTATTTTTCTCAAAAATACTTTGAATGAAATTTGTCTAAATATATCCTTATTAATATTGTAACTTATTATATGGGGAGCTCAAAACAATTGATTCATGTACTTTTTAAGAACATGACTCACTAACTTTCTGTAAACACCTTCTGTTGGATGATAACTGTCCCAAAACACATATTCTGAAGCATTAGAACAAGTAGAATCCAAAGGATTGCATAACACTGCAACCTCTAGTTTCCCAGTGCCACAGCAACCTCTGTCCATAACTTTAAAGCCTGCAATTCAACAACTCAACTTTAGATTTTTCTCTTCTTTTCAAACATCATTACAAAAAACACATTAAAAATTATTAAATATATGAATTCTCATGAAAGAATGAATGAAACTAAGTTAACTTGGGATTACCATAATTTTGGTAATTCTGAATGATATCAAGTAGAGGGTTGTAAACATCAATGTAAACAATCCTGCTTTTGGAGGATTTGTGAAGGGAATCAAGTTCCTTTGAGAGTTTGGAATTGAACAACTTTGCTGCATCATTGTACTTTTCTGAGCACCCTCTTACCAATCCTCCAGCCAGAGTTCTCTGTGATGGCACACATCCAATAGGTGGTGCACTCAGCACTCCGATTCTACGGGCTCCAAGATTATACAGTTCCTAATCAAGAGAAACTCATATGATGAACAAGGCATAGTTGACTTCACATGCACCAAAGAAGATTTATATTAGAATGATTATGACTTATATTTGATCCTTATTGGGGGGTCAATTATTTTGTCACTTTGAGGTAATGAGTTGCTTGATTAACAAGAATCTTAAGCATACCTTTACAAAATTAGAGGCAGAGTTGACCATAAGATCAGTGTAAGAAGGAATGTCATACTGCAATATTCTGGCATGAGTAACAAAATAGGTGTTGGCAATGTCGTCACTGCCTGCCACCACCAGGAAAAGACTGTTGCCTAGGATGAAGTTTGTTCTGCTCTCTCCAACAATGCCTTTCAGCTTTCCTATGTATTCCTTGAACATGTCTAGTTGGGAAGATAATGATATAACTGACTGTTTTCACACCACAAACAAATTAGTAAACCATGGTCAATAACAGATATATTATATCAACTAAAGATTAATACATTTCATACATATAATAAGTTGGTGTATAAAACTGATCTTCTGATCTTTTTTACTTGTTTTAAATCAAAGTGTATTATATATTTATAATGAAAAATGTGAAATTGGTTTATATTACCGCTATTTCTGGTGTCAAAGGATCGTATCCTGAAGCACCGGAGGCAAAGCAGACGCCAGTAGCAAGATCACTGGATTTGAGATTTGGATCCATATATGCAGGCAAATACTCCTTAATACCCAACTCTTCAGCTGAAACTCAAGGAAAATTTGCAATTAGATACACTGTTTTTATTAGATGCATTTTCTGAGGTGTTTTTAGTGTTATTACTCTCTCTTCAAGTTAAGGTTTTATCTTGAGAGCTTACACTGACTTTCATCACAGGTTATTCCAATTTCAGCTTGAGAATAATACATCAAAATTTCATTCCACCAGGCACAAACCCTTTTGTAGAAAATGACTGACTGTGTTTCGTACCAAAAGAATGCACATAAAATACTTACTAACTTATGAGTTAGCTAAAAATTTGAAGCTTAATTTTTGTATATATAGTTCAGAGAAATCACTCGCCTTTTAAAGTGTTCTGTAATTTTCCAAAAGATTAATGATGTGAGATGAAGAATACTCTTTTTTACAGTCATGTATACATAATAATAAAAATAACTACTGATTTATTTTCTACTTATTTCACAAAAACTTTAACTTCTTATCTTCATGCACTAATTTTGTCTAAACCTTTTAAGCTTCTATCAAGGGCAGGTTTAGTACAACAGAAAGAGACAAGAATGAGACTATATATACAGTATTCTCATTCCTCCATTATACTTTTGCTGTAATTAACAAAGAAAAATCTGAGAGATGTAAACAAGACAATACAGTTAAGTTGGTGTTATCTGTTTCGTTTATTTGGATTATTAGTTTGCTGTTTTAAGTTGAGGTTGCGTACGTTTAGTTTCTTTTTATAGGTGGTGACTTTTTCTTTAAAGAAGGTGACTAGTTAAGTGAGGTATGTTTTATTTTCTTGATCTGAATAAGGATTAGATCGATTAGATCATTTCTGAAGTGGTTCTATTTATTCATTCTTTCTTACTGATAAAATAACAGTTAAGATAGAAGAGAGTACCTATTATATCAGAGGGAATTTTTCCATTGCAAAATCGACCTGTTGGTTTTCCACCCTGAAAATCTTTGCCATATGGTGGGAAGTCACACTTGACCAATGTTGTAAGGTTGTTGTTGTTGCCTGAGTCCACAATTGAATCTCCAAATGCCAACACTGCTGGAACTGAGACGTGTGGTGGCAGCTTCACCACACCCTTTGTTCTGCACCATAAACCAAATATTACTATCAAACGAAGCAATGAGGTGTGCTGCATCAGACCCATTCTTCTTGTTTCTAAATATGATACACGCAATAAGACCCTTCTTCACTCTGGTGTTATATAAAGGAACGTATCTACATGCAATAACTGCATGAGCCTTTTCTTTTTCCTTTTTATGTATCTCGTTGATTTATTTTATCAACATGTTTGGAGTGGATTACTTTTCGAAAAAAGTAAATAATGTTTCAATGTTTTCTCACAGTAAATAAATATGTATTTATTTCCGGATAAATTAAGCAAATATAATCGTGAACTATAAGTACAAAAAAAATTAGTTATCATATTTATTAAATTAAAAAATATAAAATTTATTAGTATTTATATTAATATCTAATTAATTATTTAAGTTTTAAGTGCCAATTTTAAGGACGGGTGAATTTTTAAAATATTTGAACCCATTTAAAAATAAGTATATGAAAACTAAAATTGAAAATAATCACAATGAAAGAATAAAAACAACATTAAGTCTAAGGAATAAGTTAGCAAAAATTAAGTAGAGAAAAAGGGTAGGTTTGTAAAGATATATATTAACTGTATTTGGATACGTTCACAATCATACACTAAATTATAATTGGAAAGAATATTAAGAGTGTTGATATTTTGAAATGAAATAATTTTAAAATTGTATTAATCAAATTATAGTTATAAATTAGTTTCTTTCCATTTACAGTTGTCAAAAGTAATATTTTTTTTTATGTATTGCATCAGTAAATTATTGGCATACCATTATTAGGGACAGTGCATGAAAGGTTATGAATATGGTGAGTGCCTTTCACTTATTATCTGATGCCATTAACCCAATTATGTCTTTCCTCTTCTTTTGGTGAAGTTTTCAAATTATCCTTCAATCACTTCGCTCAGATATATAAATGCTAATAATATTTCCCAATGTGTTTCTTTTTACCCCTCATCCACTTGTACGTTTCAAACTTAATACTTTCAACAGTTTCTTTTCTCATGCACAAAATATTATTTTAAGACAAATTAGTATATATACTATTTGCATGAACCATCCATTTATTAGCTAATTTTTTTTACTTTGATTGGTATTTGAGCCTCTTGTCTGATTTGAATAAAATCTATCAAAAAATATTATGTATTAGGTGGGGTACTGATAACTTTGGATTCGTATTTTGCTTTTGAATTTCTGCAGTAGTATTACACTTAAAAAAAAATCATAAAATAGAAACCAATTTTTAAATATCAAAATAATTAATTATAATAGTAACTAAATTAAAAATCATTTTAAAAACTAAATAAAAAGTTGGTTTCTAAATTAGTTTTTATTATTATTAAATAATTTTTAAATTGGTATCTAATTAGCAACAAAAGTTTTAGAGACCAAATTTAGAAACTAAATAATTGGTAGTTAAAACTTTTGTTGCTAATTAGATACCAATTTAGAAACTATTTAACAATAATAAAAACTAATTTAAAAACCAATTTTTTATTTAGTTTCTAAAATGGTCTCTAATTTAGTTACTATTGCAACTAATTATTTTGATATCTAAAAATTGGTTTCTATTTCATGATTTTGTTGTAGTGTTAATAGCTTTAAACTGATGTGTTTGTATAAGAGTTGAAATATATATGAAATATCTCTATTATTTATTTTATTTTTTTAATAAAAAAATAACCACCCACTTATTTATGCAATGTATAAATAAAATTAGTATGTTCTGGTTTGTCCTTGGACATAATAGAGCTAGCTAACTTTGTGCAGAGCCAGCTAAAGTTCATAAAAGTAAAAGGACAAAGTGTAGATTCAAAGTTGACAGATGGAATTACTTAAATCTAGTAATTTTAAGGAAAAAAAATTGGGAAGTTTTTAAGCCTCCCAGTTAATATTCACTTCTTCTACATCTGTATATTGTTTATATATGGAGTTCAGATGTTATAAATAATTCAAATATAAATTGTTAACTACTTCTTTTTGAAAGGTTTTAGTTGGAGGATAACTCATTACAATTCTAATAATAATCTTAAGAAATAAGTGTACACCTATTAGAATGGTTGAAGGATAACTAGACTTAGTTTTTTTTTTATAGTAAATCTTAACTCCAAAATTTTAATAATAATTTTTAATTAAATTATTTTACAAAAAAGTATTTCATAATATAATTATATATATATTTTAAAAAAATTGTTATTGTTATTATTATTATTATTATTCAATCGGGTGGTTGCACTTGCTCATCAAAAAGTGGCTATACAATTTAATAGTATTAAGCTGTAGTACTGTTCTCAACAATGCCTTAGATATTTTTCATGTTACCGTGTATAAATAAGAAAATATAGTAATATAGAAGAAAAAAAATGAAGTTACAAATTCAGAAAACATAATTAAGACAAAAAAATAACTTTAAAAATAACCTTAGAAATGTAAAATAATACATGTAAAAAAAACAAAAACCCTTACATTAAGTCATTGATCCAACACCCAAAAGAAAAAAAAATTGAATAACCACACTTTACCTATTACATTAAATGACAAGATCAGAACAAGAACCGGAGTAAAACTACTGAAATTGTATATTACAATCATGTATATATATGGAAAAAACAAATTATAGTATTATAATTTAGAATCCTACTTATACAATACTTTTTACCTATATATAGTATATATACACACTAACACAACTATACGAATACAAGAAAGATAGATATGTATAATCTCTAAAATGTAGGATATAGATTTATATATTATATAATTATGAATTATATAAAATAATAATTAAGATTTATATTCACAAGTATCTTTCAGTTTTTTTGTAGTTGAGAGATATTTTTTTATAATCATAATAAAAATTTATACAATAAATTTAAATTTGTAAACAATTAATTTCTTAAAATTGTGCTAAAATCGTATTATAATTGTCAAAAATTTAATAAATATTTTTTTGAATGAGACACTTCATTCATAAGTGTTCTACAAGTATCAATTGTCGGTGTTTAATACGTGTGTTCAACATTAGATACGTGTAAAAAACTGATTGGTTCTTTTCCTAAATATGCCAAAATGCACTAGTCGGGAAAAACACCTTAAGCAAATCAACATACATGGCAGGGGTGTATTATACCATAGGCTATTTTGGAACATGACTTTTATTTACAACTTTTTAGCTTAAGATTAAATTCTTCAACCAACGCATTCAGTATCACCACAAATAAGAGCCAAATTTTGATGCTCTGCCAAATTGTCAGAAACCTTTTCTTAAACTGTAAGACTATGTTTCTCTGTGTAGATACTAACATAAAACACCTTCATCGTACTTAACTCAGCCATGTTTTTATTGGTGAATCCATATTCTGCAATTCTGGATGCTTACCTCAGTTATATGCTAATATTGCATTGCACTCATTATGGATTTGGGTTCTTCTTTTTCTTTTTCTTACTCTATATTTCACACAGTCCTAAGAACCTAATTAAACTTTAGTATTTTAATTTCAAGTTAACTAAAAAAATTCCAAAATTTTACTAAGCTTTAGTAAAATCAAAATAGTTGATTCTAAGCTTTTATAAATACAAAGAATTTACTAACAACTTTACAATACAAAGTTCTGAATATGTCATGTGAATGTATTAAAAATATAAGAGTTATTAAAAGCTTTAAGCATGAGTATATATTGTGATGGTATTGCCTCTTGTGTATTATAACTAGCTATAGGTATTTTCTCATTTATATAAGGGAAGAAAGCATATGAAAAATTGTTGTGAATTACATTTCCCAACTAAGCAATGAGATAAAAAAAAGAAGATAAACATTCATCTTCTTTCCATTTAGGATTGCATTTATAAAATGACTCAAATGGATACCAATTTGCATTATTACTATAAAATAGAAAAAGATGAAATCTATAGTATAAATATACGAGCCCATTTGTGAGTATGGCTTATTTGGATCTTCTGAGAAAATGGTTCTGAAAGACACCCTTTTGTGCTTTATCTGAAAAAGTTGCAATCCTCTAGAAATTGTAATCAAGCCCAATCCTACATCAGAAGCCAGATGCAGATTAATTGATCACTGTAACTGGTTTATATATTCCTGTAGAATTTTGGGCACAAGCTTTTTGTAAACGCTTTCAGTAGGGTGAAAACCGTCCCAAAAGACATAATCCAAAACATTAGGACAAGTGGCATCCAAATGGTTGCATGTCAATGCAACCTCCAGAGTTCCTGTTCCACAACACCCTCTGTCTGCGACTTCGTACCCTGCATAAAATCATCGAAGATTGTTACAACTAAAGTGAGAAACAAGGAAGCTTGTGAATTGTAACTTCTCTCATGAACAGATTATGAAGTGAAATATGTAATGTAGTTACCATATTTTTGGTGGTTTTGAAAGATATCAAGTAAAGGGCTGTAGACATCGAGGTAAGCAATTCTACTGTTTGGAAGTTTCTGATTAAGGGAATGTAACTCTTTCATCAGTTTATCGTTAAAGAACATCATTGCATCGTTGTACTTCTGTATACATTTTCTTTCTCTTCCACCAGACAATGTTCTGTGATATGGCACACACCCAACTGGTGGCCCACCGAATACTGCAATCCTTCGTGCACCCAGTTCATATATTTCCTTCAAAGACAAGAAAAAAATTAATACATCACAGAAAAGTTATTTTTTTTTCATGTCATATGATTGAAATCTTCTCTCTGGTTCTGGTTCAGTTGCAGTCATAAGCATGGTTAAAAAATAAGATTTCACTGGTGTTTTTATCTTTCTCAAATTGATTTAATGTTAAAGGGTGAATTTGGTTCTGAAAAAGTTTGAAGAATTGAAAGTTGTGAATACCTTGAGGAAATTGGAAGCTGAGTTAACCAAAAAGTCAGAGTATGCAGGAAGATCATATTGCAGTTCTCTAAGATGGGACAAGAAGTAGGTGTTGGAAATGTCATTGGTGCCTAAAACGATGAAGAAAAAACTGTTGCTTAGGATGAAGTTTGTTCTGTTCTCTCCAACATGTTCTTTTAGCTTCACTATGTATTCTTTGAACATTTGTAGTTGACCAGATAGTGGTATTGATCCCTGGTTATGAACGAGTAAGCAAAGTTGATTAGAGGAGGAACATAGAGTGAAATTTTCTGTGAAATTAAGTTTGGAAGAGAAAAACTATGTACTGCAGTTTCTGATGTTAAAGGATCGTATCCTGCACCACCAGATGCAAAGCAAACACCAGTGCCCAATTCATCAGGTTCGAGATTTGGATCCAAGTATGCTGGAAGAAACTCTTTTATGCCCAATTCTTCAGCTGATAAAAATTCAGAATGCAACACAAGAACAGAATAAAATCTAAAACTCTTAACAAAAATATATTTTGACAACCTTTTTTAGGCGTACTATTTATTTAAATTCAAAAGGAATATTTTTTTAGAATAATAATAAAATGTTTTAATTTATATTTTTTTTTTACATGTTTAAAGACTACATATAGAATCGTGTTAAGTAAAGAATTAATAAAAATATTATATCCAAACACGTATTTAAAACAGAGTATTTGGACATGTAACAATTTTAGTATTTTTTTAAATTAGTTCAGCTTATCCCAATTAAAATATTTATTATCAAGTTCGATTATTAATTACTAAACTTTTCTATAAAGAAATTAACCAAAGGTTACCAAAGTATATATACCTAATCACACAAGTTTTCATAATTTTTAGAAGAAAGGGATTTGATTAAATATTAAATATTAAATATGTACGTTTATGATTGCATGACAGCGTAAAAGTGTACAGTGTCATTATATAATCTGTTTTTTTAGTACATATATTTAATTCATGATGTGAGATGCAAAATGAGTCCAAGTAAAAATAATTCAACACAGAAAATTTCATCACGTATATTTGTGTGGATTCAAACCAATAAAATAAACATCAAACCAACTAAATACAATTAAATTTCAGCTCGTTCAATCCTATGATTATTTTAAAATATTTGTATGTTCAAATGTAAACATTTATTTCCAATTAACACACTAACAAAAAGTGCATTCTTTATTTTACAAAATCAAAAAGTTAAATGAAACCTAGTAATATTTTTAATAAATATAAAATTAATTTTTTTTGCTTATGTTTGAATTTAAATTATTTTTTATAAATTAGTATACACAAACAAAATTAATTTGAGTTATTACAACTTAATAAATAAGATTGTAGACTTACACATACGTATAGATTTCATTCTCTTTAAATTGAATGTTTAATAAAAGTAGGACGATTTAGTAAAAATATTCCATTTTTTAATCTTTATTCAATAAAAACAAGAAAAAATTATTAAATAAAAACTAATTTTAAAAATAAAAATAATTAATTGTTATGTTTATAAAATTAAATATTGGTTTAAAGATTAAAAAAGTTATTAATATCTAAATTATTTTTTATTATTGATAAATAAGTTTTAAATTGGTATCTACTTAGATACCAAGATTTTAAATACCAATTTTAGAATCTAAACAATTGATAACTAAAACTTAGATAACTAATTAGATATCAATTTAAAAATTATTTTTTAATAATAAAAATTAATAATTTTTTTAATTTTTAAAATAGTATTTAATTTAATTAATATACAAACTAATAAATTTTTTTGTCTCGTTTTTAATTAATGATTTTTTAGTAGTAGTTAGTAGTGAAAGTTGAAAATAATAGATGTATCTGACATAATATAGTTATGGAGAAAAGCAATAAATGTTGAGAGAGCAATAGCAAACCTATGTAGTCTGAAGGAACCTTTCCATTGCAAAATCTGCCAGTAGGGATCCCTCCCTTAAAATCTTTGCCATATGGTGAGAAATTGCACCTTGCTGATGTTGCCAATTTGTTGTTGTTGTTGCCAGTGTCCATTATCGAATCTCCAAACACCAACACTGCAGGAACTGAAACATCTGCTGGAAGTTTTACAGACTCACAGCTTTTGCAGATAACAACTAAGACAACCACTGACAAAAGAAAAGAAGAAGAAGAAGAAGAAGAAGAAGAAGAAGAAGAAGAAGAAGGGAACTTCATTGGCAGAAAACTGTAGTTTTTGGTATTGCTTCTTCAGAATGACAACATGAGTATATATGTATAAACCTCGTTTGTACTTGAACCAAACAGTTGCATCTCATTTATGACAGTCATGTGTTTCAGTTTGGAGAGTGTCTCTGAAATTGGATAGAAGTGTCTGTTGGAGAGAGACTTATGAACATATTCACTCTATAAAACTGTCCTCATTCTTTTTCAATTTGGATCAACTTTTTTAACTGTCATATTGGTAGATGAATTATAATTCAAAATAATCACTATCACCTTCATAATCTAAATGCAAACTAAAAACGGATACATAAATCACACAGAAATCTTCTCAACGATGAAGCAGTTGAAACTGGAATTCAAGAAAGAAAAATACTTATATAAAGATTGTGATTTTATCATAGAAAATCATCAAAATAGCTCCATTAAAAAACTCATCATGTTATTACACTTTTCCTATATGTGTCATAGTTAGGATCAAAATTCTTTGTGATTTTATTTCGACATTATTTATGGGTAATAAGATCATTTGTTTACTAGTGATGGTAGTTGGAAAAAATATTTAGGATTTCTAAGATAGAAAAACATGAAATGCACATGCATTAAACCTAAATTTTTCAATTGATAATGAGCAACTAAGGTTTTAACTACCAATTATTTAGTTTCTAAATTTGGTCTCTAAAACTTTGGTTGCTAATTAAATACCAATTTAGAAACTATTTAACAATAATAGAAACTAATTTAGAAACCAATTTTTGTTTTAGTTTCTAAAATGGTCTCTAATTTAGTTACTATTGCAACTAATTATTTTGGTCTCTAAATTGGTTCCTATTTCATGATTTTCTTGTAGTGTTGATTCAATCACAAGCAATAAATATAATGACGAATTTGATCACACTGTGAATAAGGCAATATATTTAACTGTTGTCTAATTTGAGTATTTGTAGTTTAAATGTCTAATTTATTTATTTTTTCTCATGTGAAAGTTACAATGTAGATTTGTTTGGTTATTGTGGAACCATTGTTGTGTATGGCTGGGTGTGGAGGGTGTGTTTCATAAATTTTTCCCAATTTAGGATGAGCAATGCGCCGGCTTCGGTGGATGAGGTTTGGGGAGGTACTTGGATCGCAGTAGTTAATGAAGTCTGGAGGCACAGAAATAGGATTATCTTTAGAGAGGAGTAGTAGATGTAGTAGAGACTTTTGCGTTGGTCCAATTAAAAACTTGGTCTTGAATTTCATCCAAGTCACCGTCTGCGTTTTTTTTTTCTGATTGGTGCATAGACCCAATGGTTTGCATTAGGATGATCTTATGAGATATTTACTTAATATGTTAGGTGACTTTCTATGGGTTAAGTTAGGAGTGTTTTGTAAAGCCATACATGGAAGTATGTCTATTGAGAGTGATTAAGGTTATCATTATGTATAAGAGTTGAATCACCCCTAAAGTAGTTCATATTTATTAATTTTGTATTGCCAAAAAAAACAAACTAACCATCCCAAAAAATTTGCTCGATACCCTTGGGATTTATTCAAAATTAGAATATTAAAAAAGTTTGACAACAACACATAATTTTTAAGAACGTAGAATTAATATATCTCTAATTCTTAAGAATTACACATATCAATTGTAGTCTTAAACACTGGATAAGACTAAAATCTAACTAAATTTTTGTAATTCTAAAGAATAGGATACAAGTTTCTATTCTTGTAAACCTATATGTTTACAACTTTTGATTTTAAATAATGAATTTGATAAGTGTAGCTCAAAAGAATTTGTTGATATACTTTCCAATAATAGGGGCTATGAGCTTTTTATAAACACTTTCAGTAGGGTGAAAACTGTCCCAAAACACATAATCCAAATCGTTAGGGCACAATGGAGTCAAATGATTGCATAATAACACAACCTCTATTGTGCCCGTGCCACAACACCCCTTGTCTCCCACTTTATACCCTGCAAAAAACGAATAATATAAGGTATTTTTAACATTTATGTGCAATTTCGTAAGATAATTATTAAAATAAATAAAATTTTAAAAAATTATTAAAATAGGTTAATCGTGTTAAGATGGTTTAATTTAGTTGAAATTTGAATATACTAAAGTCGTCTTACATTAAAATTGTGACACGTTATCATGATTTTAATATAATCAAATCACAACTAAAGTAATATTATCTATATATAATTTATCTATTTTAATATTTTTTTTAAAATTTACTCATTTTAATAATTAATAAATAAAATTACATATTTTTAGTAAAAAAATCATAATATAACAATGTTTAACAAGTTTAAACCCTTAATCTATTAAACGATCCACTAAAGTTTAATGATAAAATTTAACACATATTATCCTGACATTTTAAATTTTAAATTTCTTGTAAAATTTAGCAGTAAATCAAAATTAATAATTTTAAAATACCTAAAAATAAAATATATAACAAATTTTACTCAAAAGGGAAAATTACACATTAGCAAAAATTTTAAGTATAAAAAATTAACAGGAGACATTTTTGGTACTAACAAGTTATGATTACTAAAATATATTTAGTTAGTTATAAATATTTTCAAAAAAATGTAAAAATAAAACTAAGAATCAATGAATAGTTTAATATTGTTATCAGTAATATTAATTGCTTGTTAGTTTATAAAAAAATTAATGAAACCAATGACGTATCTGTTGGTTCTTTCTTTGACTGTGAGTGTAATTAAATTATTCAGTCACCATAGCCCACTGCTGACATGTCTGTGCTTTCAATGTTTTCATTGTTTCAATCAACAGTGTTATTAAATGAACAGACCTACCTTTTAATTTTCTTTATCTACTCATGCATGTGCAAAACACAGGTGTTGCTCTAATTTTTTAAAATAAACTAAACAGAAATAAACATATCGATCTAAGTTTATATTCCAAAAAAGAAGCTGAAATAGTACCAAATTTTACTCATAAAATGCCAAAGTCTCTTTAAAGGTTTGTTCAAGCTTGGAACATAGGTAAGTTTGCAAATAAATGTATATTATTAGAATGTGTTTTTGGAAAAGTGAAAAGTGAAATTACCATATCTTTGGTAGTTGACTATGATGTCAAGAAGAGGGTTATAAACATCAATGTACACCATTCTGCTATCTGGAAAATTGTGTTGAAGAGAGTCAAGTTTCTTTGACAATTTGGTGTTAAAGATCTGTACGGCGTCGTTTATCTTCACTACTACATCTCTTTGTATTCCTCCTGCAATAGTTCTCTGTGATGGCAAATACCCTAGTGGTGGTACACTGAACACTGCAATCCTCCGTGCCCCTTTTCCATATATTTCCTTTCAATTGTTTTCACACCAAATATCAAACACAGTGAACATCACCACAGAAAAAATAACTGATATTGATAAAACACAGTTAAAGCTCAGTTATAACTGGATCAAACAATTACAACTGATAAAACACTAGTTACAACATGGTACTATGTTTGATTTCATCAAACTTATATAAAAAGCATACCTTCAAGAAGGTAGAAGCTGAGGAGAGCATAAAATCAGCGTATGCAGGAAAATCATATTGCAGTTGTCTAACACGGGTTAAAAAGTATGTGTTGGAAATGTCATTGCTCCCTAATACCACAATATAGAGACTGTTTCCTAAGATGAACTTGGCCTTGTCTTCTCCAACAATCCCTTCTAACTTCCCTATGTATTCTCTGAACAAATCTAGTTGACCCGATAAAGATATAGTCAACTATGTATCACAGCACTGACACTGAGTTAGAAATAGCATCAAAACCATTTCAAGAGAAATCAATGAATCGATTTGGAGATGAAATTAAGCATGAGTACCGATGTTTGTGCTGTTAAAGGGTCGTATCCTGCGCCACCAGATGCAAAGCACACACCAGTCACCAATTCTCCAGGTTCAAGATTTGAGTCCAAGTATGCTGGAAGAAACTCTTTTATGCCCAGTTCTTCAACTGATACATTTACCATGGTACAATACAAAATTACACTGAGATATGTGCAGAAACATAAAAGTTATTTACAATTTCTTTTAAATGATTAAAAGTGTATTAGTGCTTTTAATTATTATTCTTATAAATAATTCTTCATTATAAAAAAAATTATTAAATAAAAATTAACTTTAAATATAAAAATAATTAATTTGTATATTGACGGAACTATATACCATTTTAAAGATTAAAAAAATTATTAATTTTTAAATAAACTTTTATTAATAAATAGTTTTTAAATTTATATCTAATTAGTTATTAAATTATTATTAAATTTAAAATTTAAATAATTAGTAATTAAAATTTTGATAATTAATTATATATTAATTTAAAAATTATTTATCTAATAAAAATTAATATTTTTTTAATTTTTAAAATGGTATTTAATTTATTAAATATAATAATTAATTATTTTTTATTTTTAAAATTAAAATTAATTTTTTTTATTTTTTATTTTTAAAATTAAAATTAATTTTTATTTAATGATTTAGTTGTAATAGTGTTTGATTCTATAAACCATTAAATCATATCATAATTACCTAGAAAATGACTTGGAGAGATGTCATGGTCACCGCCAAAAGTTTTAACATTTTATGCCCTCCATTGAAAAATGTTTTATACATTCTAATACATAACACATTTTTAAATTAAACTTAGTTTAACATTTCTGCCAATTAAAAATATAAAATTCACTAAATTTATTTATACTTAAATCCCAAAATAATACATTCAGCTTGCATTTTTATTCTAACACATTTGGTAGTATTTATTTGAAGAGTCAAATATATATAACTTTGATTGTCTTATACTATTTATGATTGCATTGGACATTTTGGAGGTTATACAAAAGATAAAACTATATACATTAAATTTTTACAAACATGGTACAAAAAGAAGAGATGAGAAATAGGGCACACACCTATAAAGTCAGATGGAACCTTTCCGTTGCTAAATCTGCCAGTAGGAATCCCTCCCTTAAAATCCTTACCATATGGTGGATAATTGCACCTTGCTGTTGTTGCCAAATTCTTGTTGTTGTTGCCAGTGTCCATGATCGAATCTCCAAACACAAACACTGCAGGAACTGAAACATTTGGTGGCAGTTTCACAACTGCCCTAGTTTTTTCACACACAATCAGAAGTGTTGTTAGTGATAATAATATGAAAC
Organism: Phaseolus vulgaris; assembly: GCF_051622355.1. NCBI lineage: Eukaryota > Viridiplantae > Streptophyta > Magnoliopsida > Fabales > Fabaceae > Phaseolus > Phaseolus vulgaris. Next base: position 1,552,809 of record NC_143498.1, read on the forward strand.
GGAAGAGTGAAGAAGGAGAAGGGAAAGAAGAAGAAGAAGAAGGGAGCTTCATAAGAAGAAACATAAATGATTGATTGTGCTTGTTTTTGTTGAATAAAAATAGATAAGGATGAACATCTTATATAATTTGGATGTGCATCATTCTCTCTTTTTAACTCATTTATGGCATCATTATGTCAGGCTACCGGAACTTTTCATTACAGTTTCACGATTCTGTCAACCCATTAATGATTACTTTCTTTTTAGGAAATTTTCAAACTCTATAAATGCATGCAAGTGCTTTGTGATTTTAATTTTCTATTCCTTTCATGATCAATTCTATATTAAAAAATCATACCTTTTTATTATTCATACCATTTCATATTTTTTTAAAAATAGAACTTTGGTATTTTTTTTAGAAATATCCTACGAGTTTTATAAAAAAAAATTATGAAATAAAAATTAATTTTTAGATACTAAAATAATTAGTTGCAATAATAACTAAAAACTAAAAAAAAACATGGTTTCTAAATTAATTTCTATTATTGTTAATTAGTTTTTAAATTGGTATTTAATTAGCAATCAAAGTTTTAACTACCAATTATTTAGTTTCTAAATTTGGTAGAAAAACCTTGGTTACTAATCGGATACCAATTTAGAAATTATTTAACAATAATAGAAACTAATTTAGAAACATTTTTTTTAGTTTCTAAAATGGTTTCTAATTTAGTAACTATTGCAACTAATTATTTTGGTTTCTAAAAATTGGTTTTTATTTTATGATTTTTTTTAGTCTATATATTACATCTTTTTGGAAAAAGAAGTATTCAAGATACATTAAATGGAATGACCATGTTAGATTTTTTATTTTTTTTTAATTCTGTCAAATATTAGATAGTATTTTTTCTTTTTTGTTTTGACTGTGTTGTGGGTTTTCATTATCTTCTAAATCTTTTTGAAAGGTATTGCAATGAATGATTTTAAGTTAAAGTAGTTTCATTAACTAGATGTAGATTGAAGTATAATCGCACAAGTATAAAATTTGGTGTTTTTTTTATCTTATTTATATTATCTTAAATTCTTTTTGTTTTTTTAATCATTGATTATTACACATAGTTATTCTCGTAAAGAACAATTTTTAAAATATATTTTTTAAATCGATAGCTGTCATTTTTTTAAAATTAATTCACCCTCTTGATTGTATTTTGACCAATTATTACTTTGCATTTTATCGCTTGAGCATCTATACTGAAGTTTAAGCAATAATAAACGTGTTTATAATAATGACTCGTTCACTTAAATGTTATTTAAACAATATCAATCTATAAACAAATTTCATTTACGGATAACACAATAACTTCACTTCAATTTTAACACATGTTATTTACTTCAAACTACCAATTCAAGCATCAATATAACTATAACACCTTCTTTTCAAAAATTATATTTGGAACTTTAAAAAATTATACACATGCTTATTATTATTATTATTATTATTATTATTATTATTATTATTATTATTATTATTATTATTATTATTATTATTATTATTATTATATATTACAGTATTAATGATGGTACTATATTATATTAAATGATATCACAGCATTGTCAAATTTCAACCTACATCCGTCAAATTAACTCAATCATCCATCTACATTGATTCTTTCTGTCTTGATATGCAAAAAGAAAATCCTTAAATAGGTCATACCTATTTCAGTGTAGTTTTCTTTAGAAATTTAATTGAATTATATATTATACATTTTTTTTCACAAACAAATATTTTTTTTTAAATTAAATAAATAAACTTCTTCAAACTTTATTTACATAAAAAAATTATTACTATTCATATATCAGACTTTTAAAAGGTATGAATGGGTCTATTTATGTAAATAAAGTTTAGAAGAATTTAACTGTGTAATATTCTTAAAAAATTCAAAAATTTACTACACATTATTATTTTTATTAATTATAATATAGGTAATTTACTTCTTTAATCTAACAATTCATTTGAATAGTCTCAAATAAAAAGAGAGATGAAATAAAATTTACAAATTTATTTATTTATTTGAGAAGAAAGCGACGTAAAAATAAACTTAAAAATTATCATTTATAACAATAATAAATTAATTAATTAAAATTGAGACAAAGTGAGTAATTATGTAATTTCCTACAGATTTTCAAAAATGAGGAATATCGAGCAAATTCAAGAAAAACAGCGAGTGTAATTTAATTTATATTGTAATTATATGAAACCAATTTTTTTATAGTTTAGATTTTCGTAATTCTTGAACAAGCAAACTACTATTTTGGACATTAAAGATATAATACTATATATCGTATGAATCTTCAAAGTTAAAAAAAATTAGAGATTTTTCTGAAATTCATCTTAGTGTATAAATTAGGCTATTTATTACTATTATTATTTTTGTAATATTTTTAAAAAAACTTAAACTAGTATAATTGATTAATTATATGTATAAATACTTATTCAATTTTTTAATTAAAAAACTGATTGATAATACTAAACATTTTTTAAGAAAAATCTTGAGTGCTTTAATTTTTGCTGTCTGTGTCATCACCACCAATTTTTTCAGTCATTATATTATCTTTTAGCAAACGCCGACAAAGATAATTAAAACATGATTAAGAAATAAATATAACGTATTTGTAATTATTTTTAAAAATTAAATATACTTTTAATCTCTTTAGTGAAATTTGATTGTGGTGCATATTTTTTTTTAAAAAGCTGGTTCAAATTCTTGTTAATTTTTTTTTTTGTTTACTTTCACGTATCTAAAATTTTAAATTATTATTTTTAATCTTTAATATTTATTTTAGGGTAAATAAATAAGTTTTATATTGATTTTTTAGAGATAACACATAATGTTATTATATTACAATAATGGTATATATTTTATTTAACTTATAAGCAATTAACTAATGTAAAAATAGTAAAAATTCAAAGTTTCGACTTCGAGTTTTAGAGAAATTAAGAAATAAATATTTTCTTACAAAAAAAATTAAAAGCTGACTTAGTTTACAGGAATTAAAAATATCTTTAATTTTTTAATCCGTTTTTCATGATTTTTTTATTTTTTATTTTTTAAACCTGTACACTAAAATAATATATATAAAAAAGTGCATTAAGAACACTAATTATAGTCAATTTTGATGGAAATAATTTATAGTCAATTTTTCTCATGTTCAATTAGTGTTAGATTAGTTTGTGACCAAAACCTTATAGCATTAGTTAGCTATTTTCATGAATAGAAAAAAAATATATATGTTTTATAAAATTATCTAAAAAAAATGTAGGAAAATAATTCAGTCTATAGTTAAAATATTTTTAAGAAACCAAAAATCCCTTTATTTAGTTTTTTTTTTAGTTGTGTAGGTGTAGTTTTAAGTTTTTTTGAAAAATCAAGAAATGTAAAAACAAAAATTTACTTTAATTTAAATATTTATAAGTTTTCTGTTTTAACTTTTTTTATTTCTATGTTTTATGTAAAATAATTAAAAAAGGAGGGTGTAAATATAAAAAAAAATATTTTTCCCTTTAAAACATTATAATTAAATAAAAGTATTTTTTTTAAGAGAAGTAACACTTAAAAAGAAACATATGGGCATTCTATTTGTGGTATAGAAGTTACAAAGTGTGCATAGTCTTTATTTATAATACTAATTTTTCTGACTTCAATAATCAATGAAGTATATTAAATTTTACTAGGGAAAGTACGTTAATTTTTTATTTTTGTGAAAGAAAATCCATTGTTTTAGAACATTCTACAATTCATCCATTCTTATGCTTAATTAGTCTCTTTTATGCAAGAGAAAGCTTGAATTAAACAGAATTTTATAACTCAATTAAGTTTTAATTTTGAATATTAAATCGTTTTCAGATGGGGGAGTTGTAGTTCTGGTGTTGAAGCATTAATTAATTAAATAAATAAAACAGGGATGCATAAATTGAGTTAGGTGTCAGTTGCATCAGTAATCACCAAATTCAAATATAAAAATAAAAAATTATAACCAAATTATAAGCAGACGCGTGTGAAGTGTTGAATTTTCTGTCCAACCCCAACAATTAATTAGACTTGTCAATTTGGTAACGAAAGCTTTCTCATTTAAAAATCGTCATCGAAAATTCTTTCAAAATTTAAAACCTTTTCTCGATCAAATATTCAAAATTTAGCTTTATCATCGCCACGTGTTTTTATATGTTTTTGTTTGAAATTATTGATTCTTGTTTAAAATACATTGGTAGGGATGAGGAATGTTATGAGGTTCAGACACGTCTCTTAAATAATATGTCTGTGTTGAATACATGTATTGGATACCGACACTCGTAAAACACGTATTGATGAAGTGTCTAATTCAAAAAATATTAGTTGAATTTCTGACAATGTTAATACGGTTCTAACACAATTTTAAAAATAAGAAATACATTAATTTTCTAAAACTCAAATTTATTGTATAAATTTGTAATATAATTATAAAAATAAAGAACAAATCCCTTTGAACCAGACACAAGAAACATCTTTTTACCACAAAAAAAAATTGAAACATATTTGTTTACATAAATTTTTATTGTCAATTTATATAATTCCTAATTATGTAATATATAAATTTGTATCCTTGTGTCATACATTTTATAGATTATACGTATCTTTGTGTCCGTATCCGTATCGTATCAGTATCCGTGTCTATGTTGCATATGTGATTCTTTGCTTCTTCTTTTTTATTTTTTTTAACGAAAATGTGTTTGTAATAAACAATGTTGCCTAAGAACATCTAAAAGTTTCTTAAAGATATATTAAAGTATTTTGCTTAATGTTATTTGTTTGTGATGTCGTACTTTATTGGGTTTGTAATTAATAATGTGTCGCATATAATAAATAGGTTTTGAGCAGTTCCCGTAAAGTTAGATGGTGGATATGTTGATTATATTATCTTGCAAATGAAATCACTGAGCATTGTCCACACAATCTTTTCATAATCGTTTTGTGCTCTCTTGCATGAATACAAGTCATGCAAATTATTCCATCGCCATTTGTTTCGTCAACGAATCCACTAATTACATGCATGTGCTTAGTTGGGTCTTGCTTAATATTTAATTCAAAGTACCATTTAATTCTTACAATTTCCTCACATATATACAATGAATTGTGGGATCTCCAAATAAACCCAACAAACACTCGTTAGGATAAAATCGAAATGGCTCTGATACCATGTTACAAAGTGGACTTTAGGCCTAACCCTAAACTCCATAAAATCGGCTTATAAGGTTGAGGTTTGCACCCACTTATATACAATGAATTGTCCTTATCTCTAGTCGATGTAGGATCTCTTGTTTGATTTTTTAGTTTTTGAGTTTCTGTTATAATTTTGTCTTTAAAAAACGTCTCAATAAATTAGAGTATATAAACTGACTTTGATCTCGACTTCTAAATAATGTGAGATTATAACAGTGATACGGAAAGAAATAAAAATAAAAAAGTCGTGTTCTATAACTTAATTGGTAAAAAATTGAAGAAGAAATGTATGTGAAAAGATGAATATATACTATTTACAATAGTATGAGTTTTTTTTTTTTATAGGGGACAGTGCAAATTAAAGTAATTAAAAAACACAAAAAGTATAATAACCATTAACTTAAAACTCAATAAATAGACCATGGCTTAAACTGATGTTTGTTAACATTCACTTTTAAAGGTTTTTAAATACGAAGAGACACATAATAAAAGACTTTTTCCTAATTGTTTTGGGAAAAATATCAACTACTTTATCTTCACTAATAATAGATTCAATTAATTATTCATGAGACATGAATGTGGTTGTTGTTGATTTTTTGAAAATTGTATTGAGAAGTTATTGTCACAAAATATCTTTAAAAACTCCGTGTTGATTAAATTTCATCATTTAAAAAACTTTTCTGCTAATGTAAAGTTGGGTTACCAAAAAATAAGTAATGAAGAAAATACAAATGGCATTTTTTTGTAATTAAGAAGAACTTTTTTTAGTTTGAACTATAAAGTGTTCCACGTAAAACCTATTTTAAATCATTCACACAGCTTTTTATTATTTACTCTTTATACTAAAAGCGTGTTATGTTATTTAAACATGAATTTAAAATTTTTAATATTAAAAAAATATTAAAATCAATTTATTAATAAAATGGTATTCGTCCTTTATAGTCATTTTTCTAGAATGTATTTTTTTTTAATTATGAATTTGTATTTCTAGAATGAAGGGTATTCTTGGAAATTTAAAAATGTGTAGGGTGCATGTTCAAAAAATTGGAAGTAGAAAATATTTTCCACAAATGAAATGGGTTGGGCTCAAAGTCTTTATTTCTGTTATTTTTACTTATTTTAAAAGACAAATCATTTTGAATTTTATTAAAAAGAAAGTATCACTTAATATTTGTAAAACTATATTTTTTAGTTGAAATTTTTAATTATTGTTATTGGCACTTTTCTAGTTTGAAGCAAAAAACAATATTATTTTTTAAGAAAATGTTCAAAATTTATGTTTGACCACTTTTTCACGTAAATTTATGATGGATTATACTAAATCCAACTTAAATTTTCATCAAACATTACATGGTCGAACGTAAATGATGAACTTTTTTAAATTGCTTTTTTAATTCAACTTTATGTCAAACTCTGTGTTATATTATATCCGACATAAATTAAAAGTTTTTAAGGAGAGATTTGGTCTAAAGCAAATTTACATTATCCATATTCACGTGGGATTATTAACAAATAATAACACAAGTAAAAACCTTTTTCACACTAATGTTATTAGTTATATGATTTGAAAACATAAAAGAAAAGCATGATCAAATGTTCTTGTTATTTTTATCATATCGATTTCATGCATGATCAGTATCAATAAATTCTAGTAATATATTATTTTGTCGAGGAAAAAGTAAAAACTTTGTAGGTGACAGTTGAAAATAAATAAACAAATTTTTAATAAACGTTTCTATTGGAAATCTCACATTGATTAGAGACGAAGACATTTCATTGTATATTAGTGGCGCAAACCTCAACCTCATGAGTCGGTTTTATGGGATTGAGTTAGGTTTAAAGTCCACTTCATAATATGATATCAGAGTCATTTCAAGTTTATCATAGCGAGTATTTGTTGGACTTATCAGGTCACCCGTTATCGGGTCGTTATTGGACCATCCATCATATATTATCTCACGCACGAGCTGTCACTCTTGGCGTGAGGGGTGTGTTGGAGATTCAACCTCATGAGCAGGTTTTTATGGGATTAAGTTAGACTTAAATCCACTTCGTAATAGTTTCAGTGAATTAAAATATATATATATATATATATATATATTTAAATTGTTCTTTAACTTCAATTTTTAAGTTATGTAAATCGAAATATACAATCATTATATAATACTAGTAAGATTGAAAATCAAGCAAACAAGGGTTCTATTTGTTGGTGAGTACTAATAATGAATCCACATAATCTTTCAACAAATTGAAATTGAGAAATAGGAACAGGAACACAGAGATATTCTGAGCTAACGAAAAGAAGGAAGTGGGAAATTAAGCAGAAGGAATCCTAAAAGATCACTTGAATTGGTACAAATATTTTTGAAGAATAGGAGCTATGAGCCTTTTGTAAACGCTTTCTGTGGGATGAAAACTGTCCCAAAACACATAATCATGAACATTTGAACAAGTGGAATCCAAACTGTTGCATAATATTGCAACCTCTATTCTCCCTGTGCCACAGCATCCAGTGTCTCCAACTTTATACCCTGCTCAAAAAAATATTATCACATTTCATTTTCATACTATGTGTTTTCTAAACTTTCACAAAAAAATTGCTTAAAACTAAAAAAAAATTATTAAATAATAATCGTATGTAAAGACAAAAAATAATTAGTCACTACATTAACTAATTACATTGCTGATAAAAAAAAAACTATACTGACTAATTAGATACTAATTTAAAAACTAAAAAATAAGTGATTTTTATTATTAATAAAAAATCATAGAATAGTTTTTAAGTTGGTATCGGTTAGTAAAATTTTAACTACTAATATTTAAGATTCTAAATTGATATCTAAAAAGACTAATAGAGACTAATTTAAAATATAAGTAGTTAGTAGCTAAAACCTGTGTAGCTAATAGTTAAATATCAATTTTAAAACTATTTTATAAATTTTTACTAATAATTTTTAGTTCATAAAATAGTCTCTAATTTAATTTATTTTAGTTTTTAAAATTAGTTTTTATTTGAAATTTTCTTTTGGAATATAAGTATTTTTATTGAAAAATCATCGAGGATAAAGTTGTAGTTTGGGAATTAGTTACCATATTTTTGGTAATTGAGGATAATGTCAAGCAGAGGATCATAAATATTGATGAAAACATTTCTGCTATTGGGAAAGTTGCGATTGAGAGAATGCAAGAGGTTGGACAATTTGGTGTTGAATAATTGGGCCAAGTTGTTGGGCCTTTGTGCACACTTTTTCTCTATTCCACCCCCCACTGTTCTCTGAAATGGCAAACACCCAATTGGAGGTGCACTGAATACTGCGATCCTCCTTGCACCTAACTCATTCAATTCCTTTCAAACAAAAAAAATGCACTTTTCCTCAGTTGAACAATGAATTCAATGACTCAACACTACACATAGCATTAAATATCAATGAATGAATCTTTTCTGGTGTTATAAGCAAAATAATTTATTTTTTTAAACTTTCATGTTTGACATCACTATACAACTTGGCATATGTAGATATTTTCTTACCGTTAAAAACTTAGAAGCTGAGTTGAGGAGAAGATCAGAGTAAGAAGGAAGATCATAGAGCAGAGAACGAGTGCGATAGGTGTTGGAAATGTCACTGCTTCCTGCTACCACAATGAAAAGACTGTTGGCTAAGATAAACTTTGCTCTTTCTTCTCCAACCACACCTTTCAGCTTTCCTATGTATTCTTTGAACAAATCCAGTTGCCCACTCACTGGGATTGATCCCTGCTTATTTCTTGTTAATACATCTTTTTCTAATTTATGTAATGTTTTATCATATCATCAAAATTCAATTAGTTTAAACTATTCAAATATCATAGCCCTAAGATTATGTGAGATTTTGTGTAAATCATATAACTTTTATTTGTAAATAAGAGTAAGAAAGAAATCAGGTTAGTTCGACCTATTTTGACTCGATTCGTTAATAGCAAACTGATTCGTTAAGATAATACAAGATGAAATTAGTAACATGTTTTGATGGTGAATTTACAACTTGTCATTTTTTTTAAAAAAAATTGTAAATTTTTGTTTTGAATCTATATTTACTTTATTGTAGTTACTAATATCACTTTTTAGACAATAAAGATGTAAGGAAGATCAATAAAATTGAATCAAACTTTAACATTTTAATAAAAAATATTTAATATCTAACAAAATAAAATGAATATCAATAATATTTTAATGAATTAAATAATTTATAAAATAATTAATATAAATAAAGTTTTATATAAAATATTAATTATTATCAATTTTAATTTCAAAATCATGAAATTCTTCCTTTAAAGATGTAAAAATAAAAAAGACAAACGGAAAGACTAGTGTATCGAATTAACGAATTAGACTAACCATAACAATAAGAATTGATTCAAAAAAGTTAACTCATTTCATTTATTATAAAATGAAATTTTCTTATAAGTTAAGAATGTATAATTTGTGGTATAAAGATAAGTTAACCTACGTATAGATAGAGTAGATACCTCTATTACGGATGTCAAAGGGTCGTATCCTGAGCCACCTGAAGCAAAACAGACCCCTGTGACCAAATCACTAGGCTGAAGATTGGGCTTTAAATATGGTGGCAGAAACTCCTTAATTCCCAACTCTTCAACTGTCCATCATTTATGTTATATCACAACACAAAAAAACAGTAACAAGTAAGAACACACACCCACATGCATAAAAAAAGTCACATCTTCAACCAGTGCCTTTATTATGTCTGTTACCAACCTGTCCCACCCACATGCATAATAACCAAAAAATAATAATAATCATTTCAGTTATTTAATTTCTAATTGCACTATATCTATTAATTATTATTATTATTATTATTACTATATTATAAGAAAGGATCCCATATTGAATAACGTGGCTTAATTGGTCAGATATAGGGATCCTGCATGTGCACATCTGAGGCAGTGAATTAAAAACTCAACCTAGGTCAATAAATACCCCAAAGTTCACAAGTGAAAATGAAAACATAGATATAAAACTTTAGAAAAAATAATTATATTTTTAATATCTATCGTAATTTATTAAAAATATTATTAATTAAGTGACTATAAATTTCACTTTAATTAGATTTAAAATTTACTTTTTTAATAATTAAAAAATATATTTAATGTTGTGAAACGAGTTAGTATGAAATATAGTGAGGGATTTAGTGAAAATATATACGATATTTGATTATATGTTGAGATATCAAATTTTATTTAAAATTAAAATCCAAATTCTCCCGTTCAAATATTAATATTGTTTCTTGTAGATTTCTTCTAATTTAATTCATTTTTATCTAAATTATTTTATAACGGAAAAAAATTCATATCACAATGTCTCATAAAACTTCCAAGAAAATTATAATTTTGGACTTTAAATAGAAAAAACAACCAAAAACTAATTAATTTTTCTCGATTCCAAATATAAAAAATTAATAAAATTTTAAAATTGAGACACTATAACTATACACAATTCAAACAAAAAATTAAAGTCGAAAAATAGAATTAACTTTTTTATATGTTATCGACATCTTAAATCTAATTCCGCTTTCACGTCTCCGTGTAACTTATTCCTTAGGGAGAGAAAATAAAACTAGAAATATCAAACAAAGGAAAATAAAATTTTAAAAATTAACACATGCTTTTCTGAGAAAAATAGTTTTTTATTAAAACTAAAAAATATATATCAAATATTTGATTTCCCATTAGTGTAGTATCGTCTTCTTTCTCTTCTCTTTTATGTCCTCTGAAAAAAGTAGCTAGGTTTTGATAATTATTGTTTACATAAAAAAAATTCTATAACATATTAATTAAACCAAAAAATAAATTCTTACATTTCTTTCTCTATATTATGAAGGCATTATTAATTAAAATAGAATAATTTGTTCATATTGTAGCATCTCTGACTAAAATATAAGCTACCAAAAGTCCTTCTCAATGGTTTAAATGTTATCTTTTATTTATGTCAGTGACTGTCATGACAGTGGGGTGATGATACTTTATGCTGTCACACATGCAGAAATAATATTCATAAGTTTACTTCTAAATAACATAAATAAAATAAAACAACTTCATAAATAGCATTCTTCAAATATTTCAAATAAATGTTTTTTAATATGTTCTCAGTAGAAAAATTATAGTCAACGTAAATGTTTTGAAATGATTTATATATCATTTAAAAATATTTTTTGTCAATTTAACCTTATTATAATTATATTTATACAATTTTTTATAATAAAGAGAGATAGAAAAAAGTGTGTGATGAAATTATTGATATGAGATAGAGAAAATATCACAAAAAATATTGTTATATCTCTTCATATAATTAATTTTTTTTATGATAAAAATAACAAGGCTTTGCTTCTGTTCATCATATATAGGGGGCAAATTGATTCTCCACAATAAAATACAATTTTTCTATGTCATTTTACAATTTTGTAGTGAGCATTTTCACAAATGTAGATCATAAACATAAAACCAGCCATGTATATATTATTAAAAATCATTTTTAACCGATATTTATCATATTTTAAATTAGTTTTGAGCAAATAAAATACATTTCACTGCATCCAAAAAAAAAAGTTTAAGAAAATTTTTACGTATGGGGGATTTGGGTTAAGTGAACTAGCAATATATTAAATAAATGAAATTGGGTGAAATTTCACGTACATGTTTTTAAATAAGGTATGAACAAGAAATTTACAATGAAATCCAAATAAATATTGTTTTTCCTGTCTATTACTTATATTTAGTGTGTATAATATAGAAACTTAAAATAATATTTTATAATAAAAGTCTATCAATAAAATTAGATCACAAAAACTACTCGTTAATAATATGACTAATGAAATATTTAGTATACTCTTTCGATTTTTTTCATCATATTTAACTAACTATACATTATATGTTGTTTTAGCAATTAAAGGTGTATTTAGATTTTAGTTGAGACATTTAAATTGATTTTTAATTTTAGCACCATATTATATTTTTAATTATTTTTATATTATATTTTTAATTAATTTTATTTTTTGTTGATAAAAAAATAGCATTATATTCAATTCCAAAGCTTCAATTATTAGGTTTGTGAACTTGTCACTTTGCCTCTCTTTTATTATGTTCTTCTACATCATCTCTTTCATCATTGCACATTATTACTTAGAAAAACAAGAATATATATCGTTTGCCATTTTAAAGCTTTTACAGGGTTTACTTTTTTCACCATAAAGATACATATATACCTCTTTAAGTATTATCATACAAAGGTTGCATGTGAATACCCACGCGAGGGAAAATGGATTTATCATTTTTCTGGTTAATTAAGTTGCTAAAATTTGTCATTTATCCAACAAATTAGAAGAAAAATTGGATTATTTTAACAAGTCAACTCTAACTCAATAAAAAAAGTTTTCACTTATATATTATGAACTAATTTTATTTTTAATTAATATAGTTTATTTTAACACTATAAAAAAATCATGAAATAGAAACCAATTTTTAGAGATCAAAATAATTAGTTACAATAAGAACTAAAATAGAGACCATTTTAGAAACTAAAAAAATATTGGTTTCTAAATTAGTTTATATTATTTTCTATTATTGTTAAATAGTTCCTAAATTGGTATCTAATTAGCATTTTAACTACCAATTATTTAGTTTTTAAATGTGGTAGCAAAAACATTGGTGCTAATTAGATACCAATTTAGAAACTATTTAACAATAATAGAAAATAATAGAAACTAATTTAGAAATCAAATTTCTTTTTAGTTTCTAAAATGATCTCTAATTTAGTTACTATTGCAACTAATTATTTTGGTTTCTACAAATTGGTTTCTATTTCATGATTTTCTTGTAGTATAATAAGAGTTTGTGTTAAACTTATCGTATTACTCGTTAACGAACCACTCATTAATATCTAATTTCATACATAAGTTATCACACTACTCATAAATATCTAATCTCACACACTTATTCACAATCTGAACACAAAGAGTATTAAAGATCTCACATGAATTATAAATAAGACGATTTATAATATAAAAATGGATTCAAATCTCATTCTACATATTTTTATACTCATCTTATTTACAAATTATTTTTATTGAATTAAACTTAAATTTTATTTGTTAAGATAAGAGTGTTAAAATAAAACATAGGAGTGAGATAAGAGAGTGTATATATAGGTACCTATAAGGTCTGATGGAACCTTTCCATTGCTAAATCTACCAGTTGGAATGCCACCTTGAAAGTCTCTCCCATATGGAGGGAAGTTAGACCTAGCAAATGATGTTGTTCTGTTGTTGTTGTTGCCTGTGTCCACCACTGAATCTCCAAACACAAACACTGCTGGAACCGACACATTTGGTGGCAGTTTCAACAAACCCTCTGTTTTGCAGCAAACAAATAGCAGCAACAGTATAAAACGAAGCATGTAGGAAGAAAGAAACTGAAAGGAAGAAGAAGAAGAAGAAGAAAAGAGCTTAGTAAGATGAACCATGGCTACTCACTTCAGTTTTGTCTATGCATTGGAGAACAAATAACAATGCTCTTTTTTATAGAGAAGATTTAGTGACCTACGTACTCTTCTCATGGAAATAATACAAAAAGAATTTTATTAAAATAGGATGGACCATTAGTACAAGATATATAATTATTCTATTTTTCCATATATGTATAAACAAGTTTTACTTCATTTTTTAATATATATAAGCAATAAATAATGAATAAAACATAGTGTAGGAGTAATTTTTATAAAATTAAGAGTAATACAAATAAGTTTTTTAATTCTTATGTTATTGGTCATGAAGTTATTATTTAGATTTTTTTTTTTAAAGGGAGGGTAATGATATATTTTTCATGAAAATGTCACACTTTTAATTAATATTTTCATTAATGTCTCAAAAACACTTATTGGTGCTCTCTTATTTTAAAATAAATTAATTGGTACAACTCGTGTCCTTTACCTTTCAGGTCATTTATTGCTAGAAGGACTTGCAATTGTTCTTTCTGGTGGGTTTGTCTAAGGAAAAAAAAAACATAGTAATTTTTTGTTATTATGAGAAATAATAGTGATATATTTTAGTGTGAAATGACATGTGTGTTTCTGACATTGATTGAGATAAAATTTACTAATTATAGCCATATTGTTTGTCAAATAAAAATGTTTAGACGACATTTTATAAGGAAACTAAATCATATTTAACCCTTTCTATGAAAAATTTAGATTTGACTGTTAAATTGATAAAATTACATTTTAATTTTTTGAAAATAATTCTACAAAGTTTGACACCTAATTTAGATGTGTATGCAGATTAAAGTAATTTATAAATTTCAAGTTTTTTTTTTCTAGATAATTTTGTTTCATTAATCGTTATGTGTTTAAACATTCCAATATAGTATAGCCTATATTCCTAAAATTTGATATTCATCTATATTCATTAATTACTTTGTTTATATAAATAACAAAATTATTTAGAATATTTAGCATGAGAAGTCTTTAATTATACTTTTGTTATTGTTTAATTTTTGTAAGTTTTGACAGAAAAAATAAAATAATATATAATCACATATAATTTATTTTTAAATGGTGTATAAATTTCATATCTTACACTAAATAAAAAAAATTCCAATATATTTAAGATTTAATGACCTATTTTTTCATTACAATTTTAATAATTTAGCTCTTTTTCATATTGTACTGTTACTTTTAAATTTTTTTAACTTTTGGCAATTCGATAAATGTGCAATGATGTAAGGATCTATTATATCTGAAGAAAGCGACATCGTTTTGTTGGTTACTTTTGTTTTCAACATATTATTTTTACTTTCAATTATTTTACACGCTAACAAACTGTTACCTATTTAAACATATTAACAAACTTTATTCATGTTTTTTACCCGTTCAATAAGGAGTAGATAACTAAAAGTATTTATAATCTATTAAAAATAATTGCTTGATATCTACTTTAAATTTCACTTGCAAATATATGTGATATGAATTAGTTTCTTATTTTTAATATATGATAATAAATTTAATATAATAATAATAATTTATATATATATACTTACTTATATATGTCTATTTTTTAGGTGTAAAATATATTTTTAAATAATATAGACCTTCTAATCAAATATATTTTTATAAAATTTTAGATTTATTTACTTTGTGTGGTATTTATAGATAGGTTGGGTTGGGTTGAGTTTTTTTAATCCAATTAAAATATTTTGAGTTAAATTCATGTTACTGTTTTAATATATCTGAAACAAAATAAACAATAATTTATAATTTAAGAAAATATTAAGTTCTTTTTACAATTTCCTTGTGATATAAATTTCAAATAAATATATTATGTATGTATTTTGGTTAAATAATCCATTTAAATAAATTAAATCAAATTTTAATAAGAGGAATACGGAATATTTGAATAAAAAAGAAATAAAAATAAGCAACCATGAGAAAGAAAAAGTGAGGTTGAAATCGATGTTTAGTTGCGTAAATAATTTACTGTGTATATTGTTTTTTAATATAAATTCTTAATTTTTATTTGGTATTCATACTTAATTAATCTCTAAAAAAACTATAGAAAATTAACTGAGTGTGTGGGCATTAATGAGATGGTAGCAGTTGGCACCAGCCTTGCCTGGGCCCTACTTTTAGACTGGGCCTCCATCAATACCCACTAACAAGTGGGCCAGAGACTATGACTGTGACACGTCATGGGCCCAGTAGGGTTTGATTTGTGGTATGAAAATTAGGTAAATTCTTCCTGCACCATATCAATTTTAACCTCCACCATATCAATTTTTTAAATTTCCAAAAACTACCCTCCTGCACCATATCAATTTTTTAAATTTCCAAAATTACCCTCCTGCACCATATCAATTTTAACCTCCACTATATCAATTTTTTAAATTTCCAAAACTATCCTTATTCCAAAATAATAATTATAATTGAGAAATAAAAAAATACATGCTGGAAAAAAAATTCTGAACACAAAACTAAAAATACATTCTGGATAAAAGATTTCAGAATTCAAAAATATGTTCTGAAAATTGAAATCCAAAATATTTCAAATAAAAGTTTCAAAAATAATTTTTCCCATTTTTGTGTAAGGTTATTTTTGTCATTTAAGAGGGGTATTTTTGTCATTTTGTAGAGCTGATTGGGTCCATGCTGCAATTGATATGGTGGAGGGAGAAATTGCCTGAAAATTAAGGTTTAGTTGGTCCATTCCTTGTTATCCTCTATGGTCTATTTTACATGGCCTCAGATGTTCTTTGTATTGCTCTTTTCTAACCCTACATTGCAACAAATAGTAACAATCAAATATTAAATATAAAATTTGTCCATTTAACTCATAAAAATATTATTTAATTTAAAAAAAAAAATTATATCATTTTTTTTTTCAAAATGCAAGGGTTATGGATCGGGTAATGACTATGTTGATATTTACATCTTAGAAAAAAAATTGCACTTAAATTCACCTGCTTGTAAAGTTGTAATCATGGTTGAATGAATATACTTTTAATGTTTTTTAATTAATAAACTTTAATTTAATATTAAGAAAAAAAATTGAAAAATAATAAAATAAATTATCAATATGATAATTAGCTGTGTTATTATTGACCTCAATTTTGAAGACTAGGTATTTAGCAAAATAGAATAAAACAAAACCCAGAATATAATAATTAAAGGATAAAATAACTAATGTCTCCAAGAAAATTACAAAAAAATATTATATGAAAGTTTGATTTGATGGTAAATCTGCTAACATAAAAGTTTTTACACTATTAACTAGTTAAAATTAGTTGAATTATGAATAAACATGTGTAAAAATGTTAAATACTATTATTAATTACAGTTTTTTTACATAAATAATATAAGTTTGGTAGAGCAAGAGCTTCACTTTGAGATCTTAGATACAAGATCTCACTTTTTAACATACTACACGAAGAAAGAATTCTTGCAGAAAATTTGTATAAGATCTCAAAAAAAATAATACAAAAAAGGAGAAAGAATAAGTGGAATTTATAAAAATAATGTGATACCTAATGAATTATAGTAATGAAAAAAATGTGAAAAAAATTGATAAAAAAAGTACATGTTCATAAATAAAATTTAACTACACATTATTGCCAAGAGAGTACATAAAGACTATAATATGGTACTGATAATTGGTTGGTTGGTGTAACCATAAAGTTTAATGCATATGGATTCATAATCAATTCACAAGAGAAGAAATTCTAAAGTGTATTGAAAATAATGCTTCTCATAGTTCAACTAATCTTATTATATAAGGTTGGTCAAATTCTTCTTGTTATTAGTTATATGTTGCAACGTAACCATAAAGTCTAATAAATATTGAACCAAATTAATGTGCATGCATGCATTCATAACCTAAATATATTGCACGTTATTTCATTATTTGATGATGTTACGTTGATTGGTGCATTTGGACAATATTTTAATTAATATTTTTATGATACATTTTGAAAAAAATAAAATAATAATGCTATCATTTAAAAACACTTAATTTTTTTCTGCTTTTAATTTTGATTCAGTGATAATTATTCACACCCAACCAAAATTCGATTTTTTTTAATCGTACTTACTTTAAATATAAGTCTGTTCGAGCTTTCTGAATTATCATAGAAAGAATAATTATTTTGGAAGTCTTAAAACTTGCTGAAATTTAGTTCAGAGTATAATTAGGTTTGTAATCATACCATCATCATATTCTTGTAATGTAAAAATTAAGCAAATAATTTAATTATTTATTAAATTAAAACTTGTTAAACAAGTTTTAGAATAAATGAAAAGTTTAGTTTTTCGAACTTTAATATTTGTTACTTAGTCCTTATTATCAACTCTATTTTAATACTAACATGACTAATAAAATAAAATATTGATTAAATAATTAAGATAATAAACAATATTATAAATTAAAGTAACTTTATAATTTTAAATATGTTATTCAATTAAGTAATATATTTCTTATTTTATACAAATTATTAAATATATATTTTAATTTGTGTATTAAATGCTGTAAAAAATGATTTTGTTGTTTTTAATATTAAAGTATAGCTTAGAGCTGAGTTTATTAGTCGATAAAGAGGTTTCAAAAGAGCTTATCATAAGTCATTTTCAAGGAATGAGAATCTCTACCCTTCATTTTCATTATCAAATATTTACAAAATTAATAGAATGTAAGAAAAAAATATGGATTGAGTGATAAACTCTGAAATCTGGCTAATCCAGAACCATTTTCAAAGTGGCATTGAAATAACACATTAGAATATGAGGAATTTTGACTTAAAAATAAGGCTAATGATGGATTCACTAATCACATTTTTAATAAAATCACATTACAATCCTTTTATATTATTATTTTTATATTATTTAATTATAAATTTATTATTTATTATATATTTATATTTAAATCCATGACATTATATAAATTTTAGCAATGTCAAAGGATCCATTTCCCTCCAAATAAATTCCTGTGGGGACAAGACAGCTAGCCACAATTGAATGCTTAGTATGCTGTCATTTATGGAACTTCTGAAACTAGGTTCAAAAGTCACACTACTTAGTAGGATCAGTTTTTTAAGTTAGTTCTGAAAACCCTAATATTCAACAAAGAAAATACTTGTGGATTTGATACAATAATCCTTTTCACCTTTCTAGACAAAGGAAATATGAAAATCCTAAATCCTAAATCATAAATTAAATGTTTCATTTAATTTAGAAAACTCTTTTAAAAAATACATTTCAAAACTTTATATATATGTTCCAACAAGTTTTTTCTGAAAAATTTGTTCCAAAAATTACAGAAAACGTTTTCTATAATACATTTAATGAATTTTAGAAAGTATCTTTCAGAAAAATACTTCCAAAAAAAATAATTCAAGTCATTAGAAAAAGAACAAAACAGTCTTTTTGAAAATTGGTGGCTGCAGAAAGAATTTTCGTAGGTGCGAGAAGAAATAACCATAAAGCAATTTGAATAGCATTTCATTCCGGCCCATACAATATTTCAGCAGATTTATATACTTTCCCAATCGAAATCTCACGCTTTTGGGCAATTCTTCCTCCACCTCCACCCCCCATGCCTTCTTCCTGCACCTTCTTGGAAGGAAGAAACGAAATAATAATTTAACTCTTTTCTTCATCTTTTTCATTCAACACTTCTTTTTCCCTTTTCAACCTCAACAACTGTATTTCAATTTTCAAAAAATATAATGGATTTTAAATTTTCATATTTTAGAATTTATAATACATTGTATTTTAAATTTTAAAATTTAGAATACAAATCTAAATTATTATTTCAGATTGGAGAATCCAAAATACAAATTTGTATTGTATTTTGGATTGTGCAATTCGAAATTAAAATTTTGTATTTCGAATTCAACCATCATAATGTAAAATTTTGTATTGTAAAATTCAAAGTTGACAATTTCGGTATTTTCAAAAAATATGGGGGTGTCAGGAGAATTTTTATAGGTGCAGAAAGAACTTGCCCATGCTTTGTTCTGTAGCTCAAGAACTAGAAAAGGGTAAACATCTAAATTAAAAATATTAAGTACTGTGCTTATTAATGTAAAATATTTAATTTTCCACAAATCTCGCATTGAGAATTTAACGTGTGATACTAATTTTAATATCAATTATTATATGAAACATATTTATCGTTATTTAAAATGTTAGTGTTGTAACGAAGCAATTACTTATATTTAAATGTATAAAGTTTATTTTTATCATTGATACATAGCTACAATTGTTGGAATATAAAAATATAAATAATCTTAAATATATTTTGCTATAGTGTTTCATGCGATATATTTATCTATATACCTTGAAAGTTAAATAATTTTAGCTAAATTTATTAACGTAACTAAAATAAATGGAAAAGAACAGTGGCAATCTTCTACATTGTTTGAGTTAATAACTTGAATTAAGAAAGTGAGATGCCCAACAATTTTTTTGCAAATTGAACTTGTCATATTATAAATAAGTAGTAGAAAAAAAAAGTTATTAATTTTTAAAAAAGTAGAAAAAATATATAAGAAACAAATAAAGAGAAATGAACATGTGGGTTTATTTTAAAAATCACAATTCAATTAACAATTTCTGCTTACATAATATGAAGTTATTAATTTGCATTCGTAATCTTCTAAATTACTAATTTTGCATCTGTGTATTACATTTTAAAGTACGAATATGAAATTTAATTCTCACTTCAATATATAGTTCATCATTTTGAAATTTACGTGGATATCTAAAGATAAAACATTGTCATAAAAATATACAAGTAAGAACTACAAAAATAAATTTAATACAAGAGATGACCATGATCGAAGAATTTGGTAAAAATATAATAATATAAGTAATTAAGAATAATAAAATAGTCATTGTAATCAACATCAGAATATATATGTCCAATAAAAAAACACAATAACGAATTTAAGTGAAAGAAAAGTAAAAAACAACATTATGTATTGATGAGTTGTAAAAAACAACATTATGTATACCAACGGAATGAAGTTAGAATTTATGAGTTGTAATGTTTAATGTCACATTAAACCTTTACACCAATATAAACAAGTTTTACTACATTTATCTTTGTTTTTTTTTTAAATAGCAATTTATATTTATTATCATCATATATGGTATTTGTATTTCATCTCATCTCCCTCTTAAATAATGTATATACACGTACTCTTGTTTTTTTCTTGAATATTATTTCATTTTTTCATAAAGTTAAAATCACATAAACAAATTATGATATTAAATAATAATTAACATAATTAAAATTTATAACGTTCACAACATAATTAAGGCTTTACATAATTTAACTCAAAATTAATAGTCACACATTCTCACATAATTATAAATATTAAAATATTAAAAAAATATAAATGATTGAGTGTTTGTACTTAAAAATGATTTAATTCAATAAATTTGAAATTTACATTTCCTTTATGTACATTGTTTGAAGGAATCCACACAAAGAAAAATGTGCATTTGAGGTTGTCATAAAACTACAAGAAAATCACTAAATAGAAATCAATTTTAGTGACCAAAACAATTAATTACTATTTGATTAAATTAGAGACAATTTTATAAACTAACAAAATTATTGATATCTACCGTAGTTTATGGATTGGTATTTAATCATTAACTATCAAAATTTAGATACTAACTACTTTAGATTCTAGATAGTCTTTAGTCTTTTAAAGGCTAATTTATAATATAAAATATTAGTAGCTAAAAACCTTGGTAGTTAGTTTGTATACTAATTTAGAAATTATTTTATATTTTTTATTAATAATAGAAACCACTTTATATACAAATAATTTTTTAGATTCTAAAATAGTATATAAGTTAGTCAATATAGTGACTAATTATTCTTGGTCTCTAAATTTTGTTACTATTTAATTATTTTCTTGTAGTGTGAGAGAACAAGTACGTTGGAAATTTGAACAATCTTGGTGAACATTGAATGAGTCAAACAATTGGGAAATTGTGCAGTAAAAGAAATTTTTTTCAAATGATCAAAGAAAATAATGAAAATAAGTTTTATATGTACACCATAAACTAAGTGTATTTTGATCATTTAAAATGAAGATGAGTACGAGGATCGAAATGAGACATGTATAGCATACTCATCTTCATTACTAGGATGACGAAACTTAAGTTTAACTCAATTTCACAAAATTGATTTAATAAAGTGAGGTTTGCTTCCACCTATATATGGTAAAATTTGTTTCATCTCTAGCAAATATAAGATCTCTAACACACTCACTCACACTAATAACATTGTGTGTTCACGGCGAGGACATCAAAATGAAAATCGAGAAAGGATGACATGATATGACAAAATATCAATTAGGATAAATTCTTAGTAACTTTGATATCATACTATGAATGAATTTAATACTATATTAAGATAGTGACATTTAAGTATGAGTCAATCCATTTATGTCCAACTCAATCTCATAAAATCGGCTAGTAAGATGAGGATTGCACCCTATTTATATATTAAAATATGGCTTAATTATAATCAATATGAGATCTCTAACAATCCAACACACCCCTTTTCGTCGAGTGCGAGGTTAGATATTTGCGGGTGATTTAACATGAGCTCGATAATAATGACATAATATCCCCAAATAATTTGGTCATGATGAGCGGTAAGTTACTCTAATTCCATAAAGATAAAACAAATTTACAATATATAAGTGAGAGCAAACCTCACATTGAATTGAATTTGTGAGGATGAGTTGTGTTTAAACTTACTTCTTAATATGACATCAGAGTCATTAAGAGTTTACCGTAATCGAGATTTTTGAGCCTATTGTGTCATCTGTTTTCAAGTTCTCTCGATTTCCACGCTTGATGTCCTCAACATGAATACACGATGTTCTCAACATTAATATGCGATGTCCTCAATGTGATAGGATGTATGAGAGATCTTACACCACCTATAAATAAAACCAATTTGCAGTATTTTAAATATTTATTGTCAATTTACAAAATTAAACCTTACCTTATACCTATGTATGGTTAAGGCATATATTCCTAATCAAAATCAAAACTAATAAAAACCAAAATCATTTGTCATTAAGAAAATAAAATAAAAAAATTATTGAGGAGGTTATGATCCTTTCAAATAGAATTCGTATAACAAAATAAGTTATAAGCTAACATAAAATAAATTACTCTAACATATTTTATCAAAACTTTTTATTGATCAAAATGGTACGAAATATGAAATATCAATTAAATATATAAATGATGATTATTTATATTTATGTTTTTTTTTCCACACACATCTCTTTATCTCCTAATATCTTGAAAAACAAATTTCTTATTTTTCAGTCTTATAGCTAAACAATGTTTACTCTCTCCAATGTGTACTTTTCTTCTAATTCTATTCCTCTCTTGGTCAAAGGTCTAAGTCTAAATTTGTCATTTATATTTTTTTAATAATAAATGAGAAAAATAATTTGGAATCCACTTTATTCTTAAACAAATTTGCAATATGACTCTTTTTGTGATTACCATACAACTTATTAGTTTGAAATTTCCTAATTTTATTTATGCATATATCAAAGCATTTTTTTTATCTTTTATAATAATTTTTGTTTGTCTTGAATTTTATATTCGTTCATTTTTTGATACGTTCACTATAGTCACATATTACTTAAGAGTCGAGACTAATGACATTTTATATACTTACCGAGACGTTTAATCCTCAATTAGTCAATTGAGATAACATCGTTAGGATCAATCACTACATCCGAAGTATTGTCTGCTTTGAGACTCAGAGTATTAACTAATATATAGGTGACTAGGGATGGCAAAGCGGGACGGACTGACCTTTTCAACTCGCTAGCCCGCATTAGCCCGGGGCGGGCTGGCCCACAAACCTGCAAGAAAAAAAATTGGCACTTAGTAACAACCCATTACAAACTCACTGCAACCATAACAAGGCGCAAAAAGAACAACAACCCTTATCCACCAACCCAACAGCCCACAAAAACCAACAACCAGCGAAATAGAGATACATATCACCTAAACTAACTGGGTCATGCCAATTAAATCGATTTCAAACACGATAAAGAGCAAGACACCAGTCAGAAAAGGAAAAGCAAGTAGAGGGTATTGAGCCAAAAGTTATCTTATTTTTATTGTATTATTTTTATGAAAAATTAATTAATTAATTGTCATTGTTTTAATATATGCAGATGACGGGGAAGATTATAATTATGAAAAAATGGATGAAAGTTCTTCTAGGGTGGCATCCAATGTTATTGAAATGGAAGAATGTCAATAATGTTTATGTTTAATGTTTTGGAATTATGTATTTTTAATGTTTTGGAAGTGAAAAAAATATTGATATTTGATATTTATCTTAATGTTTAATGTTTTGATGTTTGACTATATTTGAAAAGGAAGAAAAAAAAATTAGGTTTGATAATAACAAATATATAGGTTTAATTTGACAATTTTTTAAGAACAAAATGTAAAAAAAATAAATATTTAATTTTAAAAAAAAGAACGCGGGCTGGCCCGCAAATCCGCGAACCAGCTCTTATGCGGGACGGGTCGGGAATTCTAGCCCGCAATAACTTTGCGGGGCGGGCCAACCCGTCCCACATTTTTGCGGGCCAAGCGCGGGGCGGGCCAATGCGGGGCGGGATGGCCCGCTTTGCCATCCCTATAGGTGACACCTTCAATTTTAGTATAATATATATAAGAAAAGAAAATATCTTGAAAGAATTAAAAATTACTAGTATAAGAACAAAATCAGAAATAGAAAAAAATGGTAGAAAAAATAATTAAAAATCGAAAATAAATAAAATGAGATATAATATGACAAATCAAAATAAGATTAGGATATAAGATATAAAGAAATAAAATAAAACAAGATATGATAAATCAAAATAAGATTAAGATATAGGATAGAATATATAAGAAAATAAAATGAAATAAGATAAAAATAAGATTAAATATGATGAATATTAGATTTTTTTTAATCTTTTTCTATCACTGTAATAAATATATAAAAAAACAAAGTTAGATATGTAGAAAATAAAATTATGCAAATGAAATAAAAAAAAATATGCAGATAAAAGACGACTGATAACAAAATTTAAATTGGATTTTTCGATAACCATACCAAATTAAATTGATAAGTATGAATGAGTCAAACACAATCGAATTTCATTAATAAATCAAAATAAGATTAAAATATAAGATCTAAAGAAATAAAATTAAATTAAAATTTAAGATAGAATATATAAGAAAATAAAATGAAATAAGATAAAAGTAAGATTTAATATGATGAATGTTAGATTTTTTATCACTATAATAAATATAAAAAATAATCAAAAGAAAACAAAGTTAGAAATGTAAAAAATAAAACTACATAGATAAAAAGATAACTAATAACCAAATTTAAATTAAATTTTTAATAACCGTATCACATTAAATTGATGCGAATCTTATTAATAAAACATACGTTCGTTAATCTATTGAGTAACTTACTTGTATTCGTAAGTTTATTTATAATATTTTAAATCTTTTAACTTTTAATCACGAGTCTTGAAAAAAAAAACAACAAAAATTTAATTAAAGACTAAAATAAATTATCAATATATTTAATTGAAAGAAGCAACTTAGACTAAAAATACAAAATTAACATAAATAACATTTAAGACTTAGATAAATTCAATTAAAAATTCATAATTAAAATGATTAATTTAATTATTATTACCTTGGAAGAATATATAATTATATCTAGAATAAACTTATCTTCGTCACCTATTCTCACACAGAAGAAATATTCTCATTTAAAGTTTAAATCATTTCAAATTTGAACAATATAAGTTAGGTGAGAAATATATTGTATAAATTATAATTAATTGTTCGTTATCTTCAAAATTTTATATAATATTATATTTTAATATTCTATATTTTTCATCAAATAACTTCAGATACTGTAAAAATATATTCCCTTGTTTTTTTATTAAATTTTTTGGATTTTTCTAAAATTTTGAATAGTTTTATAGTGTATCTTTTATGATTAAAATATTTAAGACTCAAATAAATTCAATTAAAAAAGTAATAATTAAGATAATAAATCTAGTTATTAATACAATGCAAGAATATATGATCATAACTAGAATAAATTTATCCTCATCGCCTATTTTTATGAAGGAGAACATTATTCTGATTCGAAATTTAAATAATTTCAAATTATAGCATTCAAGATAAGTTTTGTGAAAAGTGTATTTTATAAATCCTACTGAATTATTTGTCATTCTTTAAATCTTATATAATATTTTTTTCTTATAATCTATATTTTCATCAAATAATTTCAGATACTGTAAAAATATATTCACTTGTCTTTTGCTAAAATTTTGAATAGTTTTATTGTGTATCTTCTAATGATTAAAAGACTTTCTAATAAACTTTTTAAATAAATTACGAAATCAGGAAAATTAACGTAAAATATTTAATATAAATAATATATAGATAATAAATAGATATTTTTGTCATTACATAATATATAGATATTATAGATAATATATATACAAAATAAGTTTTGATTTTGTAGTCCAATTAAGGCATCGTTTGTTTTTGACAATAGAAAAACAAAGATTTACTGTGCTTACGGAAAGTTAGAAAATCAATGATTTTTTTTTCAAAAACCACCAAAATCAAGATATTTTATACGTTCAGAACTTTCTTCGCAAAATACGAAGAAAGGAACGTATATATATATTATTTAATTAATTAATTTTAATTTACTTTTTTACCCTTTATTTTAAATTCAAATTATTATTGTTTTTATTTAAAATAAAATTACAATTTAAATCTAAAAAGTATAATTAAAATTATACAAAATAATTATTATATAATAACATAATTAATCATATTTTATATATAATAAGTTATAAATAAAAATAAAAATGAAAATAAATATATTTTTTAATAATAAAAAATAATTTTATATAATAGTTATATTAATTACAAAAGAGTAAAAATAAAAATAATAATTTTATTTAATATAAAATAAGTTTTTATTAAATATTTATAATTATAAATATTTAAATAATATTTTAATTAAAAATGATTATAATTTATAATAAATCAATTAAATTAATTATTTAACAATTTTTAAATATAAGGATAAATTTGTAAATTTACATTTTTATCAATTAAAAATAATATAATTTCAATCACATCCATCACATCATTCACAAATTTTCATAAACTTTCCCTACACTTTTCACTCTATTTACCTTAATCCAAACACCCTAACTTTCTTCACACTTTCCCTTTAAATCATCTCAAATCTACTCCCCCATTTCCACTCTCTAATCCAAACAAACCATAAGTGAATATCTTTGAAGTTATGTAGGGAGGGTAATATCGTAAAAGGAGCAATACGCGTGGTCGCGTACACATCACGAAACCGTGTGGTACTGGAATTCAGTTTCCGTGGCTATAAATACAACCCTTTGGCAATTCATTTTGGTCATTTGGCTCGCGCGATTCAGAATTTAGGGTTTCGTCTCTGTGGAGCCCTTTAGGCCATAGCCGCCAGCCAGAGAGAGATTACTTCGATCCTAGCTTTTCTCTTTCCCTCATTTCTTGAAATCGAACCTCGATTCGCTTCCGTAGCAGAGCGATTCGATCAAAACCCAACACTCACAACCAAACAACTTTCGTATTAATCGAAGATGTCTCGTTGTTTTTCTTTCCCCCCTCCACGGTACGCTGCACGTTGCGAGTCCTCCTTGATCGAATCGATTAAGGTTTGTGTTGAGCCGTTTCGTTTTTGCGTTTGTGCGCTCAACTCTGCATGTTGTTCCAAATTGATTTTCTGGATAGAACTGCGGCCCCTTTTCAACTTAGGTTAGAATAGGACCAGACGATGAGATTGTTCCCCTTTATGGATGCTTTGATCGAACCCTAGAACCATGATTTGTGCTTGTTTTGAGCAAAGATCGGTTGATTTAAAATAAAATAAACATGGAAAATTAATTTTAGGTTTTCTATTCGGGTAGTATAAATATTAACACAATCTTTTTTGAACATAATATATTTGGGGGGATTGAGAAAAGGATTTTTAAATGCATGCAGTTTTCTCAAATCACTTACAATTGATCTGGATCTTTGGGTGGGTTAATGGGTTTTGATCAATTTCTCTTGTATAAACTAATACTTTTTTTTTTCAATTATAAATATGGGTTTTGAATCTTGAACCGGTTTTCTGTATACAAATCACTGCATGCTAGGTTTATTTAGTTAGGTTATTTATCTGAGGCGATGAAGATGTGAGATCACATTAGTCTCTTGTTATATATAGATTAGTGGGGTGATAGGGGATCCTAGATGTTCTCATTCATGGGTAGACGTTCGATATTAACATGTGTTATGGAGCAAGTCCGAGCCTCTTTTACTATTGTGTGGTTTGTGGGCTGCTACAGTCAGATTTGTAAAGGATATGAAATAGTTCTTGTTGTTGTAATGGCTGAAACGATTGTTCTTGACCACCGAAAGATTTGTACGAAACATGAAATAGTTTAGTTATTGCAATTGCATGGTGAAACAAGATTGAAATGCTTGCAATGCATGTTTGTTTCTTTGGACTTCTTCCCTGTCCTCTATTTGAAAATGTTATTCTGGTGCCTAAAGCTCCGAGAGGAGGAGGTAGAGAAGAAGAGGAAGGAGAAGATAGAGAAGAAGAAAATCAAGAAGGAGAAGAAGAGGGCGAAGGAGGAGAAGAAAGAGAAAAGGAAAGAGAAGAAAGAAAGGAAACATAAAGAAGGAACAAACAAAGCTACTAATGGCAGTGACGATGACAAGAAGTTCAAGCTCATTAACGATATTAAGGAAACCAAAGCAGAAGAAAAGTTGCAAAAGGGTGAAGTAGGTGAAAACGAACTACTTGAGAGGAGTGGAATTACAGAGGAACTTGAACAACCCGTTACTTCTCGGGAGCCTTGCTGCTTGTCTGACAGTACTCAAAGCAGTAAGAGGAAAAGGGGCTCCCCACAATCAACTCATGAAAATGGTGAGGAATATTTGAAGCTGGTCATCTTACTGTTTATTGGTTTGTTTGGGTAATTTGTGCTTAGATCTAATTTTGACTTTTGTGTGAAACAGGACCTGCTATTAAAATCCGACTTCCTTTGAGGAAGCATAGCGAACCTGAAGAATTGAATTCAAATTCAAAATTTCATGTGGGGTCTTCCTCAGGAAATGTGGAGGATATCGAAGATCCCTTAACTAATAAAACTAACCTTGCAAGTGAGCGTGAGTCAAAATGTGTCTCAGACACTGGACCCAAACGGTTGCTTGGAAAATCTGATTCCAGCAGTTGCAAAGGTTTGCAGAATTCTGTTAGTGGAAATGCTGCGGTCACTAAAAGTACTGTTGGAAGTGATCGTCAGTCACAATGTCTCAGCTCTACGGAGCCCAAACGGGTTGTTGGGAACTTGGATTCTAGACACAGCAAATCTGTTCAGAATTCAGTTCGTCCTGATGTTGTGGCGGCTAAAAATACCCTTGGAAATGACAGTCAGTCACAGTCTCTCAGGACGACAGAGTGCAAACGGGTTCCTCTTGGAAACTCTGTTTCTAGACATGGTAATGCAATGCAGAATTCTGTTCATGGGGACGGCGTAGTGTTGAAAAATATCGTTGGAAGTGAGCGTCAGTCACAGTCTTTGAGGACGGCAGTGCCCAATGGTGCTCTTGAAAACTCGGATGGTAGACCTGGTAAAGTTATGCAGAATTCAGTTAATGGGAAGGTTGTGGTCGATCAAAGTACTATTGGAAGTGATCGGCAATCACAAGGTCTCAAGTTGGACGAACACAAAAGGGTTGTTGGTAACTCCGGCAAAACGATACATAATTCTATTCGTGGAGATTCTGTTGATAAAAGTACCCTTGAAAATGATCGCCAGACACAATGTCTGGGGAACGCCGAACACAAACGGGTTCATGGAAAGTCTGATGCTAGACATGGCAAAGGAGTGCAGAATTTAGTTCACGGAGAGGCTGTGGTGACTAAGAGTACTCCAGGAAGTGATCATCAGTCGAAACATCTAACCAAGCGCAAACGGGTCCATGATAAACATGACTCTAAACACAGCAAAGCGTTGCAGAACTTGGTTCATGGGGATGCTGTGGTCACAGATAAAGCAGTTGATGCCATGGACATAGATAAAGCAGTTGGTGATGCCATGGGCATAGTTACTGCAGTTGATGATGGTAGTAAAAAAGTGGAATCTTTGTACAAGTCTCTGTTACTTATTCCTCCACTAACGTATGACGGTTTTGAGTCATTAGATCAAGATTGGCTATTTAGTTCGGAAGCAGAGGCAAATCGGCATGTCTCAAAGAAACAGAAGTGTGATTCTGATGTCTTCAAGCTTTCAAGTTCTATATGGCCTCGTGCAGAATACTTCCCTGAGGTCGATGTGTATGCGCTGCCATATGCAGTTCCATTTTGATTCTTTTGGATTTTTTTACAATAGAGGTAGTTTGAAGCTAGGAAGCTGTGTTCAAATTGACAGAACCGGTGCACTATTGTTTTTTGAAAGAGAAAACACTTACATGGCATGTGGGCAAATATTGCGTAATATATTCTTAACATGAATGATGCAATTTTGTCTTCCATACCGGTAGAGTCTTTGCAGAATGTACATATATACACACGTATATATATATATAGATAGATATATGTTGCCATTTTTCTCTATCATTTTTTTTTTCAAAACTTAGCTGATAATCGTTCTTGGTTGGTTGCTCAAGAAAAAGGTCTCGGATTTCTAGATATTTATTTAATAACAATCAACTAGCTAGAAATCTCTATCACTTTTAGATATGTTTTTGGTAAAGAATGGTAATAAGCTTTGAATTATGGCTCCACTGATGATATATGGAAATTTGTCTATATTTTTTGCTTGGGTGGGATTGCTTGATTCAGGTTTTTCTATGCTGTCATGAATAAAGAATAAGAATACGTTTATTTTGCGAAAAGCCAAGTAAAAAGTTAAATGAATAAGTGGCAATTGTTTACAATACATGTATAAAAAGGTCTGAAAAGCAGTTTATAACCGGTTTGGTTACTTAAAACAATTTCGTGGAATTTAATTTGGTTTTTCCATGACTTTAGGCATGGTAGTGGTAACTACTGACCTATTCAATAGGATTTTCACAGCAACATGAATTTGGCTAATATAATAAATAAAACACTTTGCTTAAGGATTTTGAAATACTGTATGTCGAAGTGGAATTTCAGAAATGTACAAGAACTCACTGGAATGTATTTTTTCTTTTTGTAATCCTTTTAAGTATTGTGGTGGCATTAACTTCAACTTTAGATATTAGTGATTTAATGGTTAAGGCTCGTTATTTTGTAACCTTGTCGTGGCTTTACAAAAATCCAAAGTGTACTTCCAACTGGATACTTCAACATATTTACTTATAGTTAAAGTAGGGAAGTTTCGCCAAAGAGAAAAACATTTCATCTTTTATGACGTGATAAAAAAATTATAATCATAGTGGAGTGGACTTGAATAATGGTATCTCTTTCGAAGAATTCCAAATTTTTTTATTAGACGTTAAATGAATTTAATATGTGAATTTTAAGTGTAAGTTAACTTGAAATAACTAACTTATAACTAATTTTTAAAGTGTAGTTTACACTAGTTATATATACTATGAAACTCATGCAAAAGGTAAAGTATTACTTTACGAAAGTAATATGAATTACACGTTATAAATATGTGGAAAAATAGTTTTTATTGTTTGTTTTGAGTTCTTCACTAGGTTGGGTGTAAATTTAGGTTCTTTTCTTATATCGTTGAGAAAACTTTAATATTTACAACCTTGTGTCATTGTTTATTAACTTTTCATTTATTACAGACTCTACTTTTTATAATATTTTTATTTTTATCATTTTAATTTAAAAATTTATAAAAATATCCTCCAAAAATTGTAATTAGATATATATAAATTGTTTTGCTATGCCCAAATCAAGTCATAAGGGAAAGACTCACAAATAAAAGGGAGAGGAGCATGGAAAAAGTCAATACGAGTAATATAGTATAAATATTAAAGGATAATTTAAATGTATTTGGTATGAAAATTATATTATTATCTAATTATTATATAAGTTGAATATTTTTAAGGCGTCCTCATACCAAATGTATATAAAATTCTAGATAAGGAAAGTTTTTGTTATTCATTTGGATTAAGTACAGAACAATGAACAATACTAACACAGGAAGTGCAGAAGTAAGAAAAGGAGGAAGCTTCATGAGTTTATAGTAATGAATAACCGTTTGTAGAGTTGCTTACTACTCGAAATTAGGATCTTCTTCCCCCTCACCCTCTTCATAGTCATCCTCATCAACTGTTGCATCCTGATATTGTTGGTACTCTGCCACCAAATCGTTCATGTTGCTCTCTGCCTCAGTGAACTCCATTTCATCCATTCCTTCACCTGTGTACCAGTGCAAGAAGGCCTTGCGTCTATACATGGCAGTGAATTGCTCACTCACCCTTCTGAACATCTCCTGAATTGAAGTGGAGTTACCAATGAAAGTGCTTGACATCTTCAAGTTCCTGGGAGGGATGTCACACACACTTGACTTCACGTTGTTGGGAATCCACTCAACAAAGTATGACGAGTTCTTGTTCTGCACGTTGATCATTTGCTCATCCACCTCCTTGGTGCTCATTTTTCCCCTGAACATTGCTGATGCAGTCAAGTAGCGTCCATGGCGGGGATCGGCAGCACACATCATGTTCTTGGCGTCCCACATTTGTTGGGTGAGTTCAGGGACAGTGAGGGAGGCGTACTGCTGAGACCCACGTGAGGTGAGAGGCGCAAACCCCACCATGAAGAAGTGGAGACGTGGGAATGGAATCAAGTTCACAGCTAGTTTCCTGAGGTCAGAGTTCAGTTGCCCAGGAAACCTCAAGCAACAGGTCACTCCACTCATGGTTGCAGATATCAGGTGGTTCAGATCACCAACTACAATTGCAAACCGTTAAATTAATCAAATTATGCAGTAAATTAATTACTTGGGAGTGGTGTATGAGTGGGAGAGTACCATAGTTTGCATTCACACAATCACCACATTTTAAGGGACGATTCAAAATGGATGATTTTTTAAAATTGTCTATGTGACTAAAGGTTGATTGAGATAATCACTTTTTACATAAAGTGTGATGATATATCATAATTTATCAATCCCTCGTACATAAGAAATTTGGACATGTGATGGTACCAAAGATCTAATAATTTCTCTGTAGGGGAGAATTCTAAAGAATGCAGATAACTTTTTCCTTTTCAGATTTAGTAAGCATTTAGAATAGGTACATGAAAGTTCCAAGTTGCTGAATGGGCAAAATAATGAATGCAGGAATTGAAATCAGTGTGGGATTGGGGTACTTACAACTAGGGGTGGTGAGTTTTAAGGTCCTGAAGCAAATGTCATAGAGTGCTTCATTGTCAAGAACCATGCACTCATCTCCATTTTCCACCAACTGGTGAACGGATAAAGTAGCATTGTAGGGCTCCACAACCGTGTCAGAGACCTTTGGGGAAGGGAAAACAGAGAAAGTGAGCATCATTCTGTCCGGGTACTCCTCCCTTATCTTCGATATCAAAAGTGTTCCCATGCCAGAACCCGTACCACCTCCAAGCGAGTGACACACTTGAAAACCTGAGAAAAAAAATAAAATTCAACACAATATCGCATGCATCCATGTTCATAAACAATAGCCGGTCCAATCTTAAGACACTATTCAAATCAAACTAATAAAACACTCATCACACCCAATATATTTGCGAGTAGTAATCCGATAATAACATAAATTTTGACACTATCTTCTAAAATGAAATTTAAGGCAAGTGAAGTTCAGATTAATGGTTAATTTTGAACAGCATGCATTCCACACATATTTGTGTAACAGAGATAGAGTGATATAGAAAAGAAAGTGTATGAAACCTTGCAAGCAGTCACAGTTTTCGGCCTCTTTGCGAACGACATCAAGGACGGAATCGATCAATTCAGCGCCTTCGGTGTAGTGTCCCTTGGCCCAATTGTTGCCGGCGCCGGACTGTCCAAAGACGAAGTTATCAGGGCGGAAGATCTTGCCGTAGGGGCTGGATCTAATGCTATCCATGGTCCCTGGCTCCAAATCCATCAACACAGCCCTCGGAACGTACCTTCCTCCAGAAGCCTCATTGTAGTACACGTTTATCCTCTCCAATTGGATATCGGAGGCCACATCTCCGGTGAACTTTCCGGTGGGATCGATCCCGTGCTCGTCGCAGATCACTTCCCAGAATTTGGAACCGATTTGGTTCCCGCATTGGCCACCTTGCACGTGCAATATTTCCCTCATTCTTCTTACTCAACCTTCTCTCTCTTTCTCTCTCTTTCTCTCTCTCAATTCCACCGCAGATTCAACACACAGAGGTGTATATATATATATATATATATATATAAGGGATCTCAGAGAGTGAGAGTGCGAGGGTAATCGTGGAATGGAAAAAAAGCTATTATTTCTATGTTCCTGGAGTGTGGTCTTGAAGCGCCATAATTATCATTACCTTAACTTCTTTTCCTTCTATTTCGCTCTATTTTTGGCCTTCGTCAATCCAATTTTTTCTTTCATAATTTTTGTACATCAACATAATTTTTATTCTATTTTCTTATAAAAAAATATGCAATTGGTATTGGCCCATTTGGAGTAGCCCACACTGAAACAGGCACCTTCACTTGGGCTTGTGGTTCACAAATTGAGAGCAGTTTCTTCCTGCACCCCTATGTTTTTCTTCCTGTAGCCCCATAATGTTATTATGTAAAGGTAAAACTATTTCTAATATTTTCTAAAAATCCTAAAATGCGCACAACACACATACTACTCTTTCTTCTTTCTTTTCACATAGACTTGATAGACTATATTGTTCTCTCAACGATATTGTTCTCTCAACGACAATGCTACTCCAAAATTTTGGTGGTGATCAGTGGTGTCTCCAACAACTTGGTGGTTATTCGGTGGTTTCTCTTGGCGGTTCTCTGTTTGAAGAAGAAGGTAAGTAACTTTTTTTTAGTTTTCAAATCTATAGTTCCATTTTTGTTGCGGATTTTCATTTTCACTGTACATATGTTGTGATTTCACAGAGTGCAGTCTGCTTGGTCTACAAAACCGGGAATCCACACTTTATTTTTTGTCTTTCGGAATATTGAATCTACAAAATTCCCAAATTGTTTCATTCATAAATCTTTCGGATTGGTGAGTTCGGTAATCTTCTAGATTTGTAAATCCACAGTATGTTTCCGAATTTCAGAACCCATAATAAAAAAAAAAGACATTCCAGATCCACAAATTCATAATTAAAAAATGCAGATACCGTTTTTCAAATAAAATCAAGACTAATTTTAGAATTTTAAAAATTATGGAGTGCAGGAAAAAAAAATTGTAGGAGTGTAAAAATAAACTCCCTCATCATCATCACCAGCAAAAGAATCTACTAGAGAATTTATCAACCGTTTACTACGTTGAAAGCTGGTTTCATTCTTGGTTATTTTGGTCTTTTGCATTTTTTTCGTTTGTGAACAGTTGCTTTCGCATTTAGTTGTCCATATCTTTTATTTTCTTAGCTTTCATTTTTCAACTTTTTTCATTGCCTTTTCCCTTCCTCTATGATGAAACAACCAAAGCTCCAAAATAGACAATGCGTAAAAACAGATTGTGCGATGAAGTGTTCCTTACACTTGAAAAAGATATTTGGAACATTATCAAAGATATGTAATAAATACCATGTTATCGATTTTGTCATATGATAAATCAAAGTTTTATCTGATAAATAATTTAATTCTAATTTTATTTATGTAAAATATTGTTTTAAATAAAATGGTTACAAATATTTTAAAAATGTATATTTTATATAAAAATATTTATAGTTAAATATGTTTTTAGTCTTAAACTTTCATGTTAATATAGACAAATAATTGAAGTTAAATTTTTGGTCAACCTGAAATCGTTTGACACACGAGAAACAATCGTTTGCTTAAAAATATCTCTTTCATAACTTTTCAAAATAGAAGAAAATAATTACTCTACACTTAATAAGAGACTAAATCCAAATTTGCATCAAAATCCATGAATCAAAAACATACTTAATCTCCTAGAAATGTAATCTTAAAAGTTGTGGTCCATATAATTTATCAATCTATGATTATTTATTTTTAACATTTTCAAATAATATGTATTTTTGAATTGTATGAGTCAAAGTTTTAAATCTAGGTCCCATTTTACATTATCTTCTCCCTACTCGTTTATCTTATTTTTTCAAACATGAAAAATGCCATTTGAAAAGTGCATTCTTTCTTTCAAATTTCAACTAAAAATGAAACTCGTACAATTTTGTGACTTTTATAAACAAAAAAATACTTAATAGTTTAAGAGTGTGTGTTGACAAATGTTATGAATACTTGTAAACATTAGACAGAAACTGAGAAGGGTTGGTATTAACACAGGAGCTTAAGAATCAAAGGTTTTGATAAAGATTACAAAAATGTGTTTTTGGTATCTAAAATAACAAAAAGGGATACTTTTAATGAGATGAAAAAGCAACTAATCAAAAGGTTAAAAGAAAATGTTTGGTAAGGTGGGAATGAAATTTCAATGATGAAGGCCTAAAATGTTAAATTTTCAAACCATAGGTCACCTTTTGTAAATTAAGAGTAAATCACACAAGTTTAGTGATGTTTTTTTTTGGATTTGTTTGAACCATATTGGTTTCATTCAACATCTGCGACCAAAATAAGAGACCAGTAATGTGCATCCTTTCATCAAATCTTTAAAAAAAAAATTCTCTTTTTGAAATTTCTACTTCTTCTCACTTCCTTTTTGTTGTATTCTTTATTTTTATTTTGTTTCCACTTCTTTTTACTCTGTTCTTTGTATGTTGTACCCTATCCAATCTGAACAAATAAAGAAAAATAATCCCAATTCCCAAAAGAGTTGGAAAAAAAGTGCATATAATTTTGGATGAGATACTCTGCAAATGGAAAAGAGTAAGAAGATAAAAATAAATAAATAAAGAAAACAATAATAGATGAGACAAGTAAATGAGAAGAAAAAATATAACAAAAATAAATGTTTATCATTTTTTTTTTCTTTTCCTATACTTAACAAATTATACTTTCCAATTTTAAGAATTATTAATAAACACTCATAATATTTTTTTCTAATTAAATCCTTTTAGAAGTTAACACGAAATACGTTAAACTCATACAATTGAAAATCTTTCACTCCAGTCTAACTAGAATTTGTTGAGTTTATCCATCAACTAAAATATTAGCATATAGGACTTCATTTGAAGGACTCATCAAGCTTTTTTTTTTTTTGAGTTAAATATGTTTTTCATGTACTTTCATGCAAAATTAGTTTTTGTCCTTAATCCAAAATTTAGACCTCCTAAGTACTTGTAGTAAGAAAATTATTAAAATTAGTCATTGTCATTTTTTTTAAATGACAAATAAATTTCCAGTATGGACTAAGATATTAAAATATTTCATCATCCATAATAATGTTTTAATATTATAAGAAATTTGTTTTAAGAAAAAACACTAATAAAAACTCTTTCTAATAGTTTTTTTTATGTCATAGAAGTCTAAAAAAAAACAATTTCGTATTATAGTAAAGTTAAAAAAAATGTATTTAATTTTGTTTTTTTTTTTACTAATTAAGTTTATACACCAGTACAGGTAAGTCAAGATATAATTCAATTATGACACTCATTGTAGTGTCTCTGCAATTGATTAATACATGATTACAGCAAATTGGGAGTTACGAGGAGTAAGTATGATCGAGAAAAAAAGCATAGCCTAAATCAAACAAAACAGGACAAGGTAGATATCACATTTTTGTTAGTTTTCACGTTGTCTCTCTCTCTTTCATACGTAGTACATGACAATAACACACCATGAAGTTTGAAGCAGTCTTTGATTTCATTCCATTTCATCACTGTCATGCTTCGTGCCACGAAATTTCCTCTCCTCTCAGTTCCAATTACGCGTCTCTTATTTTATTTCTAAGTTTACTTCTATTCTTATTATTTTATTTCTTCCAAAATTTTCAACCACCCGAATCTCCTTCATGAACCTATCACATTATAGTCAAAGCCAGAGTTGCAAATTATCTCTTTCAACATCTATTTCATATCCCTCTTCCCTTCTTCTACTAAAGTTTCCGTTTTGGAGTTCAATACTCTCTGTAAATAGTCCTAAATAGGTGTGTTTATGCTCCCATTCAATTGGGGTGATGAAATTTAGTGGTTGCTGAATCAAAACTGCTTTGTTTTCTTGTCGTTAATTCTTATGATAAAACTATGCATGTCAATGTTATTGTTTTCATTTTAATCAACCATCATCATTAGAGAATATTCTTTATTTTGTTTTACTTTTGGTCTTTTTTTCTGTGTTTTGTTTACCATGTTATGCAAGTTAAAGTTGCAGAGTCACTCCTCTTGTGCAGGCGTTGAGTTTTTGTTGTTTTCATTCTGCTTAATGGGGTCAGTTTGCTCAGCTGCTAAGGCTGAGAAAAACAAAAACAAAGAAATTGGAGGGAAAGCCTTGGGAAAGCTTAAGAAGTTGAAGAGTATTGCTAAGGGGAAAGGAGATTGTTATTCAAATCCAAGGACTAGTGATAGTGGTAGAAAGAAAAAGGAAAGTGAATTCAGAATATCCAATCCTAATGGAAAAGAAGGGAAACAGGTACTTTCCCTTTACTGATTTTTGCTGTTTCAGAAGCTGAATTAATTTGGTCGAGGGGTAAGAAAACAGTGAAATGCATATTATTCTCATTAAATGTAGAGTAGACATGCTTTCTTAAGGTCTTTGGGTATGAATAAAAGTCAACGAATTTTTTATACTCAGTAAACTGCTATGGAATGACTATGTAAAAGACCTTTGCATTACTATTTTTAAATTTGTGAGGGGTTTTCTTGTTCTAACATGTGTTCAAGCATGATTATGAGTAACAAAAAACATGTCTGTTATTTATAATAATGAATGAGTTGGAAGCTCGTAAAAATGAAGATCAGTTACATTGATGCCTTCCACTATTGTTTTGAGTGAAGATATGCTACCTAAGTTATGAAAGTGGTGAAGATTTTTGATCCTGCAAAGTAGTCTTTGAGGTTAGAAACCTTAACAAGAACTGGTTTTGATTCTAATACATATTGATGATTTTTAACTGATGCAAAGCTTTTTGGTGGAATAGTCTAACTCTCAAACAATTCATAGATTTGTCTGTATGATTCTTACTTTATTCAAACAGTGAACTATTTGTTTCTTTGGCTGTAAATGATCAAATTATGAGCAGAATAAAATCAATCAATTGCTGCTTTTACTTGGAGCCAATGAAATTTGAGTTATGTTATGGAGCCTTTGCATTGGAAGTTTGATGTTTGCACTTTGATCAATAATGTCTCTCCTTTTCTCAGGGATCACAGAGAGGTTCCATTTGGGGAAGAGCTGGTGAGAGGGCAGTGGAAGTTCTGGACACACTTGGAAGTAGTGTGCCAAAGTTAAGCAACAGTAATGGGTTTGGCTCTGCCGTAGCTCCTAGAGGGAATAAAATATCTATATTGGCATTTGAAGTAGCTAACACAATAAATAAAGGAGCAATCTTGTTTCAATCACTGTCCGAAGAAAACATTCAGCTCCTTAAAAAAGAGATTTTACAATCGGAAGGGGTGCAGCAATTAGTTTCAACTGATACAAAGGAGTTAGTAGGCCTAGTTGAAGCTGACAAAAGGTATTTGCTTGTTTAGAGCAAGGTGTTTTATATTCTATCAAGTATCTTCTGTCTTCTCTCGTTATCCGTCTATCAAGTCCGAAGGGTAAGATACCTACAAACACACTTCAACGCTTAAGTCAGCTGAAGTGTTGATGTGTTTATTTAGATTTTAGAATTAGAAAAGTCATTACTTTTTATTGTGAGTTCTACCTCTATTTATACTTTTCTATTGGAATTTAATTCGGTCATTCGGTTTTTGGTAGGACATATTCCATTACATGTGTATATATGTTTCTTGTACTAATGATCTTTATCTCTGATTTTTGGGAATTTGTAGGGAAGAATTAAATTCTTTCTCCCGGGAAGTGGCTAGATTTGGAAATTTATGCAAGGATCCTCAGTGGCATAACCTAGAACGATATTTCTCAAGGTGAGTTTGCTTGCTTTTAAATGTTGCTTGGTGGAAAGATTATGCTAAATCAATGTGTTGATTTCTCAAATAATTACAAACATTTCAGATTACATAAGGACATATTGGACAACAGGCAACCAAGGGTGGAGGCAGAAAAGACAATGCAGGACTTGACAACTCTATCTCACAATACTGCTGTAAGCAAATTGTAATTTTATTACTTGATGTGTCAGCATAGCTGAGACATCAAGTTGTATAGTGATGCCGAACATGAAAGATTTATATAAAAGAAATTGTAATTTTAAATAAGTTGTTGTTTTCTTCTGTTAGAATACATGGTGCTGGCCTTTCACAAAAGAGAGAATTTGAGAAAGTAAAAAACTGAAAAATGTAAACTGTAATGAATGAGTGAAGTGTGATTAGAAATAATATGTAAGTAACATTTTATGCCTCTGATGAGTGATAGTATTAAGGATTCCATGAATATGATTGATGTTGTTGATATTGTAGTGTTTACTACTTCTGATGTGGTTAAAATTCAATTCTATTCTTGAATTTATATAGTTCCTTCTTTAAATAACTCGATCTTTTTTCTACATAGGAATTATATCACGAGCTAACTGCGTTAGAACGTTTTGAACAAGATTATCAGAACAAGATTAAGGAAATGGAATCCTTAAATCTTCCTCTCAACGGTTAGAAGCTTCCTAATATACTTTTCCCTAAACAGTTTGACTTTCTTTTCTGTTGATGATTTTAGTTTTGATCATGTGCTAAGATTATTATCTTATAATTATGTTTGTGTTAGAATATAGTAACAATAGCATTTGTGTTCTGCAACTATTACACTCAAATTCTTATTTAGACAAATTTCTTTGTAATTTAAGAGTTCTCAACTTCTCTCAGTTAACTTCTGTAAGATAATTTTAACTTATTCAGACAAGTAAATTAGATTCCTTCCTTTATTGTGAGTTGAATTTAGTTATTAATCCCATTTTTTTTCCCTTCATCATATTATGTATTCACATTAGAAATCAAATAAACACGCCTTCTGCATAATTTCAATTTCTCTTAATCTCAATCCCAATAACAAGACAAGAGTCATTTATTTTTTGACTGAGATTCTTAATTATTGATCTTCTTGAGAGTTATCATTTTAAGATTATCCGTCTAACAAATTATCTGCAAATCAATCTTCTGCAGTATTTATCTTATTTCTAACAGGTCATTTTCTTTATAATTGTAGGGGACAGTCTCACAGCTTTTCAGATTGAAATAAAGCACCAAAGAAAGTTTGTGAGGAGCTTGAAAAGAAAATCTCTTTGGTCTAGAAGATTGGAAGAGGTATACGAGTTTGTGCTTCTTCTAACTGTGAATAGTTCCTCATTTGAAACTTTCAGAATTTCCATTTTCCTGCATTCCTTCCTTTCAATATAAAAGCTTTGTGCGTCAGTGGACAAGTATTTTTTTACAATAGTGGACTTGTTCATTCACTTACTTCTTGCAGATTGTTGAAAAGTTGGTTGATATAGTTACCCAGATGGATCAAGCGATTTTCCAGTTCATTGGAAACCATGGTATGAGATCATATCTAATAACAATTCAAAATCAATTGTTATATGTCTGATTTGATTCTGCGAAGTACTTGGATTTGGGTGGCATATCATTAGTATTAGATTCCTAAAATTTTATGGAATTGTGGATTTGTGGCAGGTACAACTTCTGTAAACTCTTGCAAGAGTTCTGAAAGACTTGGTGAAGCTGGTCTCTCCCTGCACTATGCTAACATTATCAATCAGATAAACATGATTGTAAGTTTGTATCAACTTGACATCTCAGTTAGACTGATACCTCAAGTAATAATAATCATCTGTCATCACATGAAATTTGTAATAAAAGAAAAACTAGTGTAACTTAGCAAGGTGCTGTAGATATAATCTAAATAAAATGTCTATTTCCAACTTATACCAGGCATCTCGTCCAACTGTTCTTCCTCCAAATATGAGGGACACATTGTATCATGGATTGCCTAATAATATTAAGAGTGCACTTCCTTCTCGGTTGCAAAATGCTGATGCCATGAAAGAGGTATGTCTAATCTGATTAATGGAGTTCTGTTCTTGTTAGATTATGCTAAATGGGAATTTTCTTTAGCTCTCCATCACTCAGGTCAGAGCTGAAATGGATAAGACGCTGCAGTGGCTAACTCCATTTGCCACAAATACGACCAAGTAAGATAACGCAGTTTTCTACTTTGATATTTGAAAACACCAGTTCTATGTTGGACTTATTAATAGGTTGTTCTTTTGGTTTGGGTTGTTTTTTGTACTTATCTCCTAAAGTTACATGTTCATATGATAGTATGTGATATGACAAGTGATGGAAACTATTATTCAAAAAAATCAAATTTCAAATCAACAAAAAACAATAGAAGACAAAATTAAAATTTGACCATAAAGAGTGAGTAAAATCATTTTACTAGTCAAATAACATTGAAATTGCTGAAGTATGTTATGCTGTTTTTTTTTTTTCTAATATTTGCTTTGGTGTATTTTGGCAGGGTACATCAAGGTTTTGGATGGGTTGGCGAATGGGCAAATACAAGGTTATTTTTCAGTTTCAATTCAAATTTTGTGTGTAGAGAATGATTGATGAAGAAAGGAAAGTGAGAATGTAAATAAGTGAATGAAAGGAGGAACTGTACTAATGTTATTTTTATTCATGAAGATCAAAGTTTGCAGTATGATATGTTGTAATTTTTTGTGGTTTGCAGTATTCAGTTTTGCGAAAACACAGTCAGAGAAAATAAACTGATTCGGCTGCAGACACTTTACTATGCAGAGAAGAAAAAGATAGATTTTTACATCATTGAATTGTTGACTAGGCTTCACTACTTGGTTACCTTTGTAAGATACAGACATAGCAATCCCATGAGACCAATGTCCACAACAAATTCTCCTAAGCGTCTAGAGTTTCAAGCAAAGATGTTACAGTTTATAACCTTAGACAGTATTAGCAAGTCATTGGGAACTCAACTTTCCCAAGAGGACAAAAGATTATTAGAGGAAGTAACTATGAGAAGAAGGAACCCAGGAGTCAGCAAAAGTGAGGATCTTGCAGTGACCAAGAAAAGAAGAGCCAAAGTTTGTCCTCATAGCAATAGTGAAAGGAGTTCACCTGTTACAACAAAAGTTTTGGAGCACCAAAGATCTAATGTTTTGGATATTATGGATGGTCTATAAGATGCTTTTCAATTGCTTTTACTTGTTTTCTTATGTAAGATG
Organism: Phaseolus vulgaris; assembly: GCF_051622355.1. NCBI lineage: Eukaryota > Viridiplantae > Streptophyta > Magnoliopsida > Fabales > Fabaceae > Phaseolus > Phaseolus vulgaris. The sequence goes on from NC_143498.1 coordinate 1,596,111, forward strand.
AACATGTTTCTGAAAGATAATGGAAAAAAACATATCTACCAGTGTTCAATTTCTTGGTGCAAGCTTCATCCATATTTATTCCTTAAAACCACATTGTTTTGAAGACTCAAAAGGGTCTGCTTTATGTGTTACCACTATTAGAACTAGGAGGCCGAAACTGCACTCCAATGGAAACATTATACCAAAAGATGATTAAAGAATTGAAAGGAAAAACATTTACCACTGATTAAATTCTCTTTTAATAGCATTGGTTAGTATCCGTCATTATAGTATATATGGGTTAGTATCCGTCATTATAGTATATATGTATCAGTATGTAACAAAAGGTTCACATTGAAGTTTTTACAGTGGTGTAATCAAATGTATGATTATGAATAATATCGAAAGTATGTGTAACATGTTTTTTTATTTGAATTGGTGTTTGAGCCATTGGTTTGTATGAAATCCATTAAAAAATTTTAGGTGTGAGACTTGTAGAGGTTTGATGTTGTGTTTTGTAAACATGTGATCGACAATAAAAGTTATAGTAGAGTAACTTTTTTTAGATTATATTGTTCTGTTTTAGAGGTTTATCTCTTGAATGTAAGAAAATCTAACTATCACTTCTCATATAAGAGTCTCTATCTCAACCCAAAATCAACATGCTCTCAACCAGGGGAACTTTCGTGCTTAAAAGGCAACTTGAGAAAAGAGAAATAAACACCTAATTAATCAAGTCTACAAGTTGGATGACTATAATAATAGTAGATAATTACAGTTCAAACGACCTATTATTTTCATAAATTAAATTGCTAATTAATGCTGCTATATCGGTCCCAGATATTTTGTGTGTGCTTTTTCTGACTTCTAGATATTTTAAGGGCACGAGATTCATCAAATCCTTGTATAAGATGCAAGATAATAGCATTGAAATATCTCATCTGACTAAATTTCTCTGAGGGCAATACTTACAATTCTTATGAAAATTTGGTTGACTGCAGCAAAACTGAAGCAGTTCAACAATGTCAGGAATTTTTGGAATGAGAAAGTGGGAAGTTGAAGCTAACTTCTACCAACGGATTCAGCAACTTGATCAACTAACTTTGTGATTTGGTAGAAGAGTAAAGTGGTGAACATAATAGTCAAAAGAGGTTAAGAATTTTAGAATAAAATAATTAACGATGATATGTTCAAAATCGTGTCAAAATTGCAAAAGTTGCCAAACAAGACCTACTACTTTATCCATTTGATATCCCTCTCTGCAAAGGCTGCGCTAGATGAGAGTAGCAATTAGGGTTGTAGTATGCTGTCACGCTTGACGATAAATTTTCAAAACCTCTTTTCTCAGGACCTCACACTTTCGTATGTGGGTTCCATGTTCTTGTCATGACACACCTCACTAACACCAACATTTGTAATTTTTAAAATTTTTAAATTTATACGTATACTTTGTATAAACAAGCCTAAATTATACTGTTGCAACTTTTTCTTTCAATTTCTTCCTCAATTGTTGGTATTTGCTTCCTTAATTGTTGGTGTTCGGTCCGAGTTGATCCTAAAAAAGTATTTCAATGATCAAGTAAGACAATGTAAAAACCATATGATTGATTAAAACGTACCTTACATTTGTATAAAGAGTTTATTTACCGTGTTAGTCGATATATTTAAAGAATATCTTTAATATTTTTTAGTTAATCAATATCTAATTAATTGATTTTTAGGAGATATCATCCGAATAATCAGAGATGTAATTATGACTTACAAAAAATTCTTGTAATTGTCTGTCGTTATCATTATTAAGTGTTTTGAAGTGTATTTTGACACAATTGGTCGATCACCGAAATTGAGTAACTTATTTGTCCAGTACCGATCGATACAATGTATTGTATGGTTGAGATATGCCAACACACCTAGATTTATGATGTTAATGTATACTAAGAGTGAATTATGTAAAACTTGACAAGTTTTTTAACGTTAACAAGCTTTATTAATTTTCTTTAAATACTCTTATTCCTTATTTATTCCATAAACCAAACAAAAACTGCACACGTTTTCAATGTTTTTTCAACATCCGTTTTGGGTTGGGCTAAGTCAGATATGACAAATATTTCACATACATTTTTTTATTCAATCAATTACCCACTATTTGTACTAACAACAATTATAGACAGTGAGGGTATATATTTTAACTTGAACTCAATAATTATACACTAAATAAATCACATAAACTTCATAAATATTTTCTTTTGTCTAATAAAAAAATATTTTAAATATGACAATCCTAAATAAAATTATCGTTCAAGAATGAGATGAATTATATGATGATAAGGAATATTATCATATACTTTAAATAAGTTTTATCGATAAAGTCTCATACATTATATAATAATAGGTAAAAGAAGACTAAGCCAAACACAAAATATAAATAGAGAAAACTAAGAATAGTAAAAACTTATCTAATCTTTTGTTTGGATTAGAGATTAAATATATAGGATTTAATATAGTGAATTTGAAGTGATTTGAAAAAGAAATATTAAAGAAAGTTGGATTGTTTAAATTAAAATATATAAAATTAATTTATAGTGAAAAATTTATTATTATTTTAGGATTTATGGTTTATATAACTACACACAAAAACGTGTATAACTAATTATAATACAGATTCATATATAACCATAATTATAATACACAATTTTTCCTCATATAAACATGAAAAATACAAATATAATATAAAAATACTCTTTGTTTATTATATAAAATTTTAAACGTATTGCAAATCAAAATCTAAATACAAATAATAATAAAAATTTAAAAGATTTAGATAATTAATTATTTGACTTATATAAAAATATATGACTTAAAAACATTTAAATAATCGATTATGTTAACAATAGAAAACTAGTCAACATCAATTATATTTTCAAAACTTAGACATAATTGATTATGTTTTGTTTACACTACTATCTAATATTAATTATGGTAAAAGAAAACATATATAATAAATTATATTTCGTTTACACTAATCTCCAAAATACTGTAACATTGATTATATATTATGCTAAAAAAAGTAATACTTAATTAATTATTGGCTTTGTTCAATACTAAAGGTAATTGATTATACTTACCACCACGATTATGTCCCTGATTCTTCCTCCATTGCTTTGTTCTCCTCTCAATCAATAGAGAGGTTTTTCTCTGTTCTCTCAACGAAAATGAAAATGACTTGCATGGTAAAATGTTTAGCACATACAAACTACAAACCAAAACTCTATAGTGTGAAAGAACATTGCATAAAGAAATAACATTCACATAAATTTACTCATGCCCATGTAGCTTTCATCAAAAAATTAATAAATGTGAAGAAAAAGAAAATAGAACACTCTCACTCATCAACCTAGTAACAAACAAAACAAACATAGTAACTGTTTTAGTAAAAATAATCGTGGGAGGTATTTGCTACTGTAATTGAGGACACTTCGTTTAGTTGGGGGCAGTGAGATAAACACACTATTTTAACTAAACCTTTATTATTTTTTTCTGGAAAATACCAACGGAAAGGTGAAAGAAAGAAAGAAAAAAACACTGAACGTTACTTGGGTCAGTGTAATGTCCCACCAGCCCCACATCCATTATATTATTTCCGTTTCTATCTATAAATACCCCCACCACCCTCCCACAACAACACAACAACTTCTTCATCACATTCAACGTTTTCTTTCATGGATCGCATCACACTCTTCTCATTCTTTCTAACATTTTATCTTTCACCATATGGTAATCTTTTGCACAACAATATCATAAATTCCTGATCTTAAATCAATTTTACTGTTGTTTTTTTATTAATTTGTAACATTTTTATTGCTACAGGGGTGATTTCAACAACATTCACTCTAGTTAACAAATGTGATTACACGGTGTGGCCGGGGATACTCTCGAACGCCGGTGTTCCTCCTCTTTCAACCACCGGCTTCGTTCTACAAACCGGTGCGTCCACCACAATCGCCGCACCTACGTCCTGGGGAGGTCGTTTCTGGGGCCGAACGCTCTGCTCCGAAGACTCCGCAGGCAAGTTCACCTGCGTCACCGGCGACTGTGGCTCCGGCAAGCTCGAATGCGCCGGAAGCGGCGCCGCTCCACCCGCTACACTGGCGGAATTCACCCTCGACGGTTCCGGAGGCCTTGATTTCTTCGACGTAAGCCTTGTGGACGGCTACAACGTGCCGATGTTGGTGGTGCCGCAAGGAGGCTCCGGCGAGAAGTGCACCGCCACGGGGTGCGTCGGGGACCTCAACGACGCGTGTCCGTCGGAGCTGAAGGTGATGAGCGCGGACGGGAGAGAGGGCGTCGCGTGCAAGAGCGCGTGCGAGGCCTTCAACTCGCCGCAGTACTGCTGCAGCGGCGCGTACGGCTCGCCCGACACGTGCAAGCCCTCATCTTACTCTGAGATTTTCAAGAACGCGTGCCCACGCGCTTATAGCTACGCGTACGACGACAAAACCAGCACCTTCACCTGCGCTTCCGCCGATTACACCATCACCTTTTGCCCTTCCCCCTCCACCAGGTTTGTTTCCTTCTCTCCACTTCAACAACGGTTAATTTTAAACATTAAAATATTTAATATGTCACAAAAAAAATCTACTTCAATATAATAATTTTTTTTCTGAAATTAATACTACAGCTTCTGAAAATATTTTCAGGGTCAGTATTTTATACCAACAATAACTGTTTGTTAAAAGAATATTAGCGTTTGGCAGAACTGAGGTGACAGTTTCATCTTGTCCTATTTGAAAAATTATTTACTATATATTTATTTTCTTATTTGAGGAAGCTAATAAAATAAAATAAGAATATATTAATAACGTATGTTTATAGATTAGATGATATATTCTTACATGGTTGAAATAGAGAAATTGAAGTTAAAAATAATTTATATATAATATATATTTTATCTATCAAAATGTCTTTTAAAGACTAAATTCTAAACTTCAAATACAATGATTAATCATAATTATATCACTCTTAAACTTAAGATCGAAATAACATATAAATTTTATTTAATATACAGTAACTACGCGTTCTGTGAATACATACGCAAAACCCAACCATTTTTTCTGCATCTACAAGCAATGTGTAGAACAGATGAATCAAATAGTTTGTCCCCACGCTACACTACCTAACGTGATTGGTCTCCTTAGACAGAGACCAGGGACCCATATCTTGAGCCAAGCACCCACAAAAAAAAAAAACTAAAAAAAGTTGCTACATAATTTGAGAACGATATGATATTTTTAATTGTGCACATGGGAAGTAGGGGCTGGCACACACGCCGATGGTTATCGTTGCACACAATTATTACCGTGTTAGCATTATTAAAGTAACTGGCTCTGAGCAATTCATGACCGTTGCACAAATCACACAGTGACACGTTTCACAGCTGTTTCTTTGTTTTCTCGTAATTATAATTATTGTTGTTTTACTGTTTTCAGCCAAAAGGCGTCACAGGAACAACAGGGTGGTTCTTCTGCCACCACGCCACTTCTCAACAACGGCACCATGGTGTACGAAGGTGGTTTCGATCAGAGTGAAATCTCGTGGGCCACGTCCAGCCACGTGTCCCAATCGCGAGCCGTTGCCGGCATAGTCGGTGTCGCTATGGCAATGTGGCGGTTCAGCCAGCTCTTCTAACTACTACTCGTTCCTTCCGCATTATTTTTCACACGGTTGGGCCCATGGGCCTGCAGAAGTCCATGTTCATTGGCCCGAACAAGATGGTGGAACTGGGCCCAAGCTTGACTCACGGTTATTCTCTTCCACACCAAGAACAAGAACCGTGTGACATTGACCGTGCGAATGTGTTTCACCATAATTTCCTGTGCCAGAATGCAATACTATTACTATACGTATATATATACATGTAGCAAAATAGGCGTAGTAAGGGAATTTTTCGTTATTAATTTATTTTTTTAGTTTAGATTATCATTCCGGAATACTATTATTAATTCTTTATTGGTTGGGGATGTGATATTTGACTCAATAAAGAAATAATTCGTGATTAAAAATGAAAAAATAGAGCTATTTTATTTTATTTTATTTTATTTTTAGTAATGTATGGTTGTAATTATTTATGAGAAGTAGCAATTGTCTATTTTACCCTAACATGCTACTTTTTTTATATAGCCCATAAAAAAATTAATGTTACTTTTTGTACGGTGTATATATTCAGCCTTTCTTTTTATTCTTGGAATCTACCTTCATATTGCAATAATTATAGGCACCCCTCTTTTTCTTTCATAGCCTTTTCAAATTTTACATTTGATCTCTAAGATTTTTTTTTTACCATTGTAATTACATTGCTTATATTGACACAACGTATATAATATGAAGAACATACTGTTTGTTATGATAAAAGAAAATCAATAAATAAATAGCAACTAAAATATTTTATAATTAAAAAAAATCTGACTTCATTTTGAGTGTAAGAAGATAATATATACTATATCCAAACACAACCCTAATAAACTTGTACAACAAACACCACTACAATGAAGGCATTATTATAGAAGCAAGTGGTGTAATATTGAAGTAAACAATCTCTCAACTAAGCATTTTTAATTCATTAGATAGCATAATAATCTATTTGTTGACTCACCAATTACATTGCTTGATGTTTCATGTTGGTAAAACGTAGGCTCAAACACTTTGCACTATAAAATTTAATATTCAACAATACAGCAAAGAATGCAAAAGTTATTTATGTATTTAGGGTTGAAAATTTAGGCATACGAATAAAGATTTTTGGAATTGGATTCGCGATAAGGACACATGGCAGTAAAAATACCAAAACCTGGATTCATGCATGCATGCATGGTGTTTGAATTGAAATCAATGAAGCAAGATTTCTTCATTTCAGCCGCCACCAGAAAATGTAAACCTGTTCCAGTAAAGTCAAACACTGGTTAACATTTGATTAGTCAAATGTACTAAGAAACATATATATGGGGAATATTTTGACTCTTCTTACTAAAGTTTCATACAAAAAGAGGAACTGTGAAAATTTCTACGTGTACCTTTTTCTCAGTGTCTTTGTACTGGTCTTGTGTCATTTTTAAAATCAACCTAACTATTTATTGTTTTGTTTGTTTCCATAACCCTTTTGTTTTGTCTTTTGAAAATTGTTAGCATTTATCTAGAAGTCCTTTGTTAGAGTCAAACTAAGTTGATTTTTCTGAGGTATGGAGTTAAGTTATGAAAAAAAAAAACAGTAGAGAGAGAGATCCCACTAAATAATAATAAATTAAGTTTTCCATAAAAAAAAATAATCTCAACAAAGTTATTGAATTCTTCCTATTAGTAAAATTGTTCATTCACTGTATGAAATTTTAAGGATTAGACACTAGATATAATACATATAAATTTTGCTTGTCATTTTATGAATGATATTTTTGTTAGATTCATATGTTATATTTTAATCAAATAATTAATTTATAAATGACCAAATTTTCAATTTATTGATAAGGATCGATGTCTAAGAGATGCATATCTTGACTATATTGAAAATATAATAATCTATTATCGAGATTCATGAAAAACTTACAAATGACCTCCAAAATATAACTAATTGATTTTATTCTTCTAGAGTTTAGGGTTGAAATTTTTCTATATGACATGAATTGTCTATTAAAACAAATGTCATTAATAAAAAAAAATGATATTTTTTGTGTGGAGGAAACTAGGAAATTAAGGATATAAAAAATTTCTCATTGGAATGGGAAGAAATCACTTCCTTATACTCAACTGTTTGCTCAGAACAATTTTATTGTGTGAAGGGGAGAAAAAGCTTCAAATAAGAATATTTGGTACAAAAAGTTTTGTTTTTGGGAGAGGATGAAATTATTATTTCATTAGTTTTAATTAAGACTTAAAATTTGAATATTTGATGTGATATCTCATCACAAATCACACGTGACATAGACATAAGATTTATTTGAAAGACGTTTTGTCTTTATTTCTTTTTCAAGACAATTAAGTTTTGAATTTAGATTTCCATTTTGACACAGCAATAGTTATTGTATAATAGTAACGAATTTTGATTTTGAGACACTCTTCCTTAATTTGTGTGTTGAAGTGATACAATGGGAAACAAATATCTAAGTATAATTGATGGTGTTAGTTTTATGGATAAGATGATCCCTTGACTTTTGGCATGCTCAATTATGAAGAGTAGTTGAAGTTTTGATATCACTACCCTTAGCCTTTTTGCGTGATTCATAACACTAGATTTTAATTTTTTAATAACAAAGTTATTGGGCTGGGCCCATTCGAGTCCCTTTCCTCTTGTTTCATCATGGGCCTAGGTAGTGGGGAATGATGATCTGTATAAAACTACAATTATGTTCAGTGAGAAAAATGCTGTTTTAATAGAAAAATAAAAGGTTATGTATTGATAGGATAAACATTCTTATTCAATTGTAGATCATACCATATGATATGTTTTTTTTTATATAATAATTCTATATAAAAAGTCATACTTGGATCATAGGGTTCAAATCAAACAGCCACCTTTAAGTTTTAACCATGTGACTAAAATTACTAAATCCTTTGGCCATATACAAATTTATATATACTAACCATATCTAAAATATAAATATTTATTGTAATAAATATATTCATTATAAGTTAATGTATAAAAACTGTCAATATTTATTATAATTCATCTTATAACTTGATACTAACTATCTGCTTTACTTATATATTAGTTTTAACTGACAAGTATTTAGAGAAATATGATATAGGTAAGAAAACGTGGTCTAATTTACGATAAAATAACCATTTTATTAAACTCATATTTAAGCTCAAAAGTCTATACATACTTTCATTATATCAGAAAGTACATTTAGTCTCTTAAATTTGTTTATTCACTTATTATTTTAGTATTGAAAAAATCTTCTGCAGGTGACCCATTACTTAGTATAATAACTCGAAAAATTGGCAGTACTTATACAAACACATCAAAAGAAAAATAATTCACTCTCATTAAGAACAATATATTTTTTAAGAACTCTAAAATGAATTTAATAAATATAATAGTTTATAAGTCTATTTTAAAATTTGTACTTAATTGATGTAAAAGTTTTATCTAGAGGGCATCGAACAATGAACATGGACTTGCATGTTATGTTGCACCGAATTTTAAATAGGAAAAAGCTTTGACACGTGAATTTGGAGTGATTGCGTGAAAGTAGAAGTGACTGATTTTTTATTCCTTCATGAACTTTGATTAATTGCATGAATCTTTATTCTTTACGACACCCATCTATTTGTGAAGACCATTTTACAATTTTCAAACTTATGAACCTAACTCATGTGTGCATAATATGGTGCCATGTTCACACTTCTCAAATCACATTCATAATTATTACAAATGTCTAACTAATTGTATTCAAATAAGTATAAAAATAGGAAGATTCGTGTTCAAAAGGTTTAGTTGCAATGTTCTCTCTATCATTTTCTAATCGTGTTCAAAAAGGTTTAATCGTATATTAGTAAGATGTAGTGTGATAGTTGAAACCAGTCTTAGATTAAATCTCAGTAATATTTTTTATAAGTTATTAGTCGACTTATAAAGATAAAATATGACAATTAAATGTATTTAATAGGCTTGATAATATTTATAATTATTTAATATAAATTAAGATTTAAAGATGTGTAGTCAATAATTAATATAATGAATAGACACTCAATAACATCTCATATAAACGATAACAAAAAAAGAAAAATAAACAATTACAAAATTAAAAATAATAATAAGAAAAGAAAAATTAGAGAGAGTAATTGCTCTAATTATTTGTACTTACCAAGAAGAAAATGGCGGATTCTCCCTACAGCTGCAAAGCCCAACACCTCCATAGAAAAAATAAAAGTTATTTTTGTTTATATTTAAAAAAATAAATTAAAACCTTAATCATCTTTATTATTCTCTCTCAAAACCAGCACACCTCCTTATCTATTTTTTTTTCTCTTGTGACAACACTTCCATTTTTTCAATAGGAGTGAATTTGAGAGAGTATTTGAGGACAATCAAGGATAAGTATTGAAGAGAGCATTTTACACGAGAGTAGGTAAGTTAAGTTTTTGTTTTTAATCATTTTGCACCACCATTTTTTTACCTTTTGTAAAAAAAAATTATATGTTGTGTTGAAGTCGAATTGTATAAATCGGAAATATAATGTTGTTGAGAAATATACTCGTTTACATAATCTGGTATGCATTTTTTCTAAACAAATTGGATTGTACATCTTATTTTTTGAAACTCATACTGGATTGGTCAATTCGATATACAAAATCAAATTCAGTATTGTATATAAAATACCGAATAGATCAATTCAATATACGTTTTAAAAAATAAGATGTATCAACATTTTCGATCTAGTATTCAATAACAAAACAAAAATAAAAAAGCAAACGAACCATTAACTCACATCCACATCCATCAAGAACCACCCAAAAACACCACTGAATCGAAAACTTAAAAAAAAAACAATTCCCCCTTAAAAAAAAAACAATTCCCCCACTTAGACAAAACCCTAAAATATACATTCGACATTTTAAAATGACATTTCAAGATTTTATGCAGGTAGAATTTGCCAAGAAAAGTGACAATGAATTTTTGAAATTGTAATGTGCAAGACCCATTAATCATGACCAGTGATTTGATTCCAAGGCCCATAGAACATCCGAAATTGAATGACACTTGTGGCAACTACCAAATCCCTTTACACCCTTTCTCTCTCTTCTTATATTTGTTATTCTAATCTTAATTAGCAAATGTAAAATGATAGTTATGGAATACTGATAAAGAAATTAGAAATTCTTTATAACGGGTGTAGGAATAAATTTTAATAGTTTTCACCATCCTATTTATTACATCATTTTGTTTATTATTTAAGACAAAAGAGAATAAATAAGATAATTCTAATAATAATTGAGATAAAAAAAATAGAAATTACTGTGCAGGATGCTAGAAGGTTTTACCGTTTCAACAATGGAGATTATTGGTTATAGTTAGTGTCGATTTCCATTTCAGACTCTTCTTCATGTGATCATCTATACTTTAAAATAATATACAACAAATACCTTTTTCCAATAAAATTTAATAATGATCTTATATACTTAGCTTCATATTGAATGTTTGGTAAAAATTTCAGACCAAAAGATCCAAGAAATAAAACGTACTAAGTCTCAGAACGAGAGTGAAGAAAATCAGTTTTTCGAAAACAAAACGTCCTAGCTTTTTTTCCCTATATATTATTTTTGTGATTTCTTTATGGACGTGCCTCCTTAGCAGGATGCAAACAACATATGAAAGTACTTGTGTCAAGGTTTTCGGAATTTTTCAAGGCAGTATGGACCCAAAATAAAATATGCAGAAAGTATGGCGAAATTTCACAAATTTTGGTAGAGGATGCCTTGGTTTGCAAAAAATTTCTGAAAAATTCTCCCGAAATTACTTTATACTGAAATTTCACGTAAGAATCTCAACTGAATTTGGCACAAAACACAACGAATTTTAGGTCAAACAAATGAGTATTCACCTAGGAAAAAAATCAAACACTTTCACAAACAGACGAACCTTCCTTTCAGCCCAGTCAGTGAGTAATAAAAAAATCATGGCAAATCTTGTGGGACGAATTTGGGGCTCAAATCTTAGCCAAAACTCAACAGACACAGTATCGAACGTCTGGTACAAATTTCAGACCAAAATACACAAGGAGTAAGACGTTGTAAGTCCCAGACCGAGCGTGAACAAAACTGGTTTTCCGAAAACAAAACGTCCTAGCTTTTCTTCCCCGTATCTTCTTTTTGTGATTTGTTTAGGGATGTGCCTCCTTACCTGGGTGAAAACAACATATGAAAGTACTTGTGTGATTATTTTCAGCCCAATACGGACTCTAAATAAAACTGCAGAATGTAGGGCAAAATTTCAAAAGTTTTGGTAGCGGGATAGCCTTGGTTTGCACAAAATTTGTAAAAAATTCTACCAAAATAGTTTTTTTCCTGAAATTCCACGTTAGAATATCCACTGAATTTGGGACAAAACGCGACAAATTTCAGGTCAAACGAATGAGTATTCACCCACGAAAAAAATCAAACAGGTTTGCACACAAACAAACCTTACTTTCAGCACTGGCAGTGATGAATAAAAAATTTATTGCCAATCTTGCAAGATGAATCTGGGGCTCAAATATCAGCAAAAACTCAACAGACACACTGACGAACGTCTGGTAAAATTTTCAGACCAAAATACCCAAGGAGTAAGGCGTAGTGAGTGCCAAACCGAGAGTGAAAAAAACTGGTTTTCCGAAAACAAAACGTCCTGGCTTTTCATCTCCGTATCTTCCTTTTGTGATTTCTTTACGGACGTGCCTCCTTACCTGGGTGCAAACAACATATGAAAGTACTTGTGCGAATTTTTTCAGCGCCATACGGACCCAGAATAAAATTGCAGAAAGTAGGGCGAAATTTCACAAGTTTTGGTAGAGGATAGCCTTGTTTTGCACAAAATTTTTGAAAAATTCTCCGGAAATAGTTTTTTCCTGAAAGTCCACGTAAGAATCTCCACTGAATTTGGGACAAAACGCCACAAATTTCAGGTCAAACGGATGAGTATTCACCCACGAAAAAAATCAAACAGTTTCGCACACAAACGAACCTTCCTTTCAGCCCTGGCAGTGATGAATAAAAAATTTATTTCCAATCCCGTGGGACGAATCTGGGGCTCAAATCTCAGCCAAAACTCAACAGACACACTGACGAACGTCTGGTAAAAATTTCATACCAAAATACCCAAGGAGTAAGGCGTAGTGAGTCCCAGACCGAGAGTGAACAAAACTGGTTTTTCGAAAACAAAACGTCCTGGCTTTTCTTCCCCGTATCTTCCTTTTGTGGTTTCTTTACGGACGTGCCTCCTTACCTGGGTGCAAACAACATATGAAAGTACTTGTGCGAATTTTTTCAGCGCAATACGGACCCAGAATAAAATTTTCAGAAAGTAGGGCGAAATTTCACAAGTTTTGGTAGAGCATAGTCTTGCACTGCACAAAATATCTGAAAAATTCGCCGAAAATAGTTCTTTCCTGAAATTCCACGAAAGAATCTCCACTGAATTTGGGAAAAAACGCCACAATATTTCAGGTCAAACGGATGAGTATTCACCCACGAAAAAAATCAAACAGTTTCGCACACAGACGAACCTTCCTTTCAGCCCTGGCAGTGATGAATAAAAAATTTATTGCCGATCCATTGGGACGAATCTGGGGCTCAAATCTCAGCCAAAACTCAACAGACACACTGACGAACGTCTGGTAAAAATTTCAGACCAAAATACCCAAGGAGTAAGGCGTAGTGAGTCCCAAACCGAGAGTGAACAAAACTGGTTTTCCGAAAACAAAACGTCCTGGCTTTTCTTCCCCGTATATTCCTTTTGTGATTTCTTTACGGACGTGCCTCCTTACTTGGGTGCCAAAAACTAAAGAAAGTAATTGTGCGATTTTTTTCAGCGCAATACGGACCCAGAATAAAATTTTCAGAAAGTAGGGCGAAATTTCACAAGTTTTGATAGAGGATAGTCTTGGATTACACAAAATTTCTGAAAAATTCTCCGGAAATAGTTCTTTCCTGAAATTCCACGTAAGAATCTCCACTGAATTTGGGACAAAACGCCACAAATTTAAGGTCAAACGGATGAGTATTCACCCACGAAAAAAATCAAACAGTTTCGCACACAGACGAACCTTCCTTTCAGCCCTGGCAGTGATGAATAAAAAATTTATTGCCGATCCATTGGGACGAATCTGGGGCTCAAATCACAGCCAAAACTCAACAGACACACTGACGAGCGTCTGGTAAAAATTTCAGACCAAAATACCCAAGGAGTAAGGCGTAGTGAGTCCCAGACCAAGAGTGAACAAAACTGGTTTTACGAAAACAAAACGTCCTGGCTTTTCTTCCCCGTATCTTCCTTTTGTGATTTCTTTACGGACGTGCCTCCTTACCTGGGTGCAAACAACATATGAAAGTACTTGTGCGAATTTTTTCAGCGCAATACGGACCCAGAATAAAATTGCAGAAAGTAGGGCGAAATTTCACAAATTTTGGTAAAGGATAGCCTTGGTTTGCACAAAATTTCTGAAAAATTCTCCGAAAATAGTTCTTTCTTGAAATTCCACGTAAGAATCTCCATTGAATTTGGGACAAAACGCCACAAATTTCAGGTCAAACGGATGAGTATTCACCCACGAAAAAAATCAAACAGTTTCGCACACAGACGAACTTTCCTTTCAGCCCTGGCAGTGATGAATAAAAAATTTATTGCCGATCCCGTGGGACGAATCTGGGGCTCAAATCTCAGCCAAAACACAACAGACACACTGACGAACGACTGGTAAAAATTTCAGACCTAAATACCCAAGGAGTAAGGCGTAGTGAGTCCCAGACCGAGAGTGAACGAAACTGGTTTTTCGAAAACAAAACGTCCTGGAATTTCTTCCCCGTATCTTCCTTTTGTGGTTTCTTTACGGACGTGCCTCCTTACCTGGGTGCAAACAACATATGAAAGTACTTGTGCGAATTTTTTCAGCGCAATACGAACCCAGATTAAAATTTTCAGAAAGTAGGGCGAAATTTCACAAGTCTTGGTAGAGGATAGTCTTGGATTGCACAAAATTTCTGAAAAATTCTCTGGAAATAGTTTTTTCCTGAAATTCCACGTAAGAATCTCCATTGAATTTGGGACAAAACGCCACAAATTTCAGGTCAAACGGATGAGTATTCACCCACGAAAAAAATCAAACAGTTTCGCACACAGACGAACCTTCCTTTCAGCATTGGCAGTGATGAATAAAAAATTTATTGCTGATCCATTGGGACAAATCTGGGGCTCAAATCTTAGCCAAGACTCAACACACACTGACGAGCGTCTGGTAAAAATTTCAGACCAAAATACCCAAGGAGTAAGGCGTAGTGAGTCCCAGACCGAGAGTGAACAAAATTGGTTTTCCGAAAACAAAACGTCCTGGCTTTTCTTCCCCGTATCTTCCTTTTGTGATTTCTTTACGGACGTGCCTCCTTACCTGAGTGCAAACAACATATGAAAGTACTTGTGCGAATTTTTTCAGCGCAATACGGACCCAGAATAAAAGTGCAGAAAGTAGGGCGAAATTTCACAAGTTTTGGTAGAGGATAGTCTTGGTTTGCACAAAATTTCTGAAAAATTCTCCGGAAATAGTTCTTTCCTGAAATTCCACGTAAGAATCTCCACTGAATTTGGGACAAAACGCCACAAATTTCAGGTCAAACGGATGAGTATTCACCCACGAAAAAAATCAAACAGTTTCGCACACAGACGAACCTTCCTTTTATGCCCTGGTAGTGATGAATAAAAAATTTATTGTCGATCCCGTGGGAGGAATCTCGGGCTCAAATCTCAGCCAAAACTCAACAGACACACTGACGAACGTCTGGTAAAAATTTCAGACCAAAATACCCAAGGAGTAAGGCGTAGTGAGTCCCAGACCGAGAGTGAACAAAACTGGTTTTTCGAAAAAGAAACGTCCTGGTTTTTCTTCCCCGTATCTTCCTTTTGTGGTTTCTCTACGGACGTGCCTCCTTACCTGGGTGCAAACAACATATGAAAGTACTTGTGCGAATTTTTGCAGTGCAATACGGACCCAGAATAAAATTGCAGAAAGTAGGGCGAAATTTCACAAGTTTTGGTAGAGGATAGTCTAGGTTTTTCACAAAATTTGTGAAAAATTGTTCGGAAATAGTTCTTTCCTGAAATTCCACGTATGAATCTCCACTGAATTTGGGAAAAAACGCCACAAATATAAGGTCAAACGGACGAGTATTCACCCACGAAAAAAATCAAACATTTTCGCACACAGACGAACCTTCCTTTCAGCCGTGGCACTGATGAATAAAAAATTTATTGCCGATCCATAGGGACGAATCTGGGGCTCAAATATCAGTCAAAACTCAACAGACACACTGACGAACGTCTGGTAAATTTTCAGACCAAAATACCCAAGGAGTAAGGCGTAGTGAGTGCCAAACCGAGAGTGAAAAAAACTGGTTTTCCGAAAACAAAACGTCTTGGCTTTTCATCTCCGTATCTTCCTTTTGTGATTTCTTTACGGACGTGCCTCCTTACCTGGGTGCAAACAACATATGAAAGTACTTGTGCGAATTTTTTCAGCGCCATACGGACCCAGAATAAAATTGCAGAAAGTAGGGCGAAATTTCACAAGTTTTGGTAGAGGATAGCCTTGTTATGCACAAAATTTTTGAAAAATTCTCCGGAAATAGTTCTTTCCTGAAATTCCACGTAAGAATCTCCACTGAATTTGGGACAAAACGCCACAAATTTAAGGTCAAACGGACGAGTATTCACCCACGAAAAAAATCAAACAGTTTCGCACACAGACGAACCTTCCTTTCAGCCATGGCAGTGATGAATAAAAAATATATTGCCGATCCTGTGGGACGAATTTGGGGCTCAAATCTCAGCCAAAACTCAACAGACACACTGACGAGCGTCTGGTAAAAATTTCAGACCAAAATACCCAAGGAGTAAGGCGTAGTGAGTCCCGGACCGAGAGTGAACAAAACTGGTTTTCCGAAAACAAAACGTCCTGGCTTTTCTTCCCCGTATCTTCCTTTTGTGATTTCTTTACGGACGTGCCTCCTTACCTGGGTGCAAACAACATATGAAAGTACTTGTGCGAGTTTTTTCAGCGCAATACGGACCAATAATAAAATTGCAGAAAGTAGGGCGAAATTTCACAAGTTTTGGTAGATGATAGCCTTGGTTTGCACAAAATTTCTGAAAAATTCTCCGGAAATAGTTCTTTCCTGAAATTCCACGTAAGAATCTCCACTGAATTTGGGACAAAACGCCACAAATTTAAGGTCAAACGGACGAGTATTCACCCACGAAAAAAATCAAACAGTTTCGCACACAGACGAACCTTCCTTTCAGCCATGGCAGTGATGAATAAAAAATATATTGCCGATCCTGTGGGACGAATTTGGGGCTCAAATCTCAGCCAAAACTCAACAGACACACTGACGAGCGTCTGGTAAAAATTTCAGACCAAAATACCCAAGGAGTAAGGCGTAGTGAGTCCCGGACCGAGAGTGAACAAAACTGGTTTTCCGAAAACAAAACGTCCTGGCTTTTCTTCCCCGTATCTTCCTTTTGTGATTTCTTTACGGACGTGCCTCCTTACCTGGGTGCAAACAACATATGAAAGTACTTGTGCGAGTTTTTTCAGCGCAATACGGACCAATAATAAAATTGCAGAAAGTAGGGCGAAATTTCACAAGTTTTGGTAGATGATAGCCTTGGTTTGCACAAAATTTCTGAAAAATTCTCCGGAAATAGTTTTTTCCTGAAATTCCACGTAAGAATCTCCACTGAATTTGGGACAAAACGCCACAAATTTCAGGTCAAACGGACGAGTATTCACCCACGAAAAAAATCAAACAGTTTCGCACACAGACGAACCTTCCTTTCAGCCCTGGAAAAAAATCAAACAGTTTCGCACACAGACGAACCTTCCTTTCAGCCCTGGCAGTGATGAATAAAAAATATATTGCCGATCCCGTGGGACGAATCTGGGGCTCAAATCTCAGCCAAAACTCAACAGACACACTGACGAGCGTCTGGTAAAAATTTCAGACCAAAATACCCAAGGAGTAAGGCGTAGTGAGTCCCGGACCGAGAGTGAACAAAACTGGTTTTCCGAAAACAAAACGTCCTGGCTTTTCTTCCCCGTATCTTCCTTTTGTGATTTCTTTACGGACGTGCCTCCTTACATGGGTGCAAACAACATATGAAAGTACTTGTGCGAATTTTTTCAGCGCAATACGGACCCAGAATAAAATTGCAGAAAGTAGGGCGAAATTTCACAAGTTTTGGTAGAGGATAGCCTTGGTTTGCACAAAATTTCTGAAAAATTCTCCGGAAATAGTTTTTTCCTGAAATTCCACATAAGAATCTCCACTGAATTTGGGACAAAACGCCACAAATTTCATATCAAACGGATGAGTATTCACCCACGAAAAAAATCAAACAGTTTCGCACACAGAAGAACCTTCCTTTCAGCCCAGGCAGTGATGAATAAAAAATTTATTGGCGATTCCGTGGGACGAATCTGGGGTTCAAATCTCAGCCAAAACTCAACAGACACACTGACGAACATCTGGTAAAAATTTCAGACCAAAATACCAAAGGAGTAAGGCGTAGTGAGTCCCGGACCGAGAGTGAACAAAACTGGTTTTCCGAAAACAAAACGTCCTGGTTTTTCTTCCCCGTATCTTCCTTTTGTGATTTCTTTACGGACGTGCCTCCTTACCTGGGTGCAAACAACATATGAAAGTACTTGTGCGAATTTTTTCAGCAAAATACAGATCCAGAATAAAATTGCAGAAAGTAGGGCGAAATTTCACAAATTTGGTAGAGGATAGCCTTGGTTTGCACAAAATTTCTGAAAAATTCTTCGGAAATGTTTTTTTCCTCAAATTCCACGTAAGAATCTCCACTGAATTTGGGACAAAACGCCACAAATTTCAGGTCAAACGGACGAATATTCACCCACGAAAAAAATCAAACAGTTTCGCACACAGACGAACCTTCCTTTCAGCCATGGCAGTGATGAATAAAAAATATATTGCCGATCCTGTGGGACGAATTTGGGGCTCAAATCTCAGCCAAAACTCAACAGACACACTGACGAGCGTCTGGTAAAAATTTCAGACCAAAATACCCAAGGAGTAAGGCGTAGTGAGTCCCGGACCGAGAGTGAACAAAACTGGTTTTCCGAAAACAAAACGTCCTGGCTTTTCTTCCCCGTATCTTCCTTTTGTGATTTCTTTACGGACGTGCCTCCTTACCTGGGTGCAAACAACATATGAAAGTACTTGTGCGAGTTTTTTCAGCGCAATACGGACCCATAATAAAATTGCAGAAAGTAGGGCGAAATTTCACAAGTTTTGGTAGATGATATAGCCTTGGTTTGCACAAAATTTCTGAAAAATTCTCCGGAAATAGTTTTTTCCTGAAATTCCACATAAGAATCTCCACTGAATTTGGGACAAAACGCCACAAATTTCATATCAAACGGATGAGTATTCACCCACGAAAAAAATCAAACAGTTTCGCACACAGAAGAACCTTCCTTTCAGCCCAGGCAGTGATGAATAAAAAATTTATTGGCGATTCCGTGGGACGAATCTGGAGCTCAAATCTCAGCCAAAACTCAACAGACACACTGACGAACGTCTGGTAAAAATTTCATACCAAAATACCCAAGGAGTAAGGCGTAGCGAGTCCCAGACCGAGAGTGAACAAAACTGGTTTTCCGAAAACAAAACGTCCTGGCTTTTCTTCCCCGTATCTTCCTTTTGTGATTTCTTTACGGACGTGCCTCCTTACCCTGGTGCAAACAACATATGAAAGTACTTGTGCGAATTTTTTCAGCGCAATACGGACCCAGAATAAAATTGCAGAAAGTAGGGTGAATTTCACAAGTTTTGGTAGAGGATATAGCCTTGGTTTGCACAAAATTTCTGAAAAATTCTCCGGAAATATTTTTTTCCTGAAATTCCACGTAAGAATCTCCACTGAATTTGGGACAAAACGCCACAAATATCAGGTCAAACGGACGAGTATTCACCCACGAAAAAAATCAAATAGTTTCGCACACAGACGAACCTTCCTTTCAGCCTTGGCAGTGATGAATAAAAAATTTATTGTAGATCCCGTGGGACGAATCTGGGGCTCAAATCTCAGCCAAAACTCAACAGACACACTGACGAACGTCTGGTAAAAATTTCATACCAAAATACCCAAGGAGTAAGGCGTAGTGAGTCCCGGACCGAGAGTGAACAAAACTGGTTTTCCGAAAATAAAACGTCCTGGCTTTTCTTCCCCGTATCTTGCTTTTGTGATTTCTTTACGGACGTGCCTCCTTACCTGGGTGCAAACAACATATGAAAGTACTTGTGCGAATTTTTTCAGCGCAATACGGACCCAGAATAAAATTGCAGAAAGTAGGGCGAAATTTCACAAGTTTTGGTAGAGGATCTCCGGAAATAGTTTTTTCCTGAAATTCCACATAAGAATCTCCACTGAATTTGGGACAAAACGCCACAAATTTCAGATCAAACGGATGAGTATTCACCCACGAAAAAAATCAAACAGTTTCGCACACAGAAGAACCTTCCTTTCAGCCCAGGCAGTGATGAATAAAAAATTTATTGTCGATTCCGTGGGACGAATCTGGGGCTCAAATCTCAGCCAAAACTCAACAGACACACTGACGAACGTCTGGTAAAAATTTCAGACCAAAATACCAAAGGAGTAAGGCGTAGTGAGTCCCGGACCGAGAGTGAACAAAACTGGTTTTCCGAAAACAAAACGTCCTGGTTTTTCTTCCCCGTATCTTCCTTTTGTGATTTCTTTACGGACGTGCCTCCTTACCTGGGTGCAAACAACATATGAAAGTACTTGTGCGAATTTTTTCAGCAAAATACAGATTCAGAATAAAATTGCAGAAAGTAGGGCGAAATTTCACAAATTTGGCAGAGGATAGCCTTGGTTTGCACAAAATTTCTGAAAAATTCTCCGGAAATTTTTTTTTCCTTAAATTCCACGTAAGAATCTCCACTGAATTTGGGACGAAACGCCACAAATTTCAGGTCAAACGGACGAGTATTCACCCACGAAAAAAATCAAACAGTTTCGCACAAAGACGAACCTTCCTTTCAGCCCTGGCAGTGATGAATAAAAAATTTATTGTCGATCCCGTGGGACGAATCTGGGGCTCAAATCTCAATCAAAACTCAACAGACACACTGACGAACGTCTGGTAAAAATTTCAGACCTAAATACCCAAGGAGTAAGGCGTAGTGAGTCTGAGACCGAGAGTGAACAAAACTGGTTTTCCGAAAACAAAATGTCCTGGCTTTTCTTCCCCGTATCTTGCTTTTGTGATTTCTTTACAGACGTGCCTCCTTACCTGGGTGCAAACAACATATGAAAGTACTTGTGCGAATATTTTCAGCGCAATACGGACCCAGAATAAAATTGCAGAAAGTAGGGCGAAATTTCACAAGTTTTGGTAGAGGATAGCCTTGGTTTGCACAAAATTTCTGAAAAATTCTCCGGAAATAGTTTTTTCCAGAAATTCCACGTAAAGATCTCCACTGAATTTGGGACAAAACGCCACAAATTTCAGGTCAAACGGACGAGTATTCACCCACGAAAAAAATCAAACAGTTTCGCACACAGACGAACCTTCCTTTCAGCCCTGGCAGTGATGAATCAAAAATTTATTGCCGATCTCGTGGGACGAATCTGGGGCTCAAATCTCAGCCAAAACTCAACAGACACACTGACGAACGTCTGGTAAAAATTTCAGACCAAAATACCAAAGGAGTAAGGCGTAGTGAGTCCCGGACCGAGAGTAAACAAAACTGGTTTTCCGAAAACAAAACGTCCTGGCTTTTCTTCCCCGTATCTCCCTTTTGTGATTTCTTTACGGACGTGCCTCCTTACCTGGGTGCAAACAACATATGAAAGTACTTGTGCGAATTTTTTCAGCGCAATACGGACCCAGAATAAAATGGCAGAAAGTAGGGCGAAATTTCACAGTTTTGGTAGAGGATAGCCTTGGTTTGCACAAAATTTCTGAAAAATTCTCCGGAAATAGTTTTTTCCTGAAATTCCACGTAAGAATCTCCACTGAATTTGGGACAAAACGCCACAAATTTCAGGTCAAACGGATGAGTATTCACCCACGAAAAAAATCAAACAGTTTCGCACACAGACGAACCTTCCTTTCAGCCCTGGCAGTGATGAATAAAAAATTTATTGCCGATCCCGTGGGACGAATCTGGGGCTCAAATCTCAGCCAAAACTCAACAGACACACTGACGAACGTCTAGTAAAAATTTCAGACCAAAATACCAAAGGAGTAAGGCGTAGCGAGTCCCAGACCGAGAGTGAACAAAACTGGTTTTCCGAAAACAAAACGTCCTGGCTTTTCTTCCCCGTATCTTCCTTTTGTGATTTCTTTACGGACGTGCCTCCTTACCTGGGTGCAAACAACATATGAAAGTACTTGTGCGAATTTTTTCAGCGCAATACGGACCCAGAATAAAATTGCAGAAAGTAGGGTGAATTTTGACACAAGTTTTGGTAGATGATAGCCTTGGTTTGCACAAAATTTCTCAAAAATTATCTGGAAATAGTTTTTTCCTGAAATTCCATGTAAAAATCTCCACTGAATTTGGGACAAAACGCCACAAATTTCAGGTCAAACGAATCAGTATTCACCCACGAAAAAAATCAAACAGTTTCGCACACAGACGAACCTTCCTTTCAGCCCTGCCAGTGATGAATAAAAAATTTATTGTCAATCTTGTGGGACGAATTTGGGGCTCAAATCTCAGCCAAAACTCAACAGACACACTGACGAACGTCTGGTAAAAGCTTCATACCAAAAGACCCAAGGAATAAGGAGTAGTAAATCCTAGACCGAGAGTGAAGAAAACTGGTTTTCCAAAAACAAAACTTCCTGGTTTTTCTTCTCTATATCTCCTTTTTGTGATTTGTTTATGGATGTGCCTC
Organism: Phaseolus vulgaris; assembly: GCF_051622355.1. Lineage (NCBI taxonomy): Eukaryota > Viridiplantae > Streptophyta > Magnoliopsida > Fabales > Fabaceae > Phaseolus > Phaseolus vulgaris. Next base: position 1,618,780 of record NC_143498.1, read on the forward strand.
CTTAGCAGGGTGCAAACAACAGATGAAAGTACTTATGTGTATGTTTTTGGAATTTTTGAACGCAGTATGGACCCATTATAAAAATTGTTGAAAGTAGGGCAAAATTTCACAAATTTTGGTAGCCTTGGTTTGCACAAAATTTCTGAAAAATTCTCCCGAAATAACTTTTTGCTGAATTTACATGTAAGAATCTCGACTGAATTTGTGACAAAAGGCAACAAATTTAAGGTCAAACAAATGAGTATTCAACTAGAAAAAAAATTCAAACAGTTTGACACAAAGATGAACCTTCCTTTCAGTCCTAACAGTTATGAATAAAAGATTTATTACAACTCTTGTAGAACTAATTTAGAGCTCAAATTTCAGGCATGACTGAATACACACAATGATATGATTAAAGAATTGTCAAGTGTCATCACCAAAGATTATTAATTTTAAATAATTAAGAACATTAAATGTCATATTTTATCTATGCTTTTGATATATATTACGAAATTGTATATTTTTTTATCAGAGAAAAATAAAACAGAATTTGAACGTAACATATTAAACGATAAAAGAAATTTAATTGAAGCAAATTATAAAAGTTAAATTTTTAAAAAACTATTTGAATTGTTTTCTTAAAAGAAAAGCTTGAGTGTAACACCTTAAATAACTACAGTAGTTTTGTATAGGAAAACTGGAAAAAAATGTAAATTTTAGAACCAAAGTTGTGATTTAAATTTATGAGTTTAGAAATTTAAAACGCACAAATCCTGTCCTTAATGTTAACATTTTTGTAAAAATAGTTTACTTCAATCCTCTTCAAAGTAGGTATTATTTAAACTAAAATAAATTAAATAGCTATTGATTCATCCTAAATTTAATTAAAATAAACACTAATATTAGGATCTTCAGATTTATAAAAAATACTGATTTATTTCAGTTGAACGGGTGCATTAATATTTGTTATATATACACACACATATGTATGAGACAAACACTATATATAATTTTAAAAATATGTATTTAAAATCAAATTTTTAATAAATTATCATAAAGTTCTGATTTTATTGCTTCATTTTTGCTATTATTTTATTATTTAATAAATATCTTATTTATATTAGTTTTCTTTTAATTCCCGCATTTATAAGATTAATCTTATTATTATATTACTGATAAAAAAAAGTATTACTATAGTGCTGATAAAAATAATAAAAATTATAGTAACATCGTTCTGAATACTGTATAGTATTATCAAATATATATTACGGCATGTTTTTTCTACATAAGTTTATTACAAAATAATATCCTTTAATTTTAAGAAGTATTTTTAGTATGTGTATATGCAAAAAAATGTAGATAGTAATATATAGTTTTATTATATTACTTTTTTAAATATGAAGAAAATTGTAAAGTAAAAAAAAAAATTATTTCATAATAACTTAAATGAAAAATGTCAGAAGTGGGATTTGAACCCACGCCCTCAAACGAGGACCAGAACTTGAGTCTGGCGCCTTAGACCACTCGGCCATCCTGACTTATATGTTTCGAGAATGTATCATGGGTTTTATGATCAATAATAATATGATATCTTATTTATATCAATTTTTAATAAAATAAATAATTAATTTTACCCATATCTAAATTTCAATAGAACCAAGAAGTAGATTATAATCATTTCTATTAATTAAAATATAGATACGGTACTTTTTGTATTAATTTATGTCACAGGTATATAAATGAAACAAAATGTTACAATAGTACCATTATGAATACTATACACTTCACTATACCAAGTATATACTGTGAAAAATATTCTACTGGAAAGTAGATGCACATTGATAACAAAAGTTTTTTTTCTTTTTTATGTGTGTGTATATATAATATATAATACCACTTATAGTGTCAAATATTTTGATGTTCAAATAATAAAATTGCAAATCAATTATTATAAACTGTCACATTAAAAATCCGTTAATACCCTGAGTTTGACATACTTAAAAAAATGAAAAGTAATCTGAAAAATTATTCTTAAAAAATATAGTTATTGATCTATTTTTTACTTTGAGAATAAAAAAATAATACATGTAATTTTTTCGTGATGAAAGTCCTATTTCCATTTTCTAGCTTGTTTTTTAATGGGAGAAATGATTAGTTGGTTTTTGAGGACAGTGTAATAATAAAACATAAAAAAGAGAAGAGTTTTAAATAAATGAAGAATAAATATAAAAGTTACAAATTTATAAATAGAAAATTAAATTTTTATTTGTTATTTTATTAAAAGAATTAATTTAATCTCTTTTAAGTTTTGTCCAAAATTTTGAGAAAACTGCTTATTCTTTTCTAACATTTTTTAAAATCAAATAAATAATCTTCTATCCCTAATTTAATTTAGAAGAAGTACAACGATGGTATAAGTTATAGAAATTTTAAAGAAATACTACTTTATTTCACATTGGTGCATTAACTTTTGTTAAAAAAAAGATTCATATTCATTTTACAACTAAATTTAATAAATTATCATAGCTTTTGTTCAACTGTTTAGTTTAGTATCTTATTTATAATAGCTTTCTTAATCAATTAATGAATAAATTAATATTGTTGGACAAATTTTGAAATATTGATATTTTTTTTCATTTTTATTAACAAATGTATATATATATATATATATATGCAATATTTTTTTTCATCATTATTCACTATGAGATGAATCTTAAACGTGATCTTAAGCCTAAGGATTGATTTAATTATCTTATTTTTAGTTGTTATTTAGCATGCATCAGTCTATAAAGGACAGCAAATAAAAAGAAAAATAAAGAAAAGAAAAGAAAAAAAGTATGCAAAAATCTTAGTTTCTTAAGTCCTGTTTTAGCAAAGTGCTTTGCGTGTTTTTATATTTTATTCAGAAAAAAAAACTCAATTTTATATATTCAATAATGTTAGTCCATAATTAAAAGCAATTCAACGCGTCATTACATATCATCAACACTAACAATACTTGACAATGGATTTTAATACAACATTTATTAATAAAAAGGTTAATTTTCTTTATAAAAGCTTACTATAATTTTTTTTAATTAAATAAATATAAATAATAATTAAAAAATAAAAAACAAAACATACATAGATAAAAAAAAAGTTAGTTTAAACCCAACTAAAGATAATAGTTTTCCATTTATGCAGTAATTGAGAATCCAATTCCATGGTAGAAAGTCATAGATTATTTAAAACAAAAAAACATTGGAAAAAAATGAAGAGGCAACAGGGTTAAAAAGGAGGAGATTCTTAGAATTATGTTAGGTAAAATTGTCACCAAACATAACAGTAAGATGCTTTCAAAGTAACTGAAACTGAAAGTTAGCACAGAAAAATGTTTATACAAAATACTCTAAAGAATTTTGATGCTATTATTTAAGTATAAATTATTATATATAATAAGTTTATTATTATTAATAATAATTACTTCAACAACACACTTGGAAAAAAAATCTGATGTGAGAGTTCCTTGGCTGAGAGAAAAATGAAAGACAGAAGAAAGAAAGAAGATAGAAGAAGAATCGAATCTCTTAGCCACTATAAAAAGTGAGAGTGACCTTAATTAATTAAGCAACTCCCTTTAATTAATTACATAATAATATACTTTGCCCCTTATATACGTTGGTTGATTAAATCCTATAAGAATCATAGCAACATGCAGTAAAAAACCAGATAAAAATATTATACCCTTTAGCTTAATCTTTTACTTAGGACTCAGCAACTTATAGTGGGTTTTACTCCACCTAATATTCTTTATGGATTAATCTATAGTATCTATATATCTATATCTATTCATCACAAAATCTAAGACTTTATTATCATATTCCATTGCTTCATTTCATGCAAGAACATTCTCTTCTTCCATTCATCAATCACATTGCGAATGGATTGCTTCTGCATACACATTGCTCTCATCTGGGTTTTCATTTTCAAAGGTAATTCATTATTTCATTCTTCATTGGTTAAATCTTTTGCATAACATAACTTGTTTCTAAAATTTGCATCATTGGATAATAGGTGCTTCAGGTGCAACATTTACTCTTATAAACAAATGTGATTACACAGTGTGGCCTGGGATTTTGGCCAATGCAGGGAGCTCCGGATTGGATTCAACCGGGTTTCAACTCCAACCGGGTGGGTCAAGGATCTTCCACGCGCCGCCGAATTGGTCGGGAAGATTCTGGGGAAGAACCGGGTGCAATTTTGACCCGAATACCCAACAGGGTAGTTGCACAACCGGAGACTGTGGCTCCAATCAGGTAGAATGCAACGGGGGCGGGGCAAGCCCACCCGCCACATTGGCGGAGTTCACGGTCGGGTCGGGTTCGGGCACGCAGGACTTTTACGATGTGAGTCTCGTTGACGGTTACAACTTGCCGTTAATTGTGGAGCCCAGTGGCGGATCAGGTACGTGCGGGTCTACCGGGTGCGCTGCGGACCTGAACCAACGGTGCCCCAACGAGTTACGCGTGGCGGATCGCGCCGCGTGTAGGAGCGCCTGCGAGGCGTTTCGGAGCCCCGAGTATTGCTGCAGCGGCGCGTACGGTTCACCCGCGACATGCAAGCCTTCGATTTATTCGCAGGTATTCAAATCCGCGTGTCCGAAATCGTATAGCTACGCATACGACGACGCTACGAGTACGTTTACGTGTACGGGAGCTGATTATACCATTACATTCTGCCCTTCAACCACAAGGTAAGGAGATTCTGCATCTAACTATTAATTTCATCAATTATTTTTTTATTTGTTTGTTTTCTTTTCAGTGCCATTTCTTTCTTTATGCTTTCAGTGTTAATGTTGCAATAATCATCATTATAATAATATGCCACCGTTTTATTAAAATTGGAGTGATATGGTAGTTACTAACTTTTTTGTTTTCTAGTTATAGTGACCTTTTAGTGTCGCACAAGTTAATGTCGAAACTATATTTGCTTGAGGAACACAAAAAGAAAAGAGAGTTGCTTGCAAAATAAGAGGCCAAGCAATTCGAATCTATTACAGCATATTTTCGTTGGATTGTTTCCTTATTCATAAATAATGTACCATTTTGTTCCAAATATTTTCAAAATCTAAAATCTAAAAATAAGAGTATGTTTTAAATAAGAGTTTTGACAACCTTAAACCTAAAACATTATTAAAAATAAGTGTACTTTCAATCGAATGTGTTATCTGTCATCTTTCTTATAAGTTCTCTCGTATATATATTATTTCTCTTTTCTGCTACTGTTACATCTAACCTTATTTTCTATCAACTTCATAGTAAATGTTTTTCTTTTATTTATATGTTGACTCTTCGAAATTCTCACAATTCCTTCTTAAAAATTCATTAAAATAATATCGCCATCAGATTCTTTAATATGGTTTATACCCATAATCCTATATTTCTTTTTGGTATAAATAATTGATGTAATTAATAAATTATTTTAGGAATAACAAAAGTGTTTTGTGTTTACGTGCAGCCAAAAATCTGCAAGGGATTCACCACCTCCTCCAACTGGAATTGGGTCAGAAACAGGGACAGGGGAGATGCCATTGATAGTTAACAGTCCATGGTTTCCCAACTTTTTCACTGGACTCTCATCCAACTCTCATTCGTGTCCCTTGCCATTCATTGTTACACTCACTGTGCTAATCTTCTTCTCTTTGCAATACTCATAGTGCAAAAAAGTGCTAGGTGACATTTTTTAGGGTAACTAAGTCTCATGGTAAATGGTACAAAACCTCTCAATGAATTCTCTTTCACAATCATTTTAACTGGAAAGCAATTGCAATCAGAATCATGTGCACCCCACCAGCAAAAGGGGGTTTTTCATACATGGATTGCCATTATTCAAATAGAAAGTGATGTAGCAGAATATGAAAAGTAGTGTTTTCTATGCTTTGCTTGACTTAGAATTTGAGTAACATGGTTGGTACTCTACTAACCAGTTAAAGGCAACTTTGAGGGTATTTTAAGCTTGGAACCGTGTCATTTGGGTTGGCAAAACAATGGGATATGCAATTATATTGTCTAGCAAAGAGACATAGCCACTTATTGCTGAACTAATGCTGATGCTAAACGCACTCGGTTCTGTTCAAAGGCACGTAGCTAGTTTGATTAAACAACTCAATGATGGTTTTTTAAGCAGTGGAGTTCTTTGAAACCTTGATGATGATGTAATGGCTTATTCAAGTGTTGTACATTTCAAGATTTAGTCCCATTGAGATTTACTTACTGTGCTCTCTTTTACAATGTCCCTATCAGCACAATTTTAAAATAATTATGCATAAAATTTCATCCCTAACTATCATATATTTGTGTCGATTAAACAAGAGAAACGTCAGTTAGGATTATACGTATTTATTTGACGAAATGCAACGGTTAATGCTTATTTAGTTCATTAAATCATTAGAAGTTTTGAGGCTTATAAAAGATTAGATGGTAACGTCTTAATGTAGTTGATCCTTTTCCATTTATTAGTTAGTGCACAATATTTTACTTTGAATGAATATTTGCTGAAGAAAAAGTGAATAGAAAATTGGAGAGAATATATAAGGAAAGGCTGACTGATATTTATTTGCTAACATTTGGGGGTGTTATGGAAGGTGGGAGAAGAAATTTGGGGACCGCAATTTACTTTAAATTTCTATTACTTATTATTTTTAATATGGTAGTTCAATATATGGAAACATTTTGGAATTAGACATTTATTACATTAGGAACGTTTAATTCCTTTTGGGCCAAAGTTCTTGGGTAAACGTAAACTTTTATGGAGGTGGGCAATCTTGTAGGACTGTTTCTTCCTGCACCTCCATATGTTCTTCTCGCATCCCATACACAACATGAAAAATATCTTTTTAACCTTCTTGTGCCACCTCCATAAAGTAGCTTCTGGATTATATAGTCCGGACATGCATTTGGAAATAGACTTCTGGATTACGTAATCCGAAAGCTAAAAAAACTTCTGAATTACATAATCTGAAAACTAATCATGCATTTGAAAAAAGGTTTCTGAATTATGTAATTCAGAAACTAATTACGAATTTGAAAAAGACTTCCGAATTACGTAATCCATAATATTACTGAGGGTTTGGAAATATGAAAATGTATGGAGGTGGGAGAAGAATATATGGAGGTGCAGGAAGAAACAGCCCTCTTGTAGTCCTAGACACATTCAACATTTGGGCCACATTTTGTCATTAGAAGCAATAATATTTACTTCCTGCAACCAATGAAATTTGAACTTGCACCTGCTGTTTATGCAAAATGACAAAAATATCTTTAAATATAATGGGGTGCAGCTCAAAATACATTTTGGAATCTCTTTTTCAAAACATTTATAGATTTAGATTTTTAAAACATTTTTCTGGATTTTGAAATTCTTTTTCGCTTTCAGATTTTGAAACACTTTTATTGTATTTCAAAAGGACAATTTTAGAAATTTAAAAGTGGATTGGGTACATGTCACCCTTCATTGCGTGCAGGAAGAATTAACATAAACTAATTCTAAGCAATTAACCTGTTTAAATAAAGGAATGTTGCTAACATTAGAGAGAAAAAATTTATATGAGAATGTGAAGGAAAAAGAATTCTAAATTATTCATGAATATAGTTAGAATTAAATCACCAAGTCAAAACAACATTTTCAAATAATTATATGATATGATGACTTAACTTTCTAATGCCTTTATTCGAGTAATCCAAATGTGTTTCTTTCACCCTTTCGTTTCGTTATAAAGGCTCCTTTCACTTAATACGTTTTTTCTTTTAAGAAAGTCACGAGACTTCATAATTTACTCTTAACTTTTCACGTTGGAGAACAATTATATGGTTCAAATTTATCTCTCACACCCTCTCATATTGCATTTTGACAACGTTGATGATGGGAAAGAGAAGTAAGGAAAGTTTTTTGGAAGTGAAAATTGTGTTAAGACTAATAGGGTGGTAGTGCAAAATTCGAGCGCATAAGATGATTACACTAAGGTATCCTTTAAAAAGTTATGAAAACAAAATTCATACTACATAAGCTTGTACGGTCTATCTTAATAGCTAAAGCATGAAAAAGAAAGGGAAACCGACAGCACCGTCAATAAATAGAGGATGTGATGCAAATCTACAACTCGTCTTTGGTATCGTCGACATCATCATCAACTTCATCAGGCTTTGGAGTATCTTGTTTTGCCTCACTTTCAGCCTCCGCTTCGGTGTCATCTTCCTCTTCAACTGTTGCTTCAGGACTGATGTCCAAGCTAGTCTTCACTGAATCATAAATACGGGAAGTAAAATCCTTGGGATCATCAAGCAGGAAGCCACTTTCGAAGAGTGCAGTCTGGTACATCAGCTGTGCTGTTTGTTTTACACCCTCATCCTGAAAAGTTAGCCCATTGTGTCAACAAATAAACCTTAATCGTCTCAAGTGACAGGAAACATTGAAATCTAAGAATGAATACCTCGGGGTTCTTTACTACTCTCTCGCGGAGCTCCTTGATAATAGGGTGCCTAGGATTGATCTCAAGCACCCTCTTGCCACGCATGTATGCTTGCTTGCTAGCATCTGACAAAGTTTGAGACTGCATGATTCGCTCCATGTTTGCACTCCAACCATATTTTGATGTCACCACTACACAAGGAGTGTTATCCAATCGGTTGGATATCTTCACATCATCGACATTGTCCTTGGAAAGAGAACTTTTCCACCACTTGGTAAGATCCTTAAAGGATTCCTTCAGTTCCTTGTTTTTAGTATCCTTCCCAAGTTTCAAACCCTCCTTGGACACATTTTGGAACTTTTTATCTTCATAATCCATCAGGTATTGCATCAAGTATTCATCAACTGGATCCGTGAAGAAAATAACCTGTACCAAGTTTAAAAGAAAATACAGTTAGAAGACATCAAATCAATGAGATCGTCTTTCCTCAGCAGAACAGAGACAAAAGTTTCCAAAGAAAGAAAAAATACAATTTCTGGAAGTAACATTTTTGCATTAAAATAAATTGATTTTAATTGCACCTCAAAATTTTTCTTCTTAAGCCGCTCAAGGAATGGAGATTTTTCCAGTTGTTCTTTGTTGGTTCCAGTTATGTAAAAGATGTCCTTCTGCCCAGCTTTCATTCTAGATATGTACTGATCCAGGGATGTCAATTTACCGTCAGACGTGGTGCTGTAAGAGTTACAGGCATCAGCAAAATGTTACCTAACGAAAACGAGGAAATAACACTACCGAGTTTAGTTATTACATGCAGAATTAATATACCTCTCAAATCTGAGCAATTTTGCCAACCGATTTCTGTTAGTGGCATCCTCGATGATACCAAGTTTAATGGATTTACCGAACTCGTTCCAGAACTTGACATATTGACCTTTCTTCTCATCCTTGTCAGAGGATGCATTTTCTGCATAAATATTTAAGATAGATGGAAGTGCGAAGTCAACGAATAGAATTCAAGAAGCCACTTATACAATTAAAGAAAAATGACAACATCATTTCACCACCACCCCCGCAAGAATAAACGATAACAATTCGACTGTTTGACACACAGCAAGCCTAGAATTGTAGAACTGATACACGTTTTGGTCAACCTTAGCCCATGAAAAGGAATAAGATGGAGCCCATAATTTAACACCATACCTTTCTTTTCTTTGTCTGTGGACTCGTCGGGATCCTCATCAGCAATCCTACGGATCATATCAAGGGCTTTCCTGATAAGTTTCTTCTTGATTGTCTTTAGACTATTATGTTGTTGAAGCATCTCTCGCGATACATTAAGTGGTAATGTGTCAGAATCAACAAGACCCTGCTCCCAATGTCAAAAATAACATTAACAAAAAATTACTCTGATCCTCATAAATATATTTATGTCCAATAACAAGGCACAGTGATGCCTACCCTCAAGAAGTTTAGGTACTTGGGCAACAGTTCATCAAACTCGTCTGAAATGAACACTCGTCTAACATACAACTTCAGGTTGGATTTGTTTGCGTTATAATAGCTCTCGTATAAATCTTGAGGTGCCTTGGGTGGTACAAACAGGACTGCCTTGAACTCTACATCACCTTCGGCAGTGAAGTGACTCCACGATAGAGGTTTCTCATCATTGAAATCCTGCACACAGATAAATCCACAACTTTATGAATATTAACAAACTCGGAGTGAAGGAAATTTAGCTACAGATTACCTTGAAGTATCACATAAGAAATGAACATGCAAATATTACCTTGGCAAGAGAGTGGTAGAATTTGGTGTATTCTTCCTCTGTAACCTCCTTTGGATTCCTCAGCCATATAGCTTTCACATCATTTAGAAGTTCCCATTCGTAAGTTGTTTCCTTCACTGTCTTTGTCTTAGGCTTTTTGTCTTCGTCATCTTCACCTTTATCCGCATCTTCGTCTTCGGTTTCCTCTTTGGAGCTGCCATAAGCTGTTTAAGGAAGAAAACAAGGTAAGAATCTTAAATTACCATAATATACAAGAATGAACAGACACTGAAACATCATATTGAGACAGGTTACAAATGGAAAGATCCAGCTGAATTCTTTAAAATATACATACCAGAATCATCTTCATCGCCGGATTCATCTTCATCTGCGGGAACCTCCACATCAACCTCTTTGCTTGCCCAGATATAGATAGGGAAGTTAATAAATTCAGAGTACCTCTTCACCAATTCCTGTGAAAAAAACAGTTATCAAATCATATTTAGCAAGATATTGACTTCTTTCGTATTGAGAATAGTCATTAACTAAAACAACGAATATTAAATCATGTCAATCCTGTTTTCCTTATCCTTTTCGCAACTATAAATGCACACCGGATTTGTGCTGCCAAAATCATAATCCATATAAATATTTACTTGGACTGAAAATGTTACTTTAACTAGTGAGAACTCAAGCATTTTACAAGTGCAACACTTCATATAAACCCAGCGCCCTACTTAATATTGCATATTTACCCAGTGAAAATCAATAGCACTATACTTTCAAGTAAATGCAAACTACATAATGCTGACATATAGATTATACTACTTATGCGCCGTAAACAAGAAGACGTGATATTTTAAACTCAAAAAAGTTATAATAATTAAGGTAATAGTTTGGTGCATACTTTCAGTTTAGATTCCTCCAAGTACTCCCCAGCCTCTTCTTTGAGGTGTAGTCTAATTTCGGTTCCTCGTCCAAGAGGTTCGTTCCATGTATCTTCCGAAATTGCAAAAGCTCCGTCAGCTTTTGATTCCCATACATACCTGAGAATCGAATAATTTCCAAGTTAGTCAACTGGATTACAAATAAACAAAAAACAACGCGTTCAACATTTACTGATTAGAAAAACAATATCATGTCTTAAAAGACATACTGCTTATCATCGTTATGCTTGCTAACGACTTCAACGTAGTCAGCCACGAGATACACAGAGTAAAAGCCGACACCAAACTGCCCAATCAGATTGAGATCTCCACTTGTTTGCATTTTCTCAACAAAGGCTGAATCAACAACACACAGTTCCAATTAACACCATCCTAACCATATCACAACAAAATTACATCAGCAAATGCCACAACATACGTACCTGAAGTTCCAGATTTAGCAATTGTCCCCAAATTCTTAATCAAATCCTCCTTTGTCATACCAATACCCCGGTCTCGGATCGAGAGAATTTTCTTTTCCTTGTCTAACTTAATCTGAAACATCAACATGTTTCAGTTTAGTTACAAAACAATACAACACCGCCATTCATTTCTTATACTGCCATCATAAACATTATATAAAAAAAAATCTTCAAAATAATAATAATAATTAATAGATGCTAGCAGTACTAACCCGAATATCAAGCTTGGTGTTATCACCTTCTCCCAGAACCTCCTTGTCCGTGAGAGAGAGGAACCTAATCTTGTCCAAAGCCTAAAACGCATGCATCATTTGTCATTAACAACAATTCATTCGAGTCCGGACGCTAAAATTGAAATGCAACTGTTTACTAAATTAATTTAAATTAATAAACAAAGCCTTACGTCAGAAGCATTGGAAATCAACTCTCTGAGGAAGATATCCTTGTTACTGTAGAGAGAGTTGATGATAATATCCATGAGCCGTGAAACTTCCGCTTGGAACTCAAACTTCTCCGCGGAGCTCCGAAGAGATCTCTTCGAGATCGACTCCGCCTCCCTTAAAATCACAATAACACGCGTTCAGACGCCAAAACAAGAAACCGAAAGTTAGAGAGAGAACAGCGCATACCTTTTGACGACATCTGAATCGGTGGAAAGGCCATGAGGAACAGCGCCGATCTTGTCCTCCACCTTCGGCGGATCTACAAGCTCGTCGGAATCGCCCGCGGCATTCGCCTGAAACTTTCGACCTACGGAAAGCAAAATACGATGCGTAAACGAATTCGAAAACGAAGTGATACACGAAGAAAACAAGAGTGAATGGTGAAGTGGCGTACCTTGATCTGCAAAGAGAAAGAGGAGAGAGAGTAGAAGGAGAACGGAAGCAACCGTCCACTTCCTCATCGCAGTGCGCACACACACAATGCTTCTAGTAGCTTCCACCAGTGAAGAAGAGATCCGTTTAGTTTGGATTGGTTTCGCATCTGCGTTTAGATGGTTTATTTATATATGACTCAGCTATAGGTTTCCCCGTGTTTGTTACGGGGAGCTTCATTGCTACCAAGACCTCCGTTCCGCCAGCGTGGACAATCTAACGGTTTCAAATCCAAGTTCTGACGCGTGGCATTATTCTATTGGCTCTCTCTTGTTCATTCGACGTGGAATTTGCGAGTAGTGTAGGAGATGGTCCCACCAGACGACTCCAAAGTGCAACTCCACCATTACCATTTCGGAAATGTTAGTTATTTTCTCTAATTTTCTCTAATACGGCAGCTTCTTATTGGTTATATATTTTCTTTTTTACGTCGAAAAACGTAATAACTTTCCTCCTCCTTATTCAATTTTTATATTAAATCTTAGTATAAAATATATATTTTATTTATAAATTATTTATTTAAAATTTACAACACAACTTAGATAATTATAAGACAGTTATCCTATACGACTGTGTTTTAGATGTATTAAAATGGAAGTTTTATAAAATTATGTAACGTTAAATAGGAAGATATGTCTTTTAAATTCTTATACGACTAATTTAAACCAACATTCACGTTACGAAAATGGGCTCAAGTAGCTACTGACAAAAGGAATTTTCCTTGGGCCGAAACAAAAATTACACAAACAAATGGACAAACAAAATGGGTTATGGAGAGGTTCTTCCTGCACCTCTATTATTTCTTCTTGCACCTCCACAATTTATTTTAAAAATTCATTTTATCCTTAATGAAATAAAAATGACTCTCGTGAATCTCTTTGTGAGAGAATTTGTGCATTTTAATGACTTTTAAATTATAAAATTCAGAATACAAAAGTTGGTTTTCAAATTCTATAATTCAGAAGTGAATTTAAATTCTGAAAATGACTTTCGAATTATAAAATTTGAAATATAAATTCAGAAAGATATTTTTAAATAACAATAAGTGCTGGAAGAAACTATGGAGGTGCAGAAAGAAATTCCTGGGTTGTGTTTGCAACGAAAATGGGAAAGGGAAAAGGAAATTGCTACTTGACTTTCACAATTTCTTCTTACACCTTCTATTATAAATTATTATTTTTTTATATTTTGAAAAATATACAATTTAAAATATGTTAAAAAAATTAAAATTACACGTCCCGGAAGCATTCAAATAAAATATATTTTGAGATATATATTCAATAACATGTAATTTAAAATTAGTTTTTAATGATTCTAAATTAATCATTCTGTAATCTCTCGCAGTAAAAATTATCATTGTGCACTAAAATTATAAGAATCGATTAATGTTAGTTTTTTGAAACGCATAAATAAAAAGTTAAATCTTTCACATGTTCAAATCTTGAAAAATAATTCCCAAGATACAAAAGTGTCTAGAATTAGCACCTAAAATGGTTATAGAATAAAAGATTAAATTGATGTTAAGAATGTGTCAAAGCAGAAACTTTTTTATTCAACAACTATCTTATCGAGTAGACTTCACATTAATTACTTGTGTACTAAATTAATATATTGAAGAATATAAGAGATGAAGTTGGAGCATCGTAATCCAAAGTTATTAGTATAATAATATAACCCCTTGTTTAGGCCTACACCATGTAAATAATTTTCATAAAATTTATTATAGACGAGACAGCCAAACAGACTAATGCCATGCCCCTACCAAATTAGTTTCTGAGAAAATATACCACAAATAAACTGGCTCTTATTTCTTCATACAATCGCAAAAATATTGTTGTGGATCGTTTGGAGTTTAAATCTAATATAATTTTATAAAATCAATTTATTTTTTTATTGATATTTGTACCACTCAAATCTGATAAAAGTTCAATATTCGGTTAAAATCAACCAACACCATCATATTCCAAGAAGATTAGTAAAGTTAATCAATAACTAAATATTAGGTAATATGTTTTAACTATAGTTCATATTCTTAATCTAACTCAATAACAAAGGATTCATGATAATCATATAAATAGATACAGATTTCAAAAATCATATGCATTATCATTATACACAAAATATATCAAGTGTCGAATACCAAAATCTCACTTGAGCATCATAATACCTTTTGTAGACACCATTCGACCTTGAAATTCCCTAAGATGAGAAGTAGAAAGGCAAAAGGAGTACGAGGAGTTTATATAGAGGAAAGAGGAGCAAACTGACCAACTGAGAAAAAAAGACAATCATTCTCTTGGTTTCAACCTCGTTCGATAACAATAAGATTTTTAATATACATTTTTACGTGGAAACCATTTAACTTGTGTGAGAATATATATTGTGATGATCCGATAACGAGTGAGTTTATAAGTTTAACGAACTCTTGTTAAAATAAACTCTGATAACATATTAAAAAAGTAAATTTTAAACTTAACTCAATATTATAAAATCCACTTACAAAATAAATTTTACAACTAATTATATATTATACAAATATTTTTATCTCTAACCAATTCGATATAACACATCATTATCTAATGACACTGATGAATGCAGATTCTAGTCTTCAATAATACATAAAATTCAATTGTTGTGGACGCAAAGGGTAAAGCTTAGAATGGATTAACAAGCATGAAAAGAGAAAGACGTTGAGTTTCTCACTAAAGAATGAAGTTGGATCTGAGAAATCATAAATGAAAAGAGCATCCAAGAATCACGATATTAAAAGGGAAGGTGGTTCACGATCGGTGGGTGACGGTGACGGTGATGTTGAGGGTTAGGGCTAGGGTGTTATCACAACCACCCAAACAAGGTCAAAAAAACAGATTAAAAAAAAGTAATAATTAAGTATAATAAATTCGTATAAACTAATTTACATATTCAACTCTAAACAAGTTTTATGTGGTATAAGCTAAATTTGTTCTTAAATTTTAATAAAAAATAATATTATTTGTTTATTCGTGACGTAGGCATCGGTTAAAGGCATGATTATATTGTGAAGTCTTGGTATAAAAAAGCAGACATGATAGTTATACTTGCGAAAAGTATAAGTACCTTAACAACAAACGACAGAAGCAGAATACGGTAAATAAAAGGAAACGGTGTACGAATCCCAAAAAGCAAAAAAAGAAAACGCCACGTCAGAAGAAAACAGACATGAGAAACACGTGGCATTATATCGTTGGAGTTTAAAAATCGGCGGTTGTGTACGATAATAACACCACGATAAGTTACGAAACAGTGGATATGTTCGGATCTCCTTGTTCTGCAAATCGAAGTAGATAAGCTCGATGTGGTTGTAGTAAATAACCACGCCATCAAAATCGCAACACACTCTTTTCCACATTTTTTTTTAATGCTTTAAATTTATCTTGATTTTTACATAACATTGAATATAGAGATTATTAAAAACAAGGATATAATTAATTTTTATAAATAACAGTTAAATAAAAAACATTTTTTTAAATAGCATATTAAATAAAAGTGTACTAGAAAAATATATTTGGGCATGTGTTTTTAGCATTTCTAATTTGTAATTATGAAAAATATTGGATAAACTATTTCGGTATAGGACACTTCAAAGAATACACTAAGGTATTAATAAAGTATAAAAAATTAATATTAACAACATGACTAAGTTTATAAATAAGATTTTTTTTTATAAAAAAGTAATGTGCCTTTTTTCATTAACTATAACTAACTTAAAAATAAGAGTACTTACTTGTGTTAGAATATTTTTTTCAGGTGAACATTTGAAGCATCAATATTGAAGGAAAAAAAAGTTATAATTGATAAAACAGTTATAACTGATAAAACAGTTACAGTTGATAAAACAGTACGTTACAATTGATAAAACAGTTACAACTGATAAAATAATTACAACAGAAATTTATATTATATGAGATATTTTTATCGAAAAACGATCAAAAGATCACTACTAACACGTCAACAATTATACGTCGAGTCACAGGTGCTCCTTAAACTATACAAGTAAAAATACTGAAGCATTATTAATTTGATTTTGTAATTAAATAAAGTTTTACTATAATAGATGTATTAATGTTTAATTATTAGACGTATTATTAAAGGTAGATTCGAATGGGAATAATTAGGTAAAAATATTATGACGTAAATTTGATGTTTGTGATAATTAGGGTGAGATATGAGACAAGAGGGACCCATTATCGTAATTTCATGATCATAGGGGCTTATAATTAAAAGTTAAAACCTGAAACATTCCCAAGACGACGACGCATTAAAGCCACATCCACACACAGATCGACCCACACACACACAAACATTTTTCTCTTTCTATGGCTGTGTCTGATGCTGTAGTGAGTAACCTAACGGTGCTCTATGTGGCGGTGATCGCCTGCATCAAGCTGTACGGCTTCGCGTGTGGACGAAGCTTCGGCGGCGCCTTCGTCCTCCTCGTTTCCACTGCGACCGTCGCGCTCATTCTCGTCGCCACGCTCACCTGGGACGTCTCTCGTAAGGCCACGTACGCCTTCGCCGCCGATCACTCTCCGCCGCCATCGCCGCCGCATCACGCGCACGAGCCCTGCAAGGGCGGCATCTGCTGGCATGGCGTCGCCGTTCGCTCGCCGGCATCGCAGGTTCGCTTCAGGCTCCCGCAGAATCTTCCTCACACAACTTTGTGATCACTGAATCCCTCATCATCAACAAAAAAAAGAGGGGTTTTGTTAATTACTTTTTTTTTTGCTTTTTTCTTTTCTTCTTGTTTTTGCCCTTTTTTTTATTAGTTAGGTTCAAATATTTACATACATATATATAAATAAATATACATATATATATATATATAGAGAGAGTGTGGAAGTTAATTTTGTTGCTCCATTATAGATATAACGTTCCTTATATGTGCATACTTCTCTGCAGTTTGTAGTTCTTTGTTTTTTTTTTTCTTTTTTACTAAAAAAGACGTGTATATGATGATGATATGTAAATAGTGGTTGGAAGGTTTATGTGAATAAACTATGTTTTTTTCTTAGTGTAATGGCATAAAAGGGTACTTCTGATTTCTGCTCGTGTTGTTCTTCAGTATCAAATTAGTGCATTTCAAAGTATTTGGATTGATTGAAATTTTTAATAAAATGTTAGCCATTTTTTAGTTTCTCTGAAATGCATTACATCAGTGTTTATATCTATAACATGTAAAAGTAATTTATTTATTGAAATAATGAAGTTATTTTTGTGAAATTGTTTTTGTAAATAACTATTTTTAAACAATAGAAAAACTCTTAAACACGATGAGATATGTTGAGAGAAGAGAATGTTAGGGTTGGTGACACTCATATGAACAGTGAGGAAAGAAAGAATATATGATGAAGAGAAGGAACTATGTGAGAGAGAGAGAGAAAAATGAAGAGTTGGTGAAGATGGTACTTTCTGTGTGTGGTACTTTCTGGAGTAATAATTTTTGGGGAAATTATAAATTTAAGAAAGATTTTTTTTTTTTTTTTATGTTATGTTGAAGTTCCTCCTAATTATTATACTTAAGATTGTGTATCTCTTATTATGAGAATTTATTCCTATTTATTTTATTTGGATTTTCAATAAAAGTACACTATGGTATTTATCTCTCACTTTTTTTAAGTACTACTTCAAGTACACCATGACACTGACCACACCAACTTGAAAATAGAATACTTGAAATTTGATTTGTAAAAGTCAATTCTTTAATCAAATTTAAGCTAAATATTAAATTTGTTAAAGAAATCAATTAAATTTGAGTTAGTTGTGATTCAATTAGTTAATCAATTTGATATTATATATTGTAAAAAAAATAGATAATACAGAAGAGTTAAAATAATAGAAATGAAAAGAATAATCATGTTAATGGTAAATGTGGAAGAGTTAAAATTAGGAAAAGTGTTTGAAAAATAAATAACAATACATGTCTTATTGGTGTCATGGAAAAATTCAAGAAACGTGAATTTAGGACAACTATAATTTTATTAATTAAAGTAATTAAGTTTTATCTATATTAGATTCATTATTTGGGTTTATAAAAGAATCAAAGGATAATTTATATGATTAATTTTTTAATACAATAAATCAATAAAAATATGTAAAATGGTCGATATTTTAAATCAAAATGAGTTAGAAAACCAGATAATCTTATTCATTGGTTTGAATTCAGTTTAACTCGTAAAATTCAATTGAACTCAAAGACTTGAACAAAATCATTTTTTATTAAGGTGAAAACAGGAAAAAACATATTCAACTTGAGTCTAATTTTAAATAAATTAAACATTTGTTGAATCAATTAAATTGGATGGTATTCTTACAACTATGTATTTAATGTTGGATTTTTTTTAATATATAATATAACAATATTGAGTAGAGCTCTCTTTTCAATTTTAATTTTTTTTTCATGAAAATTGAACTCTTATCAGACACATTGATATTTAAACAGGTTTATTGACTACTTCCTTCATGAATTGTTTCTGGACATAAGGAAAAGTAACATTTTATGTTCATGAATAAGGTTAAAAGAATCTAGGAGAGCATGTTATTCCAATAATTCTGACACAGACATCAATGTAACAGATTAATTGTTAGGAAGAATTATTTGATCTAGTTTTTTAACCTGATTTCTATTTATTTTAGTAAACTTTTAAATACTTTTTTTGTCTAAATTATTTGTATTTTATTTTTTTCCTTAATGAATTGTTTTTTGTCTTTTCTTTCCAGAAATCTGGTTGTTCATTACTTCATCCATAACATTTTTAACAAGATATGTCATGAAAAATATGTGATGGGAAAAAAATCAAAAGCTAATGAAAAATAAAAAATATTTTGAAAACTAAAAAAAAAAACATAAAACAGAAATTAGGGAACGGGGAATAAGAAATGTGAATCAGTATGAAACCAAAGTCATATTTAAGTGCATGTGTTAAGCAGGACTTGTATCGAGTTAGACTATTTTATGTAAGCGGATAAGTTTTGAACACAGCTTTCTCTATACAAGTTATTACTTGATAATAAACACTCACTAAAATCTTCAACTAAATTTGTGACCATGTACTCAAGTACCACTCAGTGAGAAACACGATACTATGCCTATAATTTCTTTGACATGTGAAAGAGAAATTACAGCTAAATGTACCAAGCCTTGTGAGCTTGTACTGACTTTCTATGAAACTGCAGGAAAGAAAAAACAAAGAAAAAAAAAACTAATTTCCCCCTTTGCCAATCAATCTCGTGAATCATATTAGATCCATCGTCCTTCACCTTTTTATTGGGCTGGTTCTTCTCATTCTAAAGGATTCCAATGGATTGGCCTACCATTCAGGATCAACTTAAAGTAATAATATAAGCATCAATCGGAAGCAGAATTATAAACAGATCAGATGAGAGGTAAGATCATAAATTAGAGCTATTTCCATGGAGGTTGCTGATGTTTGTAGCTACGTGGATAGGTTTCCCAGGCACCGTCTGGTTCCTTTCTTTTCACACTAACCCCAGAACTAGAGGATTGAGGAAGGGTCCTTACATGCTCCTCAATAGCCCTGCCTTGAGCAGGAAAGAAAAATTGTCTTGCAGTCAACATGTCTCTGTTGGGGCCATCAATGGTGAAGCCAGAGTTTAGATCAAAGTTGGGATGTGAAGATCCAACCCCATTTAAACCAAACTGCGTTCTGGTCATGCTTACGATAAATGGAGGCTGAGTATAAGATGAGAGAACGGTAGAGGAAGATCCCCCAACCTGAGGCATAACTGGAGTTCCTCTAGAGTCTACCATGTACGGAATTGGGCCACCAGAAGGTCCATACATGGCTGACGAAAAAGACAAAGCAGGCACTGATGTAAGTCCATTATACCCAAAAGCATTTGAATGATTGTAGGATAGTGGGGGACCCATTCCTAAAATGCCACCTGCTCCTGACAATGGATGATCCATTGCTGGCTCAATAGCCTTGCCATTTGGCAACGACAAAGTTTGAGGAACATATTCTCTTCTACCAACTTCCACCTTGGCACCCAAAATAGAGATAACAGAAGCATCCAATTTAGACCGTTTATATGATGACTCCACTAGATCCGTTTGAAAGTATGGTCTGTCGTTCAAATCAATGTTCCGTACTGAAGGTTGCATTGATGACGATGAAGAAGCAGGTGATGGGCTCCAATAACCATTTCTTCCGGAAAAGAGTGGGCCCTCCATCCTCTGATCTGAAGGTTGGGCATCACCATCATCACCAATACTGTTTAAGTCCAATTCGAATCGGTTTGTTCTTTTAGGACTAAGTTCCACTGATGATTGACCAGAAGGAAGGCCTGAAGATTCACCAATTTGTTTTACCAATCCTTCTTCACCTTCAGCCACATTCAAATCAAAATCAAGGCAACAATGCCTCTGTTTGGAAATCTCTGAGTTTCTACCAATAGAAACATTCTTCTCACCATCAGAATTTCTACGAGGTGATGCACGACGAAAGGCACTGGTGGCAGCTGATCCTTTCCATCCGAGGGTCCCCTCAAACTGCAAAGGAGCCATTGGTAACCCAGAAGACTGAGCAGGTTTTGAAGCAGAGACAACAGGTATTGGCACAGTAGACATAGCATTTACAGAAACATCCATATCATCAGAAACAACTTCTTCATTGAGATCAAAGGTACAGAGACTTTTCTCTGAATTACCTCCTGGGTCTTGAGCTGCTTCAGTTACCTGCGAGGAGTCCAAGTCATCAGGCCCGGCCTCAACATTATCTGAAACAGTCATATGTCCGACCTCTTCGGAACACACTTCAGCAGAGTTGCTTTGCCTGGATGATACTTCCTCAGGCAGGATTCGAGTAACCTCATCCTTTCTCCCTACAGAATCAAGGCTGCCTCTCTGCCTAATTCCACCTTTGGAGATTTTCTCTGAAGAGCTGGAAACTTCTCTCTCAACCTCCTGAGCAACTTGTCGGGCAACTTCTAAAGCATCAACCATACCATACTCAAGTTCAATTTCACAACTCTTACCAATAACATTAGGGCTTTTGGGACCATTTCGCCATTTAAAAGAATCAGAACCATTTGTCGTTCGATTAGAACCATGGTCATTCCCTTCCTTTACAGGGCTGACACATTCTCTCTCAACTTCTTGAGCAACTAGTCGGGCAACTTCTAAAGCATCAACATTACCGTATTCAATTTCCATGTCAGAACTCTTGTCATTAATGTTAGGGCTTCTGTGACCTTTGCCCTGATTAAAAGAATCAGAACCATTTGATGTATCATCATCTTGATCAGACTCTTGGTCCTTGATTTCCTTTACTGCTATGATGTATTCTGATTTGATGAAAGACATCTCAGGCTTTTCCAAGTTACTTCCAGTAACAGATAAGTCAGGCAACATTTTTGAACAACTGTCATCATCAGTTTCTGATGCTTTGGGAAGTTGTGGATTGCTAGAGCTTGTAGCTCTGAAATCATCCATCTCACTCATTCCATCAGATTCAGGCGTTCTCATGCTACCAGAAACACTTATTTTGGGAAAAACAACTTTTTCATTGCTTTCAACGTTATGTTCTAAAGCAGGTTCTTCTTTAACAGATTCCAGTGCTTTTGCTTCACTATCACCAGTGGAAGCGGGTTCAGGATCTGGCTTTGCAGATTCAGAAGAGATATCTGATGCTCTTAATTCTTCAGGAGGACCATTAACATCTTGATCTTGCTTCTCCTTTTTGGACAAGTCACTTAACTGTAAATCATCTTGTTGTCCTTTGAAACTGCCTTGTTTAGTAATAGGTAAGCTACACGTCCCAGCCAATGTGGTCTCACCTTCACGTAAGGTCGATTCTTGAGCAGAAGCAACATGGCTTGATTTCTCTTTGATATCTTCACAATCCAAACTTACAGAGGACTGAAGTGCATTGTCAATACTCTGTATCTGAATACTAGAAACTTTCTCTTGTAGCTGACTATTTGAGCCTCCCAATAGAGACTTCTCATCTCCAGCAAGCTGAGATGGAAGATGATTGTCATTGCCAGCTTCATTCACACAAGATGGCTGGCCTTCCTCCCTGACAATCTTATCACTCTCATTGTTGAGTCTATCAAGATCTGAATTATCAGCATCTCCAAGTCCACCTCCTTTCCAGTGCTCAAATAATGCTCTTGCTCTATCCTGCACTTTAGAGCTGTGATGGCCAAGAAGGTTATTAACAGTTACCGAAATTCCAGATGAAATTGACTTTTCGCTGTCTAAATATAGTTTTTCAACTGCTCGCAACATTGCAGTAATTGACTCTTCAATGAAGCCATCATTTGTATTATCAGCACCCAAATTTTGGGCATCCTTTAACCATCTGTTGATGAACCAAAGTCCATCAGATTGAACAAAAAGATCAAGACAATCTTTATTCTCTGTAGCAGCAATAGTGCTTGCAACAGCAGCCCACTGCCTTGTCGCATCACCAGCATTTTTAACAACACGATCTTGTTCCTTCTTCATTACAGAGACCAATTCTTGCACTCGAGAAGGGGCCGTGAGGCCATCTTTCATTTCAGTCAACGTAAAGAAATCTTCAAGAGTCATACTGCTTCAAATAACCTTTATCAAAGCATCAAGGCTATCCTTTTGGTGTGCAAGCACTTCTCCCATTAAAAGAGGTTTATTTTTTCAGGAAAAATGCTTCACAAACATGCACTGCAAAATATAATAAAAAAAGTAAATGTGCATGCTGAAAATGGAGACTTCCAAGGTATTTGAGGAACTTCACGCAGAATTACAACAAAAATCAGAGCACACAAAATAGAATTCCAAGTCTACAGCAACAATATGGTAAAATATCACTGAAAAAGTAAGACTTAATTAAGTTTCAAGTCCCTCATAAATTTGACGGTTTATTGAGCATTCAATTTCTATATTTTCAATTGAGTCTTTGTCATTTAATTTTTCCGTTAACTAGGTGATGTGATTATTATCGTACCTAATCATCTTCTTTACTTGTCTCCACGTGTTAAGAAATGTGAGGTTTGGGGTTAATATAATGATATATTAATGTAAAACTACAAGTGACTTTTATTGTTTTCATTAAAAACATGTTGGATAACGAGGGATTGTCCATCACCTACATCAATGGTGGTGATAGTCCTTTTGTCATTGCAAGTGATGACGTAGAAGCCATGGGGAGCATGACAACCTCCTTATCTAATATGTTTTCAATGAAAAAAACAAAAGTCACTTTGTTTTATATTAACTACAATATTGTTTTATATTAATAAAACATCGTTTCTTAACATGTGAAGACAAGTAATCCAGATGACGGGACAAGATAACTCTACGCACGGTCTTCATCTTCATCTATTCCGAAGTGGTGCGATGGTGCAATTTCATCTCTTCATTTGTGTGTTGTTCTAGTGTGGTGTGGTACCTTGTTTTGGTTTTCGTTCTGTTTCTCCTTTTACATGCATCTTCTTTTCATTTCATTGTCTTCATGTGGTTTCTGTCGCATCTTCTTGATGCAGGAAAGCAATTGTAGTCGCAACAAGTCAGGGTTAGTTTCCACTTTCGCATTTCCATGTCGTTTTTATCTCTTTCGTTTGATCTCTTTCAATTCTATCTCCTCTTATATAAACTTATATTGATTTTAGAAAATAAAATGCAAAAGCACGGTCACATTGTAATGGCTTTGATAATTGGGGCCTCTAACCCTCCCTCTATTGACAAAATATTTTTTTTTTAATTATTTACATTTCATATATATGTGTGCATAGCATACTTTTGTAGACAGTAAAATCTACGATCCCACGATTTTGTGAGCCCTCCATGATCCTAACCATAATCTCGATTTTGACTACATTGCCAACTACTCTATCCCAATAAAAAAATAAAGCTGCCCATATGTCTAGTTCTGTATGATACTAAATTACTGGCATTTGTTGACAGCAATCATAGAGCAATTATACAGAAAAAATCAAGTTCTCTTAATATTTTATAGAGAAAATTATAGTACGTACTATAATCAATAAATATATGGTAAGTACAAGCAGTTTGGACAGTTCTCAAACCTATAACTGACAAATAAAAGTAGCCAAGAGACAATTCTAACTCAAATATAACTCCAAATAGAAATTTCTAAAAAAAAATTATAGTAACCTGAGAGAATCAGTTTCCATATTTATCTCGTCAAACTCAAAAGTGAAGGCTGACCGAACTGCAAACTTTTGGTTATATTAACAAACTTTTAAATTATCACTAGACATATATGATTGCATCAATTGCCCCATCACTATAACTATTTTACTATTCATAAAAGCAATGTCAGTGAACTATTCCAATTAGGAAAAAACTTGACTAGCACCAACTCATCAGGAACAAATTGCTGTCAACTGTGATGCGGTGAAACACACACCAAACAGTTTGATGTAATTTCCATACTTTACAACCCTTCTAAGCTTAAATTCAACTTTATATCCAAACTAATTATAGGGTAACTTTTTTAACAAGAAAATGTTGATTCAAACCATAATAATTGCTTTCTAAAATCTAAACTAATATATAACATCAACCTCAAGACTTATTGTACAAGTAAATAAACAACAAAACATGCCATTTTGCATGAACTGCTATTCAGAGTTCCATTTATGTTCGAAATTCCAAGTTACCATTCTTACATGAACATATGTATTTCCTAAAATTTTCATAAATTAGTTGTAATTCTCATGAATAATGTTAACTAAAGGAAAGAAATCTATAGCCACCACATTTAGCAAATTTGAATCCGTACTCAGAAAACATAGTTCACCACTAATATTTAAAATTTTCACAAAATTTCAGCAAAAATAAGAAAAATATGTTGCTACAGACCAGAAATATTCATACTAGTAGAAAGTTTTCCACATGAATACCATTGGATGAGCACTTAAGAGAAATATTTTAGAAGACAGAGCAAACCTATGAGCCATCACTTACAAACTGCCTACTCTAAACAACGATGGTTAAATCAGACCTTATCTTAAAAAGCGACAAAAATGGCTCAACTTAAATCTATCAAGAATAAGATTACCAGTCACTTCAAGGAATGGTACAAAGTCACAGCTAATAATAATGAGCTGTAGCTTTCAATCACGATCAATGGATCGATAATATTTCCTCATTGCAACGGCCAATTATGAACTAAAATCATAATCCCACGAAGTAAATACAACTAAATTAACAATTTCTGATTAAGAACAAATGGAGTCCGATATCCTCAGGCATAAAAGAGGAACGACAAAAAAAATAACACTAATCCTTAATTTGGACAAATAGAAGCATACAAATTCTCCCTCCCCGGCACAGACACCACAATTGTAAAACCCTAAATTCGGTGGTTGATAGAATATATGAAAAACCCTAATAATTGAAAAAAAATGACAGGCGCGTCGAAATATAAAGAGGAATGAAGCTAATACGTAACATGCCATAATGAAAACAGCGAGATACCTTACTGAGAAGGTAAATCCCCGAGAAAGGAACACAGAATAAATGCGATAAGCAAATTGAGCGAGAAAAGAGGAAAAGCGAGAGAGAGAGAGAGAGAGAGAGAGAGAGAGAGAGAGAGAGAGAGAGAGAGAGAGAGAGAGGTTTACGTTTTGGCTGGTGAATCGAATCGAATCGAAACCCTAACTCTGGTTCAACGAGGGAACGGAGGAGCTTCACCGCGACGGTTCGCGAGAATTCTCGAATGTTCGCGAAGAATGGGAATTGGGGTTTTGCGGGCGGTGCTTGGCGCTCGGGAGAGAGAGTTTGGTTTTGTGACTTCTGCGAATTTTCAAAGCGGAAGGGAATATGAGGAAGCAACGTTTTACTTCTTCCAAATATTTGGTGCAGATTTGTTTTTTCTTTTCTTTTTTTTTCTTTCTTTCTTGAATTTGTTCTATTGGTGCGAAGGTTGGACAGTAACACGTGCCACGCCAGAAGTTGTTAGGAGTTAATGGGACCAGGATAACAACATGAACTTTAAAAGCCGTTTTCTTCCAATTTCTGCATAATTAACTTTCATTGAACAACACAGGTTGCAAAACTAGTTTAAAATATGCTATTCCCTTGTAAGTGTTCATTTAATAAATTATTTTATAGAAATAGTAAGAAGTGTTTGATAAAATCAGCTAATAAATTGGT